>NC_135336.1:78761280-79386280 GCF_023851605.1 Tamandua tetradactyla
ATTTGGGACTTTTCCCAGGATTTGGCTGTATTCCAAGCATGATTTTTCCAAAAGACAGGAAATAGAAAGGGTTAGTTTGCTAAGGCCTGTGCCTAGAAACTGGCACAGCATTAAGTGCTTCCACTGTATGCCAGCTATGGTGGTTTGAAGCTATATGTACCCCAGAAAAGCATGTGCTTGAACCTAATACATATCTGTGGGTATGAATCCATTATAAATAGAAATTTTTGATGAGGTTACTTCATTGAAGGTGTAGCCCACCTCATTCAGACAGGGTCTTAATCCTAATACTGGAGTTTTTTATAAGTAGAATGAATTCAGACATGAAGAGAAAGCTATGAAAGCAAGAAGCTGAAGTCAATGAAACCCAGAAGAGAAGAGACAGACCAGGAGACACTGTCAGGTGCCTTGCCATGTGACAGAGGAGTCAGGATTGCCAGCAGCCAGCCCCAGAATGCTGGTCTTCAGGAAGAAAATATCAGCACAATAATGCCTTGATTTCGACATTTTCC
Organism: Tamandua tetradactyla; assembly: GCF_023851605.1. Lineage (NCBI taxonomy): Eukaryota > Metazoa > Chordata > Mammalia > Pilosa > Myrmecophagidae > Tamandua > Tamandua tetradactyla. The sequence continues at coordinate 78,761,793 of NC_135336.1, forward strand.
AAGCCTTGAAACCATGAGCAAATAAATTCCCATGTTTAAACCAAATCAGTTCTTGATATTTGCTTTAAACAGCCCAAGAAACTAAAATACTATAGGTCAATGATGTCAAAGATACCTCTCATATTCAAGGGGGCAGGGACATCTACTGTACTTTTGGTGGAGAAAATGTCAGAGAATTTGTGAGTATCTTTAATCTTCCATAGTTACTAAATAGGATATAAAAAGAAGATTATATATATTTATTATATATATTTATATATTATCTTATATATCATACATACAGAAAGAGACAGAGAGAGAGATTGTCTCTGAAAAACCAGTGATACAGATTTGAAACATCCACTAAATTCATATTTTAGTTCCTCAAAATGAATATACTATTTATCAAGTCTGAACAATACACACAAACATCTTTGTGAATAATTAATATTAGATAGCACCGTGAAAACAAATTGTATATATAGGATGCATGCAGTTTAAGATTATCTTCTCTATATTTTTCTCACTATTATATTAATAAAAATATAATTCAACATAATTAATATGACTCTGATCAATCTATTAAATTATAGCTAAATTGCACAGTATTTTAATAACTATTGCTTTATGACACAAAACATTCACATAGTTATTAATATTGTAATTATATTTACTAATTTTAGAACTTATAACCATTATAATTATCATTAATTTAAATTACTTTAGATCATTCTAGACTGTCACAGATTTAATTTGTCACTTCTAGTTGAATAAAATAAAAAAATCAAATTTAAAATATGAGCATTACTGCCTAGTCTTCACCCAGCAAGATTCAAAGTTAACAAGCCATTCCTTCTAAAATGTCAAGTATATATTTCCTTAAATTGTTTATAAAAACAAATTATAAGAACATTGCAAAAAAAAAATGCCCATCAAAAATACATTGGTAGGACTGCTTTAGGTCAAAATAATATAGAAGGAAATGCAACACAAAAGTAGAAAACTATTTTCATTAAGGAATGGCTTTTCAGGAGAAACAGGAAGCCTATGTTAGCTGAGAGGTATAGAGGGCAGCAGTCCATTGTTACTTTGTTAATTGACATGGTGGGTTTGTCTCTCCACATGGGCTGCTTTCAAAAATGAACTTTATCACTGTCTTCCTCCCTGAGCACTAGAGAGACACCAGGAGCTGTTTCCACACAGGCATGTCCTTATCTTGTATATCTTTTGTATTCCTTATTTGCTGGGACAGTGGTAAACCAACAGGACAGCAACTTTAACTGAGTCTGAGTTGTCATTCTTTCCTGGCTTTGTAATCTAGCTCACAACCTGACAGAACTGTCAAAGGCAAGCATTCTTTTGTGAAAGAACATAATGCTTAGAAATCAAGAAAACTTACAAGGTCATACATTCATAATCAAAAGGGTAATCATCATTTCCTCTATACTCAAGACTATCTCTGGAACCTATCTTCTTTGTATAAATTCAAAAATTATATACTCTGAATCATAGACTCATATCTTTAACCTGGGATGAGATACTCAATATCAGAATTATTAAATCTTCACTTGACAAATGAGGAAAACACTGAGATGCTCAGGAGCTTGTCTCAGTCATATAGCTCATTAGAAGCAGAATAAGAATTGGGATCTAGGCTTCTAGGCTTCCAGTTTAGTACTTTCCTCATGGTTTTCCTTCTTTAGTATTTCCTACCAATTTCTCATATCAGTATCAATAAAGTGAAAAATTACTTTAAATCTTTAATGTATTAGTAGTTGTAAAAGGTGATCTATTTTGTTGATTACCAATATTTCCCTGTTAAATCAGTGTGTATTAGGCCTTATTTGCCAAGGCTGTTATAACAAATAATGCAGACTAGTTGATTTAAGTAATAAGAATTTGGTGTTTCAAAGTTTTGGAGGCTAGAAGTCAAAAATGAAGGTGTCAGCAGGGCATTTTTCCATAAGTCTATAGCATTCTGGTGACAGCTTGTTGAAAACCATAACTCAAAGTCTGTGGCAAATCATAACTTAATTCCTTTCCTCTGTCTCCTACTGCTATCAGGCTTCCAATCATGCTAGATGAAGCCCCTCCCTGAGTTGGTTTGGCCTCATCTTAACTAATCACATTTTCAAAGATCTTATTTGCAAATAAGCTCACACCTACAGGATTGAACATATATTTGTGGGAGGCAGGATTCAATCCATAACAGTCTGTCTTTTGGATCCCAAAAGACATGTTCTTCTCAAAGGAAAAATGCATTCACTTCATCCCAACATCTAGAAAGTTTAGGCCATTGCAGTCAAAACTCTAAGTCCAAAATCTCATCAAAGACAGTTATGGATTTGATCCATCCTGAAGCAAAATTCCTCTCAGTGGACCTGTAAAAATGCAAAAACAAGTTATCTGCTTCCACAGTAAAATTGTGGGATAGTCATAAGATAGGTATTCCCATTCTAGAAGGTAGACAGATAAAAAAAGGGCTCACAGTTCTCAAGCAAGCCTGAAATCCAGTAGGGCAAATTCCAGTGCATTTCAAGGTCTAAGAGTCATCAATGCCTTGATATTTCTTCCTGTCTGAGCATCAGGACAAGAGCCCCATTCTTTCTGAACACCAAAGTGGTAGCCTCACAGTTCCTGAACACTAGGACTTAGGCCCCACCTTCTCCAAATGCCAGGGTTGATGTGCCCTTTTCTAACCCTGGGGTGAACTTGCCACCACTAATGCAAGGGTGGCGGTCCTTCTCTCTTGGCCTGATGAGATCTCTTTGTCCCACATCTCTTCTTCCATGTTTCTTCCCTTGAACCCATTTCTTCCTTCATTTTGTCCTAGCTCTGTCTCTTTCCTACAGGCTGGCAATGTTCCTATTGATTGTAAATGCTCAGAAAACCTCTCAGCCTTCTGTGCAATTCAAGAGCATCTAAGACATCAGACAAAAGGATCTTTCACAGGTGTTTTCACAATGATAGCTTTTCTTTTCCTGACTTCCTCTGACATTGTTGATTAGATCCAAGAATCACATGCTTAATCTTTTCAACAAATGGTTGTTCAGCCAAATCATAGTATGGAGTCCTGGTCTCTGGTTACCACAGGGAACTCAGAGAGAGCCCTCTTAGGGTCACTTCTGTCTCAAGTCTCAGAGCACACTATCTGGATAGGCTGAGAATTTTCCAAATTATCAAGTGATGATTCATTTTTACTTAACAGGTCAGCCCCCAGCTTATCTTCTTCCTCACACTTAACTATGAGCAGCAAGTAGATACCAAGCTACTACTTCCACACTTAGCCTAGAAACCTTCTCAGCTAAACACTCAAGTTCATTGCTTACAAGTTCCATTTTCCATGCAGTACTAGGATATAATTCAGTCAAGTTCTCTGCTATTTTATAACAAGGATAATGTATTTCCATCTATTTTCCAATAACACATCATCATTTTCTTCTAAGGTTTCACTGGGAACCCCTTTGACATACATAATTCTACCAACATTCTATTCATGATGATATATGTATTCTTTAAGGTGACAGCTAATTTCTCTATAGTTGTCTTCATTTCTTTCTGAGTCCTCACCAGCATTGCTTTTAATGTCCACATCTCTACCAACAGCCTCTTCAAGGCAGTTTAGTTTTGTTTTTTTGTTTTTTTTCCTATCATGTGCCTCACAATTCTCCCACCCTCTACCCATTATCCAATTCCAAAGCAACTTACACATTTCTGGGTATTTTTATATCTGTACTACCTCACTTCTGGTACTAAAAACTGGACTGTTATGGATTGAATCATGTCCCCAACAAAGACATGTTCAAATCCTAAACTTTAGTCTATGGGTATGAACTCATTTCTAAATAGGGTCTTTAAGTATGTTATCAGATAAGGTGAAGCCAAACTGAATCAGGGTGATCCTAAATACAACTTAACTGTCAACCATACATTTTTGTTTGCTAAAGCTGACAAAATGAAATATACCAGAAATGGATTGGCTTTTACACTGGTGATTTACTAACTTGTAAGTTTACAGTTCTGAGTTTATGAAAATGCCCCAAATCAATGGCAATGCTTTCTCCCTGAAGACCAGCTACCAGTGATACTCCAGGAACATGGCAATGTCTGCTGCTTGCCCTTCTCTTCCAGGTTTTATTGCTTCCAGCCACTGGCAACAGTGGACGCCTCTTTGTTTCTGTGGTTTCTCTCCACTTCTGTGTGCCCTATCTTAGATTCTCTGTTTTTTCTTTCTCAGCTTCTCTGAATCTCATCTATTATGCAAGACTCCAGGAGGGGATTAAGACCCACCTGGGGCATACCTCAAATGAAATAACCTAATCAAGAAGTCCCACTCACAGGGATGGGTTAGCTTTGAGAACATGGTCTTTTCTTTGGAGCGTATAGCTTCAAACCATCATACCTTATAAGAAGTCAGAGAAAGAATGGAAAAGATTGCCATATGATGGAAGAAGAGATTGAGTTATGCATTATTGGCATGGCACCAGAATACTAAAGACTTCGGAGAAATTATGGCCTGCTGACACCTTGAGTTTGGACTTCTGACCTCCAAAATTCTAAGACACCACATTTATATTATATAAACCAACTGTTCTTGGCGTTCATCATAGATGGTAGAAAACTAAGGTAGACAGTGAAGTTGAGGCAAAGCTAATATTGGACAACCTAGTATAGGCTCCAGCTGAGATGAATGAGCATTCATTTCCCTTCATAGACATTTCTAGAACTGGGAACACCTGAGACTCCTTTTGAAGACAATTCCTTTGAGAAGTGCTCACATAGAAATTGCAAAGTGCACATATATTTTTTTTCTCTGAAAGCTAAGTAGCAGGGGGAAAAAAAGGAAAACTCATACCTTAGAAGCTAGAGATAACAGAACAATTTGAAACTCATTTAGGAATATACTTAAATTATTCAAAGAGATAAAAGAAGAAATGCAGTCCATAAATGAACATTTTAAAAATACATAAATTCCAGATATACATGGTTATTATAGTTAAAAGGGATATATTAGAAGTTTAATTAATTAGTTATTAATTAGATAATTATTTATCTGATAGACCTGAGGAAAACATCAAGATAACATCACAATGAGTTTAAAGATGATGCCATAGTTTCCTAGGGCTGGCTATGACAAAGTGGTAATATATGCTTAAAATAACATAAATGTATTACCTTATATTTTTGTGGCAAGAAGTCCTAAATCAAGGTTTCTATCGTGCTCCCTCTGATACCTGTAAGAGGGAATCCTTCTTTGCTTTTCTAGCTTCTGGTGGGTTCGAAGCAAGACTTGGGCCCCTGATGTAACATGACCTTCTTCTCCCTGTGTCTGTCTGTGTACAGATTTCCTCTTCTTACAACACCACCAGTCTTATTGATTTAGGGCCTATCTTAATCTTGTTTGACTTTGTCTTAATTAATCACATCTTCAAAGATTCTATTTCCAAATAAGATCGATTTCATGAGTCTGGGGGTTAGGATTTGAATATAATTCTTGGAAAAGACACAAATAAATCTATTACATATGATGATTAAGTCATGATTTATTAGACATCTACTAGCAATATGATCTTAAATAATCACAAAATATTTTCAGCCTTAATTTATCCATTTGTAAAAAGGGAATTTTAAAATTAATTCTAATTAAATCAAAGAAGACATAATATTTTGAAGTTAATTTAAAAATTGTAAAAGAATATTCACATATGAGTTTCGTGTTATTTGCATTACAGATTTGAAACCATAAGATACCAACAGGCATTATTCTTTTTTTTAATCATTGTATCAAATAATATTTAAAATTTTTATTGATAGGAAAAAAACTGCATAGAACCAGACAATAATTGGAATGTGATGGCAGGGACAGAAGTTGTAAAATAGTGGGTAGGTGATCATTATTAAAAATTCCCCTCATTCTCATTAAGCATCATAACAATAATTAAATGATGCTATTATAAGGATTTAAACACTGCTATAAAAATACAATTTCAAGATAATACTTATATTTCAAGTATAAGAATTACCAATGATGAAGAATGATGGTTTCAGGTTGTTTCTGACCTCCTTAGAATTAAATCTAAATAGTCTTCTAGCTTTGGAGGCACCGTGTTAAATTTTTACTTTTCAAGATCAAACTGAGTTATACGTGGGATGTCAACTATATTAACACAAACATGTACTACAGTTTTTATTATAAGAAAGAAGGATGATTTGGCCATCTTAAACCTTTGGAATCTGTCATTTATGAGTAAGTCAATAAATAAAATAAGTAGTAGCAAACTTGATGTTTAAAAATGGAAGAGAGTACCTGCTCATAAGAGAGTGTGTGTGTATGTTGGTGTGGGGGAATGGAAGAGGGAAGGAATTTTTGGTAGAAAAGGTTTTGGAAAAAATTCAGCATTTAAAAGGCCATGATTCCTCAAAATCATATCTCCTTAAAATCAATTCATTTGATTCAAACATGAAATAAATCTTCATAATACAAAATCGTTGTCTGTATGTGTAGCTTTATGATGGAAAGTCTTCAGTGCTGTCTCCCAGAAAAGGTCAAAATAAATTTGCCTACTTTAATGAAGGCTATGACTTCCTTGAGACTTATCTTCCTTGAGGCTTATCTTCTGACAGAATCATTTCCTTCATTCACTGCCTTTTCAACTATAGTTGCTAACACTTTTCTTCATATGCTTTATCATAAGCCCCAGGTAAATCTTAATCCTCTTGCTGAAGTGCTTCATAAGAGGATGAAATAGAGAGAAACACACAGAAGACAGAGAAAAAGATGCAGATGCTCAGAGAGAAAGCCACTGAAGCCAGAAACTGGAAGCAATGAAACCTGGAAGAGAAGGGAGAGATTATCAGATTGGCAGCAGCCTGTCTCTAGAAAGAATGTATCAACTTGATGATGCCTAGTTTCGGACATTTTCATGGCCTCAGAATTGTAAATTTGTCGACTAATATATTTCCATAAAAAAAGCCAACCTATTTCTGGTATACTGCATTTTGGCAGCCAAGCTAGTTAAAGCACTATGTTAGTGAAAGTAGCAGAGTAAAATCTGTTAATGTAGACAGTAAACTGTGTGAATATGGATAGTCTCGGTTCTCAGTAGAGAGTCTCCACAAAACATTATCAAGACAGATGAAATAAGACCTAAGAAAGCAGACACCATAACAGCGAAAGAACAAATTGAAATGAAAAACACTTAAGAACTAAAGAAACAGTGTTATCCGTTTGGCATTTTCAAATAAGTGTGGTGTTAAACCTACTTACATATACAAAGTCAGTTAAACCATAGAACAAATAGACATTTTATTGAAAAATTTTAAAAAAACAATAGATAGACTAAAGAACAAATTAGGAACTACTGTAAAGGTAACTAATGAGCCGGTATATTCAATTGAAGATTACTTTCAAAACAAAAAGGGACTGGACAGTGTGAATAAAGAGGTAAGAGACTTGGGGAAATTATGTAAGTTCCAACATCCAAATTACCAGAGTGCCAGAAAGAAAACTCAGAAAATACAGAGGAATCAATGATATATAAATTGGTTTCATTTGAGAATGTCCTAGAACACAGTTATGTGTATTAATTTGTGTTTGTATCTTAATCAAGTATTTTGTTTCTAGTGTGGAATAAAAAATTTTTATGCCTCACATATCTGAGCTGCTGAGGAAACCCTGAAATCACACAGTCCTAGAAAGTACCCCTGACTTAATGCTATGAGCAGTTTCTTGGGTCAGAGATGGTCCGACCCTAGGATGTTGGTCTCTTTCTTCTTAAATATTCCCATGAGGCCACAAGTGCTGGGAAGCTGTAAATGGCTGAGTGACCAGAAATTTTTAGGCTATTTAGAATTTAGGATCATATGTTCCTATATTCTGGCATGTGGACCTCATTCCTTGTCTTGGAATTCTCCCTGGTATTACTACCACCAAGTAGACCGATGGCAAGTGACCTGCCTCCAAACCTTACTTACTTTCTTTGACTCCATATCAGTCTGACTAGCTTTCTAGCTGGTTCTTGCAACAACTTCTGCCCTTCCCACTGTTATATCACCACTCTTCTTTAGCTTTCCCAACACCATCAAACCCTTGCAAAAAATTAAATAAGATCTACACATACATAGACTATTTTCTCAGTCATTTGGTAGAGTTATTTGAATTAATATCAATGCAAGTTTCCTATCAAAGGTGTTTCCTGTTATTGCAAAATACGTTGTTGCATTTTAAAAAATTTTTATGTCTGGATGTAAAATACATTAAAATGTGCCATCAAAATTAATCCATTTTATTAAGAAATGTATCCATGTTCCTTCAATGTGGTTATCCAGAAAAATAAGTGTCGTTTGTCGACTGCTCATCACAAATGACACAAGGTAGTTACAATGCTATCGTGGACCAGGAACTGCAATTTTAGCTTGAATCAGGTAAAGCAAATCTCACTAAAATGACCCTTTTATTGCCATCTTCTTTATTTCCCTAGGATCATAAAAATTGTTAGCCCTATTCATTTTTAAATGGAAAAGAGTAAGAAGCATCCTACTTTGCTTTGGTACCCATGATTATCCCAGGCTTGGATAACACCTGTTATTTTTTATCTGAGTGAAGCATCTATTCAAATGCTTTACTTTTATTCATTTTATTTTTCAGCACTAAACTAACACTCTTCTTCATATGCTTTATCATAGGGTTTACACGTTGATGAGATTTGAAGTCACAGCATTTCCATTTGCTCTTCATCATACAGCCTATTATAGGTAGGTACTAGAGAGGTTTGAACATATTTTGAATTTTCAAAATATTGGCATGAAGAGGTTAGTGCATGTAGTTAGCCACACACCCTTATTTTTCCACATGGCAAATGCTATACAATGACTTATGGTCATCCAGTGAGGTTAAAATTGAAGCATTTGGAGGTGCTTCTTTGAATACAGGAAGATTTGAGCATGGCCTAAATCTGAGGAATTTACTATTTGCTCTAAATTAATGCATTTATTCGAAATGGTGAATGATGTCTATTAGTACTGCTTTCACAAATTTATTAATTAACACTTCATTTTAGACACCTTAAAACAGTAAAACTTCTAATTCTAAAATTGATCACAATTTTTTGGATTACATATGAGTTTTTCAACACAGAAAGAAATATTCAAATTTTATTTTCATTTAAAAATAGTTAGAAAATTTTGCCTGGGCTTCAATTTCCTCACTCAGAGTATAGAAAATTATTCAGAACTTACATATAGATTATTACTCTTAGAATAATTGCAACATACAATAGTTGAATAAAAATCTCCCAAAGTTTCATCTATAGGCTTCTGAGTGAGATTGTTCTTGCAACATTGACTCTGTAATTGATTACATTAGTTTGCCTCTTTGTTATGTTATGAATTTCTCTAAATTTTATTTCTACATCTGTAAATTGATTGTATAAAAATACTAAATTAAAATGAACACAGGTAGGGCGGGCCGCGGTGGCTCAGCGGGCAAAGTGCTTGCCTGCTATGCCGGAGGACCTCGGTTCGATTCCCGGCCCCAGCCCATGTAACGAATAACGGAGAAACAAAATACAATAAAACAAGAAAATGTTTAAAAGATGTTTCCCTTTCTTCCTCTCTTCCTTCCTTCTATCCTTCCTTCCTTCTCTCTGTCTTTCCTTTAAAAAAAAAAAAAAAAAAAAAAAAAAAATGAACACAGGTAAAGAAAATAGTTCATTTTGTATATGGATTAATCAATAAGTCCCAGAAGGACATAATAGCAAAAACAACAAAAAAAAACAAAACAAGAGAGGGAGAAAACAAAACTTTGAATTGAAAAATCCCCTTATGAATAAATTTTAGTAATCTAGATTCTCAAAATAGGATATATAAACCTGAAGATCAACCAAGTTTATAGAGCAAAAGTGCTACAATTCTGTATCTGCACCCTACTGAATGTTCCCCTTTGTCTGTCCACATAGCACATAATACGTTCTAACATTCGACATTTTTTTATAGAACAAACCCCTAGCATTTCATGCTCATAGTTCTTAAACTTTATAAAATAGTTTTTCCACTAGCAGTAAAAATATGACAGATACACACAGCTTCAAAAGAAAATTATTTTTATGTCTTACCCCTAGAGTTTCCCAGGCTTGCATAATAGTAATTGGGTCAATATTCCTCAGAGAACTTGAAAATGAATGTTCATAAGTAATTGAGTTTTAAAAGCCATAATAACAAGGACTTTTAAAAGTCACATTTACTAACCAAATTCACCTTTTGTTCTACCATGTAATTTTAATATATATTTATAAATACAGTGTGTGATTCCTTTCTGAAGCATTATCTCTAGAGAATGGTTATTTTTTTTCATGACCTCACCTGCAAGAAAAATCTAGAGATATCTGGGAGATTATTGATTCTAAGGGGACACTATAGTTTAATTCTGGGGTCCTTTTGGTCTTTATAAGCCTCCTTGAAATGGGATTCCACTAGTTTAGACAGGAGGTAAGGGTGACATTTAATAGCAATTAATTACAAAACATAATGTAGCTTACGTCTTCCTTGTGTGTCAGTATGGACAGGGAGATTTCCTTGCCACAGTATAGCACATCATTTTTGGCAACAATGATAGAAGTCCCTTAAAAAGTAAATTGGGTTATAATATGCAGAGAAAACGGCACTGTTCAAGGGTAGAGTGCAATCATTTGAGGGCTGTAAGGAGCACAAAGTGGAGCATCTGCTGCTGCAGGGAGTATCAGCAGCTGATGTCCCCATGCAGTGAAAAATCAAACCAGTAATACAGGCAAACATTTCAATATAGTTCCTCTCTGTAACCTCAGCTGAGTCTGCATTTAACCCAGAACAAACGCCATGGTGTCCAACCTTCCAAAATCTCTGTTAAAATCATGTGAGACAAAGTAGGAAATGTGTGACCTAGAGTTCTTTAACTTGCTGTTTTAGCTATTCTGTCATCATCTCTCTGGTCTATCAGAGTGTGAAAACACAATTGACAGTAACAACAAAAAGCACTGGAATCAGTTTTCCTAAAGTCACTTTTTCTATCAAATCTACAGGCAAAAGCATCTACCAATCAGTTGTCATTTATACAAGTACTTATAAGAGGTTTACTCAATACAATTTGTGCATAGAAATGATGAATGAATAGTGGCCCAGCTCTTACATGTTAAGCCTAAGTATCTTTTATTTACTCCATATGATACTAAATTATTTTTGTAGCTCATTAGGCCAATTTCAAATGCTAAAACATGCATATTACTCTTGAATGCATAGGATATCTATATCATTAACAATAATATTACAACTTATTTTTTCTGATAAGAATACCAAGATGCAAAGAGGCTGAATAACTTAGCAAAATTACAGTTCTACAGTACTAGAACAATTTCTGGTCAGGAATACAGAGTCTCCGATTCTAGAGGCTTTTCATTAGCGTTCTGTGATGAGGGATTGAAAATACCATTTCTAACAGGGCCAACCAACTACCAAAATAGAGGCTATGCCAGGTGGTGTAAGTGGTGGACTAAAGGGCACTTACTCTATCTAAACAGGTCAATTGCTGCTCAGTTCGAGCCAACTGATTCCTTCAGGGAACACAGCACAGCATGTCCTGATCTGATTTTTTTCAAGAGAAGCAAGGAATTTCAGTTTGAATGTGAATATTTTAAAAAGTAGCCAATGAAATCGACTTTCTAGATGTACCGTTTGAAATGCAACCCTCTACAAGTATGAGTCCACTGTGGCCAAACACTTTGACCCAATAAGTGGGCACTTCAAATCAAGAAACAGCCATAGTGCTCAACCCAAAAGAAAATGTTAAATATCTCAAAAAAGATAAAGATCAAGAATCTGAAGTACAAAGTTTTTCTCCATTTCCATAGGCCCAGTGCCAGGATGTTTACTACCTGATTCCAGTTTAGCATAAACCATTAAATTCATAGAAATAAAAGTTTCCTTCAATTATCTTTGCTGTCTGTTTGATGGCAGAGAAGTTAGAATTCAGTGCAAGTGTTTTAAGTGAGTATCTGTCAGTTAAACGGGGTAATTATTTGTAGCAGCACTGGTGATAATGGCGGATTATGTAAATGGTTGTTAAGCAGTGAAGATGATAGTTCTGTTCACAAGCAATGGCGTGGGTAGGTGAGGGGTGAGTTTTAGTCTCTCACAATCGTTATCTTCACCAGTAAATCATCTCAAATTGTAAAAAATATATATACACTATTTTATGACAGGAATGTTTTGAAACATTGGATTTTAGAAGCAATTTTAGATTTTTAAAAAAACTTTAGAAGATATTAGAAATTAATTTCATAAGATCTGATATAAGTGAAAAGCATTGGAAAACTTGCTATTTTTCCAATAATTTGATATGATAATTGATTCAGATGTCATTATTATATTGTCATTATAAAGACCAATTTTAAAAAAAACTAAAATATGTAGGTAATACATGGACAAGTGATTCAGAAAGTGTTACAAATAAAAAAATCATAATTAAATTCTGTGCAACTGTGAGAAATAGAAAATCCATGAAAGCATGTAAGAAGGGGTTTATTATACACATATAATTTTAGGACAAATTCCTGGACTCCATTTCCAGTTAGGATGTTAAGTGACTTTCCTCTACAAGACCTTGCTGTCAGTTGTGACACTAAGCTAGTGAGAATGGATCTATCAGTCACTTTCTGCCTGAATTGTTCAAGAACACATCTGTTCTTATGGAAATAAGCTTAAAAGAGACCACAGAAACAACTGCCCACATACACAGGGGTAAAGGAATTGAAAATATGTTCTCTTGTTTTATCTTCCTCCAGCTAGAAAAAAATTACTTTTCTTTTTCTCCTGCCATGAATTACATTAGTTCATCTCCTTCTCAAAACACACACCCTCCTCCAAAATGAAATTCAAAAAACTCAACTTACTAGTAATGATGTGCATCTAGGCAAGACAATGGTCACAGAAATATAGAGGACTTCAACATTTGGACCAGATATAACTGTGTTTGAAACCCAGTATTACGGATTGAATAATCATGTCCCCCCAAAGACATAGTCAGACCTGATCCCTGATCCTGTGGATGTGAACTCATTTGTAAATAAGATTTTTAAAGATTCTATTAGTCAAAGTGAAGCTAAATTGAATTAGGATGGGCCTTAATCTAGTATAACTAGGGTCCTTATAAGCTGACGGAATTTGGACACAGAAGTAAGAGTGAGTAAGAGATAGAGACATATCACTATGTAGTGAAGGCAAAAATTCAGTTATGGATTGCTGGCAAGACACCAACCCAACATTAGTGTCTTCAGAGAAAGTATATCCTGCCAATACATTGATTTTGAATTTCTAGCCTTCCAAACTTGGGGACAATAAATTTCTGCTGTTTAAACCAACCAGTCTATGGTATTTAGTTACAACATCCCTGGCAAATTAAGATACCCAGATACCAACATATTGGCCTATGACTGGATATGGATATATTGCTATACATTTTTCTGTCCTTCAAACCTAATAACAATCACAACAGAACCATTCAAAGTTGCTATATTCTGAAGCTGGATGGTATCTTTCTTGGGGTCTTATATACTTGGATATTTTTGACATCCTGATTGAGTAGCAGCAGGAGGGGTTGATTCACAAGAGGTCATTTAATTTTGGTTTTACCACATAATGAAGCAGGAAAATGAAGACAAGTTGATGATGCCTGTCTGCCACTAAGCCCCAAGTGTGTGTGGTTAACCCCACGGAAATTTTTGTTTTGGCAAAGGCTGCTGAAACTATGCTGTTAAGTGGGTAATATTAGATGCAGATTTGATACATGCTTGGCCTGTTGTCCAAAGTAGATGCCCAGGAGATGGAAGATACCCAATGAACATGGGTTACCACTGGGAATAATAAATTGTGTGCACTTGAACACTACCCCTTTAATTTGAGCAAGTCAGACTCTATTTCTAACTGTTCAGCTCAATTCCTAAGTAGTCTACTAATTACAGAGAACCGAATGTGACCAGCAAATAAAAAAATTTCCCTGTTTTAAAATAGTTTTAAGGCATTTGAGTATGTCTCTCTAGCTTGTGACATTGGTGGCCTTTGTTGTTACAATCTATTCCTAGGTTATAAACCTTCTATATGAAGTAGTTGTTGATAAGTGAAAGGATGTTTTTAAGAAGTCATAAAGTAGGGGATATGTAGCAATAAAGCCATTTAGTGTTTTCGTCTTTTGCCAAGAAATCTTGATTATATACTTTGCATTCTAATTGGAATTCAGTAACCATTAGCTTTCAATCTAAGCACATTTTAACTAAAAAATACCAAGCATGACAGAAGCCAACCCCATAAAAGCATACTGCTGAAACTTTTTTTAAAATGTCACAGATGAATGTCAGAAGTTCAGATAATGAATGAAAAGTTGGCCTAGAAACATAGTTATTATTGTAAAATTAGCAGTAATAAAATCATCAGGTACTGTAATAAGAACATCAAGCATCCAGACAGCCACGAAACAATTTTCTTATATCGTTCTCAGAAATAGTTCTCTGGATTGGTGTAAGCATTTTCACAAATACAGATTCTACCTAAACAAGAGGATCCAAATCAAATTAAAGAGTGATATATATTATTAAATAGTAAAATAGAATTCAAGTACCTGGAACCATGCCTGGCACATGGCTAAACCTCCTTAAAATGGATGGATAATTGAAAAAATGAATAAAGTAAACATTATCATTGGTCAAAATGTCTTGCCGCAAGTAAGATAAATGGACTAAAGCTAACTTTAGTAGAAAATAAAATCATTGCAAAGATATAGCCGGATCACAGAATGGGTGAACAACAGCAACATTTAGAGATGAAACCTAATGTGGAAAAAGTCAATACTGGGAGTGGCTCTGCAGTAGAAAGCATATCCAAGTCCACTTCACAGAAACAATCTGGCTGAGACGTCATCAAGGCTGTATTTCTGTAGAACACCTGACATCACCAACACCACCACTTGATGCCTCTGATGTGAGTATCCAATTTACTGAGCCTTAATCACATGTCCAAAGGGATTATTTAGTCATATGGGATTACATAGTAGGAATGACAGGATCCATCTTCTCACTAGGACTCTCACGATGGTTATATGGCTAAACTAGAAAGTGAGCGTAAATGCAGAAAACAATAGCAGAAATCTACACACTGTTATAGAATAAAGTACCAGTTTTCCACTTTTTAATTTGTACATGTATGAACCAAAAAACATATTAAAATGGTAACTGATTAATTTGGATTATGGGGCTGAAGTGCTTTTTTGTTTAATTTTATTTCTAGATTATATTTTTGTGTTTTAATTAAAACAAATAAATTGCATTAAATTAGTTATAAAATAAAAGTTAGAAATTTAGTACAGTAGTACATTAACTCATACCTTTACTCATTCATTTGTTAGTAATGGCATTTAAGGCTATACATTTCTTCTAAGTACAAATTTATATATTTGTCATAATTTTATTATGAAAGGCTTTTATTTTCATTGCTTTCTAGATAATTTTATGTACTTTTCACGAATTAAACTGAAAGTATTAATTTTAAATTACAAGTGCTTATGATGATTTTGGCAACTTTTGCAATTGGATTTTGTCCACTATTATTGTCTTTAAAATTTTTGTAAAGTATTTGTGGTCAATTGCTATAAAAGTTTCATTGATGTGAAAGATTTTTGATAGATATTATTTTCTAGATATTCATTAAATCAAGTTTACTAATAATTAATTGACTTCATATGCTTTGCATACTACTTTGTCAATTCTAAGAGTGGTACATTTAAAATTTGACATTCAAGGAAACTTGTCAATTTCTCCATGACCTTTAATAATTAAATTAAGTTTTGGGTGACTGTATTTTTATTTTTGTGTTTATGAGTGTTGTAAGTTTCTCAAATAGTAAAACTCTTATAGTATATGATAACCAATTTTACATTTTTTAGTATGTTTTACCTAAATTCCATTTTGACATATTATTGCCATCATTCTTTTTTTTTTAACGTTTCCCTATCTCATTTCCCATTCCTATTATTCCATAATTTTTCTCTTTTTTCTTTTTCAATTATGTTACTTGGGAAAAATGTAGGCTTTTTAGCTTATTTTTAAGAATTTCAGTCTCTGCTTGTACTATGAGAATTACAATATAATTCAATTACTAACTGAATTTTCAATTAGTGTAATTAATTGATATACCTGATTCTGATAATTTTTCCCATACTTTATGTTTAGTAGTTATTTTTCATTATTTCTTCAATGTCTTTTTTTCTTTTGTTCATTCTTTAAAAAATCTGATTTGATGAGACAAACAACTCATAACTTCCTTTTGACCATTGTTCTAGTTTACAAGCTAGCAGAATGTGATATACCAGAATTGAATGGCTTTTAAAAAGGGGGAATTCATTAAGTTGCAAGTTTACATGTCCTAAGCCTGTGAAAATGCCCAAATTAAAGCAAGGCTGTAGAAATGTCCAATCTAAGGCATCCAGGGAAAGACACCTTGGTTCAAGAAGGCTAATGACATTCAGCATTTCTCTCTCAACTGGAAAGGCATATGGTGAGCATGGTGATTACTGCTAGCTTTCTCTCTAGGCTTCTTGTTTCATAAAGCTCCCTCTGGGGATGTTTTCTTTCTTCATCTCCAAAGATCTCTGGTTGCATGGGCTCTAAAGCCTTTTCCAAAATGGTTCCCTTTTAAAGAGCTCCCATAAGGAACCCCGCCTTGAATGGGTAGAGACACATCTCTATGGAAACCATCTATCAAAAGTTATGACCCACAATTGGGTGGGTCACTTGGATATTCAAAAAGCTCCCAGCCAGCAATATTAAATAAGGATTAAAGGACATGGCTTTTCTGGGATACACTACAGATTCAAATCCACACAATCAGTAAGATAATTTAGTAACTTTTTTATTTCGTTAATGGCTATTACCTTCCCTCACCCTGCTCTCTTCATCACATAGAATCCTTTCCTTTATTTAAAAAGAAGATAACAAGTTAAGATATAAGATAATCCAAAACAAAATTTTTCAACATTAGATAAACTCCACCCTAAATTAAAAACATTGTTTTCCTATCCCTTCTTCTGTTTTCAATACCCTCCTAGTTTCCTTATACCAACACAAGAACTTCAAAACATTTTTACTTATTCCTGCCTCCCATCTCCAATCAAACCCCTGTCTTCTAGATTTTGTTGAAGTCATTTAATGATTTTACATGTAATTATTATTAGAATTACTCCAAAAGATTCTCCTTTCTGTTTCAAAATTCTATGTACTTAGTCCTTATATTTATATTCATTTAATATTTCTCACCTCTGCTTCCTTTTCTACATCATTCCTTATATTGAATGTGTTCTTATTTTTTTTTAGTTGAATTGTTCTTGCATGCTTTTCTTCAATAAATTGTGGATGTTATGTTCTCTGAGTCCTTGCTTATCTTTAGATATCTCAAAGTAGCGCCAATAAATAATTACTATTTTAGTGGGCATACTGATCTTGGTTTTAGTCCTTCTCTCTCAGTACACTTTATAAGATGTTCCCAATGGCTTCAAACTCCCAGTGATGTAAATGTGAAGTGGAAAGACCACGTGGAAGCCACTAGAACTGCTCCTTTCTATCAAAATAATAAATCAAAAGCAATACAGGATGTCTGGAGGGATTGCAGAGATTAATGCCACCATCAAGAGCTTGAAAGATGCAGAGGTGGTGATTCCCATCACATACCCATTCAATTCTCCGATTTGGCAAGAAAACCAATGGCTCTTGGAGGATGACTGTGGATTTTTATAAGCTTACCAGGTGGTGACTCCAATTGCAGTTGCTGTTCCAGATGTGGTATCATTTCTTAAACAAATCAGCATATCCCCTGGTGCTTGGGTGCATTTATTGATCTGTCAAATTAATTTTTCTCATTTGCTATTAGTAAAGACTACAAGAAACAGTTTGCAGTCAGCTGCCAAAGGCAGCAATTCACCTTCACTGTTCTAGCCCAATGTTATAAACTAGTTGTAGGGACCTTGATTGTCTCTCCTTTCAATAAGACATCAAACTGTACCATTATAAAAAATGATGACATGTTGATTGGATTTAGTGAGCCATAAAGAGCAACTACTCTATATTATTGTTAAGGCATTTTCAGGTCTGAAGGTGGGAGATAAATTCAACAAAAAATATGGGGGCATTCCAGCTTAGTAAAATTTCTAGGTGTCCTGTGGTGTCAGGTATGTTGAGATATCCCTTCTATGAAGGATAATCTGTTGCATTTGGCCCCTCCTATAACCATAAAAGAGGTACAATGCTTAGTTGGCCTCTTTGAAATTGAGAGACAACATGTTACTCACTTGAGTGTGTTATTTCAGCTCATTTATTGAATGACCAGAAGAGCTACTAGCTTGGAGTGGGGAATGGAACAAGAGATGGCTCTGCCAAAGGTCTAGGCTGCTCTGTAAGCTTCTCTGCCTTGGACCATATGATCCAACATATCCAATGATGCTGGAAATGGCAGTGGCAAGTAGACATGTTGCCTGGAGTCTTTGGAAGACCTTTATAGGACAACCAGAAGGCAGACCCTTAGGACTTTGGAGCAAAGCCCTGCCATCCTCTGCAAATAATCACTCTCCTTTTGAGAAAAAGCTTTAAACCTGCTGCTGGGCCTCGGTTGAGACTGAACTCTTAACCATGGGCCACCAATTTATCATGAGTCTTGAGTTTCCTGTCATAAGCCAGGTGTTATCTGACCCACAAAGCTATAAATTTGGGTATGCACAGCAACACTCCCTCTTAAAATGGAACTGTAATAAATGAGATAAAGACTTGAGTGAGTCCTGAAGACACAGTAAGTAACAGAGGAAGTGGCCCAAATGCCTATGGATAATCAGTTGTCACAGCACCATTTATTAAAGAGATCACTCTTTGTCCTGCTTTTTAATTTTAAATTTATTCTTTTTTATAAGGCAGATTTTTAAAAAATCATGTTACTTCTTTAAGAAGGCATGCTGCCAACATAGCTCTCATAATTCATAAATAACATAATTTTTGCTAATTTAAGAACTGCATACCAGAAAATATTGGTTCCTGTTTTATAAATCAAAGTTCATCATGAAGACCTTCTTTTTCCTTTGTTTATTCTTTTGAGTTAACTTATTTTCTTTTGATCTTGATCATATCACTAAACTTTTCTCCTCTCCCACTCCGAATGTGTTTACTATCTCTACTCATTGTACTTTAATATTATATATTGCTTTTTCCTTTCTTCACTAACAAGCTTCAATCCAAAGCATTCCAAACTCTAATAATTCTCTTGTCTATAATGAATTGTTTTTGCTAAAATCATCAATAGATAACACTCATTGAGTAATAAATTGAACCTCTCAGGGGTTAGTGAATATAAAAGTAAATAATGAATGTAAATTAATTATCATTTTGAGTGCTCAGTGTTAGCCATCATACTATAATTAGATATGAATTATTATATGTACTATTGGATCTGCATTCAAGACATTATCATTGAATATCTTGAAGAACTAAAGGCATAAATAAATCAAAATGTTCTGAACTACTAAAATATTACAATTTTACTTGAGATGCTTACATAAATCTTTCTTAGAAGTAAGAATCTGGAAATGGAAAATACCTGTATTTAAATCCTTTGTCCAGTCCTATTTCTAAGATATCTTCCTCTCAAAACCTAAATGCTGAGGTAGATTGACTGCTAAGGTATATTGTCTTTGAGATCTTTGAAATCACAGTAGAGGGAAAGCAGGTAGGAGTTGATTCTCTAAAGAACAGGAAAAGGACTATATAGTGGCATTGAAGTCCCACATAAAACCTAGACACAGGCATGTCAAAGTAAGTATCATCATAAGAGAACTGTGTGTTTCAGATTTGGAGGTAAGTTGTCTACAATGACATCACAGAGTTGTGGTATTTCATCTATTGTAACACAGTCCAAGAGGTTGCTGAGGAGACTGAGTTTTACCTGTACAAGATCTGGAACATGGTATATACTGTCTTTTTAAGGGTTTTGTTGTTTTCAGCTTCTTGCTTCTCTGACTTTCTCTCTTTGAATTTCATCCTTATAGAAGACTCCACTAGGATGATTAAGACCTATTTTGAATGAGATGAATCACACCTTAACTGAAGTAACCTCATCAGAAGATCTTATTTACAATGGGACTACACCCTCAAACATGGATTAACTTTTAAAACATGCTTTTCTAGGGTACATACATTTCCAGACTCTATTAGTTAGAGTTCTCTAGAGAAACAGAATCAACAGGAAATATTCGTGAATATAAAAGTGTCTCACGTAGCCATGGAAACGCAGAGTTCAAAATCCGTAGGGCAGGCTGTAAAGCTGACAATTCCGATGGAGGGCAGGAAGAGGACCTGTCTCTTCTGAATCCTCCTTAAAAGGCTTCCAGTGATTAGATTAAGTATTACTCATTAAAGAAGACACTCCCTTTGGCTGATTACAAATGGAATTAGCTGGAGATGTACGATCATGACTTAATTCTATGAAATGTCCTCGTAGCAAAACACAGGCCAGCACTTGCCCAACCAGACAAACAGGTACCATCACTTGGCCAAGCTGACACATGACCTGACCATGACAGTCCACCCTTGTCAACTTGGGAGCTATACTCATCATCTTAAACCATTCTTAATTTTTAAATACAAAACAATAAGACATATATTTTTTTCTCTCCTAACAATACTCAAATGTCTTGCATATAACTGGAAACATATTAAAACCCTCCAGAATAGGTTGCAAGTCCTTGGGTAACATTCATTCTTAAACTTGATATCTTACAACTTGAATAGAATAACATGAACAAAGCAGTCCATGTTTCTGTGATCATGTGGTCATAGTTCATATTTATCACTACCTTCTTCCACTACCAATTCCACATTCCCTTTACTCTCAGGAAGCACTTCAGCTGGTCATGGTTTTTGCCTGGTGGGGTGACCCAAACCTTCATTCCTGAAGTTTCAGAGCCATTAGTAGTCCCTCCAGAATTGGGTTGTTGCAGTTTTCCATTGATTTCAATCACAGGGCATGCTAGTACTAAAAGACACCCTAGGGGATAATCCAGGAAAACTCTTATTTACCTCCATTGTATAGTTGCAATCCTATTACCCCCTGATAGTCAGGGTCAATCACCCCAGACACTCCTTCTTGGTTTGTTGATCCAGTGGCATGAGTAGCCCAAAGTGACCAGGTGGCAGTCTTAGATTCCAGTTCAATGGAATTGTTGTTTCTCCTGGTGGAAGCACTACCCCTTTTGGAACTAAAACCCATAGACAAGCTGAGCTCAGGATCACAGGGACAGGAAGCAAAAATTTTCCTAGTGGATAACTAGGGGTAATAGTGAGTGGTGTCACTCCCATTTCTACCCCTTGGTTCCTGGACCAATGGAACCTATCTAGGGAGAAACAACACCATACAACAGATGCTGATTCAGATCATACACAGCTTCCTGTAGAGCATTAACCCAGTCCTTCAAGGTATTGCCACCTAGTTGGCACTGTAATTGAGTTTTCAAAAGGCCATTCTACTGTTCTATCAATCCAGCTGCTTCTGGATGATGGGGAACATGGTAAGACGAAAGATTTCCATAAGCATGTGCCCATTCCCGCAGTTCCTTTGCTGTGAAATGTGTTCCCTGATCAGAAGCAATACTGTGTGGAATACCATGATGATGGATAAGGCATTCTGTAAGCCCATGGATGGTAGCTGGGGCTGAAGCATTGCGTGTAAGGAAAACAAACCTATATCCAGAGTATGTGTTTATTCCATTTAGAACAAACCACTGCCCCTTCTATGAAGTGAGAGGTACAATATAATCAACCTACCACCATGTAGCCGGCTAGTCACCTTGGGGAACGGTGCCGTATCTAGGGCTGAGTGTGGGTCTTTGCTGCTGGCAGATTGGGCACTCAGCAGTGACTGTAGTCGGGTCAGCCTTGGTGAGTAGAAGTCCGTGTTGCTGAGCCCATGCATAACCTGCATTCCTACCACGATGACTACTTTGTTCATGAGCCTATTGGGCAATGACAGGAGTTGCTGGGGAGAGAAGCTACTGGTATCCACAGAAGGGGTCATCTTATCCTCTTGATTATTAAAACCTTACTTTCACTGAGGTGGAAGTCACCTAGATTTTTGTTGGATTTATATCCCATCCTCTGACACACAAATGCCTTACCAGTAAGTCTAGAGTAGTTGCTACTTCTTGTTCACTAGGTCCAATCAACATGATATCAACAATATAATGGACAGTGTGATGCCTTGTGGGAGGGAGAAACGATCAAGGTCCCTGTGGACAAGACTATGACATAGGCCTGGAGAGTTGATATACTTCTGAGGTAAGACAGTGAAAGTATATTGCTGATCTTGCCAGTTAAAAGCAAACTGTTTCTGGTGGTCTTTACTACAGCTATTGAGAAAAAAGCATTTACCAGATCAATAGCTACATACCAGGTACCAGGGTATGTATTGATTTGCTCAAGCAATGATACCACATCTGGAACAACAGCTGCAGTTGGAGTTACCACCTGATTGAGCTTACGATAACCCACTGTCATCCTCCAAGACCCATCTCTTTTCTGCACAGGCCAGAGAAGAGAGTTGAAAAGTGATGTGGTGGGAATCACCACCCCTGCATTCTTCAAGTCCTTAAGAGTGGCAGTAATCTCTGCAATCCCTCCAGGAATCTGATATTGCTTCTGATTTACTATTTTACTAGGTAGGGGCAGTTCTAGTGTCTTCCACTAGGCTTTTCCCACCATAATAGCTCTTACACCATGAGTTAAAGAGCCAATATGGGGATTCCACCAGTTGCTCACTATGTCTATTCCAATTATGCATTCTGGAACTGGGGAAATAACTACAGAATGGGTCCAGGGTCCCACTGGAGCCACTGTGAGATGGACCTGAGCTAAAACTCCATCAATCACGTGACCTCCATAAGCCCGCACTCTTACTGGTGAATCAGAGTGACGTTTTGAGTCCCTCAGAATTACTGTCACTTCTGAATCAGTGTCTAATAATCTTTGAAATATCTGATCATTTCCTTTCTCCAATGTGCAGTTACCTTGGTAAAAGGCCTCCTTAGGGGAAGCTTGTAGGAAGATTAACAGTATAGATTTTTGGCAGAATAACAGAGTTCTATACCAAGGGACCTGGCCTCTTCTTCATTCAAGGGGCTCTGGGTCTCTAAACTGTCTACAGTCTGGAAATTGATTAAGGGGCTGTGACTCTCTTTTTGCAATTCAAGTTACACTTCTGTTCACTTGACCTAGAACTCTTTTGTTTATATTGCTCAAGCAGGAATTTAGTAGACTGCCCATCTATTGTATCTCTAGCTACCCCATGATTTACTAGCCAACTCACAAATCTCTGTGAGTCAGATTATTTTGACTCCTGCTTTGAGTTTGCTGTCTATTAAAATAGCCATGTCCACCCTGTCTTTGGCAATGAAGTGCTGCCACCTGACTTCTGCCAACTTGAGCTCTGGTCATCCCCATTGTGTTTAAAGATTGCAACTCAGTGACAACAGTTCCCACAGTAATATCTGACCTAAAGAGAAGTGCAACTACCTAGCTCTTCAGGGATGATGGTGCTAGTCTCACAAATTTATTTCTCACTGTCCTGGTAAAAGGTGCATCCTCTGGACATTCCTGGGGTGTAAGAGCAGGCTTTGCACAATAAATCCACTCTAATGTTCCAATCTCTCTAAGCCTCTGGATCCCCTCATATACATTATACCAGGGCAGTTCTGGCATTTCAACCTCAGGTAATGTTTGATCCTGGTATTTCAACCTCAGGTAATGTTTGATCCATGTTTCAACCAACCATCCAAACAAACTATTAATACCTTTTCTAACCCCTTGAGTTATAATATTGAATGCAAAATCTCTGCTTAGTTGGCCCATATCAATAAATTCAGCCTGATCCAACCTTATGTTCCTCCCACTATTATCCTACATCCTTAAAATCTATTGTCACACATATTCTCCTGTTTATATAAATTGGAACACACAGTACTTTTGGAGTACCTCCTCATGTGTCATACTTTATACCTCAACTTTAGGGGCCTGTTGGGATTTTAGTCTAGGTATAGGTCTGGAAGAAATGAGGGGTGGTGAAGATTGGTCATGAGAAAATTAAAAGTCTCTTCCAAGCTGCTTGCTTCAGTGCATTCATTTGCAGTTTCATTTGTGAAACAGGATTAATCACTCTAGGGCTAATCCCTTCAGGTGGAGTTTGGGTGGCCAACTCCTCAAGGCAAGCTGGAGGTAGGGTGGTTATGTCCTCAGGGCAGACTATTACAGGGTTATCTAGAGAATGCTCAGCATGACCTAGGGTTTAAATCTCGCTACCGACATCATTATCCATCCATATGTCACCATCCCATTTTTCAAGGTCCCATTCCTTTCCAATTAATGCCTTCACTTTAATGGCAGACACAATCCAAGATTGTGATTTCAATTTGCGTTGTAAAGTTGCTACTCTAACAATAAGATTCTGACTCTGATTTTCACAGATCTCAAGTCTATGGCTACAGAAAATAAGATTTTTCTTCAGGACACTCACAGAAACATCTACATCTGTCACATGGGGCTTAAGCTTATCATTTGAAGACTTACGCTCATCCCTTTCACTCATTAATGTATACAGTGCATCTAACAACAACCAGCCAACATCTCTATACTTCCAATTTCCACAAAACTCAGTAAAGTTATCAAAAACATTATCCCCCAAAGTCTGGCTTCATACAAACGAAGCATTAGAAGAATCCAATGGTTATATTTTGACTATCTCTTTTGCCAACTCACTCTATGGATTGGCAATGTCATTCTGATTATGGGAATCAGAGTCCTTAGTGCCTTTGAGTACAGTCACCCTAGAAAACCATTTATAAAAACCCATTTTTAAGATTCTGTTTCTTAAGAACCACTTCTGGTACAAAGTTTTTTAGTTAGGGTTCTCTAGAGAAACAGAATCAACAGAAAATATTCGTGAATATAAAATTTATAAAAGTGTCTCATGTAATGGTGGAAACGCAGAGTTCAAAATCCATAGGGCAGGCTATAAAGCTGACGATTCCGATGGAGGGTCTGGACTAACTCCACAGGAGAAGCTCGCCGGCTGAAGCAGGAAGAAAACCTGTCTCTTCTGAATCCTCCTTAAAAGGCTTCCAGTGATTAGATTAAGCATCACTCATTAAAGAAGACACTCCTCTTGGCTGATTACAAATGGAATCAGCTGTGGATGTAGTCGACATGATCGTGACTTAATTCTATGAAATGTCCTCATAGCAAAAGACAGGCCAGCACTTGCCCAATTAGACAAACAGGTGCCACCACTTGGTCAAGTGGACACATGAACCTGACCATGACACAGACTAATACACAACTTATCAACAAGAAGTCACAAAATGAAATAACATTTCATTGATATTTATAATATCAACAATCATCAAAATGCTAGAAATGATTCTAAGATATATGCAGAACCTCTCTATAGAAAAATATTTTAAAAATAATTGACAGCAGTGAAAGAAGTCCCAAGTTATTTGGCATATTATGTTCATGGATTGGTATACTCAGTATTTTAAGATATCATTTCTACCCAAATCTATGCATGAATTCCTTATGAGCCCAAACAAAATCACAGTAATGTGTGTGTGTGTGCTCACACATGTGCATGGTGTAAATTTTACAAATTGATTCTAAAATTGATGTGAAAACACCTAAGGAGGAGTACAACCAAAATTGAAGAACTCATACTGTGAGATGTCTTGACTTTATGTAAATTTATACTAATTAAAATAGCATGGTTAATTAACATGTTTGAATACAAGAATTGTAAAATAATTCAATGGAATAGAATAGCTCAAAAGCAGACCTGCCCTTATATGGACCTTTTAATTATGACAAAGAGGGCACTACATATAATAAATAACCTGGAGTTAATTTTACATAAAGGGACAGCATAAAAGAAAAATAGAACATTAATCCAATCTCACAACATATGCAAAATTCATTCCAAATGGATGGTAGATCTTAATCTGCAATATAAAACCACAAAGCTTCCACCAGATGATTGAAGGAAAACATCTCATGAACTTGGAATAGGATACTATTTCACAGCCATAAATAAATTATAGACATTTAAATTAGGAAATTTTATTCATCAGATGCTATGATTAACATGTGAAATGCAGGGCATACAGAGACAGAATACATTTTACCATATATTTAACCATCAGAAAAACTGTACCCCTATTATATAGAATAATTCCCTCTGCAATAAGAAAAATGCATATGTCAAATCTACAAAGGGTCAAAAACCTTGAACAGGCATCACACCAAAGAGACTATCCAAATATCACATAAATATGTGAATACATAGAAAATTTTGTTAGTTTCCTGAGAAAATCAAGTTGAAACTATATGAAATGACACTACACACATACTAGAATATCTGGAAATTAAAAACACCTAACAGTAATGAGTGTTGTTGAGGTGTGTGGCAGCAGGAACTTTCATAATTACCAGTGGGAGTTTAAATTGAGTACAACCACTTTGGAAAGTTCATTAGCATTAACTATAAAATCTGAAAATTTGCACAACACATGACCCAGTAATTTTATGCCTTCAAGTAAGTCCATTAGAAATGTGCACAAAAACATTAACTTAAACATCAATAGTCACATTACTGTTGATAGCAAAAGAATGGAAATTAATTTATATTAATAGTAAAATAGATTAACTGTGACCTATATAGTGTCAATAAACATTGGTAAAGTACGTGGAGAAAATGTCTGGGTTGCTGGTGTGCTTTTTGTCTTGATGATATTGAAATTATTTTACCAGTATTCAAAACATCTTTTAATTCACCGATGACGTAGCTAATTGTCCTATGAAATCTATGCATTTTATAATTTATTTGTTTGGTCCTTATGACTTCTTTTCTCTGAAAAATATATCTCAAAATTTGCTTTAATTTAATTATATTTAAAAATGTGATATAAAAATCAAGTGTATTAATATAGAGACATTTCATATATTTCTAAACACTCTTATTTCCAACACATGAATAAAGGGCTCAGCTATAGACAGCCCTCCAAGAATTTAAAGTGTTAGAATGTCAGTTAGGAGAACCACAGAAAGCACTGAATAATGTGCTAATATAACTCATACAAGAATGGGATTTAGAATATCAAAATAATTTGAACATAGTTAAATGATTAGTATATGGCAGAATTTGGACTTGGCATACTGATTGTAAACTCAAAACTCTTCTCTTTGAAAATGATGGCTTTTTTTTAGATTGCAGAGTGGTAAATTTGTAGCTCTTGAATCATAGCTTCTCTCCTGAAAAGAAGAGAAAGCCATGGAGATATGCCATTTGTCCTTATGTTACCCCAAAATGGTTTCTAGGAATTATTTGGGATGGTAAGTATTTCTCCCATTTCCAATTTTTAGACTTTCTGTTTGTAGTAATTTAAGATGCAATTTTCACCTGCCACAGATAATGAAGAGGAAATGTTCTTTGTCATTGAGAGTAAGTTTGAATATAAGAACATATTTTCTCCAGGTTTCCACATAGGGAGATACCCAATTCATATTATAATCCATAATTATACTATGATATCAAACAATAGAAAAATAAAATTAATGACCATGTTCTCCTTAGAACCTGTAGAAGGAAATAATGATGTGTTTTCTGATTATTCTAGCTAAATGCATAATATAATCCTATGTAGTTTTTTGCAATTGATACATCTTTAAGACATAAAAAAAATTCCATTTTGCAAATAAAATTGCAATAACACAGAACAAGAAAAAGGCTATGTAACTGTTTAAATAAATTCAGCATGTCTGAACTATAGTTTTAAAAAATGGATGATAAATTCCCAGACCATGCACACAAACACACATAAAATGAAGGATAAAAAGTTTTTGATAAATTTCCCGAAGACACGCTTGTCTAGTTGGTGGAAGAAAGACTCAAACTGATTGTGCCTTTTAAGTTCAGTTTTTGCTTTACAAGAACCTTCTGCCTCTATTAAGTAATTCAGCTGCTAAAGGAGTAATTGTCAGGGATATGAAAACATATTTGCACTCCAATTTTATGAAATTAAATTTCTGAAAACCAGATCTGCAAGCAGATGATGCAAAAAAAAAAGATTATCCCTGTTACAAAAGAGTCTTTGCTTCAGCTTCCATATAGTGTTTTAATAAAGTGTCTTACAGTGTTCTTAATAATATTGCCTTATATCTTAAATTTCTGGACTGATCCCTCTAAAATATTCTAAAAAGGAACCAAACGTTATAAACATATTTTTAGGCAACTATTATGTGATTTCCACTAAGCTTCTTCTGCTAGCCCTTTCTAACCTTTGATAGTCAATGTAGATCTCACTGTTTAAACTTCCTCATGGCTAAATTTAAGTTTGCATGTTTAACTGAAAAATTTTAGGCATATATTCAAATTACCATTGTGACATTACGTACATATGTTATTCCTCTAAATTCAATCATTATATGATTTGCTATGAATGCTGTTGCTAAATTTATGAAAAGAGATTAATAAAATAATTTGTGCTGTTTCTTAAATTAGACTGTGCTTGATTTTCCTCCTTGAGTTTGATTGAAAATTTGTAAGGTACTGCCTAGTGTATCGTTTATAAAATAGCAAGTTTGCAGGTCACTTGTTTTGTGGCTTCGGAGCTATTCCAGTTCAGATGGTCTCAGAAAGAACTCAGGTCTACATGTTGAAATTTGGTAACTGTAGTACAGAGGAAAGAACCTATTTTTTCCTTTCCAGATTACATTTTATAACAACAGGCTTATGGAAGAATGCAACGCCTATTTGTTCAAGACTATTTAATGAGAAATTTCATACATATGAGAAACTACTGCAAAAACAAACAGAATGGCATTAAGTCAATGCCAATGGAAAACAAACTGGCAAATCTTATAGGTAAAAAGTAATAGAAGCAACCTACGGTCAAATTGTGTTTTCCAATTTTTACATATTTATGACATTTTACAGCTCCATATTTCAAGGTATCCAGAGAGTAACATGCGAAAGATTAAGATGTGTACATGTCAAAATATTTACAATATCAACAACAAACCTGCAACTGTTTTAGAATGTTTCAGGCCCAGTGTCTAATATAGATTATGTGTCATTTAATCCATACATATTACAATGAGGTAGATATTATTTGTTTAACTTTTATTTTATAGGTGAAATAATTAATCTTTCAAAGTTATACAAGTTATAAGTATTAAAACTCACGATTTCTTTTGTTTTTTGCTTTTTTTGGGGGGGGCGTGCATGGTCTGGGAATCAAATCCATGTGAACATTCTACCACGGAACCCCCATGCACTCTTAAAATCATGACTGATGACAAGATCAGACACCTTTGTCTAACCTACATGCTATTAGTTGCCTCACTAAAGAAAATGTTCCCCTAAATAAAAAAAGCAAACAGAAAATAAAAACAAACAAACAAATGTTAAACAATGTTAAAACAACAACAATCCAAAAAAAAGCAAAGAAAGAAAGACTGCTTTAAAGCTTCTGAATTGGGATTGGTCTCTGTTACATTTTGACAGGACCTTCTAAGAATTATGACAAAATATCTGGGAGAAGAAAGTCTTATTATAAGTGTAGGTATCTAGAATCTTTATACTGTCCTCTTCAATCCATCAAGCCATTTCTAGAGAGCAGGACCCCCTCATAATATAAAACTTCCCTACACTATAGAGTTTCAAAAAGGTTTATGTGGCAGCCCTAGGGCCTGAGCCCCCTCCTGAATGAGATTGAAACTCTGAACATGTAGCAAGACCACTTTGACCAAAGTCTGGAAAATAAACAGTCTCCCCAGAGGGAGAAGAATATAATCACGTGTATAAAATGGCACTAATGGCATCGTGTTCTTTATCAGAAGTCATAGTGAAACCTCAGCTCTTAAGGCCCTTTAATGAGTATACAAGAGGTCCAATATCCTCATATTATATGGAATGTCTTTCTTCTAAAATCATATACACACTGCCCTCCCCTTTCTTCTCTCCCTTGTGGAGTGCTATCCTTCCAGACTGCTCGTGCTTGAGAATCTCTTCTGTTCATAAGTCCTAATAAATCTACACCTACTTCTGTACCTGGTGTGTTTTTCAGTCTTGTAGCAGCTCCAGCTACTGCTCTGCACAAACTTGGTCTTGGATGGCACAGTCTATCTCAGGGGAGGACCTCATAATTTTGAAAGCAATTGGGCAAATCTTAAGCAGGCCCAGATGGGGTCAGTGTTAATCTATGTAGTCAGTTATTTTATATTAAATATATTTTCTTAATTATTCATCTTGTGCCAGGCACAAAACAGATAAATCCCCTATCCTGAAGGAGCTTAAGTCAGGTTAAAAGAATAAAATAATAGACAAACAATAAATATTTAATGAATTTGTAAATAAAGACTGTGAAATAACAAACTAGATTTATTAAAGGAACATGATCTGAAAAGACTTGTCAGGAGAAACATATGTAATCTAAGGTTTGAAGATAAGAAGGAATAAGAGAGGCAGTAAAACATTTCAGGAAAAGAGAAAACCACACAAAGTTCATGAGAATGGGGAAGCTCTTGACCTTTTGAGCAACTTGAAGGTGGTCAGATTTGTCATTATGTAGAATGATAGGTAAAAATGATATGAAATGAGGTTGATATGAATGAACGAAAACATTTCTTCCTTTGAACTTCAGAAATAATACCTGAATTCATAATTGTAGAGTGGTTGTTGTGAGCACTTCCTTTGGGATGAGATGACGCAGTCCTGAGACATAGTGCAGGATACAAAATCAATGCTGTCCGAGGTATACAGATAACAGACCTGGCTTCCTGGCCTTTGGAATCTGAGAATGGTTCCATTTTCTGCCATTTATTATTTAACAGTTCTATGATGCTTATCTGTTATTCCTAAACTTTCAAAACACCATGTAAAAACTTAATCTTATTTGTTGCTTAGAAAATTAAGGGAAAATTTGCATGTCAACGTTTACGAAGATAGTATTGTGCAAGAGTAGAGCAGTGCAAATAATGTTGGTCATAAGGAAACATCTTAGAACACGGCTCTGGGTACAGAGTAGAAAACAGCTGTCTGGGCACAAAGCCAGAGAATAAGAGAAAGGACAGTTGAAAACGAATTTGTGAAATATGTGAACATTACCAGGGGATTCCAAAAGTACCTGGAAATGAGGAAATTACTTGAATACTAGGTTGTTTTAGAAAAACAGTAGGCTCCCTCAAACCTTTATATTTTGGGCATTGCAAAGAAATAATGGAGTTCCATTTCTGCCTTGACTGTAGAAAGCTTGGAAAGCGTATGATTCTCAATTTGAAAAAAATCAACACTGCATAATTACAATTACAGTCCATCAGAGATTGGAGGTTGCAGGGCAAGGAAGTAGTTAAGAAGACACAGTCCACCTCCAACCAACCCACAAGGAAAATGAGATGCCAGCACTGAGTCTCCTCCAGCAAAAGAGAGGAGAAAGTCACAGCATCCTTGCAAATGGGTAGGGGGAAATTTTAAATTTTAAATTTAATGAATTGCTGAATACTGGTTGTGCTATTTGAGGTTATTGTGTACCCCAGACAAATCATGTTCTTTATCCTAATCCAATATTGTGGGGCAAACCTATTGTTTGGGTGGAATCTTTTTTATTCAATTGTTTTCATGGAGATCTCACCCCCAGGTATGGGTGGGGACTTTTGTTTAGGTGGTTTCCATGGAGATGCATCCCTGCTCATTCAAGGTGAATCATAATCTGCTTACTGGAGACCTGTAAAAGAGAATTATCTGGGAAAAAGCTGAGAGCTGACACAGAGAGAGACATTTAGAGACACCAAAAGAAAATTCCCCTGGGGAACCTGTTCGAAACTGAAAGCCAAAGGTCCAGTAGACTCCAGCCGTGTGAATTCCCAGCTGACAGAGGTATTCCAGACGCCATTCACCTTTCCTGAGTCAAGGTCTTTCCTCTGGATGCCTCAGTTTGGACATTGTTATGGCCTTAGAATGGTAAACTTTTAATTCAATAAATCTCCTTCATAAAAGCTGACCCATATCTGGTATATTGCATCCTGGCAGCATTAGCAAACTAAAACACTAGTTGTCTATTTGGCAGTATAACTCCCAAAAGCCCCAGACACAAAAGAAGCCCATAGTAGCTTGCAGACTTGTTAGAATGGACTTATATCTTGGCTCATGAGAAAGATTGGGACCTGTGAAAGGATCACTCAGCTGTGGGAATGGTACAAATCTCCCTCTCAGTATTCAGATACAGATTTCATACAGAACAAAAGATTTGTCCACTGGTAGAGATAGAGCAAATCCTGTTGTCCCCCAGGCACAGGTTAGGACCTGCTTTTGATGTTGCAAGCATAGAAGAAAACATCTTTACTCCCAAGAAAAGAATAAATAATAGTTCTAAGTCCAAACTTCTCAGCCAATATTGTTGGAATTCATGATTTGCTAGGAAGAGGAAAGAAAATAACATTCCACATAAGAACCACCAGATATAAATAGCAGGATGTGGATCTCATAGGGAGAAAAAGGGTTAAGGCTGAGAAAAATCAAAAACCCCAAAGCCCAAGCACACAAGACTTAAACTGAGGCTGGAAATAAACATAGAGAAACTTCTT
Source organism: Tamandua tetradactyla (assembly GCF_023851605.1). Lineage (NCBI taxonomy): Eukaryota > Metazoa > Chordata > Mammalia > Pilosa > Myrmecophagidae > Tamandua > Tamandua tetradactyla. The sequence goes on from NC_135336.1 coordinate 78,794,501, forward strand.
CATTCCCCACCACCAACATAGCAAGCATTGAGTACCAAGCAATAATAAGCTATCAGTAAATGAAAAAGAAAGTTTATGGACATAGACTACCTTACCTCTACGGCAAAAACTTACGAGGACACCTTAAATACACACTAGAGGGGAGGCTGATGGAGAATGAATTTTGAAAACCTTCTATTCACTGATATAAATATTGAAAACCTTCTCTTCAATGGCATTATGGGAAAACTTTGAAACAGCTGATGCATTGAAAATAATCATATTGCAATTAAAATGACAGCAGCAGCCACTATACAAATGAAAAACTCAACTTCCGATTATATTTACTCAAAGCCCCTTTCTGCCATACACAAGGGTGACATCAGCAAAAATGGAGCAGTATGAAACTACAAATTTTTTGCCCCTCAGTAAAAGCAACAACAACAAAACCTTCCCCAAACTGTCAAAATAAACTTTCTCAGAACTCTGGAAAAGGAACAAGAGCTTGCAGCAAAGTAGGAAGCAATTATTCAAGAGAAACAACTATCTTGGTAAGAACAAGTGTCTGTGTGGCATTGTAAGTTACTCACATCCAATCCACTACTACCCAGTTCAAAAGTAGCAGTGAAAATAACAGTTTGAATTCTCAATACCAGAAGGCGCAAAGAAGGCCTCATTTGCAAAGAATTGCAACTATTAGTTTTAGCATTGCTGGTAGCTCCCTGAAAGACTAGCTCAAAAAACTTACCTTATTTCACTGACTTGGAATTGGCCCAGTGCTAAAGTGGCTTCCTGGGTATTGTTAGTCAAATCGTTTACAAAATAATGTTTTATTTTCAGCTACCAAGTTGTTAGACAACTTTGGGGGTAAACAATATATTAACCCAAAGCTTGAAAAGAAAGATTGGGAAATGAGATGTATATACAGGCTTTGAAGGGCTCTGAAATATTCCTGAGAAGTCGAAATTCATGCTCAAGGCTGCGTGCATGCTCAGAAAAAGCCTCAGCAAGTCAAAAGCTCTCAACACTGACTGAACTTGCCCCAACAACACACAAACACACACACACACACACACACACACACACACACGAAACTATTCAGCAAAAAACAAACCTTTTGCTTTTAAATGTTTGAGGAAATCTCTATCCAATCATTAGCTGCCCACTAGGCTAATGAAACAAGAACTTCAATCACACACCACAAAGAATACAGACTCTTCCAAATTATCTCAGAAAAGTCCCTGAATAAACAAGAGTAACTACAACAAAGCAGCAACCACACACACACACACACACACACACAAAATGATTTAGAGAGTTGGCACCTGTGCTGGTTGGAAACCATTGTGTACCCCAGAAAAACCATGTCATTTAATCCTGTATCAATTTTGTTGGGTTGTTTATTAAGTTGTTTCCATGGAGATGTGACCCACTCAATTGTGGGTGAGACCTTTTGATTATATGGTTTCCCTGAATATGTGACTCCACCCATTCAAGGGTGAGTGTATTACTGAAGTCCTTAAGAGGGAATCATTTTTGAAAAAACTTCAGAGCCAACATGAAACCCAGACATTTGGAGATACAGAAAAAAAAAAGTCCCCAGGGAAGCAGTTTGACGTTGAAGGAGCAGCAGAAATCAGCCACATGCCTTTCCACATCAACCTTCCTTGAGTCAAGGTATCATTCTCTCTAGATGCCTTTGTTTGGACATTTTTATGGCCTTAGAAGTGTAAACTTGTATCTTAATACAGTCACTTTATAAAAGTCAATCTTTTCACGGTATGTTACATTTCCAGCAGCTGTAGCAAACTAAAACTGATTTTGGTACTGAAGAAGTGGTATGCTGCAGTTTGAAAATACCAAACATGTTGGAACAGCTTTTTAATGGATAAGGGGAAGATTCTGGAAAGGTTGTGAAGAGCTTGATAGAGAAGTTCTGAATTGCTTTGAACAAATTTGCTGGTAGGAATGTGGACTCTAAAGATACTTCTGATAAGGCCTTAGACAGAAATGGTGCATGCATTATTGCAAACTGGCAGGAAGGCAATCCCTGTTTTAAAGTGCACAGAATTTGGCCAAAAGATACCCTGATTTTGTATAGAAATTAGAATTTAAAAGTGGTGAGCTGTGATACTTAGCTGAAGAGATTCCCAAAATAAATGTGAAAAACGCAGCCTGGCTTCTCCTTGCAGCTTAGTTAGTAAAATGTGACAACAAAGAAAACAGAAATTGATGATCTGGAACAAATTCTGGGCTTCCAGAAGAAGAGACCCTAGTGAATAGTGCCCCATGAGGATTTAAACAAACATGAAACCAGTCAGCCATTACAGGACAAGCCAGGATTGTAGATGGTGTTATCCAGAAAGGATTTGTGGAAGTCCTTTTGTCTGATGGGTTTGACCCCAGTATACTGCATAGAAAAACTAAACAGTGTTGTGGGATCTGTACAAGTGGAACTTCTGCTAGTCTGAACTAAAAGGGATAGAAAAGGGAAAAATTGAAGGACAAATGACTTCAAAGGCAGAACCATGAACATCTGGAAACAAGAAACCTCAGGTCAGGAAAGTGGGCCCACCCATGCAATTGGAGAGGGTGAGTTTGTCCTGAAGACAGGGGGGATGTCTTTACCTCCATGTTCAGGAAGAATTTTGGTGCCCCAGGCCTTGGAGAGGATGGAACTCATTCGTTGGGGATTGGGAAGAGCATTGCTGCCACCAGATTATTCTGAGAGGGTAAAGTATATGCCCTGGAGATGGCAAAGAACTTGGGTGCTGAGCTAATGTTTGGAGAGGGTAGATCTTAGAAAAAGACTGTCTCATCAATGTCCCCAAGTTTGCAACCATCACCCCAGCATTTGGAGAGGAAAGGGCCACTGCATAGGCCCTTAGATGGGGGGTGACTGCTGCTTCTAAAGTCCTGAGGATGAATGACTTTCAGACTTTGAAATTAATTGAGTTTTCCCTAAAGGTTTTTGGAACTTTTGAGTTCTGGTGGTTCCTATTTTCTGACCAACTCCCACTATAGCAGTGGCATCATCTATCCTATGACAGTCCCCTCTTTGTATATTGGCATCAGAGAACTTGTTCTGAGGTTTACAGGTCCAGAACCAGAAGAAAATTTTTCATTAGGACAGACCAAACTTGTCACTGACTTTGATGAGATTTTTATGCTGGTTTTGACTTTGTATTGTATTTGTATTATTACTGAAGTAGTATAAGGCTTTATGATATTGTAATGGAATGAACGCATTTTTTCTTGGGAAGAACATGTGTTTTGGGGTCTGCTGGTTTGAAGCTGCTATGTACCCCAGAAAAGCCATGTTATTTAATACTGATAATATTGTTGGGTGGAATGTTTTTGATTGTTTCCATGAAGATGTGACCATATAATTGTGCATGGGACCTCTTGATTAGGCATGTCTCTACCAAGTCAAGGTTGCTTTCTGGAGTCCTTTAATAGGGAACCATTTTATAAACAGCTTCAGAGATGCCACAGAGACCTTTGGAAACGCAAAAAGAAAAAAACGTTAGCAACTATTTGAAACTGAAGCCGAAGGACCAGCAGACATCAGCCACATGCCTTCCCAGAATGACATTTCTTGAGTCAAGGTGTCTTTCTTAAGATGCCTTAGTTGGGACATTTTAATGGGCTTAGAACTGTAAACTTGCAACTTAATAAATTCCTTTAAAAGCAATCCATTTCTGGTATATTGCATTTCTGGAAGCATTAAAAAACTGAAACAGCCTCCTAAACCACTTTCCCTTTTTTGCATCAAGTCAGACTCCACCTAGGGTCTATACTTGGGAGAAATACCACCTAATTTGTATAAATCCATAATTTACCTCCACTCAAACGGATGAACCTGGGACCTCAGAGTAGCAGCCACATGCCCAAAAAACTGAGCCCAAGGAATCCCTAGAGCAGAAGATCCTGATATCTGCAACAACACCAACTATTTTCTCACTGATAAGTTAGATGAGCAGCAGCAATTTTCTTAAACCTATCCTTAGTTAACTGTTGGGACTAAACCCAATTTTGCAAAAACAAAACAAACCCCAAGTATTTCCTAAAAACTACTACTCAGCAAGAAGAGTGCTGTAAGGTAGACCCCCAAGTGACAGGCCACTTCATTAACATAACATGGTAAACTAAAAAGCCACCTGGTATTATTTCCTATGGGCACCCTGAGGCACCATCTTTCACCCATAACTGCAACTTGAATAAGTCTTTCCAAAAACCCCTTCATGCCCTGGAGGCATATAAAGGCAGAGACACCTGTGGAGTAACCTCAGGACCAGGTGAGTTACCAACAGGCTGTATTACATCAATCCGCAGGCATCTCACTACCCTATACTTTTACATCACCCTCAAAGCTGAGAAAGGATTATTCTTTATCTGTGGGAATATCTACCTAACTTTACTCACCAATTGGATTGGTTCTTGTTCTTTAGCCTATGCTTAGCCCAGAATTATCCTATTTGCAAGACTCAGACACAGTATCTTTCCCTTCCTTTATGTTATTCTCCTGATGAAAATGTGTGTTTCCTCTCCTAATTCCTCTTTTACTGAGCACCGTGCTCACAGTTCCTGGACTCAGTGTAGGAGGACCTGTCACCAGCCACGAATTCCACCACAATCTCTCCTTAGGGCTCACAAATAGTGCAGAATCTACCACACGAATGCTCAGCCTCTTCTGGACCCAAAGAGAGTTTCTAGCAATGGTAATACTCCAAAACAGGTGAGTTTCGATTGCACTCAGTGCAGTCCATGGGGGAACTTGATTCTTTCTACAAGAAGAGTGCTGCTTTTATGTCAGCCACTTAGGTGAAATTCAAGAAAACATTATGGGACCTTGGGGAACAATTCCCCTGAATTAAAAACAATGCTGGAAGTGACTGGAATCCTTTTCCATATCTGCCTAATCTAACCACTTGGCTCCTCAGTACCTCCTTTTAGAGGCACTGTGCCACTTTGAAACTACTATTATGTACCCCCAGAAAAGCCATGCTTTAATCCTCATCCAAACTTGTGGGGCCAGACCTATTGTTTAGGATGGAAACCTTTGATTAGATTGCTTCCGTGGAGATTGACCCATTCAACTGTGGGTGTGACTTTGTGATGAGATTACTCCATAGAGATGTGACATGCCCAATTGTGAGTGTGGCCTTTTGATTAGATGGATATTTGACTTAAGGTGGGTCTTGATTAGTTTACTAGAGTTCTTTAAAAGGGGTAATATTTTGGAGAAACCTGAGATTCTGATGCTAGGAGTATGGTTGCTTCAGAGCCAACATGAGACCCAAACGTTTAGAGATGCAGAAAAAAAATGCCCCTGGGAAGTTGTTTGAAACCAAAGGGTCAGCAGATGCCAGCCATGTATCTTCCCAGCTGACAAACATGTTCTGGACCCATCTGCCTTTCTTGAGTCAAGGTATCTTTCCTTGGATGCCTTATTTTGGATGTTTTTATGGCCTTAGAACAGTAAACTTGTATTTAATTAATATTAAACTTAATAAATTCTCTTCAGATAATCTGTTCCATTTCTGGCATATTGCATTTCAGCAGCATTAGCAAGCTAATATAAGTCCTTTACTTTTCTTCTCATTCTAAAGTTTGGCTTATGTATATTTAACCTGCTTGTTAAATTTGTTTCCAATAGCTACAAGCATTCTACACTAAGTTCATGCTCACACATGAATATCAAGTTATTCTGGGTCAGATTCAGTTTATCTCAACCCCTAATAGAATAAAGAAAGAGTTTTACACCCTGGTAGGCAGGGACTACTGCCTACAAATGGAAGAAAGAAATTCCAGAAGTCTAACCTTCCCTCCTCAGCACCCCCCTTAAGATTAAGGGTGTCTAATTAATTTAGGGGGGGATTGAGGCAGGATAGAAGAAGTTATCAAGGCTCTGGTCCCTTAGCCCTTATCCAGCTTCAAAAGGAGTTAATGGAAAATTGCAAACCCCCTAGAACAAGAATTTTCCCTAAAGCACTGAACCCCACCTCCCCAAAACCAACAGACTCTTAGTTAATAACAGAAAGCCTGGGGTCATAAAGATTGTTAAACTATGTGCCCAAGACCTTTGTTGGTTTCCCCAGAAAAAAACGAGTTCTTTAACATTCAATGTTGTTGAGTGGGATATTTTTTATTGTTTCCACTAGATGTGACCGATTCAATTATGGGTAGTAACTTTTGATTAGATGAAGATGTATTTCTACCTATTTAAGGTGGGTGCTTACTGGAGCCCCTTTAAGATGAAATAATGTGGGAAAGAACTCAGAGTCAAAAGAGCTCACACAGCCAGAGACCTCTGGAGATGAATAAAAAAAATTTCCCAGGGGAAGACATTTGAAACAAGAAACCAGAGACCCCAGCAGTTGTCACCATGTGCCTTTCCAGCTGACACAGGTGTTCTGGACTCAGCAGCCTTTTTTGAGTCAAGGTATCTTTCCTCAGATGCCTTAGTTTGCACATTTTCATGGTCTTAGAAGTGTAAACTTGCAACTTAATACATTTTATCTTTTTAAAACCCATATCATTTCTGGTATATTGCTTTCCAACAGCTTTTATAGACTAAAGCACCTGGCATTCAAAGATCCATATGGAAATCAGTGCTAGCAAAATCTCTAGATATATCAAGCTAAATCCATGCCATTCAGGGCATGTCTCTTTCTTGAGTACAACTGTGTTAATTTATCTAGTGTGTACTAATCGTTCAATAAACTTTACTGCTTAGTGCTTCTTGCTTTTCTCATTCTTGAGTTCTTTGTCATCTTGATTCCCTAAGCCTGGAGTGGGGCTTGGCCTTGGTGTCAGCAAAGCACTGGTTACACTGGTAAACTAAAACAGTCACCAAATAGAAAATCTCAATAAAGCATTGGAAATTATAAAAAGAAACTAAATAGAAATTTTGGAATTACAATAACAAGTAAAAAGTTCAGTAAAGGGACTCAACAACATATTTGACTTTTTCTTTTAATTCCTTTTTCTGGAGGGATGCAAATGTTCTAAAAATGACCTTACTGATAAATGCACAACTATGTGATGATGTTGTGAGCCATTTATTGAATACTTTTATGGATTGTGTGCGCATGAAGATATCTCAATAAAAATATTTTTAAAAGAACAGCAACATTTGAGCTGGCAGAATAAGAATATGAAAAATTAATATAACTTAAATGAGATTATCTTGTCTAAATAACTTAGAGACAAATGAACAGATCCTCAAAGACCTGCATAATTGCATCAAGCCTATTAATAAAATATATGAAAAAAATTGAAAGAAATGAAGACTAATAGAAAATTCAAGAATAATGATTATAGACCTCAATACTTCACTTTAAATAATTGATAAAGCCCCTAAAGAGAATGAAGTTCAGTGTTGTGTGTTTGTGTCCCCAAAAAGATATGTTCAACACCTATGATGCCATACTTATGAATGTGAACTTATTTGGAAATAGGGTCTTTGCGGATTTGGAAATAGGGTTCTAGGTGGGCTCTAATCTAATGTGACTTCTGCCCTTATAAGAAGAGGGAAATTTTATCAGAGACACAAACACAGAGGGAAGATGTAAAAATAGGGTCAGGTCATAGAGTTTTGGTTCCACAAGGCAAGGAAAACCTGGGCTACCAGAAACAGGGAGACACAGAGAAGGATACCTCCCCTAGAGGTTTTGGAAGGAACATGGCCCTACCAAAATCTTTATTTCAGATTTCCAACCTTTAGAACTGTGAGAGAATAAATTTCATTTTCAGCAACCCAGTTTATGACATTTGTCATGACACCCCTAGGAAGTTAAAATAATCAGCCAGAAAAAGAAAAGATTTGAAGAACACTATATAAAAAATACTACAAATAGATATATATAAAATCCTCCAGGCAACAACAGCAGCATACAAATTTTCCTTGAGTTTAGATGTAACATTCTCCAGAGTAGACCATATAGTCAGCCATAAAATAAGCCTCAATAATTACAAATCAATTGAAACCATACAAAATATGTTTTTCAATCATGATGGAGTTAAACTAGAAATTAACAAGAGAATTTAGAAAATTCTTAAATAATGTTGAAATTAAACAACATATTCCTAAATAATCAATGAGTCAGTGAAGAAATAAGAAGTGAAATTAGATACTATTTTGAGATTGACAAAAAGGAAACACAACATCTGAATAAATACAGAAATAAAGCATTTGAAAAAAATCTTATAGCTTTTTCATGATAAAAGCACTCAACATATTAAGAACAGAAGGGAATGTTCTCAAATTGATAAAGGGCATCTATGAACAACCACAGTTAACATCATAATTAATAACAAAAGACTGAAAGCTTTCCCTTTAAGATTGTTAACAATACAAGTATTTCCACTCTTATCATTTCTATTCAACATTAAACTGGAGGCTCTATACAAGGCAAATTAGTCAAGAAAATGAAATAAAAAGCATTTAGATTGAAAGGAAACTAGTAAAACTACCTCCATTTACAGATGTCATAATCTTATATACAGAAATCGCTAATGAATTCACAATAAATCTTTTAGAGCTCATAAATAACTCCAATAAAGTTGCAAGGGAGATCAATATGTACAGTCCATTTGGTTTCTATGTATAGCAATGAACAAATCTAAGAATGAAATCAAGAAAACAATTTAAGTAGCATCAAAAGAATAAATACTTAAGAATAAGTTTAGCCAATATATATATATATATATATATTGTTGAAAAACAACATTGTTGAAAAAAATAAAATAATTTCTATAAGACTAGAAAGACATCTAGAGTTCATGAATTGGGAGATATTATGGTTAAGATTTCAATTTCTCCCAGATTGATCTACAAATTCAATTAATATCCTATTAAAATTCCAGATGCCTTTTTTTTTGCAAAAATGGGCATGCTAATCCTAAAATCCATATGGAAATGCAAAGGTCTTTGAATAGCCAAAATGATCTTGAAATAGGAGAACAAAGTTGGAGGACCCACATTTGTTGACTTCACAATTTACTACAAAACTATAATACTGAAACAGTATGGTACTGATAAAAGGATAGAAATGTAAATCAATCAAATGAATTGAAAGCCAAGAAATAAACCCATACATTATTGGTCAATTGATTTTTGGCATGGGTGCTAAGGCCATTTAATGGAAAAGGACAATTTTCCCAACAAATGCTGCTGGATCAATTGTACATACATAAATACACATACAAAAAATGAATCTCCAGCCATATCTTGCATTATATAAAAAGTAAACTAAAGAGGGATTGTGGAAAGATGGCAGAGTAGGGAGTTCCAGGACTCAATCCTTCTACTCTGGAGTAATTTAAACTCCAGAGGTCAGAAGAACACTGTACAGCATCCAGGGAAGAGTGGAAGGAAGAGGCAGGTAAATTATGGTAAAGAAGTTTGATTGCTTTCTCCAAGAGGTGGCTATACACACCCATATCCCCTCTTGTTGGAGAACAGCTCACAATTAATAGAAAGGGACATAAAATCTCCTCATCCCCAAGACCAGGTGTGGGCACTGCCAATCACTGATCACAACTTTTGATTAGCAACTTCAGATCTCTAGGGACCTGACCAAAAGGGCAGCCATTGTTTCAACTCCTCTGGACAAAGGCAATGCAACCATTGTTTCAACCTGGAAGCTTAAAGATACTATTTCTTCAGGACTGTAAGGAACAATACTTTAAAGGGTTATATTTGCTTGTCAGGCCTAGACAGCTCAGCACTGGGGAGCTGTGGAAGAAGCGCCTGGTACCATTTGTGTCCTCCTCAGGGCCTTTGGAGCCGTTCTGTGTCCCCTTCATGGGTCTCCATTACACTGGGAAAGACTGACTAGAAAATTCCTCTCTTGAATCCCCTTCCTCACAGAATTTTTTCACTAGGCAAAAGAAGCTTGAGACAATGAAAGGAGCGTAAAAAACTGTAAAGGCAGACAGTCTGGAGTGAAGGCTTGCCAACTTCAAACACCTAGGAGAGGTAGGCTTGTCATCTGGGAAACAGAGGGGACAACCAAACTTCTGTAAATATGTGAATCCAAGACAACTAATAGGCAAAACGCCAGGGCAGGACCCAGGGCTAGAAAGGCAGGGAAACCATACACTGAATTAACCTTGGACAGATGTTCCTAATAGGAGGGCTAAAATGCAAGAAAGTCTCTGTCTTATCACCAGATGGTTGCAAAGTCAAGAAACAGATATCTTAGGGACTAAATCCTAGAGTTAGCTTTTTTAAGTATTAAAATGGACAGTGTGCATCAAAAAAAGTACAATACAAAGAAGGCAGAAATGATGGCCCATGCAAAGGAAAGAGGATAAAAACCTAGAAAACACCAACAAAGAAGACAAAAATTTGGACATACAGAATGAAGCCTTTATAAAATGATCTTGGGTAGGTCAAGGTGGCTCAGAAGGTAGAGATCTCACCTACCATGCCAGAAACCCGGGTTTGATTCCCAATGCCTGCCCATGCAAAAAAAAAAAAAAAAGATATATATATATATATATATATATATAACAATTCTCAAGGAGATGAAGAAAAAAAGCTAAAGGATATCAGGAGAGCAATGAAAGAGTCATATGAGAACCATAGTAAGGAGAAATAAATTTTAAAGAAAGAATCAAACAGAACTACTGTTGAAGACCACAATTACTGAAATGTAAGCTTATTAAGGGGGTTTCAGGAACAGACTGAAGCCGGTAGAATAAAGGATCAGTGAACTCAAAGACAAGACATTTGAAATGAGTCAGGCTGAGGAACAGACAAAAAAAAAAAGTATTATAAGAAGTGAAAATAGCCTAAGGCACCTCAGGAACATGACCAAGTACATTAATATATGCATAATGGGAGTCCCAGAAGGAAGAAGGAGAAAAAGGGACAGAAGGAATATTCAAGAGAATATTCACAGAAATAACAACAGCAAACTTCCAAACTTCCAAACTTAGCAAAAATGTGAATATGCACATCAAAGAGCCCAGAGAATACTAAACAGGATAAAAATGAGGAAAAAAAAAAAAACACCCCATGATATATTGATCGTACTATCAAATGCAAAGGACAAGGAGAGATTTCTGAAAGCTGCAACAGAAAAGCAACAAGCTTTGCACAAGGGAGTTCCAAGGAGATAAATGTAATTTCTCATCAGAAGCCATGGAAGCAAGAAAGTACTGAGAAAGTACTTTTTAAGAAAAGTGCTGAAAGAAAAAAATTCTGCCAAACAAGAATTTCATATCTAGTGACACTTTATTTTAAAAAATGAGGGAGAGATAAACAAAAGCTGAGAGAGTTCATCAGCACTAATTATACCTGAGATATTCAGACTGAATGGAAAGGCAGAAGTTCAAAATAACAATAAGAAACAAGGACCTGACTAATTTGGGTAACTATGATGCCAGTAGTGTACTTTTGAAATATAACTCCATTCCTAACTTCCCACAGGTGCTAAAATGCAAATGCAAAAGAAGTAATGATAAATCTATGACTCTGGAGATATAATGTACAAAGATGTAAATGATGACAAATAAAAAAAGTGATGGGAGAACAGACAGGCATAAGAAAAATATATGAGGTACCAAAGCCAATATGATTGTTATATGCTTAGGATGTTAAACTTGAACCACAAGGGAACCAAATAAACAAAATATGAAAAATATGTCTATTCAGAAAAAAGAAGATGCTCAATATGTTACAAAATTAAAAAAAATCACATAAATATAAACGTAGACATTAACAGAAGAATTAAGGGACAAAAAATGGTATAAGACAGATAAAGGTTAAATGGCCACAAAGCACAAATAGACCAAAATCAGTCTCAGTAAATTTGAAAATACTGAAATTGTACAATATATATTCTCTGACCACAATGAATATCAAAATCACAGAGAAAAATAGAAAATTCCCAAATATGTGGAAAATCACAAACAAAACTAGGCAATATCCTGAGGTGAATGAAAACGAAAATGGAATGTACTAAAACTTATAGGATGCAACAAAGGCAGTGCTGAGAAGGAAATTTATAACTCTATATCCTTACATTAGAAAAGAAGAAAGACTTCAAATCAGAGAACATAACCTCAAAACTAGAAGAAAGGAAAAGAAGAACAGATAAAGTCAGCAGAAGGGAGGAGATAAGAAAGATTAGAGTGGAGATAAATGAAATTTAAAAACAAACAAAAATAGAGATAAACAAACAGAATTAAAGTTGGTTCTTTGAAAAGGTCAATTAAATTGACAAATCTGTACCTATACTGAGAAAAAGAAAAAGAGAGAGGATACAAATAACAAAACCAGAAATGAAAAGGGGGACATTTTTATTGAATGTGCTGAAATAAAAAGTACTATTAGAAGATTCTATGAACAACTGTACACCAATAAATTAGATAACCTAGATGAATGGACAAATTCTTAGAAACAGATAAACTACCTATATTAACTCAAGAAGAAATAGAAGTTCTCAGCAAGCCGATTACTAATAAGGAGATTGAATCAGTAATAAAAAATCTCTCAACAATGAATAACCCAGGATCAGGTGGCTTAACAGGGGAATTCTACCAAACATTCCAAGAAGACTTATCTTCAATTCTGTTCAAACTCTTCCAAAAAATTGAAGAGTAGGGAACACTCCCTAATTCATTCTATAAGGCCAATATCAGCTCCATACCTAAGACAGATAAAGATACCACAAGGAAAGAAAACTACAGACCAATGTCTCTTATGAATATAGATGCAAAGAAATTCAACAAAATACTAGAAAATAGCATCCAACAGCATATTAACAAATGATGCACCATGATCAAGTGAGATATTGTGCTGGTTTGAAACTGTTGTTTACCAAAGAAAAGCTATATTCTTTAATCCTAATTCAATATTGTTGAGGGAGCTTTTGTTTCTGGTGTTTTTTGTTGTTGTTGTTGTTGTTGTTGTTTTTGTTTTTGTTTTGCCACACCAAATGTGCTGGTTTGAAAGGAATTTTTTTGTATTAAGTTGTTTCCATGGAGTTGTGACCCACCCAATTAAGGATGGGACTTTTGCTAGGTGGTTATCATGGGGATGTGTCTCTACCCATTCAAGGTGGGGGGCTTACTGGAGGCCTTTAAAAAGGAACCATTTTGGAAAAAACTTCAGAGCTGATACAGAGACATTTGGAGATACAGAAAGAAAACACCCTGGGGAAGCTGTTTGCCAAAGGACCAGCAGATACAAGCCATACCTTCCCAGGTGGGCCTTTCTTGGGTTGGGTATCTTTCTCTGGATGCCTTAGTTTGGACATTTTTATGGACTTAGAACTGTAAACTTGTAACTTAAATTCCCTTTATAAGAGCCAAATCATTTCTGTTGCATTGCTTTCTGGCAGAATTTAGCAAATCAAAACAGATATATCCCTTGTATGCAAGTTTGGTTCAGCATAAGAAAATTAATTAAAGTGGTATACCACATTAACATAATGAAGGAAAATAACCCTCTCAGTTAATGCAGAAATGGCATTTGACAAAATCCAGCACCTTTCTTTATTAAAAGCATTTAGAACACTAGGGAGAGGGAAAAATCTTCAACACTTCAACAAGATAAAGGACAGATATGAAAAACCCATAGCTACGTCCTACTTAATGTTGAAAGACTGAAAGAGTTACCTTTATGATCAGGTAGAAGACAACCAAAATGGATGGACAAAAGATCAAATAGAAGAACCAGGATTATAACGCTTCCAGAAGAAAATATAGGGTAGCATCTTAGGAGCTTGTATTCATCAATGCTTTCTTAGACTCTGCACCCAAAACACAAGGAGCAAAAGAAAAAACAGATGAATGGGACCTCATCAAAAGTAAAAACATTTGTGCCTAAAGGACTTCATTGTGAAAGTGTAATGACATCTATAAAATTGGAGAAATTATTTGGAAACCACATATCTGAAACAGGTTTAATATCCAGTATATATGAATAAATCTTTCTACTTACCAACAACTAAACAACAGCAACAACAACAAACAGCCCATTTTAAAAATGGGCAACAGATGTGAATAGACATTGCTCTAAAGAAGATATACAAATGGTTAAAAAGTACATGAAAAAGGTGCTCAACATCAATAGCCACCAGAGAAATGCAAAACAAAACTAAAATGAGATACTATTTCACATCCATTAGAATGGCTGCTATTAAGAAAAAAAAAGATAAAAAAGTGTTGGAAATAGGAACACTCATTCATTCCTGGTGCCAGTGTAAAATGTCACAGCCATTGTGGAACACAGTTTGGTGGTTCCTCAGAAAGATATACCATTTGACCCATTAATGCCACTAATACTTATGTACAAAAGAATTGAAAGTAGGGACTTGAGCAAATATTTGCATACCAATGTTCATAGTGGCATTATTTGCAGTTGCCAAAAGATGGAAGCAACCCAAGTATCCATCAACTGATGAAGGGATAAACAATATGTAGTATATACATGCAATGGAATATTATTCAACCATAAAAAAGGAATGAAGTCCTGATGCATGAACAACATAGATGAAACTTGAGGACAACACATTGAGTGAAATAAGCCAGAAACAAAACAACAATCATTGAATGATTTCACTAATTTGAAACAATTCAAATCAGCAAACTCATAGAGTCAGAATCAAGGGTACGGATTGTCAGGTGATGGAACAGGAATACACAATGGGAAGTTAAGGCTTAAAATATAGAATGTTCCTATTCAGAATGATGGAATGTTTTGGTAATTGATGGTGGTCATAGAAGCACAATATGGTGAGTGAAATTAATAACACTGAAATATATATCTGAATGTGACTAAAAGGAGAAATGTTATTTTGCATGTACTAACAGAATAAAAATTGAAAAAAACTCCATGGAACTGTATTTATAAGTTAGGGTTCCCTAGAAAAACAGAATCAACAGGGAACACTCCCAAACATAGAATTTATAAAAGTGTCTCACGTGACCATGGGAACGCAGAGTCAAAAATCTGGAGGGCAGACTGTGAAGCCGACGATTCTGATGGAGAGTCTGGATGAACTCCACAGGAGAGGCTCACCAGCCGAAACAGGAAGAGCCTGTCTCTTCTGAATCCTCCTTAAAAGGCTTCCAGTGATCAGATTAAACATTACTCATTGCAGAAGACATTCCCCTTTGGCTGATTACAAATGGAATCAGCTGTAGATGTGCTGACATGATCATGATTTAATTCTATGAAATGTCTTCATCCCAACAGAGAGGTCAGCACTTGCCCAACCAGACAAATAGGTACCACCACTTGGCCAAGTTGACACATGAACTTGACCATGACAGTCCACCCCTTTGTGAACTTGCCAGCTATATATACCACCTTAAACCATAGGTAATTCCTAAATAAAAAACAATAAAACACACATTTTTTCTTTTACCTAACAATACTCAACTTTCCTGCATATAACTGGAAACACATTAAATCTCTCCAGAATAGGGTGCAAATCCTTGGGTAACATTCATTCTTATACTTGATATCTTACAACTTAAATAGTATAACATGAACAAAACAGCATTACAGTCCTCATTTCTATAACTGATCATGTGGTTGAAGTTCATATTTATCACTCCCTACTTACAGTACCCATTCCATGTTCCCTTTACCCTCAGCAAACAGTTCAGCTGGTCATGGTTCTGTGCCTGGTGCAGTGACCCAAACCTTCATTCCTGAAGTTTCAGAGCCATTGGTAGTCCTGCCTGGATTGGGTTGTTGCAGTTTTCCATTGATTTTAATCACAGGGCATGGTAGTACTAAAAGATGCCCTAGGGGATCTCCTATATTCCAAGAAAACTCTTTTTACCTCCATTATGGAGTTCCAGTCCTACTTCCCCCTGATAGTCAGGGTCAATCACCTCAGACAAAAATGTAATCCTCTTCTTGGCTTGTTCATCCAGTGGCATAAGTAGCCCAAAGAGACCAGGTGGCAGTCTTAACTTCCAATTCAGTGTAATCATAGTTGTTTCTCCTGAAGGAAGTACTTCCATTTTTAACTAAAACCCGTAGACCAGCAGAGCTCAGGGTCACAGGGACAGGAAGCAAAAATTTTCCTAGTGGATCACTAGGGGTAATAGTGAGCGGCACCACTCTCATTTCTACCCCTTGGTTCCTGGACCCATGGATCCTGGCTATGGGAAAAACAGCACCATACAGTGGGCACTGATTCAGAGCATATACAGCTTCCTGGAGAACATTACCCCAGCCTTTCAAGGTATTGCCACCTCGTTGGCACCAAATTGACTTTTCAAAAGGCCATTCCACCATTCTATCAATTCAGCTGCTTCTGGATGACAGGGAACATGGTAAGACCAGAAAATTCCATGAACATGTGCCCATTCTCGCACATTATTTGCTGTGAAGTGTGTTCCTTGATCAGAAGCAATACTATGTGGAATACCATGACGATGGCTAAGGCATTCTGTAAGCCCACAGATGGTAGTTTTGGCAGAAGCATTGCATGGAGCACAAACAAGCTCATACCCAGAGTATGTGTCTATTCCAGTTAGAACAAATCACTGCCCCTTCCATGAAGGCAGAGGTCTAATGTAATCAACCTGCCACCATGTAGCTGGCTGGTTCCCTCGGGGATGGTGCCATATCAGGGGCTGAATGTGGGTCTCTGCTTCTGGCAGATTGGGCACTCAGCAGTGACTGTAGCCAGGTCAGCCTTGGTGAGTGGAAGTCCATGTTGCTGAGCCCATGCATAACCTCCATCCCTACCACGATGACCACTTTTTTCATGAGCCCATTGAGCAGTGACAGGAGTTGCTGGGGAAAGAGGCTGAATGGTACTCACAGAGCAGGTCATCTTAACCACTTGATTATTAAAACCTTCCTCTGCTTAAGTCACCTTTTGGTACACATTCACATAGGACACAAATATGTTCATATTTTTAGACCGCTCAGAAAGGTCTATCCACATATTTCTTTCCCAGACCTCTTTGTCACCAATTTTCCAATTATGGTCCTTCCAAGTCCCTGACCAACCAGCCAAACCATTAACAACAGCCTATGAGTCAGTATACAAACACACCTCTGGCTAGTTTTCCTTCTAAGCAAAATGAACAACCGGTGCACTGCTTGAAGTTCTGCTCACTGGGAGGATTTCCCCTCACCTCTGTCCTTCAAGGACACCCCAGAAAGAGGTTATAGTGCTGCAGCTGTCCACTTTTGGATCATACCAGCAAATCATGCTGAACCATCTGTAAAGCAGGCCCTAGTTTTCTCCTCCTCAGTTAATTCACTGTAAAGAACTCCCCAAAAGGCCATAGCTCTAGTCTGAAAAACAGAAGGTAATATGGCAGGAAGGGAGACTATGGGCATTTGGGCCACTTCTTCATGTAACTTACTTGTGCCTTCAGGACGTGCTCTGGCTCTATCTCGTATATACCATTTCCATTTTACAATAGAGTGCTGCTGTGAACACCCAACTTTATGGCTTGGTGGGTCAGACAACACTCAACTCATGATAGGCAACTCAGGTCTCATGGCAACTTGGTGGCCCATGTTTAAGCGTTCAGTCTCTACTAAGGCCCAGTAGCAGGCCAAAAAGCTGTTTCTCGAAAGGATAGTAGATATCTGAGCAGATGGTAAGGCTTTGCTCCAAATCCTAAGGGTCTGCATTGTGATTCTCCCATAGGGGCCTAACAAAGGCTCCAGACAGCATCTCTATTTTCCACTGACACTTCCAGCCCCATTGGATCTGCTGGATCATATGGCCCAAGTGGCAGAGCAGCTTGTACAGAAGCCTGAACCAGTCACAGAGCCTCCTCTTATTCAGGTCCCCACTCAAAATTATCAGCTTTTCTGGTCACTCAATAAATGGGCTGGAGTAGTACACACAAATGAGGAATATGTTGTTGCCAAAATCCAAAGAGACCAACTAAGCATTGTGTCTCTTTTTTGGTTGTAGGAGGAGCCAGATGCAGCAACTTCTCCTTCACCTAAGAAGGGATATCTCAACATGCCCCAAACCACCGGACACCTAGAAATTTCACTGAGGTGGAAGGCCCCTGTATTTTTGTTGTCTTTATCACCCATCCTCTGACGCACAAGTGCCTTACCATTAAGTCTAGAGTAGTTGCTACTTCTTGCTCACTAGGTCCAATCAACATGATATCATCCATATAATGGACCAGTGTGATGCCTTGTGAGAGGGATAAACAATAACGTCCCTGTGGACAAGATTATGACATAGGGCTGGAGAGTTGATATACCCCTGAAGTAGGACAGTGAAAGTATATTGCTGACCTTGCCAGCTGAAAGCAAACTGTTTTTGGTGGTCCTTACTAATAGCTATCGAGAAAAAAGCATTTGCCAGATCACTAATTGCATACCAGGTACCAGGGGATGTATTGATTAGCTCAAGCAATGATACCACATTTGGAAGAGCAGCTACAATTGGAATTACCACCTGGTTGAGCTTATGATAATCCACTGTCCTCCTCCAAGACCCATCTCTTTTCTGCACAGGCCAAATAGGAGAGCTGAATGGGCAAGTGGTAGGAATCACCACCTCTGCATCCTTCAAGTCCTTAAGAGTGGTAGTAATCTCTGCAATCCCTCCAGGAATTCAGTATTGCTTCTGATTTACTATTTTGCTCAGTAGGGGCAGTTCTAGTGGCTTCCATTTGGCCTTTCCCACCATAATAGCCCTCACTTCACGAGTTAGAGAGCCAATGTGGGGATTCTGCCACTTATTCAGTATGTCTATACCAATTATGCATTCTGGAACTGGGGAAATAACTAGAGAATGTGTCCAGGGGCCCACTGGACCCACTGTGAGATGGATCTGAGCTAGAACTCCATTGATCATCTGGCTTCCATAAGCCCCCACTCTGACTGTTGAACCAGAGTGAAATTTTAGGTCCCCTGGAATTAATGTCACTTCTGAACAGTGTCTAATAATCCCTGAAATATCTGATCATTCCTTTTATCCACTGCACAGTTGCCCTGGTAAAAGGCTGTCAGTCTCCTTGGGGAAGGCTTGGAGGAAGATTAACAGTATAAATTTGTGGCAGCACAGCTGGGTTCTCCACAAAAAGGACCTGGCCTCCCCTTCATCCAAGGGGCTCTGGGTCTGTAAATTGTTTCACATCTGGAAATTGATTAAGGTACCGTGACTCTGTGTTTTTGTAACTCAGGTTAGACTTCTGTTCACTTGACCAGAACTCTTTTGTTCATACAGCTCAAACAAGAATTTAGTAGACTTCCCTTCTATTGTATTTATAGGTATCCCATGATTTACTACCCAACTCACAAATCTCTGTGAGTCATATAATTTTGACTCTGCTTTGAGTTTGCTGTCTACTATAATAGCCACATCTACCCTGTCTCTGGCGATTAAGTGCTGCCACTTGGTTTCTGCCAACTCGGGATCCAGTCATCCCCATTGTGTTTAAAGATTCCAACTCAGTGACAACAGTTCCTACAGTAATATCTGACCTACAGAGAAGCACAACCACAGAGCTCTTCAGGGATGATGGTGATAGCCTCACAAATTTATTTCTCATTGTTCTGGTAAAAGGTGCATCCTCTGGACATTCCTGGGTTATAAGAGCAGGCTTTCCATGATAAATCCACTCTAAAATTCCAATCTCTCTAAGCTTCTGGATCCCCTCATCTACATTATAGCAGGGCAGTTCTGGCATTTCTACCTCAGTATTGTTGGCCACCTTTTGATCCATGTTTCAACCAACCATCCAAATAAACTGTTAATACCTTTTCTAACCCCTCGAGCTATAACATTAAATGAAGAATCTCTGCTTAGTAGGCCCATATCAATAAATTCAGCCTGACCCAGTCTTATATTCCTCCCACCATTATCCCACACCCTTAAAATCCATTACCACACATATTCCCCTGATTTATCTATATAAATTGGAAAACTCACACAGTTCTTTTGGAGTATAACATACCTCCTCATGTGTGATACTTTGTACCTCACCTTTAGGGGCCTGTTGGGACTTTAGTCTAGGTATAGGTCTAGAAGAAATGAGGGGTGGTGGGTGTGGGTCATGAAAAGAATTACAAATATCTTCCAAGCCATTTGCTTCAGGGCCTTCATTTGCAGTTTTATCTGGTGAAACAGGATTAATAACTCTAGGGCTAATCCCTTCAGGAGGAGGTTGGGTGGCCAACTCCTGAAGACAGGCTGGAGGTAGGGTGGTTATGTCCTCAGAGCAACATATTACAGGGTTATTTAGAGAAGACTGAGCATGACCTAGGCTTTCAACTTCATCCCCGATGTCATTATCAATCCATATGTCACCATCCCATTTTTCAGGGTCCCACTCCTTCCCAATCAATGCCCTCACTTTAACGGTAGACACCATGCAACACTGAGATTTCATTTTATGTTGTAAAGTAGCTACTCTAAAAATAAGATCCTGCATCTGATTTTCTGAGATCTCAAGTCTATGGCTATAGGAAATAAGATTTTCCTTCAGGATACTCATAAAAACGTCTACATCTGTCAGACAGTACTTAAGCTTCTTGTTTGAACCTTAAGCCCATCCCTTTCACTCCTTAATGTAGCCAGTGTATCCAACAATAACCAGCCAACATCTCTATACCTCTCATTTCTACAAAACCCTATAAAGGTGTCAAATACATTATTCCCCAGAGCCTGGCTTCGTTCAAGTGAAGCATGAGGAGAATCGAATTGGGATATTTTGACTATCTCTTTTGCCAACTCATTCCATGCATTGGGAGTGTCATTCTGATTATGGGAATCAGAGTCCTTAGTGCCTCTGCCTCCAGTCAGAGTAGAAAAACATTCATAAAAATCCATTTTTAAGATTCTGTTTCTTAAGAACCACTCCTGGTATCAAGATGTATTAGTTAGGGTTCTCTAGAGAAACAGAATCAACAGGGAACACTCACAAATACAAAATTTATAAAAGTGTCTCATGTGACCATGGGAACACAGAGTCCAAAATCCGCAGGGCAGGCTGTGAAGCCGATGATTCTGATGGAGGGTGTGGACGAACTCCACAGGAGAGACTTGCCAGCCAAAACGGGAAGAGTCTGTCTCTTCTGAATCCTCCTTAAAAGGCTTCCAGTGATTAGATTAAGCATCACTCATTAAAGAAGACACTCCTCTTGGCAGATTACAAATGGAATCAGCTGTAGATGTAGCTGACATGATCATGATTTAATTCTATGAAACGTCCTCATCGCAACAGACAGGCCACCACTTGCTCAATCAGACAAACAGGTACCACCACTTGGCCAAGATGACACATGAACCTGACCATGACACTCTATATACACAAAAACTGAACCTTAATTTAAACCAGGGACTATAGTTAATTGTACAATTATAAAATATGTGCTACTGTCAGTTGTAGCATGCTCCAAGCCAAACAAGGCTTTAATAATATGGTGGTATATGGGAATATTGTATTTTATGCATGATTCTTCTGTAAACCCACAACTTCTTTAATAAAGGGGAAAAAAGACGCAAAAGAAATGAACTAAATGTAAAATATAAAATTATGAATTCTTAGAAGAAGTCACAGAGCATCAACAACAGCAATAAATGTAAATGTGTCGACAATGATTTCTTACATTAAAAAACAAAACAAAGCTTATGTGCCAGAAACAAAAAGCAGGGTAGTGTAACTGTGTTTCAGACAATGATTTCTTAAATTGAAAAAAAAGAAAAACAAAAACCAACACATACTAGAAATAAAAATTGGTATATTTGACATCATCAAAGTTTAAAAATTCTGTTTTTCACTAGACAAAGGAAAATAAAATGACAAATGTGAGAATGGGGTATCCAGGACATGTTAAGCATCATTACAACCTGCCAATAAAAAATACATAAATAATCCAATTTAAAAAAGGGAAAAAGCTTTTGAACAGATACTTCACTAAAGAAAATATCTTAATGACAAATAATCACATGAAAAAATCACGATGGAAGTAATGAGCTACAAATTAAAATCCCAGTGATATATCAATATGAAACTATTAAAATTAATTGAAAAATAAACCAAGAATACTACATGCTGGATAGAATTCAAAGCTGGAAGAATGCATACACATTACCAGTGATAATGCAGAAATGGTACAACAACAACAAAAAACTCTGTCCAAAACTCAAAATCACCTTTCTCAGTACTCTGGAAATTAACCAATGGCTTGCAACCACCTTATTCAATAAAAGTGGCTGGGAAATGTTTATCTGTTTCTTAGAAAGTTAAACATATATTTATTATATGACCAGTAGTCTCTTTGTTGCTGAGGAAGTGGGCTCATTGTCCGATGTGCATAGAAGTCAGTGTTATGACACCAGGATTTTGAGGAAATAAAGTTTCTTGCAAGGCAGCCTAGCAAAGAGACAGGAGGCAAGGCTCAAATTTGTGTTGCTGAGCTGGGAAGAAGCAAGGTTTTATCAGACTAGAATGAGGATGGGTAAGGGAGGTGGAATGATGTGACAGACGGGTGGTCTGAGATGAAGTTAGAGGAAGGGCCAGGTAGAGCATGTACGGTAGGGGGTCATGCTTGCTCATGCATCGCATGATAAGAAAATGGTGAGCTTATTCACAGGAGAGTGGAGGTTTTTTAGGGGGCCAAGGGGGGAGGGGCTATACATCATTAGGTTACTTTAGGTTAAATTATTGTTGCTTTGTGCAAGTTCATATAGCAGTAACTAGTACTTTTTAGTTTTGTCCAGCTTGAATCAGTTGGGGAGGTAGAAGTTAAAACTGGGACAGGGTATTACTAAGGGCTGGGGTGATGACTAGAGGCAATAGTAGGATGGGGTGGAATAAATTAAAGGAAGTTAAATTAGTAGTAAGAAAGAAAGACATGAATGAGTGACTTCACCTTTCCTAGGTAGTTACCCAAGAGAACCAAAATATATATCCACATATAAACCCATATTTGTATGTTAATGCAGTGTTATTCATGATCACCAACACTGGAAACAGCCCCAATGTCCATCAAATGGTGCATGGATAAACAATATATGATACATCTATTCAACGGAGTACTACTCAACAATAAAAGAATTAGATATAGATATGTACAATACCATGAATGAATCTGAAAATCATTACACTGAGTGAAAGAATTCACTCTCAAAATGTTACACAATGTAAGATTGCATTTATGTGACTTTCTGCAAGAGACACAATTCCAGGGACATTAAAAAATTCATTGATTGCCAGAGGTTGGAGTTGCGGTGAGGAGCTGACTACAAGGAGGAACAAAGAGATGTCCTGGAGTGACAGAAACCATCTACATATCGACTGTCATGGTGGTTGCACAACTATATCTATATGCATTTTTCAAAATTCATAAAATTGTTGTCCTAAAGAGGGTGACTATTATTGTGCCTAAATTATACCTCAGTAAGACTGACAAAGAAGTACCACGAATAATTGTCATCTACAAAAAATACTCAAAAAACAAAACAAACAAACACAAAATCCAGCAGGATCAGTTTTGTACTCACATACGTCCAAGGCAGAATATGCCTGTTCAAATCTACATGCTTTCAAAATTTATCTCCAGGGTAGATCATTTTCCCAAGCTTGTCACCCATGTATCCAACTGCAGAAACAATAGTTTTCCTTACCTCCTACCCCCTCAAACTTGCTTCTTCTCCACTGTCTCTTATCTCAGATAATAGGTTCGGTTGTTCAGGTCAGAATAATGGACAGGGAGCTGTTTTCCTTTCTCTCTTTTTCCCTATATCTAATCAGATTTAATTGGCAGCTATCAGATAACACATTCAAAGTAAAATTTTTGAATGAATGAGTGTTAAATAACTCTGGTCCTTAGAATAGAATAAATGCTTAAACAATACTGATGAAATCCTACGCCTCCAGAATCATGAAACATTAGCTTTGCCTTTTAAGCACATATGAAACAATTAAGAGCAAAATATGAGGGAGGGGTCAAAGTTAATCTGTTGCTGAGATGCACAATTAAATATTTTTAAACATAAAAGAATTGATTGAGGCAAAAGAGTCACATTCTTTTCCATGTTTATCTCTGTAAGTTTTATTCTCTAAATTCTGGATGTTATTTATAATTCTTATATCTGTCTCTACTTATGAATTCATAACTGCTTTAGTCTCTCACAAGCACTCTACTTCTCTATATTTTATGCCCAGCTTTGCTAAATCAATTAAGTTCAATCGAATTTAGCTAAATAAGTCACAAAAGTAAACCCATAATACCACATTAACAAAGACATACTGCTATATTCATTCCCAATGAATATTTAGTAGTATCCACATTTCCTCAATTGGAAAGCTTACCTGATTTATTATGTAAGTCCATAGATAGAATGTAATTGATCAGTTTTAAAATAATGGCTACTATTATCTAAAGGGAAGAAAAATGTATTAATCTGGAAATGGGGTCATTCTAGAGAGCTGGCTGTTCCCTTCCATCAGAATAAAATTTATATAGGATCCCAGATGAGTTTAATAAGCCTTCTCTGCCTCCCTTCTATCCCAGTTTCTATAGAAATCAGTCTGCATTGCAAGCTGGACCAGGCGTGCATGTGACTTGTTTTCACAAGTCTGTGATGGATAATGGCAAATAGGTACTTCTGGGGTAGCAAAGCACTGTCTTTTGAACAAAACAGTTGCGGGACTTGAGGATATTTTAGTGTTTCTTTTGCTTCACAAATGCACCAAGTTTCCCAGAAGAACTGGCCAATAAAACAGCCAGAAAGGGGAAGGTCAAACACAGAAAAACTAATAGGATCTCAGGGGGAAAGTGATACAGCTAGTGGTTATTACCACTCATGCTTAGTCCAGGAGGGCTGTCATTTAAAAAAAAAAAAAAACAAATCAGAACTCTGTCAGCAGATACAATAAACAAACTTATAATTTTCCCTATTCACCCCCCTTTTATTTTAGGTGATGAAGACTGCATCATTTTCTATCTCAGATTGCTTTAAAATATATATGTATCTTTAAACATTTTCAAATGCTTACCTAGGACTGAGACATGTAATTTGGTTTATTACAAGTAAAAAAAAAATCAAGAAAGAAAATATAGATTATACAGGAAATAATTTAGAAGAATTTATGTCATCAGATTATTTTATTGCATATTTATGATCTATGGTCACAGATTTTTTTCTATTAACATTAAATAACATCTTTTATGGAAACCTTTCTATTTGTTAGGCCATACGTTAAACTATTTTACATGGGCTAATTCATTTAATCACCATTCTTTGGTATGCATTATTACTTTTTTACATCAAAAATAAGAAAGATCACTAAAAAAGAGAAAAAAACAGCCAATGTAAATGTCACAATATTTTCTTACCTTTTAGAGCTCTTTTAGACAAATCAGACACATTTGCACATCTACAAAAGGAAAATATGAATGAAATTAATAAGTTAAGGCATTCTAAACCTTGTTGATATTCAGAATCCAACTCTTAATCAGGTTTCTTCAGTGTTATCACGTCAGTTGATAATACCATCTTCTGAGTTAAGAGTTTTGGGTGTATCGCTTCTCAGCCTTTTGGTTAAGATCAATTGTAGTATCTGTTCTTATCAGTTTAATATCTGACATGTCCTCTATCCGAGGACAATATATTAAATGGAATTTTGGAGTTGGCAGATGGAATAGGGGCTTGCTCCGTCCACTCCACGCATCTACGTGGTATTGCAGCACTTCCAGGAATGATGCACCACCCCAGGGGGGATAATAAACGTATAAAAAATAAAAAAAAGAGTTCTGGGTGCATTTCTCAAAAGGATTTAAGAACTGGCCAAAAGAGAATATTAATAAGCTCATAAACCAACATTATAAAAACTCCACTTTGGAATTATTGCTCAATACGTTTGATTCACCAACTCCTTTACCCCAAACCATGTAATTCCTGGGGGATAAAAGAATACTTTAATCTTGCCTTTTAGATTATCTTCTATTCCTCCACCATCCATTCCACACATTTTGAAGCTCTCATTTTTCCAAAATGCATAGACAGTGACAATTATTACATGATTAATGCCCAATTGACAGAGATTTTAAGACAATGTCAAGTATAAAATGCATCCAAATATCAGAGATATTAAACCCAGTGCAAGCATATAGCATGTCCAGATATACAGAACTCCAAATTAAAAGGGCAAGAGACAAAAGAGCCAACACCTCTAACAATTTTATGTAGACATATTTCATTTATCCTGTAATATTTTTCAACATATGTTCTGCAGGGAAAAGAAAGAAATTTCAAATAGATTTAGTCAAATAAATTACTTTTTTAGCCCAATTCTTATATATTTCTCTGATATCTTTTTGCTATCAGAGACAGAGCACCAGAATATAGAAGGCATGTCAAATTACTTGTCTATATTTCAACCCCCATGTTCTTTCATATTTTGTGAATAATTGTACTAGACAGGGTTTTCTTGCTCCTCTAACAAACAGATCTCCAAAACAGAACAGCTTTAAAAAGAGTTTATTTCCTTCTTATGTAAGAATCCTGGTTGAGACTTTGGGTCACACAGTGGGGCTGATGGAAAATACCTTTAACCTATGGCTTCCAAGATCACTTTGATGAACAGACAATGGTACATGATAGGTATACAGTACTTAGAATGAGTTGAATAATCCTGTGTTTACTTATCCTGAATCAAATATAAAACCTTTGGTAGAACATTTCCCTAGTGAATCCATGATAAGCCCCTCAACCAGACTATAATTAGCGTACTGAAAGCATCCGTCTTTCAATGAATAACTGTTACTGATCCAGTAGAATCAGAGTAGAAATAGAAATCATTTGCTATCTTTGTTTTAGTGAAGACCATTTCACTTTAGGTGATTGTGCTGGTTTGAAAGGATATATACCCTAGAAAAGCCATGTTTCTTTTAATTCTTATTCAGTACTGTAGTTGGAAACTTAATTAGATTACATCCACAGAGATGTGACTCCACTGATTTCAGGTGGGTCTTGATTAGTTTACAGGAATTCTTTAAAAGAGGAAGCATTTTGGAGAGAGTAACAGAGCTATGAGAACTACATGAGCTGATGCAGCCAGAGATCTTTGGAGATGAAGGAGGAAAACGTCCCCATGGGAGTTTCATGACACAAGAAGCCTGGAGAGGAAGCTGGCAGATATCACCATGTTTGCCATGTGCCTTCCAGTTGAGAGAGAAAACCTGAACTTCATCGGCCTTTCTTAAGTGAAGATAACCTCTTGTTGGTGCCTTAATTTCGACATTTTTATAGACTTGCTTTAACTGGGGCGTTTCCATGGCCTTACAACTATAAGCTTGCAACTTATTAAGTTCCCCTTTTTAAAGCCCATTTCAGTTCTGTTATATCACATTCTGGCAGCTAGCAAACTAGAACAGGGATATAAAAGATGTGATGATGAAGTGTGAATGGAATCAAGAACATTGGAATTGAAAACAAAAAGATAATTCTAAATTCATAGAAAGTACAATTCAAAGATATCATGCACCACAGAAGAGGCCATATGGAAAAGGGTGATTTCTAATATACTGGCTTCATCCAAATCAATTTACATTTGTAAAGTATTTACAAAACAGTTTTTCCTGAGGTTTTATAGGACTGTGTGCATTTACATTCTTCAATGTCTGACAATAGATGAAAATGTCATCTAATAATAATTAAGGCAATAAATGTGTATGTTTTCCAAAATATATTCATTTCTGTTATCCCATCCTGGATTCTCACCACAATCTTATAACTTAGGGCAAGTGCTATTATTATGATTTTATAAACAAGGTATGCAAGGCTCAAGTCAGGTGATATCTATCAAGTTCAATCACTCAACTTTAAATAATTTTCACCATAACTTCTTAGAAGAGTTAAGTCATGGGTAAAGTCATTCATTTACTTCTGGAAGCCAGGTGTGGTGACTGGCTGAATCATTATTAATCTGATTCCCCAAACTAATGATGCCTCAAGCTGCTTCTCATACATCACCCACCCAGATGTAAACTGCATTATATGTATCCTCCTCTCACTGTGGTTCCATTTGAGGTAATATTCAGTACAGCCATGGCCCTTCAATACTCAGCCAGAATGTAAGCCCCTGTTATTTCTAGCTTAGGTAGCCTTTAACTGAGTTTGCTCTGACATTAATTCACATTTTTTTTCATTTTGATTCCTTCATTCTGAAACAAAAATATTCTTCAAAATATCTCTCTCTGTTAAAATATATTTACTCCTTGTCTCAAGGCATAGAAGCAGCATCAAAGTTTAAACCCTCATTCAGTCCATAACCTCTCTAGGAAAGCAAGTCTTTGGTGGACAGTCTGACTCTAATTGCGCTAACTATACTTCAAAGAGAGGAGACTATTTCCTGACTTATTTTCCACTGACAAACTTGGCTTTGTTTAAATGCCTCCTTTGAGTCATTTTGTGGTGAAATGAAAGAATTGTCCAAAAATGACCATGAGAGTTTACTCTGGATTGCCCAGTCAATGAGCCTACTGAGATAGTTAGAAGGTCTCCCCAACCAGAAGAGGCAGCACTCAATCTAAGTTTCCCACAGGACGAGTAGCTGCCTTTCTTTGACAAGAGAGGGCGTGATATTTCATGTGCCTCAAGCTCTCCAGGTGCTGCACAGCTGCCCTTCCCAGACAACTTCTGTCAATAGCAGACTTTGAAATTCCAGCCTGCCTGATATCAAGCTCCTTTTCTTTTCCCTATTCATGTGACTGTTTCTTAATTTCCTTCATAAAGTAGAAGGTAAAGGGAAGGCAATGTTACTCCTCTAGAATGTAGATACAATGTATGCACATGAGCATGCAGGCTCTAAAAAGCCTGTCTGTGGAATGAGGAGGCGACCATGAAACATCCTCTCAAAGAAGATACTTGTTACTGAAAACACAATTTTCAAATTTTTATCATTATTACTATTCGAATAAAGATTTACTTGTGTAAATTTAAACATTTTACTGATTTGATGCTTTCCTATCATGGATATTTTCTACATTATACATTAATATTTGACAAAGAATATTACCCAAAGAAGCAAAAATACAGAACAGAATTTACAATTTTATAATATATTCATGATACTGTTTTTTTATAGTCTCAAATCCACCATAGAGCTCCTTCCTTGTTGACCTGGCCTTGCAAGTATGACATTTTTTTAATTCACTCAGAATCCTGGTGTAAGAAAAATAGAAACCCAGGAGAAAGCCATTTTGAACAACATAATGCTTTGCAAACTTAATTCTTAGCCCAGACTAAGTAATCAAATAATACCTCCAGGCTCAGAGTGAATGACTCAGAAGTAGTTTGAATTAAATGGCATAACTCTCACCTTCTAAACAGTATATTGCTACTAAAATAAGTATAAAATTAGTGAAGCTCCTCAATTCTTTCTGTTACCAATTCCTTTTAAATACCTAGCTTCTTAATAATAGTGTCCTAATTACTATGAAATAATTATTTACCTAAGCAGATCTCCCAGATGTTTTGGAAAAAGTTCTTTTTCAAATCATATGGCATTCTGTTATTTTTAATTTGGACATTTAAGCACCAATTGAGAAAAAATTTTATAAATGCCATTTATAAAAATTTATACCCTCATTTCCACTCAAAGAAGATACTTTTTACTGAAAAAAACAATTTTCAAATTTTTATCATTATTACTATTCAAATAATGATTTACTTGTGTAAATTTAAACATTTTACTGATTTGATGCTTTCCTACCCTGGATATTTTCTATATTACACATTAATATTTGACAAAGAATATTACCCAAAGAAGCAAAAATACAGAACAGAATTTACAGTTTTATAATATATTCATGATACTGTTTTTTTATAGTCTCAAATCCACCATAGAGCTTTTTATTATTGGTTAATCTTTAATATATAATTGATCTTATATACGTTTTAGATTGTGTAATTACAAAAAGGAAATTTAACAGTGATTATCTTTGAGTAATGGGATTACAGGTGACTTTTATTTTCTTCTTATTGATGACCTACAGTTTATAATTATTTTAATTGACTATGTATTATTTAAGAACATTAAAAGTGCTTTTAAAATCCAAAGACAGCATGTGAACAGTTTTAGAAAGGATTAAAGCAGTTAGTATTAAATCTGTTATAAACAATTTATAGGGAAAATAAATTGTCCAACTCAGTATCTGGGAGGATAACTATATAGAAGATTTAAGAAGTGAGATGTATCTCACTTTACCTTTTTTTAAGTGTATGACTTCGAGTATATTGAACTTTAATGACTTCAACCCCCAGGAACTCAAATTTCCCATTTAGGTATTCAACAGCACATTACCGTTCCCTTCTTACCTGGTGGAACAATCTTTTGATACAAATTATAGCATGTAGGTCTTTGTAAAATATTAAATATATATTTACAACCCTTGTTTTCTATATGCCAGGAAATTTCTATTTTTCACAATTATCTTTAGAATTACACTTAATTTGCACAGTTTTGAGATTAAGAGAGATTGTTTGAGTGTGTAAAGTACAGTATCCTTGCAGTCTTCACTCAAGATAACCTACAAATAACCAATAGACAAAAAGTCAGATCCTATTTTCCCCAAGATCACTGATACGCTCAGCTCCAGGGAGCCCCAGAGAGAAGTGTACCTCCATTTTGTCAAAAGCCACTGCTCTCTGCTTTATTGTGAAATTGCTGGGAATCCCTTCACAAGAGATCATGCTACCTCCCAATCTCCAACAGTCGACTGTGGCAAACGGTTTGGCCTGTAAGCAAACTCCTCAGTGCACGGGTGATCGTACATGTATCTGCTTCACCTGTGAATTCAAAACTGAGTGAACAGATCGATGCTATATTGTCGCCCTGAAAGAGGACCCTTCCGATGGTAGGTTTCACTCTTACTCTGTTTCCGACTGACTCAGAGAAACAGTATAAACATGAGGACGTTCACCTCTCTGTGAATTACTTTTAAATACAAATTTATTGAGAAAAACCACAATCAATGAAAGTTTTAACGTTCATATTTTGACAGTGTCAGGCAAATGTTAAAGTTGCTTCACCTCTCCTGACTGTGTTACATGACAGACTAAATTTCCTGGTTTCAAACTATCCCTCCTTATTGGGGGAATATATCTTGACTCCAGGGAAATTTGCCTTTATTTTGATAAACTGAGATTTCTCCTCCTTTTTTTTTTCACATGGGCAGGCACTGGGAAGCAAACCTGGGTCCTCAAGCATTCTTGCCTGCTGAGCCACCGTGGCCCACCCTAAACTGGGATTTCTAAACACTCCTGTAACAACTGAGTGACCTTGTGTGTTTTGCTGAGAGAATGTTGATAAGTAATCTACTTGGATGATTCTTCTATTGGCTTAAATGAGTTGCTGTTTGTGTCTTCAGGTAACACCAAGTGATGTGGTTAGAAGAGGGGGGCTTTAAATGAAGTTTTGGTAAAAATACTAACTGCTCTGTTTTTACATATTTAGAGGAACAACAATTGTTTCAGAAAATTGCATGAGATGAAAAGATGTGGAAAACGGAAGGTGCACATACAACAGCTTAGCATTGCTCTTACTCCTTTATGAACGAAATTGTTTCAGTCTGAGATTTCTGCTTCTAATGAAGATATAAAAATTACCATCTTCTCTCTTTTGACTAATGTGTTGGGTTGCACATAATGAAACTGCTTTGTACTGAGAATTAATTACATTAATTATTTCCAAGATATTTTAATGGCTCTTGATTATTTTGCATGCAAAGCTACTTTCCAGTTAGAGCATTGTAGAAATAACATAAGCAGCAATGTCAGTAAGATAAGTTTTAAATATTGTTTGAATAAAAGTAAACTTTTCTCATGGCTACATCCTTTTCACAGCATAGAATTCAATCATAGTCATTGTGGCAGTGGGCTTGTCTATAATCACAACAGAATATAGAATCTGGAAAAAAAAATGTGTAGTAACAAGTGGTAGGGAAAAAAGTGCCCACTTTAAGTATATATCACTGTTCCCAAGAAATTAGAGATTAACAATGATTATGATTACTTGAATCACTATATGGACTTTTTTCTTCCTATGTTATAGAATAGGCAGACATTAATACCTACAATTAATTAGACATTAATCTCACTGTTGCTCATACTTACTATTATAGTGGTCATTCTAACCTGGTGTCTGTTAGACAGACCACACGATGTGACCAACCCCTAGTAAATATTCCAAGAAGCTTCCCCACCCGTGATTTCCAGGAAACCCACCAAACCCGCCCCAGCCCACACCCTTTTGCTCTCTGGCAGCTGTAATCTTAACATAAGCTCCCCTTACCCAACATCCACCCTCCAGCAGTTGCAACCCTGCATCACTACAGCCATATTTTAATTTTAGACCTCTCCAATGATAAGCTGCCAACTCCCAGCTTAGCCCCGCCTGCTTCCCAAACAAACCAATGGAAACCTGCCAACTTCCCACTCCCAAAGTAGACAGAAAATCCACTGCTTCCCTTTCCCTACTTCCCACCAACCATCCTATATAAGCTGTGCCACTTCCCCTGCTCGGTATTGTCACCATCTTAGGCTTCAGCCTGTCTGCATATTGAGTTTTGGTCTCTTCTCCTCACTCCCAGTCAAAAACCCTGTCAGTGGCAGACTTCTGTATACTTATTATTACAATGATTATTAAAGCCTAGTCCTAGCCCTGTTCACAGTAACTATCATGATGTTTATGCTAGCCTAGTCTCAGCCCTCTGGATACTTACTATTGTAATTATAACAACTCTATCCCCCCTTGTTTGAATCCATAAAAACCCTGAAATCCTTAGACTCAGAGAGACAATTTTTTTTGACCCATAGGCCATCTGATCTCCTGCTTCACCTGTAACAATAAGCTCTCTCTTTGAAACCCTGGTGTCATAAACTGGCTGTGGTGTGCATCGAGCAGAGAACCTACAACATTTGTTCATATCATCACTCTATTCGATTCCATGGGAAAAGCAAAAAGAATTAGACTGCATTCCAATACCACAGATATCTAGTAAATTTACCACGCTAGACAAACTTGCATGGAGAAAGGAGCAGGAATTGAAAAAGGTAAGGAAACCAAGAGATCTTACTTGACCGAAACCATTCTTAAATGCTATTGTTGTCCCTCTGTGTCAGATGGCTCTTTTCATTCTTTAGTTCTCATACTTCTTTCTACCCCAAAAGGGTCATTTTGGTCTTCAGGTCAATACATTCTCCAGCTCACCTCGTGATTTCCCATAAGTAACACTCATCTATACACAATTCTTTTTCTCTTGGGTTCCCTTTGACAGAATGTGTTGGTTAGTTTCCTTCTATTTTGTCTATTTAACCCAGGAAAGCAACCCTGCATTTTTGCCAGACTAAAATTTGGAGACAAAGCTGGCATTTACTTCAACCGAGAGAAGAGATTTTACTATCTTCATAGGCAGCTCCAGCAAGTCTTTCATGTTCAGATTTATCCAGGAAATACTCCGGCTGAGTCTTGAAATATACTTTTGGTCTTCCAAAGATGTTTCTCACTTTGCACTGCTCTTGTCCCATAATAACAGTATAGCTGCATAAGTCATCAAATATCTAGCTTCCTCCTTCCTCGTGGACATACCCAGAATCCACAAATCTTGCAATTCAAATCCCCTCCATGAGACATACACCCATGGCCTGAACTCAAGGAAAGGGGAAATGCACAACCATAGTGATTGCTAAGTTTAAAGAAATATCATTCTTTCCTACCTACCTCTTCTCTGCTCATATGTATTGGCTGATAACAAAAGTCACAATCTGGTCTTGGTCACTGCTAAGCAAGTCATGAAATAATAATGTTTTTAGAAACTTGTCAGAATGTTACCAATTGTTACAATTGTCCTTAGCTTTGGGGCCTAAGCTAAGCTAATATACAAAACTTTAGCATTTTGTTTTACCTCAGAGAAAGACTAAATCCATTTTAAAAGGGATTAGTTAAAAATGCTGTAGGAAATTAAAAAATGGATATATTTAAACAGTTTTTTCTTCACAATTCAGGCAAAAAGGAGAGAATTTAGGTTCAATTTCTTCTGTCAAGGACATAACAATTTAAAATTATTAGCAGTAGTAATAGTAACAATGAGGGAAGCAACATTAATAAGTCAAAAGAAAACAAACCCATTCTCTCATTTGTCTCTATACAAAATTCTTATTGAATTCTAAAATGATGAATGATTGAAGTAGACATAGGGCTTCCTGATAGGGCCCAATTTAAATCTGTGCTTATTTTATTTACAAAAAATGTGTGTGCACACACACACACACATACACACATATATATAATTGTATACCATGATATATAACTATATCATATATATAATATATGTATATTATATATGTGTGTGTGGGTCTCTCTGTGCGTATATATATATATATATGTTTGCTTGTGCTAATGTTTTTGCCACCTCAGAGTCTCAAGTCTATAATTGTGCACCTCTTTAACAAACAAGTTCAAATTCAGTCATGGGAATAAATTCTTCAAATTCAGTCATTAGACCAAAAAAAAAAAAAAAAAAAGACAGGGTGCAGAGAAACAGAAAAAAATTAGTAGCTTTTCACAATTTAGCAGCTTTTATTTAATTGTGAAATGGATGGGGGTATGTGCTAGTTGGAAAGGATTATATAACCTAGGAAAGCCCGCTTTTAATCCTGATCCATCCATGTGAGCAACCATTTCTTCTAATCCCTATTCATTACTATAAATTGGAAACTTCATTAGGTTATCTCCACAGAGATGTGACTCAATCAATTGTGGATATTAAACTTGATCAGGTGGAGACATGTCTCCACCCATTCTACATGAGGCTTGATTAGTTTACTGAAATCCTATAAGAGAGGAAACATTTTGGAGAGATTGCCCTTTGAGAATGAGGAG
The DNA here is from genome assembly GCF_023851605.1 of Tamandua tetradactyla. NCBI lineage: Eukaryota > Metazoa > Chordata > Mammalia > Pilosa > Myrmecophagidae > Tamandua > Tamandua tetradactyla. Next base: position 78,829,343 of record NC_135336.1, read on the forward strand.
AGAGCCACAAAACCCCAAGAGAAGAACAAGAGAATCACAGAGTCCACTGGTCAGTGCCTTTGGAAATGAAGAAGGAAAATGCTTCCTGGAGAGCTTCATGAAACAAGAAGCCAGGAGAGAAAGCTAGCAGACTGTCACCATGTTTGCCACATGCATACTTTCCTAGTTGCGAGAAAAATGCACAATGTCATCAGCCTCCTGGAACCAAGGTATCATTCTCTGGATGTCTTAGCTTGGACATTTTTATAGACTTGTTTAATTGGAACATTTTCTTAGTCTTGGAACTGTAAACTAGCAAACTTATTAAATTCCCCCTTTTAAAAGCCATTCCATTACTGGTGTATTGCATTCTAGCAGCTAGCAAACTAGAACAAGGTATAAAGGAAGGGAGGTCAGTTGAGACTGAGACAAGCATTTTTGTATAAAGTTAGAGTTAAGACTTAGTAGAATAAAGGGGAAATAATGAAAAGTAGGATAGAAAATTTTCAAGTGATAAGACAATTATCACATGCAAAAAAGATAATTTGAACTAAGAGTTCTTAAGTTTTCAATTTATTACTTTGATAACATTAAGTAGTATTTACTTTCTGTTAAGAAGAAGAAAACAAGTTGACTATTCCTTCAGAAAAAAAGTGACTATGGAAAATCAGAATAAAATTACTACTAAAATACATACTGTTCCCAGTTAGTTAAGAGGAGTTAACAAATGACTGTTTGGAAGTTTATTCTAAGTTTCAGGAATTATCTTTTAAATCTAAAGATTCCAGCTAACTTCTTTTTTCTACAATTAAGATTACTTTCAATGTGATGTAAATTAAAATGTTTAGGGAGTATTTTTCTTCATTCAATCTCTCTCTCCTCTCTCTATCTGTCTTCCTCTCTCTGTATCACACTCTCTGTGTCTCTCCTCTTTCTTTTTCCTCTTCCTCCTCTCTCTCTCCTTTTCTCCCTCAACCCCCCCCCCCCCAAATCTTTCTCTTTGCAGTGTATCATAATCTGGTACCCATACTCATCTCTGTGTCTGGGTCCCTGGAAAATCCCAGGTTATATCATATAACAGAATGAACTGTTCAGAAAAACTTGGAATTGAGGAGAAAATTTGGCCCATTTTGATTAATAATACAATGGGTTGGTCTATTCATTCACTTTTTCATCAAATGTTTATGTAGGTCCAATTATGAGTTCCATAAATGTTCAGTATTAAGAATTCAATGGTCAGCATAAACAGAGAGGTTTCCTTTCCCCCAAGGAGGCCTGCAAGACAGATATATGAGACAGTCACACAAAATAAATATAGAATTACAAATTGTAGTTACCACTATCAAAAAAAGAGAGAGAAATGTCATAGAGCATTAATAGTAGGAATTCACTTGGTCATAGCAATTGTGAAAGCCAGAGACAAGGGCTGATCTGAGAAACGAAAAAGGAACAAAGGCTTAACCACAGGATGTCGGGAAATGGTACTGTAGTTTATAGATTATTTTGCATACAAATCATATCTTGAGAGAAATGGAGTATGTGAGGAACTGAAAGAAGATTAGAATAGCTGAAAGACAGCAAGAGAGCAAGAAAGCAGTGGGAATGGAATGCATGCAGAGTCTGACCTTGCATGGCTTATGGGTCATTTTAAGGATGTGGCTTGTGTTGTGAAGTCAATAGAAGGTGGAGAATATTTTTGGAAAGTTGGTGATGTGACCAGATTTGTATTTCAAATGAATAGTTTGTGATGTGCTATGTGAAGAATGGATTTGACAGGGTGTATTAGTAAGGGTTCTCTAGAGAAACAGAATCAACAGAGAACACTTGCAAATATAAAATCTATAAAAATCTCTCACGTGACCACAGGAACAGAGAGTACTGAAAACCGCAGGGCAGGCTGTAAAGCCAACAATTCCGATGGAGGGTCTGGACGAACTCCACAGGAGAAGGTGGCCAGCCGAAGCAGGAAGAGCCTGTCTCTTCTGAATCCTCCAGTGATCAGATTAAGCATTACTTATTGCAGAAGACACTCCCCTTTGGCTAATTACAAATGGAATCAACTGTGGATGCAGCTGACATGATCATGATTTAATTCTATGAAATGTCCTCATCACAACAGAGAGGCCAGCACTTGCCCAACCAGAAAAGCAAGTACCACTACTTGGCCAAGTTAACACATGAAGCTGTCCATGACAGTCTACCCCTTGTCAACTTGGTAGCTATACATACCACCTTAAACCATAGGTAATTTCTAAATAAAAAAACAATGAAACACACATTTTTTTCTTTCACCTAACAACACTCAACTGTCCTGCATATAACTGGAAACACATTAAATCTCTCCAGAATTGGGTGTAAGTCCTTGGGTAGTATTCATTCTTATACTTGACATCTTTCAACTTACAGTATAACATGAACAAAACAGCATTACAGTCCTCGTTTCTGTAACTGATCATGTGGTCAAAGTTCATATTTATCACTACCTTCTTCCACTACCCATTCCATGTTCTCTTTACCCTCAGAAGCCACTTCAGCTGGCCATGGTCCTTTGCCTGGTGGGGTGACCCAAACCTTCATTCCTGAAGTTTCAGAGCCATTGGTAGTCCTGCCTGGATTGTATTGTTGTAGTTTTCCATTGATTTTAATCACAGGGCATGGTAGTACTAAAAGAAGTCCCAGGGGATCTCCTATATTCCAAGAAAACTCTTTTTACCTCCATTATGGAGTTCCAGTCCTACTTCTTCCTGATAGTTAGGGTCAATTATCCCAGAAAATAATGTAATCCCCTTCTTGGCTTGTTGATCCAGTGGCATAAAGTAGCCCAAAGTGACCAGGTGGCAGTCTTAGATTCCAGTTCAATGGAATCATTGCTATTTCTCCTGGTGGTAGCACTACCCATTTTGGAACAAAACTGTGTAAACCAGCAGAGCTCAGGGTCACAGGGACAGGAAGCAAAATTTTCCTAGTGGATCACTAGGAGTAATAGTGAGTGGTACCACTCCCATTTTCACTCCTTGGTTCCTGGACCCATGGATCCTGGCTATGAGAGAAACAGCACCACACAGCAGACACTGATTCAGAGCATATACGGCTTCCTGTAGAACATTAACTCAGCCTTAAAAGCTATTGCCACCTAGTTGGCACCGTAATTGAGTTTTCAAAAGGCCATTCCATCATTCTATCAATCCAGCTGCTTCTGGATGATGCAGAACATGGTAAGACCAGAGAATTCCATGAGCATGTGCCCATTCCTGCACTTCATTTGCTGTGAAGTGTGTTCCTTTTGATCAAAAACAACGCTATGTGGAATACCAAGACAATGGAAGGAATTCTCTAAGCCCACGGATGGTAGTTTTGGCAGAAACATTGCATGCAGGGAAAGCAAACCCATATCCAGAGTATGTGTCTATTCCAGTTAGAACAAATTGTTGCCCCTTCCATGAAGGGAGTGGTCCAGTGTAATCAACATGCCACCATGTAGCTGGCTGGTCACCTTGAGGAATGGTGCCATATCAAGGACTTAGTGTGGGTCTCTGCTGCTGGCAGATTGGGCACTCAGCAGTGGCTGTAGCCAAGTCAGCCTTGGTGAGTGGAAGTCCATGTCGCTGAGCCCATGCATAACCTCTATCCCTACCACGATGACCACTTTTTTCATGAGCCCATTGGGCAATGACAGGAGTTGCTGTGGAAAGAGGCTGACTGGTATCCACAGAACGGGTCATCTTATCCACTTGATTATTAAAACGTTCCTTTGCTGAAGTCACCCTCTGGTGTGCATTCACATGGGATGAAAATATGTTCATATTTTTAGCCCGCTCAGAAAGGTCTATCCACATACCTCTTCCCCAGACCTCTTTGTCAACAATTGTCTAATTTTCGACTTTCCAAGTTCCTGACCATCCAGTCAAACCATTAACAACAACCCTTGAACAGGATACAAATGCACATCTGGCCAGTTCTCCTTCCAAGCAAAATGAACAATCAAGTGCACTGCTCGAAGTTCTGCCCACTGGGAGGATTTACCCTCACCCCTGTCCTTCAAGGACACCCCAGAAAGGGGTTGTCATGCTGCAACTGTCCACTTTCGGGTAGTACCTGCATACCATGCTGAACCATCTGCGAACCAGGCCCAAATTTTCTCTTCCTCAGTCAGTTCATTGTAAAGAACTCACCAAGAGGCTATAGCTCTGGTCTGGGAAAGAGAAGGTAATGTGGCACTAGTGGAGAACATGGGCATTTGGGCCACTTCTTCATGTAACTTACTTGTGCCTTCAGGACCTGCTCTTGCCCTATCTCATATTTACCATTTCCATTTTACAATAGAGTGCTGCTGTGCATGCCCAACTTTATGGCTTGGTGGGTCAGACAACACCCAGCTCATGATAGGCAATTCAGGTCTCATGGTAACTTGGTGGCCCATGGTTAAGCATTCAGTCTCTACTAAGGCCCAGTAGCAGGCCAAAAATTGTTTCTCAAAAGGATAGTAGTTATCTGCAGCAGATGGTAAGACTTTGCTCCAAAATCCTCAGGGTCTGCATTGTGATTCTCCTATAGGAGCCTGCCAAAGGCTCCACACAGCATCTCTATTTGCCACTGATACTTCCAGTCCCATTGGATCTGCTGGATCATATGGCCCAAATGCCAGAGCAGCTTGTACAGCAGCCTGGACCTGTCATAGAGCCTCCTCTTGTTCAGGTCCCCAACCAAAATTGGCAGCTTTTCTGGTCACTTGATAAATGGTCCAGAGTAGCACATCCAAATGAGGAATACATTGTCACCAAAATCCAAAGAGACCAACTAGGTGTTGTGCCTCTTTTTTGGTCATAGGAGGGGCCAGATGCAGCAACTTGTCCTTCACCTTAGAAGGGATATCTCGACATACCCCACACCACTGGATACCTAGAAATTTCACTGAGGTGGAAGGCCCCTGTATCACCTATCCTTTGACATGCAAATGCCTTACCATTAAGTCTAGAGTAGTTGCTACTTCTTGCTCACTAGGCCCAATCAACATGACATCAACAATATAATGGACCAGAGTGATGTCTTGTGGGAGGGAGAAATGATCAAGGTCCCTGTGGACAAGATTATGACATAGGGCTGGAGAGTTGATATACCCCTGAGGTAGGACAGTGAAAGGATATTGTTGACCTTGCCAGCTGAAAGCAAACTGTTTCTTACTAGTGGTCCTTACTAATAGCTATTGAGAAAAAAGCATTTGCCAGATCACTAGCTGCATACCAGGTACCAGGGGATGTATTGATTTGCTCAAGCAATTATACCACATCTGGAACAGCAGCTACAATTGGAGTTAACCACCTGGTTGCACTTACAATAATCCGCTGTCATCCTCCAAGCCCCATCTGTTTTCTGCACAGGGCAAATAGGAGAGTTGAATGGGGATGTGGTGGGAATCACCACCCCTATATCCTTCAAGTCCTTAAAAGTAGCAGTAATCTCTGCAGTCCCTCCAGGAATCCAGTATTGCTTCTGATTTACTATTTTGCTCAGTAGGGGCAGTTCTAGTGGCTTCCACTTGGCCTTTCCCACCATAATAGCCCTCACTGCATGAGTTAGAGAGCCAATGTGGGGATTCTGACAGTTGCTCAGTATGTCTATACCAATTATACATTTTGGAAGTGGCCCTACCTTGAGGAGTTGGCCACACAACCTCCTCCTGAAGGGATTAGCCCTAGAGTGATTAACCCTGTTTCACCAGATGAAACTGCAAATGAAGACCCTGAACTAAATGGCTTGGAAGATATTTCTAATTCTTTTCATGACCCAACCCCACCACCCCTCATATCTTCCAGACCTATAACTAGACTAAAGTACCAACAGGCCCCAAAAGGTGAAGTACAGAGTATCACACATGAGGAGGTAGGTTATACTCCAAAAGAACTGCATGAGTTTTCCAATTTATATAGACAGAAATCAGAGGAATATGTGGGGCAATGGATTTTAAGGGTGTGGGATAATGGTGGGAAGAATATAAGGCTGAATGAGGCTGAATTTATTGATATGGACCCACCTGTATACATGGAAAGTGTGAGTTTGCCCTGAGGGCAGAGGATGAGTCTCCCTTCTGGTTGCAGTGGAAGACTTGTGCAGCCTCAGGCCTTGGAAAAGGTACAGCACACTCCTTGGGGACTGGGGAGAGCCTAGCTGCTACCATATGGAGAGTTTGAGCATATGCCCTGGAAATGGCAGAGAACCCAGGGGTGGCCCTGGTGCCTGGAGAGAGTGGAGCCAAGAAAAAGGTGGTCCCCTCAATGTTTCCCAAGGTTGATTTAAGAAGAGGCAGGCCACTGCATAGTCCTTGGGAAGGGTGGGACTGCTACTTTCTAAAGCTGAAGGATAAATGACTTTCAGACCTTGAAATCCAATGGTGTTTGCCCTGCAGATTTTCCTTCCAATTTTTGCCTATGGATCCTGTGATTGTCCCTCCTTTGCATATTGGCACCAGACAACTTGTTTTGAGATTCACAGGTCCACAGCCAGAAGAGAATGTCTTTTTTCACTTTAATATTGTTTAAGGTGATGCATGTAGTTGCCAAGTTGACAAGGGGTGGGCATGTGGTAGTTAGATTCAGTTGTCAACTTGGCCAGGTGAAGGCACCTAGTTCTGTTGCTGTGGACATGAGCCAATGGTACATGAACCTCATCTGTTGCTGATTATATGTGCAGTCGGCTAGGAGGTGTGCCTGCTGCAATGAATGATGTTTGACTTAATTGGCTGGTGCTTAAATGAGAGAACACAACATAGCACAGCCCAAGCAGCTTGGCATACCTTATCTCAGCACTTACAACTCAGCCCAGGCCTTTGGCGATGCAGAAAGGAATCACCCCGGGAAAAGTTGTTGGAATCCAGAGACCTAGAGAGAAGGCCAGCAGAGATTACTCTGAGCTTTCCCACTTAAGAAAGAACCTCAGATGAAAATTAGCTGCCTTTCCTCTGAAGAACTAATGAAATTAATCCCCTTTTATTAAAAGCCAATCCATCTCTGGCATGTTGCATTTCAGCAGTTAGCAATTAGAACACAGGGAAAGACCAGATGAAAATGATCATTTAGGAGCTTATTTATTCCAATTTGAGAGACGAAGAATTGATAGTAACCACTAGGTCCAAAATCAGTGACTGGTAATTGTGAAAAGAGGGGATGCAGAAATCAAATATCTTGCCCCAAATCCCTTATCTAGAAAGTGGCCAAACTGGGAGTTTGACCTCAGGACTTTGTGCAATTTTCTAGGTGGAAATGATATTGGTTGTAGAGTAAGAGAGAGAAGAAAATAGCTTGAGATAAAATTCTCAAGTAAATTTGACAAAACTTGGTAAAAGATTGATTATTAAGGAGACTGAGAGAATAAGTTGTGAAGGAAATATTCTTGCTTTCTAGCTTGTTTAAACGGTTTGATGGAAATTGTGTGAATTTGGAATTGTTGTGTACCCCACAAAAGCCGTGTCTTTTAATCCTGATTCAATATTGGATGGTGGAAAGACTTTTCATTAGATGCTCTCCATGGAAAGGTGATACTTCTAGTTGGGGATGTGACCTTTTGGGTAGATTACATCCTTAGAGATATGATACACTCAATTGTGGGTGTGAGCTTTTGGTTAGATGAAGATGTGACTCTACCCATTCAAGGTAGGACTTGATTAATTTATTAGAGTCCTTCAAAATGGGAAATATTTTGAAGAAAGCTCAGATGCAAACTCTTGGAGAACAGTTGTTTCAGAGACATGGATGTTTGGAGTGTTGACAGAGAGAGCAGATGCCTAGACATATGGAGAGCCCAGCACATGTCGCCATGTGCTTTCCCATGAGATACTAAGCAACACATCTTGCTTAGCAAGACCCAGAGTTGTGTCCCAGGGGGCTAAGTACAGGCCTATAGATGCTTAGAGAAGAAACCACTGGCATCAGAAGCTGGAGGCAACAGAACTGGGAACCAGGACAAACAGATGCCAGCCGCATACTTTCCCATGTGACAGATATCAGCCTTTCTTGAATCAAGGTATATTTTCCTGGATCCCTTAGTTTAGACATTTTTCTGGCCTTAGAACTGTAAAATTATAATGTTTCCTTTATAAAAGCCATTCCATTTCTGGTATATTGCTTTCGTCAGCTTTAGCAAACTAATACAGAGGTACACTGAGTAAGGACCATATTGACAAAAAAAATGGACAATCATAATTCCACTTTGGGACATGTTAAGTTTGAACTACTTTTGACCCAATCAGAGATATAAAGTGCAAATTCATATGCAGATTATGAGATGCAACTAGAGGCCACATGTAGAGGGTTGGTTTTTAATGCGTTTCATGAAGATTAGGTTCTGTGTATTCATGATATGATTTGCTTTCTTTCCCCCCATGCAAGCATGTAATATACTTCCATGCCCAACCTCCTGTTCCATGGAGGAAAAACATAACAGAACTAAATGAAAAACAGTTTGAATCAGAGGACTAAAGGACAAAGAAGCAGGACCCTATTGCAAATATTGGGCAGAAAGGTTTGAGACAATGGCAAAAGTGAGAAGAGGATTATAGAGAAGGAAATTCCTTGGATCTAAGTTAAATTTAGATATAGACTGATGGTATCAAAGAAAATTTTTAAAAGTTAGTTGCACTATGTATAAGCCAGAAAGATAGAGAAAGACAGAAACAAAGTAACAGAGAGAGAGAGAGAGAGATGAAATTGGTCATGTAATTAAAACTTTTGTGATATTGGATTATACTTTGCCTCCTTTTAAACATTAAGTTTACATCATTTGTTACCAATTTATAGGGAAATTAAATGAAATGCAGTAGGATAAATCTAGGCTTGAATCAGTGTATATCATAGAAGTAAGTTTGAATGAAAGCACATTATAGAATTAAGTCAATTACCTGGACACCATGGCAACTAAAGTTTTAATTAATTGGCAAAGCATAAAATATGAAGACACCCACTCAGGAAAGTGATGTTTTAGAGAAGGGCAGTGATCTCAGCTCTAGAAATTTGTTCATTGGTGGGTCATATTTTGAAAATGAGTTATTGGAAAAGAGTGAGTCTTTTGCTTATATGTGGTTATATTATACAAGCTTTTATAGGATACATCCAGAGTCGGCTAGCTCATAGGCACTAGTTTCTATGTATGGAATATCCAACACATAACCATTTAAGAGAATAAATTTCGTACCGCAAAGGGAAGGCAATTCTTAATAAATATCATGAACTTGGTCGAAGGACCCAAAGCAATAAACTTGGTATAGGAAGCACCAGGTTTCAGGACTGAAACCCTGGCATAAAGGATAGAGCAAGTTATACATTCTGCCTTAGGAGTCCCCAAGGCTAGTTCTGGCTTCAGTTCATTTATTTAGTAGAAACCCTCACAGTAGTCAGTATATAGTCACACTTGTAGCTATGGTTTTTTACAGTGAAAAATTACAAAGGAAACTCAAGAAAGGGAAACAGTCCCTGGAGAATTTCAGGAGGAAATCAGCTGCAAGCTTCTAAGAGTTGTCTCCCAGTGGAGTCAGAAAATATGTACTAAATTCCTTTAGCAGTGAGTAGTGAAATGTTGCTTATGGAGGAAGCTCATTAGAAGCACAGAAACCAGGGTGTTTATTTGGGGCTGGTCACACAGGCAGCCTCTGCCTACCAATTTTCAAAATCCCAGACTATCAGAATGAAAGCAGGTGTTCCGTACAAACCACATTTAATATTCAAACAGTTTAGGCACAGTGAGTTCTGGGAAAGGTAGAAGCACTTTCAAAATATAAGTTCCCAAATGCCAGCCAAGAACTAACTCTGAAAGTAAGATTTCCTAAGGACAGCAGTTAGGCCTATTTAGTTAACTTTCTACATAAAGCCTATCTGAATTCTACCAGGTACAGAACACTAGGGACTTTTGTTGGAGTTGCTAAATGGGTGCTGAAAGATGAAATGTTTAACTGTTAGATTAAAGACAAGAAAGAAATATTACCATATGAAATTTCTAGAAGCGTGGGAAACACAGACAAGTTATGTAAGCTTCCAGGGCCTATCCTTGATGTGGTAACTGGGGCGAAAGCCAAAACTGTAACATCACCTGTGCTTGATTGGTTGCTGGCTTGAGAGGAAGAGTTTGACAGCATAGAAATTGCCAAGGAAACATATGCTGTGTGTGAGACCATCTGGCATAATAAGTTGAAAAGAGTTTTAGCTTTGTAATAATATGAAAATGTTGTTTGCATAAGACAGTGCAGAGAGAGGCCAAGGAATGAAACTCAGAGAGGCAGGAAAGAATTAGAACATGTAGTTGGAACTCACTTAGAACTGGGTTCTTTTAGCCTCAACCCCAGACATTCAAGGATTGTAGAGGAGCTCCCTTCCAACCAAAGATTTTGCTAATAATAACTTAAGTTAAATTTAATTCAATTGGAAGAGAAGAAAGCCATTCAAATATAAATAGTGTAGCATGGGTCTAAGATGGTGTCTCAATCTCCAGTTCACGTTATAGTTGTAAAACAGAAGCCCTCAAGGCAAGGCAGATTTTATGTTGGCTGCCACTTAAAAGGACGTAGAAATTGGGAAACTGTTAAATTCACTTTCTGCAACCATCTTAGATGAATATAGAAAATTGTCCCAGAACTCCGGTGAGGTGAATGAAAACTGCAACAGGAATACTCTATCCCACAAATGATTCGACAGTGGAATCTGATTTAGGGAACAGTTACACACTGTAGAAACATTTGAAAAAATGCTAATCTTGTGAGATTTCTTGGCCTTTTTCACACCTGGAGAATGTTCTCTTTAGGGTACACAGAAGCTAAATGAAGAAGCTGAAGCTGCTAAAAGTAATCAGTCCCACCCAGCTCCAGTCACCCTAGGCAGCCTCACTGTCTTAAGCAGTGCGAATGGTGCATGCACAGAAGCACCATTTCCCTGGGCTCCATCCCAGATAATTTTGTTTTCAATTTTTAATTTTAATATCCTATAGTGTATCTAAAGAAAAGTATACATTTCATAAGTGTACATCATAATAAATTTTCACAAACTGTCATAACCCAATAACCAGCAATCCAAATCAGCAAACAGAATATAAAAAGCACCCAGAAGCAACTCACAAGAGAAATCAATATTCTGAAATCTATCAGCACAGATTAAATTTTCTCAGTTTCTCATAAATTAAATGGAATCATACAGTATATACTCTTGCATCAAACTTTCTATTGTGACATGGTTTGAGAAATTCTTCTATATTGCGGTACTCAGTTTCAAATGTTTTTTCTTATTGTTGTTTAATTTTCCATTATGTGACCATACTGCAAGTTCTTTGCCATTCTATTGCAGGTGAATATTTTTGTAGTTACCAATTTCTGCTATTATGAGCAGTGCTGTTATGAGTAATTCAGTGACAGTCTTTTAAAAAATCTTTTCATTTGGAAATAATTTTTAACACCAAAGTTGCAAAAATGAAGAACCCTAAGAATATACTTAACATTTTAGCCCTTTGTTTTATCATTCTCTTTCTCTGTGTATCAACATATATATGCAAATATAAACGTATATGTATATTTAATTTTCTGGAAAACATTACATTTGTTTTTATATACCATAATACTTCACCCCTAAATACTTAAGGGTGTGTTTTTAAAACGTACATCCATTCCATTCATATTCCAATGTTTTAAATTAACCAAATAATATGTATTCCTTCAGAGGCTAGGTCTTGCATTTGTCTATCATGTATTTTTAGCCTCCTATAATCTGGAGGCATTCTGCAGCCATTATTTTTCATTGGTATTTTTGTCATTGGTATTTTTGAAGAGTATGTGGCTTACCCTTCTGTTTATTGATAGGGCAGTACTCATGATGGGTTTGTCTGATGTTTTCTTATTATTAGATTAAGGATATACATTCTTGCCCAGAATACTACCTAAGTGATTGTTTTCCTTCTCATGATACCAGATCTGGCAGCTCATGATGACGCTATTTTTAAAGATCTTGAAAAAGCATTATAAAGTTCCTTCATTGTATAATTCCTAACTTTTTACCTTGGTAATAATGACCAGACTGTGGTGAGACAGTATAAGACAATACAAATATTCTATTTCTCCTCAACATTTCCCCCTAGATTTAGCAACAAATAATTGATGATTCATGGCTAATGCAGTCCTCAACGCAGCAGTCACTGAATTATTTTCTAACTAAAGCATGCCCTCCACTTTTACCACTTACTAGGTGCTGCCCTATAAGTAAGGACACACCCATCTCTATATATATCTCCAGTTACTTCAATTACTTATAATTTTTTACTGTAATTAAATATTTTGAATTTTGGATATCCCTGATATGGCCAGCACAATTTCATTCAATAGCTTTCTTGTGACTGCTTCCAAGACTTTTTGAGCAGTTCTTACTTTTTGACATAGCATGATATTTTAGAATCATGTAATCTCTGTCCCAGCTCTAGAATCATTTCTCCGAAGGGTCCTAGTCCTTTTAGTGGGAAATGGTACTAGAAACCAAGATCTAGGCACTAGTTGAACTCAATGTTACTGGCTGTCTGTCTTTGTTTCCAGGTTTCTAAGACATATACCACACAATAGGTTGACTTAGCAGCACAGGGATTTATTGCTCACAGTTTCAGAGACCAGAAAGTTTGCTTCTTCTTAGGGTCACAGTGTTTTGACTGTCTGGAAATTCTTGGGTCCCTTGGCTTTCCCAACATATGGTGAGGTTCTCTCTTTTTTCTTCCAGGCTCTATTGACTTCCAACTTCTGGTTCCTCCCTATGTCTTTCTCTCTATAAAACCTTCAATAATAAGATTAAGACCCATCCAGTAATGCGATTCAGTTAGCAGCAAGTTAACTAAAAATGACATCTTCAAAAGGTCCTGTTTACCATGGGTTCATGCACACAGGAAATGGTTAAGATTATGTCTGGTTTTTTTTTTTGGTGTTGTTTCATTTTTGTCATTGTCTTTGGTTTTTCTGAGGTAGGTAATTCAATCTAAAACAGAGCCTTAGTTTCCCATCTGCTAAAATAAATTCTATACAGTGGATTGGCTTAAGCAACTAATTTATTGACTTATGGTTTTAAGGCTAGAAGTTCAAAATTAAGACATCAGCAATGTTTCAGTTTGCTAAAGCTGCCAGAATGCAATATACCAGAAATAAATTTGCTTTCCAATGGGAAATTATTAGATTACAAATTTATAGTTCTAAGGCCATGAAAACGTCCACCTTAAGGCATTAACAGGTTAACACTTTCTCTGAAGAAAAGTTACTGGTATCTGGGACACCTCTGTCACATGGAAAGGCCCATGGATGGCGTGTGCTGGTCCTTCTCTCCCAGGTTTCATTACTTTCAGCTTTTGACTTCAGTGACTTCCTCTTTCAGCTTCTGTGGATTTGAGCTTGTTCAGCTTCTTTGGAGATGCTCTGAGCAATCTGGGTTTCATCTTTTTGCTTCTGGATGTGTTTTATCCTGTCATAAAGAACTTTAGTAAAAAGAGTAAGACACACCTTGAATGGGATGGGTAACATCTCAGCTGAAATAATATACCCCAAAACAAGAGGTCTACACCCATGGGAAGGGGTTTAAAAAACAGCTTTTTCTGGGGTGCATAATAGATTCTAATTACCACAGGTAAGCTAAGGCTTCTCCCTAAACAATGTGGTGTTCCAGGTTTAACTTTCAACAATTCTTGGATCTTTGGCTTTTCTGACACATGATAATTTATATGGTAATGTATTCTTTCTTTTCTTGTTCCACTGACCTCCAGCTTCTGCTGCTCCTTATGGTATATCTTCTTACAGTCTCCAGTAATAGGATTAAAGCCCAAGTTCATAGAGTTGTGCCACACCTTAACTAAAAATAACATATTAAAAAAGTCCTATTCACAATGTGTTCATACCCACATGAATGGATTAATATTAAGGATTTGTTTTTATCTGGGGAACATAATTCAAACTACTACAGTATCTATTGGCCATTTCATTGAATGGAGCTATGAAACTATGTATGTATACATATACATATGTATGTGTGTGCATGTATATACATGTTCACTTATATATGTGTATGTATATAGAAATCTACTAAAAAGAGTTAAAATTCTTCCCTACTGCATTCTTCCCAGGCCTGAAATACAGAGTTTATTACTTTGTTCATAAGGAACTCTGGTTAGTTCTTTCTCTTCCTACCCTTTGTCAGTTTGGATATAATATTTATTTTAAAAAAACAACTTTACTCACTTATTTCAGTTTGCTTTTCATTTTTGTTCCCATCCCATTTTAATGAAACAATAGGAGTCACTTATTTAAGTTTGCATTTAAATTCACCCCTTCCCATTATAAGTGATTTATTTTAAACATGTGGAACATTATATACATATATAATCTATATACATATATAATCTATCTCTATTTCTATATATCTATCTACCTAGCTACCTATCTTACTGCAACAGAGTTATCTAAAGTGACTTTGGCAAATTACTCTTCTACCAACAATGTATTTGAGTTTTGTTTGCTGCATATCTTCATCTATACTTGATAGTGTCTCTTTTTTTTTTTTCATTTTCATTTCATACATGGTGAGTATATCATAGAATCGTATTGTGTACTTATTTGCATTTCCCTAATGATGAATATAGTTTAACAAAATTTCTAATGTTTATTGGTATCATAATTTCCTATGGTTGATGTAACAAACTACCACAATCTGAATGCTTAAAACAACAAACATCCATTATCTCACAGTTCTGGAAACTAGAAGTCTGAGATCAAGGGATCAGCAGGGGCACGGATCTTCTAATGTATGTAGGTTCTGGCAGTGGCCTGATGACAATCCATGGCCTCCTTTGGCTTGTGGCATAACTCAATCTCTGCCTCTGTCATGTGAACATCTTCTCTCCATATCTGTGCCCAAATTTCCTCTTCTTCTAAAGACAGCAGCAATGTTGCATTATGGGCCTATTATGCTCCAGTATGACATTTTTTTAACTTAACTAATTCAATTTAGAATGAGCTTCTAAATAAGCTCACGTTCTAAAGCCCTGGGGACTGGGACCTCAACATATCAATTTTGGGTATTCACTATTCAACCCCTAATACTGGCCTACTGTAGTCTCTTTGGCAAAGTGTATGAGTCATTTGTCCATTTTTTAAAAAGGCAACATGTGTTTCTTTGATTTGTAGGATTTCTCCATATCTTGTGTGTTCTAGTTTGCAAAAGTTGTCAGAATACAATATACCAGAAATAAAAGAGCTTTTACAAAGTGAATTTATTAAGTTGCAAATTTTCAGTTCTAAGACCATGAAAATGCCCAAATTAAGGAGTCCAAAGAAAGATACCTAAAATCAAAGAAAAGGCTGATGAAGTTGGGGATTTCTTTCTCAGCTGAGAGGGCACATGGTGACATCAGCAAGCTTTCTCTTCTCATTTCATAAGGCTTCCCAGGGGCATTTTCCTTCAGCTCCAAAGGTCTCTGGCTGCATGAGTTCTGGTGGCTCTGGTGCCTCTAAAGCTTTTCCCAAAATTGTTTCCTCTTAAATGGCTCCAATAACAACCCCACCTTGAATGGGTAGACACACATCTGTGTGGACTCCAACTAATCAAAAGTTACCACCCCCAATTGGGTGGGTCATATCTCCATGGAAACAATAAAAGAGATTCCATCCAGAAATATTGAATGAGGATTAAAGGACATATCTTTCCTAGTGTAAATAGTAGCTTCAAGCTGGCATATTGTGGCTATCAAACCTTTATCGGATATATACTTCTTCACTCTGTAGGTGATTTTCACACTGTACATTATGTCTTTTAATGAACTGAAGTTCTTAAATTTAGTTTAGTTTGATTTGTGTTTTTTTGCATGTTCAGGACCCTGTTTATGAAATTATTACTGTTCCAAAGACAGAACATTGTTCTTCTATATTTCCTTTTGTGATGGTTGAAAATGTATGTAGCTGAGAAAATCGTTATTAAAGTTAATCCATTCATGTGGTTATATACCTATTGTAAATAAAAACTTTTGATATTACTTTAGTTAAGACATGGCCCAGGATGGGTCTTTATCTTCTTACTGATGTCTTTTGTAAATGGGATGAATACAGAAGAGAGAGAACCATAGGAGGAAGAGAATGAAAGCAATGAAACCTGTAATAGAAGGGAGAGATGAGCAGTTGACTGGAAGTCGGTCTTCAGGAAGAATGCATCATCTTGATGATATCATCATTTGGACATTTTCATGGCTTCAAAACTGTACATTAAAGCCAATGTATTTCATGGTACCTGCTTGAGTATCTTAGCAAACTAAAATAGATTTTGATTCCAGAAGAGTGGAGTACTGCTATTGCAAATACAAAAAAAAAATGTTTTAAAAAGCTTTGTAATTGGGTAATAAGTAGAGTCTTGAAGAATTTTGATGTGCTTGATAGATAAGAACTAGATTGCTTTGAAGAGACTGTTGGTAGAAATATGGATGTTAAAGATACTTTATATGAGGCTTTGGTCAGAAATTATGAATGTGATATTGCAAATTAGAAGAAGGGTGATCTTTGCTTTAAAGTGACAGAGACTTGGCAAAATTTATCCCTGATGTTAGATTGAAGACAGAAATTGAAAGTGATGAGCTTGGATATATAGCTGACAAGATTTTCAAACTAAGCATGGCAAGTGCAGCCTGACTTCTTACAGTTTAAAGTAAAATGCAAGAGGAAAAGGATAAGCTGAAAGCTGAACACCTCAGGACAAAGAAGCAATAAATGGTTAATTTAAAAAATTCTGGGCTTCGATTTCTGATTGGGCCTTCAGATAATAGTGCTCCTTATGACTGAACATGGAGCCATTTCAGTGAAAGTCATGATCAGGAATGCAGATATCAAAAAAAGGATTTGTGAAAAGTTCTTTTGTCTGATGGTTTGGACTCCTGTGTACTATATACAAAACCCACAATTTTTTTGTGAGATTTGTACGAATGCAACCACTTCCAGCCTGGGCTAAAAGGGACAGATTAAAGGAAAAATTATTTTAAAGGCAGAATCATGGAAGCTGAGTTCTAGACCAAAGACATCTTCTTAAGCCAAGTGAGCAGATCCACCCATGTATGGGGAAATGGTGAGTAAGAACTGGAACATGGGATCACAGACCTTCCACCCAATTTTTGTGTAGAATATTAACACACCTGTTTTCTCATCTATAGAGAGTATTGTGGAGAGTCTGGCCACCACTCCAATGTTTGACCAGTGTGTTGCTAAGAGCCTGGCCATCACGCCAATGCTTATGGATGTTGGAACATTCACCTCAATGTTTGGGGAAAGCATAGCTGCTGGGCTTGGAAAGCTTGGAGCAGCTGGTTCAAGAGGATAGGAGGGCAAAACATGATTCCATAGATGACTCTCAGACATTGAAATCAAAAGAAGTATGTCCTGCAGCATTTCAGAGATGTTTGAGACCCATGACCTTTGTTTTTCTTCCAATTTCTCCTTATGGGAACTGGAATGTTTACCTTACAAGTGTCCCTCTTTGTATGTTAGTAGCAGATAACTTGTTCTATAGGTTTCACAGGTTCATAGACTGAGGGAAATTGTGCACGATAGCAGACTACAACTTTAATCAGTTTTGATGAGACGTTGTACTTAGTATTGTTACTAAAATGACTTAAGGCTTTTGGTATAGTGTCATGGGGTTAATGTATTTACATATCGAAAGAATATGTCCATTTGTGGTCCAAAGGGCTGAGTGTGATGGTTTGGAATTCTATGTAACCTAAAAAATTATGTTTTTAAAGCTAAATCCATTCCTAGGGGTAAAGCTATTGTAATTTTGATTAGTTTACTTGAGTTAAGGCATCACACAGGAAGGGTCTTAATTTTCATACTGGAATCCTTTATAAATGGGATGAATGCAGGAGAGAGAAAAGAAACTGAAAGCAACACAACTTGGAAGAGAAGAAAGAAATCAACAGATGCTGCCATATGCCTTGCATGCAGGGATGCCCGCAACCAGCCTTCAGGAAGAAAGCACTGTCTTGATAATTGCTTGACTTAGACATTTTCATAGCTTCAAAATAAGTTTATAAGCTAATAAATTCCCATAGTTAAAGCCAATGCTTTATTGTAATTTTGATTAGTTTACTTGAGTTAAGGCATCGAACAGAAAGGGTCTTAATCTTCTTACTGGAATCCTTTATAAACGCTTTTCCTGGTATCTGCTTGATCAGCTTAGCAAACTAAAACACCTTCTAAAGCCTTTATTATTTTTCTTTTACATTAGATATGTAATTCATTCAGATTTCAATTTGGGTTACAGTATGAGAGAGGAGTGAAGATATTTTATTTTCCATACATGGATATCCAATTGGTGTGTATTGGAAAGAAAATTGTTTTCCAACTTCACTGAAAGGTGGCCAATGCCACAAATTAGGATATCGTATGTTTTGTGTGCTGCTGGAAGCTATGTTTTGTTCTATGTTGGTTTTTCTATGGTTATACCAAAGCCACTCCGTTTTAGTTACTGTAGATTTATATTAGACTCTGTTATCTGGTACTGCAATTCTCCTAGTTTTGTTCTTCTGTTTTAAGATTACCTTGCCTTTTCTTTCATTGAATATTGTAACCCATGAATATTGCAAATTCATGATTTCATAATCTACTTATAAACTTCTGTAGAAAGTACGTCTGCTAATACTTTGTTCAGTGTTTCTACTGTATAGATAAATTTGGGGAGAAATGACCTCTTTATGATTTTGAGTCTTCCAAACCATGAACATTATGTATTAGTCCATTTATTTTGCTCTTCATTAATTTCTCTCAATATTTTAGAGATTTCAGCATGAAGACCTTAGAAAAACTTCTTTTGAGTTATTTGTAGGTATTTGTTGTTACTGCTTTGCAAATAGTACCACTTCTTAAGTTTCCAAGTTCAATTTTTGTTGCTGATAGATATAAAATGGACTAATTTTTCATAATGAATATTTGTACCTAGTGGTAATTTTAAATTAAATTATTTAGTCTATTCTTTAAGAAAATATTATAGAGATTTTAATGGTCATATTATCTCCAGGAAAATAACAGTTTGTTTCTTTCTTTTCAAACCCAATGCTCTTTATGACCTTTTATTCATGTTTTACTGCAATGTTCAGGCTCTCCACTCGAGTGTTAAAATAACAATAGTGAGTATCCTCATCTTCCTGCTAGCCAGGAGTAAGCTCTATTGTGTTTTGTTTTTTTTTTGTGTGTGTGTGTGTGTTCACTGAATATATATACACTATACATTTTCTGTAGATATTCCTTATCATTTAATAGTTTTCATTTTTTGTCCTTATTTACTATAAGATTTTTCATGAAAGCATATTGGATTTTAGCCAAATTCTCTTTTTGGGGAACTTTTAATATGATTTTTTCCCTGTATTGTATGTCCTTGATTGGTTTTAGAACGGTTATTATGCTTTCCTCATAAACATAATAGGAAATATCACCTTCTTTTTGCTTTTCTCTGGAAGATTTCGTGCAAAACTGGGGTTATTTCTTCTGTAAATACTTGGAAGAATTCCTTATTAAAGCCATCTGGTTCAGGGATTTCTTTGTAGGAACTTTTTTTTTTAATAACTAATTCAATTTCTTTAACAGATGTATCCCTACTGAGATATATGTCATCT
Source organism: Tamandua tetradactyla (assembly GCF_023851605.1). Lineage (NCBI taxonomy): Eukaryota > Metazoa > Chordata > Mammalia > Pilosa > Myrmecophagidae > Tamandua > Tamandua tetradactyla. The sequence continues at coordinate 78,848,957 of NC_135336.1, forward strand.
CAACTTGGTATTCAGTTAGAGGAATTTGTTAATTTCATCCAAATTATCAAATGTGTTTGCTTAAAGTTTTTCAAAATGTTCTTTTATCATTAATATATAGAGAGCTTGTATTTATTCCCCCTTTCCACTCTTATTTTTGTTATGTCTTCTTAGTGTTTTTCTTTGATCAATCTCATTAAGGATTTACAAGACTGACTCATCTTTTCAAAGTTACACTTTAGACTTTTCTATTCCACATTTTTTTCATTATTTCTGTTCAAATCTTTATTATACCTCTCTACTTTTTTAAGCTTGCTTCTTGAAATGGAAACTTAAATGATAGATTTTCATCTTTTCCTCTTTATAATATAGTCATTCAAAGCTACAAATATCCCTTGAAAAATTATTTTAACTGCATTTCATAACCCTTGGTTTGTCATATCTTAGAAATTCAATTCAATACCTTTCTAATTTCTATGTTGATTTCATTTTTTGACTTTGGATTAATTGTAAATGTATTGCTTAATTTTCAGCCATAAGACCTTTTTTTCTCTAGTGACAGTTTTGTTGCCAATTTTCATCTTAATTCCATAGCTAAAGAACACACTTTGAGTTGTTGCCATATTTTAAAATTTGTTGTAGTTTTTCTACGGTTCACCACGTGCTTGCTTTTGGTAAACCTTCCATGTGCACTTGAAAGGAAGGTAAATGTGTTGGATGCACTGGAGGATGTATACCAATTAGATCAAGTATGCCAATTTTGGTGTTCAGATCTTTTGTGTCCTTGCAGACTTTTCAGTGTTTATCCTATCACCTGTGCAGAGGCACTCCAGATCACCGAAGTCAGAGTCCTTCCAGGTGGGTCCCAGACAAATGAACTTTCAGTTATTACCTAGGGTGATTTTCTTTTTCATCCAACTTTGAAAAGCGCTTGTTGAGAGATCATTGTTTTACCTATTGATATATTCCTTAAATGAATAGCAGTAATCCATTTTAGTACAAGTTTATCTGAGCCGCCTTTTTGAGAAAACTCTGAAAATAACTTATGAGACTTTTTTTAATAAACCATTTTTCCAGTAAATGGTGTCAGGTGAAGGCATATTTCCTTCATAGACAAATAATATCATCTATCTAATATTAAAGGGTTCCATAAATGTGTATGTTTAAGTTACAAAGGGCATGATGGTTCTTAAAGTCTATCTTCAGATTTCAACACTTTGAAAAAAAATGCCTATTTCAATTATTCTGTTTTTCAAGTTATCCTAAAAAAGAAATGAATGATTTCCTTATTTTAAATTATTTTCTCACCAAGAATTCTCAGATTATGTTTGGGAAATACAACTCAGTCAAAAAATGGAGAGACAAGTAAATCAGACATGGCATACTGTTAGCTAAGGGTAAATGTGGCCTTTAGACATGTTTTGTTTGGCCTATAGATTTTTTTAAAAATTGGCCAATATTTTAAAACTGAATATTATTTTTAAATGAAAATTTTAAAATTCCTTCAAAGGATTAGAAATTGACAATATTCTAAGTGACAATATCAATACTAGGATTTTCTCAGCATCTCACAGGCTCCAATATTGGAATAAGAACCTACCTCCTGAAGCTTTCCCCACATTTTTCCTGCCTAGCAAACGTATATACATATTTGCAAACCTTTCCCTATATAGGCTCTATAATCTTAAGAATGTTTGCAGAACTGATTGGATGGAAAGCATCACAAGCCACTCTCAGGTAAAGGCTGTGGAGCAATTGGTGATGCAAGTGTAAAAAATATGCATCAAATTTGTAAAATTATATACCAGGAGATAATTCTGACAAAGCGGTTATTTAATTTCAATCAGTTGAAGTTAAATCTGAATTTTTTAATTAAAAAAAAAAACACTAGGGAATAACATAATCCTCTTAGGCAGTGACAATGTGTCGGGGATAGGAATATCAATAGAAATCAGACCTAAGGGAAAATATGGGCACATCTGTTCTACTGTCTACAGGGCCTCCACCCTTCCCCAAGTTCCAGAGAAGCAAGGGAGAACATCCCACAAAGAGCAACACATATGCACATCATTTGGGTTGCATGAAGTGGCCAAGGAGTTCAGTGTTCAAAATCTAGAATCTATGCTGTTCTAGTTTGTTACTTGCAGAATACAGTATACCAGAATTGGAGCAGATTTATGAAGAGGAGTTTAATAAGTTATAAGTTTACAGCTCTAAGGAAGTAAAGTGTCCAAACTAAGTCATCCAGGGAAGGTTACCTTAATTAAAGATGGCTGATGGATCTGCAAAACCTCTGTCAGTTGGAAAGGTACACTCGTCTGTAGCTCCTGGACTCTGTGCTTTCAGCCTCTTTTCCTATTGGGGTTCCTCACTTGACTTCTCCAGGGCTGGTTTTCATCTGTTGTCTTCCCTTGACTTTCTCCAGATTCCGGCTTGCTTAACGTCTTATGGCAACATCAGTTGGGCTTCAAACATCCCCAAATATCTGTGTCTCTGTTCTCCATGTGTCCATATCTGTGTCAGCTCTGTTGTGTAGGTTCTATCAGCTCTGAGGCTTCTGGCATTTCTGGAAAATGTTTCCCCTTCAAATACTCTTATAATCTAATCAACACCCACCTGGAGTGGGCAGAGTCACATCTCCATCTAATCAAAAGTTAAAACCCACAATTGGGCATGCCACATCTCTGTGGAGATACTCTAATCAAGTTTCCAGCCTACAGTATTGAATTGGGATTAAAAGAAATGGCTGCTCCCACAAGACTGGAATCTGGATTAAAACATGGCTTTTCTGGGATGCATAATATTTTCAAACCAGCACATATGATAAATGAAAACTTTTTCTGTCAGTAGAAAGAACTCAGACACAGTTTCTGGAATGATGGCTGTTTTTTTTTATTAAGTATTGTTTTCTGGAACTAGAACACCAGTTTAGAGGTAGCCTGAGAGATAGATGACTTGATCTTAAGCCTCTATGCTATGTGGAATCAGAGGTCCTGATATCATTCTTTCTAGAAACATTGCTAGTTTCTAGAAATGTCTAATCTCAAATGTCTAAGATAGGGGTACATCAGAAGGGAGTGAGGGGCTAGGGGGCACAGAGTCTGGGGAAGAGTAAATGATTTTTTCTCTTATATTTTAAGATGGGAGAAAGAAATCAATGTGGATGCTATTTGTTTTTGTGGATGCTATTGGTTTTTGTAGATCCAGAGAGGCATATAAGACAGCAGAGTTAGCATATACTTTGAAACTTAAAGAAAATCAATGCTTATTTCTGTGGTGTTCTACAGATTCTGGGATGTACTTTAACTGAAAAACAAAACAAACAAACAAATAAAAAAACAAGTAGCAGTATTTGAAATACCAGTAGCTCTCTCTTCTGATAAGAAGTATGGATGAAACCAAGTCATGGTTTAAAAGACATAGAAAAAAAACAGTTGACAAAAGCATAACGACAGAAAGGTGAACATGGAAGAAGATTTCTCTTTTTGAACCTATGGGTAAAGAATAATTCCTTTCCTAACTCCACTAACTTTAGCTGCCAGGGAAGAAAAGAATGGAAAATATCTAGTACAACACATTTGAAAAACATTATAGTTAATCTTTGGAAGAAAGCACTGCGGTAAGCTTATAAATTCACTAGAATACAGAATTTTTCCACCTTAATTTCATATAATTCACCAACATAGCTAGAAAGCAAAAGTTTTTATAATCTTCCAGCAATGTGTTTGCTTACCAAGAGATTCCCTGAATGAACTTCTTAAAACTTTTTATTTTGAAATTATTTCAAACATACAGGACAGTTACAAAAAATAATAATATCAATTCAGGGTGAGGCAGGTATAGTTGTTCCAGATCCAAGTTACTTAATCGGAGTTTGAGAACTCTGCACCAGGTACCAGGTTTTATTTATTGCTGATGAAATACAGACAGGATTGGCTAGAACTGGCACATGGCTGGCTGTTGATCATGAAAATGTTAGACCTGATGTGTTCCTCCTTGGAAAGGCCCTTTCTGGTGAACTCTACCCAGTATTCACGGTGCTGTGTGATGACAAATAATGCACACCATTAATTGCCAGGGGAGCCAGGTTCGACATATGGTGGTAATCCTCTGACCTTCTGAGTGGCCATTGCAGCCCTCAAGATACGGCAGAAGAAAACTAGCTTGAAAATGCAGACAGAATGGGGAGTAGCTTGAGAAACGAGCTCAGGGAGCTGTCTTCTGATATTGTAACTGCTGTAAGGGATTATTAAATGCTATTGCTATTAGAGAAACCAAAGATTATGATGCTTGGAAGGCTTCTCTGCAATTTCCAGATAACGGACTTCTGGCCAAGCCCACCCATGGTGACATCACCAGGTTTGCACCACCACTTGTGATCAGAGAGGAAGAGGTTCAGCAGCGCACTGAAATCATTAAGAAAACCATCTTGTCTTTCTGAGTGACTGATCAGTGGCACCTGGGAGCCAGCTGGAGCCAGGTGGTGATCAATGTCCTAATAAGCATCTGTCATAAGGCAGGCGCATTCCACTCCTGTGTGTCTTCAAGGACTTTTTATTTTTTATTATATTTATTTCAGTTCATATATAATAGAAGAAATGTATGAACCTACAGTTTGCTGTGCAATAGAACTTTAAGAGAATGCAGTGGTGATTATATTTGACTGTGGTTTGTGCGTGTGCGTGCACGCACTTTCTAAGGTGAAATGCATCTATCTATGCACAGACAGCCTTTTAATCACAACTTCAGTGAAGTTTATATGCATTTTATAGCTTCCTTGTTGGTATAAGGTTTTGATTTGAAAAGAATTATCTCTGAAGTGTGAACATAGAAGATCTGCTTGACCTTCTAAAGTTGAATGTTCATAATCATTGAGATTTAAGAAGGATTAGTGGTAAACACATGTGAAAATACTAGGAGTAAATATAACTTCATATTGACCAATACTAGGATATATTCTATAGATGTCATCATTTGGAATTAAGAATTAATGTTTGCCAGATCAAATTATGTCTTGTTTGAGTATAATTTATTAAAATGTTTATTTTGAATGTTTCTTTAAAATAAAACATATATTTAAAATGTAAAATAATAACAATAAAAATAATAATACAAACACCATGACAGAGAATTCCACTATGCCCCCATTCCCTCAGATACTCAGCTCAACAAATTTGAATATTTTGCCACTTTTGCCATATCATTCTATTTGTTACCTATCTATCTATTTATCTCTCTATCTACCTATATCTATCCTCCTTTGAACATTTGAGAGCAGTTTGCATATACCATACACCTCAAAAACACAATTCTTCCATGTATATTTCCTATAAGAAGCTATGGGGAGGTTGAAGCCACGTACCCCAGAAAAACAGATTCTTTTTTTTTTTTTTTTTTTTTAAAGGAAAGACAGAGAGAAGGAAGGAAGGAAGGAAGAAAGGGAAACATTTTTAAACATTTTCTTGTATTCTGTTTCTCCGTTTTTGTTACATGGGCTGGGGCCGGGAATCGAACCGAGGTCCTCCGGCATAGCAGGCAAGCACTTTGCCCGCTGAGCCACCGCGGCCCGCCCTGAAAAACAGATTCTTAAACTTAATCCAGTCCTATAGGTGTGAATTCTTTTAAATAGGACTTTTTGATGAGAATACTTCAGATGAGGTGCTGACCAGGATGGGTCTTAATCCTATTATTGAAAGCCTTATATGGAAGGTCACAGAAAGAATATTCAGAAGAAGCATCCAGAAGCTGAAAATCAATGAAACCAGAAGAAAAGGAGAGCCCAGGAGAGGCCGCCATGTGCACTGTCACATGATAAAGGAACCATCATCTATTTACTTTTGCTTTCTTTTTTTTTTCTCAATTGTGGAAACATATATACAACATAACTTTCCTGACTCAATCCCTCATAGGCATACCAGAGGAATTAATCACATTCACAATATTGCAGTAATTTCACCACAATCCATTGCACAATTTTCCTTTCACCCCAAAGAATAATCATACACTCATTTTGCACTAACTCCTCACTGTTCCTGCCCACCCCACCCAGGTAAACTGTGCTCTGCTTTCTCTCTCTGTGAGTCTGCATATTCTCTGATATTTTCCTTGTAGTTATCATGAGGCTTACCTTAAACATACCAGATCTATAAGAATCTCCTTTGCTTTGATATCAACTTAACCTGAATAGCATACCTAAACTATGTTCCTATACACCTCTCTCTCCCCACATTTGTGTAGTTCTTGTCATAAATTATATACTTATACACTATAAGTCCAAACCTAAATGAGCTTTTAAAAGCATCCATCCATGTATGTGTCTTTTTCTTTACCTACTCAAAATTTGAAACCATTCCCTTTTAAGAAATGTTGTGAGAACATGCACATTCACATAGCGCCTTAAAACTTAAATATGTAATTAGAATTTACTCTCACCTACCATGGGAAAAAAAAAAACATCTATGGGTGGGGCCAGGGATGGTTTTATTTCAACCATTTGAATTCAACATTGACATACATTTAAAACCAGTTGTGAATAAAAGTAAATATATTTTTAAGTATTTAAGAGAAAACATTAACCAATTTGCTGGTGCACGCAAACGCTCATTCATTCTAGGACAATTATTCATTCAGTCTTCCTCTTTCTAATGTTCTTATTGTTAAAAAACATGATTATAGAATACTTAAGCAATTCCCATTATCTAATTGTAAGAAAAGTTAAGCCCTTGGAAATCAGATTCATTTTCATGTAAAAAAAAATCCATTACTTTTTTGGGGTCTTATATAATTTTGGGGATTGGATATGGCACCTGAGAAAATGTGTCTCTAGTAGTGCAGGCATCCTTTTGTTGCCGCTTGCCAGGGCTCCTGTGACAAATGCCATATCACTAGTTGGTAGCAACAGGAATTTATTGGTTTATAGTTTAGAGGCTAGAAGTCAAAAATCAAGATGTTGACAGACCATACCTTATCTGAAACCTGTAACATCCTGATGGTAGCTTGCTGGCAATCAATATCTGCCCCTGTTACATGGTGAGCTATCTCTTTCTGTGTTCCCTTGTGGCTTGTACTTTCAGGTCCAAATTTCCTTTGCTTTTAAGAGCTCCCATTATATTGAATTAAGTCCCATCCTGATTTATTTTGGCCTCGTCTTAATAGGCTCTTCGATAATCTACTATACAAGTAAGTTCACACCCACCAAGACCAGAGGGGTAGGACTTGAAGAAGTCTTTGCGGGGCACTTGATTCACTCTACCATAATTTATTGCAGTTTTTTTCCATAATTTGGACTCCTTTCTGTTTGTGATTGGTGTTCTTTTCACAGCCTATGATTTCTCTTTGACATGTTAAAAATTTGAATTACTGCTTTTTGTTACTAAAGATTTCAGAGTGCTTTTTACCCTGAAATATACAATAAAACTTCATTGTGTGTACTTTTGAAACTCGACACATTTCCACTCAATATTTAAGGCATTTTGGTAGAAATAAATGTATTCACTCAACAAACATTTATTGAAATCCTATAATGTATCATAAACAATGTCCATAGACAAGGGGTAGAAAAATCAGCCACAAACATAAAATATAAAATGGTATAATATAGTTGAGAAGAGGCATCATTTGTTCACATAGAGATACGTCTTGAAGGGGGTGTATATGCTGAGTTTTGTACATAGAGTAGAAATTACCTGGTAAAACAGTTGGAGAGGTTGTTTCCTGGTGAACCACCTAGCATTACACAAATGAAGGCAGTTTTAAGAGAATGGGACACCTATAGAGAATAACAGGTAGCTTGCTATGGCTGGAACAAAGAAGTGAGTAATAGACTGGTAAGAAATGAGGTTACCTGAGTTCAGATCTTAAAAGACAGGAGAAAAAAAATTGCACTAAAGCTATTGACAGACTTTAAATTGGGAAGTGATCTAGTAAGAGTATGTTTTAGTAAAATTACTCCAGCAGCTGTTTTGAGCATGGATGAATTGAAGGAACGTGATGAAGGGGATTAGTGGGAAGTGAGAAGGTCTATCACAGGGATAACAAGTAGAGCAGAAGAGATTTAGATGTAAGGGTAAGAGAGAGAAAGAATGAAAGAATTCTTGGGCATTCAGACTGGTAACTCTCTCTGAGGCAGAAAAACATAAGGGAGGAAGAAGGAGTTTGGGAGGGAAGTTAAGGAGGTTGATGATGGATATATTAATTGAGATTTCAATATGACACCAAATGGATAATTAATCTATTTTTAGTTTTATCATTTTAAATGAAATTTTAAGATTGTAAGCAAGCTATGTATTTGAGTTTTAGTCTCTCAGAAAAGCAGTATGTACTGTACACACCCAGATATGAATAGGCACCAGTTAAACTATACATTAATCACTATTTTTTGTGTGTTTTGTCATCTATTGTCACATGTTCCACGTATCTGAGAGGATATAAATCCTAAAGGATGTAGTATATAACTGAGATAAGGAACTAATGAAGTTCCCCAGACCCCTGTTGCATGTTAACCAAGATGAATAATTTTCTTTGTCTCTAAGGTGTTTAAGAGCTACATGAAAAATCACTCTGCACAGGCAGATCTGGGAAGCTTCCCTTGCCCTCCTGCTGATGTAAATAAACCATTCATCCACAACCCATTCTGTGTGTTTGTGCATTAAGCCACACTCAGCGACGAATTCAGATTTGGGGGTGGGGGTTCTCATCTTCTAGCTATGATTGATATTCAAGGTATTTAATAACTGCTACAACACAGGCAATGGCTAATTAGTATGGGTCCTGACATTCACAGTAGCGAGTGCTGGGGGCCTTAATTGCTGAATGTTTGAAAGTTCCTTCAGATCAGGATTAGAGCTAGAATCACCAGTCCAGAGAGAAGGACCATAGGAGATATGAGGTAGCAGGTTAACTGCATTATATAGCATGCATTTCACATGTTCACTGCCATACTACTGCACCAGGGTGAATACCAGCCCTGTACCTGTGGACCTGCAGATCAGGAGAGTAATCTGTTTTAAAGATAGATCTGGGACTCTCTTACCTATGCACCAGCTCGCAGAATCCTTGTAATGAATAGACTCCCAACTACTTATATTGTATTATATTTCACAATGTTTATTTTTTCAACTTCTTATGGGCTTGTTGCCCAAAGAACAGAAGATACTCCTTTTTTAGCCTTGCACTAAATTAATTAAATGGTTCTTTATATGAAAGTGCCAGAGAAGGAATCAGAAAGACCAAAGACAGACACATTCATAGGGGATTTTAAGCAAAGTTATTTCAATTTTCTATTCAAGATAATACTAAGTAATGACTAGATATTACCTATCTCAGTTTTTAAATATTTTCTTGATGATTTTTTTTTTTCATTTCTTTTTTTTTCAAACCTGGGCTGGAATAACCACACTTGCAGAAGGTTTTGGAAGTGCCAATTACTGTGAAAGGGCTTAGCCCTCATCCTTTTTGCAAGCTAACAAGTTAGCCTGCCGCTGTTTCATGGATGCTGGCAGAAGACATGAGTCAGGAACAAATTACTTTATTACTCACAGCAATAGCAGTAGCTAGGATATCAGTATTTTCTCAAACAAGTTCCTTGAGCTCCAATTCCCATAGGGAAAGGCCAAGAAAACCAGATGAAGCTTACACATGAAGTGAATTGTGTAACAGGGGAGAAATCCCTAGTTTAGAATTATTTTATAATGGGCAGTAAGCATGTCTTCCCTTTGCTCAATACACAGACATAATTTTATTGTACTGGAGAGTAGACATACCTGTCCTATATGCTGCAGGGAGGCATTGTTTTTATCTTCCAATGTTGTTATCTATATAAACAACCTTTAAAAAGAGTCCAGACCAAGTTACAGGAATACAGCTCCATGGAGAATTGCTCTCTAACAATATCTACCCCTCATTTCTTTATCATCTTTGCTTCTGGAAAATTTCCCCATAATTATCCCTCTCCATCAATAAGCAACCTGATTAGTCTGACAGTCAGTGACTGGAATTAAATCTGTTCAATCTGCCTGGTTCAGAATTTAGCTCAGCCTACTACAAACAGGATTCTAAGCAGCAGGATGAGACCAGCCTTCAACTTTCAAGCATGCCCCAATGTCTTGGTCTGAACAAGATTGATGAATCCCAATAACCATCAAGGTTTACCTTAAAAAGGCATGTGCCTTTTTCCTTAAGCTTCCATACTGAATGTTCCACATGAACTGAAATTAATACAGTACAGCAGGATATATTACTGTTTACACAAACTCTGCTTAGAATGGAAAGAAGCATTTTAGTATGTTTTTCTCATCCATAACAGGACAGTGAGATGGGGCTAATTTAAATTTTTTCCAGGGCCAAAGTAATGTTTCCTTAAACACTTGAGGTCTCTTCTGACCATCCTTACTGAGCAGGTCACCATTATTTCATAAGGGAGGCAGGTTAATGTTTGGCTTGCATATAATAAGTATAGTCCAGGAACATTGTTTAGAGTTATTGGGGCCCGGTAAGTGGGACATATATTAGCAAGAGAACATAAATTAAGAGGGTTTCCATTGCTAACTCTTAGCTGGAAGTAGGCTCTATGTTTCTCAGTTTACTTTGAATATTTGAATATATTCCTTGTCTTCACAGGGTCTGCTGAGGGAATTGGACCCAATCTGTTCTGCCTGTCCATATACCACCATCCAGGTGGCATTCCTCTTCCTAAGAAAGACTCAGCCATGGCTGTGGGATGGGCACGGAGATGAGAGTATGCCTGTGTTAACAGGTGTTATTTTTTGAATTGCAGAAACAGGGGACATTCCCTTCTGTTGCTCATTGACTTCTCAATAAGGTTAAGGGGAATGACAATCAACTCATGGACAGAGCCATCTGGTGGGCATGGCACAAGCATCAGTCAGTTAAAAAGATTTTTGCTAAGGTTTGGGAGAGCTGCACTAGGCTGTTTCATCCTTGAAGAAAGCTCCAATGGAAATTCTGAAAGAAAAAGGTTGCGATTGTACTTCTCTCTCCCATACCTCTCAGCATCTGATGTGTTCCTTCCTAAGGTACCCAGGTTGTCAGTCTCCCTTCCCAGCCACACAATTGGTGTGCCCATTTCTTTAGCTATACCTTTACCTTTTCTCTATTCTCTCTTATCACATTCATTACTGTTGTCTGGAAGGTTAAAGTGTAAAAGGGACAAGGACCTTTTTATATAACTTAGACATCTGCATTCCCTACTTTGGCCCATTCGAGTATATTAAACCAAATGTCCATTATATGCATGATCTGGAATTATGCCAAACCAAAATGAGAATCCAGGTAAATAATCAGAATTAAATCTTAATCTTTTAGGCCCCCTTTTGATCTGATTGTCACACAAAGCATATGCCAATCAGTCCTCAATGGACGGGGGGGAAAGAATGAAGCAGCATGCACAGGGATGGCAAAGGTAGAAACTTGAACTGTGTGTGTGTGTGTGTGTGTGTGTGTGTGTGTGTGTGTTTATATATATATGTATCCCAACTTGTTCCTCCTGATCATCACTCAGGGAGCAACTGAGAGTGAATTATCCTTTTTTGGTGGCAACCATACTCAGTGATGAAACAGCCTTACTAAAGTTTGTGAATTAGGAAGAGCTAAGGGTGGTAGAACCCTAACGTTTTGAGTGTCAAATTTTGAAGATGCTTCCTAGTACTGAACAATACTACATGCCTGTGGATGGTTGAGAGCATAGCTGGTGCATAAAATACCTTGATAGTCAGTTATTGTCAACTGAATTTTGTAATAACAATCCACACTTACCAGATTTCAAATGGCTAAGGAAATTGAAAGCATTCCACATATAATTTTCAAGGTTCAGAGTAGTGTGGCTAGAGTCAGTGGATTAGACTGAACAACTCTCTAACTTGGAAAAGTGTCAATTGTGATGAGGCATTACTGGTAGTCCCATAAGTTGTAGAAGCCTGATAAATTCATTCTGCAAAGAGGGGACATTATGCCATGTAGCATCCCTCACTACTAGACAAAAGTCAACTTGTTTCAGGAGTCCCAGGTATGCTACACAGTGATAGCCTCTGCACCAGAAACATAGAGACCTTTATTTTGCTTCCTGTCTATGATGATGGATGTGTTATCATGTCCACTACGATGATGGATCCAAGAAGCAAAGTAACTGCTTAGTGGTTCACACTTGATTAGCAGGTTAATTCCAGTTGGTTCTGTTGTAAATCGTACCCTTATTATGGGCATCTAAATTAGTTACCCAGATCAGCAGTCATGATTTGTATCAACAGTATCATGGCCCAAAGCGGGGCGATTTTAAATTGTAGCTTCCAAATAGAAGATCCAACATGTGACCAACAGCACCCTGCCAAGGGCCAATACTGGATGGAGACATTGTGTTTATTATACTTGATCATAAACAAACCTACCTTTTGCTCCAGAAGGAGATGTTGTCTCTATCTTCCATCTGCTCGCATGGTAAACATCCTTGAAATGATAATACAGAACAATGATCATCTAATGTGCAGAAACTTGAGGACTCCATGGAGTTTGTCTCTAATTTTACAAACTTGACACTATAATGATTATTACAGTATAATTATTTATAGCTCCTGAAGTTCAAGAGCATAAGGAAGATGGTAGTTATTACATGAATATGGCAGTGGCCATCTGCTGGACTCCCTTCCTGGCTTCTGGGTTTAAATGGCTTTTCCTGGAGTGATTTCTTTCTGCATGCTCCAAATGACTGGGTTTGAGATGAAGTATGCTGAGCTGCTGAGCTCTTTTCTGACCTCTATTCTTTAAACCTCCAGCTAATTAATTAAATTTCACTCATTATGGAAGTCACTCCCCTTAGCCGACTGCAGATGTAATCAGCCATAAACGAATTTCACATGCTGATGATTTAAGTCCACAGCAAAAGAAAAATAGTGCATCATTTCCTGGTGAAGTTGACACTTGAACCTAACTATCACAGGTGGGGTCAATCTCCATCTAATCAAAAGAACACACCCCCAAATGGATGCGTCACATCTCCATGGAAGTAATTGAATCAAAATGTCGCACCCACAATTGAGTGTGCCAAACTCCATGGAAACAACCTAATCAAATTATTTAAGGACAGGATTAAAGGACATGGCTTTTCTGGGGGACACAACATTTTCAAACCAGCACAACTGTCATAAAGTCAAGATTGGTTTCTAGTTATTTTTGAAAGTTGTCTGAATATAAGGTTATCATGAAAATTGAATCCCCCTGCAAGTTCCATTGAATGAAGGCTGGTGGCCATGGTCCTGTAAAGTAAACAGCAAGCAAGACCAAAGCCCAAGCCTGACTTTGCATCAGTATAAAGATGCAATGATGTACTTTTCAATTCAGGCAGCTTATTTTTCGATATATATAATAACAGGAAGAATAGCTAAAGGTGCTGACTCCCCAGGTCCTTATCCTAAACATCAAAAAGGATATGACTGCAACAAAAATGGCTAATTACTGTCAAGTGTGAATTGTGGAAAAACCTGAGTGGAGCAGTTAATTCTAGGCTGCAGTTAAGCAGAGTAAAGCCTGCAGCTCTACCCTGAGAGAAAGAGGGGCAGAAAGCCCCCTGTCTCTTTAGACATCTTCAGTTTATAAGAAACTCTCTTAAGACTGCCTCCCAGGGGAGAAAGGCAGCAACTGGGAGGCCATCTTGAGGTAGCTCTACACAAACCTCCCATTCTCTCCTGTTCAGGGAAGATCAGGAGGCATTCTGCAGGACTCAATTACTTTATGTGAATGGATATGTTCAGGGTCACTAATGCACCATGGTAGGGCCATGCCCATGCTGGACATCTTAACTTTTTGTTTGTGCAGCCCAAAGTGAAGACTCAGGGTCATTTTCAGATAATCTTGCTCCTTCTAAGATGGTCAGATATAATAATTTGTGATAACCAGTGTACATCTGAATCCTGTGCAAAACAAATTATTTATTGGCATTTGTTTTCATCACATGCAAGAGAAAACTTGCATATTCCATTGACATAATTCAATTCCATGGTAAAAAAATAACTTGTCTTAAGTTTAAAAAAGAAAAAAATTAACAAGGACTGAAGGCAATGAAGCATTAATGAGGATTTCCTATTACTTCTCTTACTGAGCTCAATGTTTTTGATAGAAATTCTCTCATGCTATGGTAAGCTACTAGTATCCCTTGTAAATAACAACTTTTAGTAGCTGCTTTAAGCTACTAGTATCCCTTGTAAATAACAACTTTTAGTAGCTGCTTTAAATTTCAAAACACCATTGTCCTTTTAAAGTCATTTTGTTCTTAATGGATTCAGTGTTGGCCGATAGTTTGAGCTATCTCAATATCTGTGGGTTGCTTTTCCTGTTAGTGTTAATTTTTGAAGTGATGGGTTAGGTCATCTAAGGTGTTGGAGGCTAGAAATCTTGAAGAAATACAGGGATTTTTAGAAACACAAAAGCACTGTTATACACTTCAATGTTATATGAAAAACCATGAGATTGGCATCTTCATACTAAAATTAAAATAGAGGCAGCAAAATGTCTTTTTAGTTGCAGCATGCGTATTATCTGATTTTTCAAAATGTGAGAAACCTAATCTTATTTCCTGCCATAATAGTATGTGATTTTTTAAAATACATATTCACACAGATAAATTAATGCTATTAGCCAAATGATAGCATAATTTTAGTTCATCACCTTTGCAAGTTGAGAAAGAAAATACATTGCATCCTAATAACTTTCACTAAAACACTGCAGAAGTAGACAATTTTAATAAGCTATAGTGCTCAGGAGACATGAAAATGCAGTCTTAAGAGTCAGTTTGGGAATACACAATGAGGATTAGTCACATTGCTTATTCAGTATCACAACCCTTAGCATCTAACTAAATCTGTCCTATATTTGTCATTAATAGCAAAACAACCTCACAGTAGAAAAAGGGGAGATTCATTAAATAGCAGAAAGGGATTTGTACTGCTTATCTAATGTAGCAGTTTGTAATACAGGGAGCAAAACCCAGGGGTTCTGTAAAATTGTCTGTGAGACCCTAAAAGAAAGTATTAGAACTTCCATTCACATGTGTTGTCTCTCCCATGTAAATTTCATTTTTGATGTTCTAAAATGTGCATATTTATTAGTATTTCATGAATATAATTATAAGTTGCATAATCACATATGCATATGATTTATAAAGAAATGAAAATATGTTGATGGTGCATGATTAATTATTTTTGCTTGTGAAGATGAAAAAAACAAATAAGTTTAGGTACTAAACAGATAATATGTTCCTCTTTCTTTAGGCAAAATTATTAAGTTATCCTTTATTTGGAGTTTGAAGGAAAAAAAGGTGAAAATATTATACTACTTATGATTGAATTTTCAAAAATAATGAAATGACAAAATATTGATAACAACCAACAAACTCAAAAGCTTACATTAAATTTAAAAAGAAAACACTCAATGACTTCTCTCACAAAAGTCAACTTTCAAAATAGCACATTGTATTAGTTTCTTAAGCCACAAATTTAGTCACTTAAAACAACACATTTTTTTCTTTATCTCCCAGTTCTGAAAGTCAGGACTCTAAAATAGGTCCTGAGAGCTGTTTTCTTGCCCTTTCCAGCTTCCAGAGGTTGCCTACGTCTGGATGGTGGAGTCACCATCTTTGCAGAGCTAATTGACTCTGATCATCAGGAAAGTGTAAGGGTGTTGTTACTGATGGAGAAGTGAAGAATGTGTGTAGAACCAAGTAATCCAGTTAGATACCTCTTGGTATTTCCTTAAACAACTATAATTTAAAAAAGACAAATGTAACAGACTGTCTGGAGGAGGGATGATGCTTATGAGGTTAAACCCTCTAGGATGAGGATCTAGTCGAGTCACTTAGGTAACCTTGAAGCCAGCAGAAGTGATAGCTGACAATAAGGACGCTATAGAATACTAATGGAGAAGGAGACAATGAGAATCATTTGAGCCCTGAGAAACAGCTACAAGATTGGGTGGTGTATTTCATCAACTAACCTCTCTCATCTGTTTCCCTTGAGGAAAAAGAGCTCTATAGATTGATGGAGGCTGAATGTATATAGAGATGTAGTTTCGTGAGGCACAGGGGCTCCCCTGTGGTAGACACAAAGATACTCTATGCAGATCACCCTTCAAGAAAGCACTTGCGGCCCAGCTGCAGGGGAGCATAGTCAACAGTCTTTTATCTTGTACCTCCTTCAGGCTGTGCCTCAGCAGCTAAGAGCTGCCCCTCTAAAGGTCTCAGCCCACCCAGGACAGCCCACACCAGGGACTGCATGAGGTGGACATACAGAGGCATGCCCATTTTTACCTTGCTAGGGGACAACTCTGGAGAGTAAAAGGGCTGCAAGTTTTGTTGAGCAGGACATCAACAGGTTTGCATAGCATGGATAACTGCTCAATAGAAGGAAAGTAAAGCAGATGTGAAGACATAAACCAAAAGGAAAGATGGAGTGAGCATGCTATGAGATTCCCAAAGATATTCCAATTTCTAGATAGAAATTTTGCGGATGATTACCCCCGAGTTTCCTGGCACAGCTCTGGATCATTTCATAAGCTCCTCCTTTTTATTCTTCCTTAATCTTGGTTAAAGTAGATTTCTATTCCCTACAACCACAAGTTCATAGAATAATGCAAGATGTCCATTCTCAGCTTACTTTTTTCTGTTCTTTTCCATAAAGGCCACTTTTTCTATTTAAAAAATCTAAAATTTTCTTTGGATTTCTGCAGTAGGTAGTTCTCCTATATAAGTTTTTCTGGTACATTTTCATGGTACTGCTTTCTTTACTTCACTGACAGCAAATATCATAGGAGTATTTTATCATTATTTTCTTTTGTTATTGTTGTCATCATTCTAGTCATTCTAGACCTATTGTTTTCACTAAATCGGAAGATGTGAGACTGTGCCTCATCTGGCCACAATTTTCACATACGGACTGGTTAAATCCTTTTCGTGCATCTAGAATTGACAAGATGGTTTATATAATGCCGTGGACTATCTTTATCCCACAAGCCAACCGCATTTGTAGAAAACAGGATTCCTGTACTGAAGTGCCATTAAAACCTTTGGTTAGTTTTCTGACAACCTAAAATAAAGGACAAACCAATGTTGAAGATGCCCTCCTTGCAGGGATGGTCTCATATCCACCATGCTGAAAGTGCCTTATTTTGAATGAAAATGCATCTAGGTTGCGATACTGTATACTTTCTTGCCACTTTCAGTCTGTGTGACTCCAAACCACTTGGATTTCTTAGAATTGCAATCTTCACATGGCTGTAAAACTAAAGGCAAGAGTACCATAACCTCTTCAAAATGTATCACCTGTGCATTACAATGGTAACTTTCTGGTTTTCCATTTAGTAGAGGTTTTCTGGGTCAGACTTCAGAGTTGTGAAAATAAATGAAGCTTACCTTTATCTTTCTGCGCATGGGTCCATTCCACTTCATTAGTAAAGTATGGGTAAGTCCATAATTACTTTTATTTTCTAATCCTGTTTATCCTTGTAGAAAGCAGAAAAAATCTTCCATAATCTCGTATTAGTTGACTCAGCTAATGCTACTTTAGTGACTTTTTAACTTTTTCCCCCTTAAACTAGCTTCTTATTTGAGACTAACAAAATTATTTTGAAGTCACCCATTACTATGTATTCCTTAAATCCACTTTGCTTTTTTTTCTCTTCCATTCTCATTCTGCTTAAGCATGCGCTAATTATTACAATATCCTTCATAACCACCTCTTTTGTTTGTGCCAGATATTAAACTATTGTGTCTCTGCTGTAAAATCAGTTTTCTGTGTTCAGATTTGTAATGCTAAGGCTGGAATTCTGCAAACCAGCCTCAATTTACTAGTTTTTGTTCTGTTAGCTCCTGGAAGGCTGGATGGTGAAGAAAGAGTTAAAACTCCAGTTTACTTCCTGGCTTTTTCAGCTTCACCATAAAATTGTTCTTTACCTTGGCAGCTTCAGTTGATTCTAGTAAAAGAGCTGATTCCAGTTTGCAGTTTTATACACTCCCTGAACCAGCCTCAAGTGTCCTTATAGAGATAATAGTACCTACCTACCAGTTCCTCCTCCGCAGAAGTCTCGTCTTAATGCTGAAGAGGCTCTCCTCTGAATTCTAAGTCATATGCCCCATCCTCGGAGGTGTAAATCCCAAATCTGTAGGCACTTAGTTCAACCTTTTAATTTCAATAATCCGACCTCCTTCCCAAGTTGATGCTTCCTATAGCTATACCATGTCTGATACCTGAGTTCTTTTTTGGCTTTTCAGTTCTCCAATGCCTAATCAACAAATCTTCCTATAAATGCCCTTTTAAGGTACTGTGTGTGTTCTCTTTCTTAATTTGTCTCTGATCAATAAAAATTGCTATCAAGAGACATAACCCCTAATAAGGTATTTGAAGATTGGTTTTGTTGTGTCCTTGGACTTGAGAGCAGTACTGAATTTCTCATCAATAAGAAATGGTATACAAATTATTTATGGAATGCCATGGTATCATGATTGATCAAATTATCCTGTGATTGACTATGATGAAGTACTTTCTGAAGTGAGGGCCGGGAGGGAATAAACAGCTATTAAACTTGACATTATAGCAGTCCTTCTGATTATAGAGAACATGGGGAGAGATGGTTAATTTTGAGTATAAAATAGCACCTACAGAAAGAAAATGACATGCTCAGATATTTAAATCTTTAATTCTTGTAGCTTCAGTACTGGCCTCATGAAAATTTAGACAGAGTTTAATTGTAAGACTTATAGGATCACAACCTAACAAGAATAAATGGGCAAATGATTTGAGACTTCGCACTACACATATGCAAAGGACCAATATATATATATTAAAAGATGTTCAAAACTATTAATCAGCAGGTAAATGCAAATTAGAAGCATAATGTGATACAATTATTACTACTCCTACACACACACATTAGTGCGGCTATATTTAAAAAGTATGACATCAAAAGCCGGTGGGAAAGTTTAACAACCAGAACTCTAACATTACAGAAAAGATTATAATATAGCACAACTACTTCAGAAAAGAGTTCAGAAGTTTCTTTTAAAGTCATATATATACTTTCCCTCTTAGACAGTTTGACTCCCAAGAGAAATAAAATATATGTCCACAAAAAAAAGTGACACAAAAATGCTTATAACAGCTTTATATCCATAAAGTCCAAATCTGGAAAAAAATCAAGACGTCCTTTAATTGAAACTTGTCTAACAAATTGTAAAATATTCATACAGTTGTATGGTTGTATGCAGCTGTCATGGTTAGGGACAGGTGTCAACTTGACCAAGTTGTGGTACCTGTTTATCTGATTGGGCAAGCGCTGGCCTGTCTGTTGCAATGAGGACATTTCATAGGATTAGGTCATGATCATGTCAGCTACATTCACAGCTGATTCCATTTGTAATCAGCCAAAAGGGAGTGTCTTCTGCAATTAGTGATGCTAAATGTAATCATGGGAAGCCTTTTAAGGAGGACTCAGAGGAGACAGGTTGCATTCCTGCTTTGGCTGGTGAGCCTCTCCTGTGGAGTTCATCCAGGCCATCCATCAGAGTCGTCAGCTTCGCAGCCTGCCCTGTGGATTTTGGACTCTGCGTTCCTACGGTCACGTGAGACAATTTCATGAATTTTATATTTGCAAGTGTTCCCTGTTGATTCTGTTTCTCTAGAGAACCCTAACTAATACAGCAGCTCAGTTAATAAAGAATATTAATGAGTCACAAAGCAACATGGATGAATTTCCAAAATAGCATATTCATTGAAAAGGAAGACAAACGCATAAAAACATACATAATCTATGATTCGTTTATATGAAATGTTAAAATCAGGCAAAATAAATTTAAAGTGACAAAAACAGAATACTCTTTTCCTGTGGTGTACATGGAGTGACTAGAAGAGAATAAAAGAAAATTTTCTTGGGTGACACTCTTTTGATTGTGATGTTGATTACACAGGAATGTATATCTATCAAAACTCATCAAATTATTTACTTAAATTTATACATTTCATTGTATGCAAATTTAAACTCAATTAAAAAATTTCATGGATGAACTGATCAAAGACTAAGAATAAAAAAATTCATGGGTGAACTGATCAAGGACTAAGAATAAAAAACAACTGAATTACACAGTTCGAGAAGCAAAAAACAAACAAGTAAAAAAAGTAAAATCCATAAGCACACACACACACACACACACACACACACACACACACACACCAAAAGCAACAACAATACCGTGACCTGAAAATTAACCTGTGGTTTTAGAATTCAGGATACTGATTCTCTTTGGAGCAGGCAGGAAATGACTCAAAGGGATTATAATGTAAGCTTCTGAAATGGTGATAATATCTGCATTCTTGATTTGTATGTTCGTTCCAGGACTATATTTAGTTTGTGATAATTAAGCTGTGCATTTTCAATGTATCATACATCATTAAGAAGTTAAAAATTGCAGTAAGTTTTTTTTTAAGTCAATGATTCAGCATTGAATAACTTGTTGAGAGAAATATCATGATAACAAGAGTTATCCAGAAGTTTTATTCTTATCAGTTGAAAAAAAAAAGCAAAAAAAGACCATAACAGGGAAAAAGGGTGATGAACAAGAAGACAAAACGAAGACAAATTTGTAAAGAGCAACGTTTGTGAGAGGCAAATCATAAGAAGTAGTGGAAGTCTGCTCATGTTTCATGTTATGTGAGCAATAAGTTTCAACTCTGTCCTCCTAGTTGACAGCTGTTTTCAAGATGAGAAAGCAAATGAGAATGTTTTCTTCTTAAAGAAAACAGATGGCTACTTAAGTGTGTAAATTGCTGCAATTGAAAATTACAAAAGCAGAAAGAAATACACTTTGCACATAGTTTTTGTTTTTAGGCTTTATTATAACTGTTTACCCATTAGCTTTATTGTCACTTGTTGTGCTGCTTTGAAACTGTTATGTACCCCAGAAAAGCCTTGTTCTTCTAATCTTGATCCAATATTGTAGGATGGGACCCATTCATTATGTTGTTTCCATGGAGATATGACACACCCAATTGTGGGTGTGATGTTTTGATGAGATGAAAATGTAACTCTGCCCATTCAAGGTGGGTCATGATTAGTTTACCGGAGTCCTTAAAAGAGTTGACACACACAAACATATTTGGAGATCAAGGCAGAAAATGCCCAGGTGTTAAGCAAGAACTCTCAGAAATAGCCAGAAGCTGACAAGGAGAAATCTCTGACCCCAGGAGATGCTAAGCTAAGAGATGAAATTCAGAGTTCTGCCCAAGATCAGCTAAATGAATGCCCACAGATGCTTAGAGACGAAGCCACTGGAATCAGAAGGTGGAAGCAATGGAACCTGGAACAAGAACCAGCAGATCCCAAACATGTGTCTTCCCTTGTGATATACATTAGTCTTTCTGTGGAGTCAACATATCTTTCTCAAGATATCTTTCCTTAGTTTGGACATTTTTAAGACCTTAAGTACTATAAATTTGTAACTTAATATAGCCCCTTACAATATTGCATTTCGACAGTATTAGCAAACTAAAACACTTGCCATTTTCATTGTCACTAATTAAACCAGTATGAAAATGATAAATAAATATTATGGTTACCAAAAATTTTTCTTTATTTGTTGTGCATACATGTATTGCCTGTTCAATAGATGAATCTCTTTGATTACATTTATTTTTTATTTATTTTTCAATTATTTATCTCATTTCTTGTGTTTTTCACTTTTATACAATTTATACTCTTTTCTTTCCATATATTAATAAATATACTGTTAAATTAGTATTGCCATGAATGCTAATTTCAAATCTATAAAGCCACAGTCATCCAATTTTTCTACATGAAAGAAATGCTTTCTCTCCAATTCAATGACAACTGTGCTCGTGCTTAGCTATAAGCACTTACGTTATTGCAAAGGTGTTTTAGTGATTTAGCAATATTCTATGTGATCTTTATTGAAACTGAGCCAACAAATATTGAGGCTGTTATTCTATTATAAATCTGTCATCCTCATTCTCCAGATGTCTATCTAGCCCACTCCTTAAGAGAATTCCTGAATTGTACTCCTTTATGACAGTACTCTGTTATGACAAAAGACTTACCCTGGTATTAGTCCTTTTTAGACAAGTCCTTTTAATCTTTGGGGAAAAAATGGAATAGAAAAACAAACAAAACATCTTAACAATTCTCTTCAGCTATTTCTAATATGATTCAAATGATTTCAGAAAAAGACCTACAGGAAAGTTCACCCTGTAGGGCTCAATATCTGAATCCCTTCCCCTCATGACTCCTAAGTAGTAATGACAAGGCATAGCCACTGAGAAGAGTTAAAGCCCATCTTCTGGTCGACAACAGAGAAATGAAAGCTTCCTGTGGGGTGGTTGATGTATCTGAGACAGACCAAAAATAATATCAGAGTAATACACTCCAATCCCATCCACAGGCAGAGGTAATTCCCTAATTTGCACAGACTGATGGTTCCAACTTTATCTTTGCTAAGCATGATAAGCTGAGTGTTCTGTTTAGGTTCACTTAAACACCAGGGGAGAAGAAAAGGCATCATACTCTTTGGAGTTATGTCCCAAAGAACCAAGGAAATTAAAACCAGCACATAAAGAGAGAATCCAGTAAACAAGAGCAATATTCCCTGACCTGAAGAATTTTAAAAGTAACTGCAACTTACAGTTGCCATAGGCAACTCAGTGTTTGAACAAAATGTTCCCATCTTCATTTGGGCAATTTGAAGTTTATTTCTTGGTCTTAAAATCAAAAAGCATTTTCAGGTATTTTCTGTTGTTTTATACATGAGTGTTGAAGAATAATTAGGTTATTTATCTGTCTATATATCTATCAAACACACACACAAACTGAGCTTGAATTGAGGACAGAATTTTCAAAGCATGGACATAATGAAAGTTATCTATGTGGCTCAGTACTTATCTAGATATTTAAGCATATACTTTTAATATAAAGATTACTATAAATCTAGAAAACCTTTAGCTAGAAGAAAAGCTAGAGACAGTAAAAAGATCTCATTCTGTATAAACATCAGAGACTATATTAACTGAGAAATGTCAACTCTTCATTTTATTTTGAATAGCAGCATCAATCACTGCATGAAAGTTTACATGAAAACAGTCGAAGTTAATTTGTCTCCAAAACAGAATGTTTTCTATGTTAGAGCATTAGAATTTGAAATTTAGTATCTGTGCATATTCTAGTCACATTTCTAGGCTAGCTTATACTTCTTTGTCATGAAAAACAATGGAAGAAATGTAGAAAATAGGTTTCTCTCAAATTTACTAATTTTAAGAATGGAATATTAATTACTAATAGTTGAAAATAGCTATTTATTTATTTATTTGTACTGCACATTATTCTAAATGATTCATATTTAATAACTCATTGAATCTACACTAAATCCATGGGCAGTCACTCATCTTATAGATGAATGTAATGGGGCAGAGAGAGGTAAAATAACCGGCTGGATTTCACAACTTGTATGTGGCAGAAACAGGAACTTGAATCCAAACAATCCAGCTATATTAATTATATGCATAATCTAATTTCATATTTTTTTTACTTCTCTGGTATTTGATTATGCCACCCTACATTTATATTTTTAAATCTATTTAGACTTATTTCCTGAGTCTAACTAACAAGTTATTAAATTGTCAAATAACAAGTTTTTAATTTTTTTTTTGGGTACATGGTCCTGGAATTGAGCCCGGGTCTCCCACATGGAAAGTAGACATTCTAACCACTGACCTACACATGCACCTAAATAATAAGTTAAAAAAATAAACCTGTGTGATTTTGTAACTTCAAACATTTTTTAAATAAAATTATAGTGTTAATAAACATATAAAATTAATAGAGCACAATATTGTAATTCAATTGAACTCAGTACTATGGATAATGTTTTAAACTTTAAGACCAATATATTAAAGGGAAAGAGGAAGTGATAAATGTCCTATTTCCAAAACCCTAAAAAATTTAAAAGCAATGATAACATAGTAAGCAATATGCTTCCAGTGTTGAGGAATATTAAAAGTTTATCCATACTGATCTCAAACACTAGTCCCTGATTTTTTTGAGCTATTCCTGGTCCAGATCTAGTTTTTAAGAAGCTTAGTAAAATTTCAATGTAAACATGGTGGTCCCAAGTAATATGTAAAATATTAAGACATGTATGATATGCATGTCCCCAAAATAATAATTACAAAGAAAAAAATTAATATGAATTTTAATCTTAGCTAAACTCCCTGAAAATTCATTATTGAAAGGATATTAGAGGTTGTTAGACCTTTAATCTTGACTTATTCCACTTTGTGCTTCAGGGTTCAATAAATATCAAGTGATATATGAGAGTAGATAGGAGACACTGTTGAGTGATGTTCAAGTCTCAATCTTAATGGGGACTCTGTTCTTCTTTGGATCTTGTAAGTGGAATTTCCTCTCACTCTTCCAGCAGTGATGGCTCTAAATCCTTTGAAAGATCCTCTACCAATCACTCTTGTCATATTTAGCACTGAATAGTTCTGTGCTGCCCATGAAGAAAGAAACCAAATGTTTTAGTGGTATCCACCTAGAGACATATGTCAAAATACACATGTACAAAGCCTTAAGATTTATTAAAGTCACTGTCAAATGTCTGCCCCTGAAAATTAACCACATGGGAATATTGAGTTCTTTTTTCAAATCTCTTTGACTCATTCCCCCTTAACTTGTCCTCCCGATTTCTCTCGCTCTCTCTTTCTTTCTCTGCCTCTTTTTCACCTGTGATACTAAAATGTCATATCTTAGAAGTGTCACAACATGTATCTTTGCAGGGGAATTGACTGATAGCTCAATATTGACATTTCCCCAAGTGAAGTCTGTAATTGTCTCTGAAAAACAAGACAAATGGCATAAGAGCACAACATATCACCAATTTTAATTCTTACCTAAAGGAACAAAAGTTCAGAGGAAACCCAAGGATGCAAATCCACCAGTAAACAATCACATTTTTTTAATTGGGGAATGTTAATTTATTGTCATTAACTTGGTTTTTATTCCTCTAATTGATAAAAAATACATTTTCAGCAATGGAGGCATTAAGTTCCCCATTCACACATACCCAATTTGCTCTATTCCTGAATTCTTTACTTCTTGACTATCCAATAATAAACCCCAATTAAAGTCCTGAGACCCTGCTTTATTTTCATTCTCCCTCAAGTCTAGCAAATTATTAATTACCAAACTCAGCAAAATTTATCTCCAAAACATTTGTATATTTTGCTTGTCCTCACTGTCTTCACCTTCAATACTCTATAACAATCTCAATATCTTTATTATTGTGAGATCAATAATCTCACAATTGTTCTTTCTACATTTGACCCCACTAAATATATCTCCATAAGGCTATAAGAAGGATACATCTGAAAAGGAAACACGACTACACTACCCTGATGAAAATTCCTCACTGTCATCCTGGCACACAATGTGCGGTTTCTTAAATAGAAATGCTTGACTGGAGAATTTAACACTTGAATCTCAACCTACCTCACTATCCTCCTCTTATTTTGTGATACGGGGTGAGAAGTATTTATTTCAAAATACTCCTAGATGATTCTGCTTCAGTAATTACTACTAGAGTTTACCCTTTTTCCTCATCCTGATTTACTGGCAAAGGTTCAAACTGCTTAGAGTGACAAATCCTATCCTATTCCTTCCTCTGTAAATTCCACTCACTTTGACTGTCATTATTCCCAAACTTATACTTTACAAACAATTAATAGCCAACTGATTCTAGATCCCTCTGTAAACCATATTTATCTATCCTTATCTGCCAACTCCTCTGCCTAGAACAGGGGTAGTCTTTTGCCTATTTTTGTAAATAAAGACATATTGTAACACAGCCATACCCATTCACTTATGTTTGTCTATGCCCACTTTCATATTACAGAAGCAGAATTGAGTAGTCATGACAGATACTGTATGACACCAAAGCCTAAAATATTTATTTCTGACTTTTAACAGGAGTCTGCTTGTCCCTGTCCTAGAATAACCATTTGCTTTTTTTAACTGTGTAATTCCTATACATATTCAAATATTGTATGTGGCATCAGTTCTGTAAGAAATATGCATGTGGCCTGCTGAGATTGGCCTATTGCTGCATGCTTTAGCAAGCCTCTCTTCTAAGTTACCTTACTCCCTAAGCATATTTCTATTTTATTGAAATTTTCTTTTTATTTGTCTGTCTTCTTCACCACTCTCTGTGCTTTGTAAGGGACATTTTCCCTTTTGATTTTTGTGTCACCAATGCCTAGAACCTAGCAATCATACAATAGTATGTGAAGATTTGAACTAAGCTAGTATAAACTAGGAACTGCCTGGGTGCTAGGGAGTCAAAGATAATTATAATGCTGTGTCCACTCCAAAGAGATAGCAAATTAGTTGGAAAAAAATGTTATGATTAATAGTAACTATAATAAAGCATGATAAGGACACTAGTTGAGATAATAAACAAAAACACATTAAACTTTATAAAGAAAAAAAAATGATATTGTACTGAGAAAAATTACTAAAAAATACGTGGGGTATCTAGCACAAGCCAAAGATATTTTGTTAAGATGGTATTAATGGTGCAATTTTATACAATAACTAAAATTTTCAGAAAGAAAATAATATGACTAGGTCCTGAAGCTAGGAAATAGATTACTATTGACTTCTGTCACTTTCTGAAGTTCAGATTCTTTCTACTAAATGACACAAGTTGCCCCAACCTACATTCTTAATGTTTATTGAACAATTTCAAGTAGGTAATGTGCACTTCTAAAGTGGTTTGATTTTCCTCTTTTTACTGTCCTTAACTCTATAATGCTAAATTTCCCTTTACTTATGTGTGGCAGATTCTTTCATGATATCCTAGGTGAATAGTGGGTTGAATAGTGTCCCCAAACTCTAATTCCCACTACATTGGAATGTGACCTGGTATGGAAACGAGTGTTTGCAGATGTAATTAAGTTAGAGTTATTGGGATGAGATCATCTAGATTTGGGCTGTGCCCTAAATCCAAAGATGTGTCCTTATAAGAACAGAGAGGACCCAGAGACAAAGAGAAGATGGTTTTGCAAAGGCAGAGGCAGAGAATGGTGTTACGTTTCCACAAACCAAGGCATGCATGGGGTCAATAGAATATGGAAAAGGCCACAAAGTATTCTTCTCTAGAAATTTTAGAGAGAGCATGGACTTGCTGACACCTTGGTTTTGGATGTCTGGTTTTCAAAGCTCTTAAAGAATATATGTGCATTGTGTTAACTGACCAAGTTTTTGGTAATTTGTTACAGCAGCCCAAACAAACTGTACATGGTGATAGCATGACTTTCTGCTCACTTTCATGTACTAAGAATTCTTCCCAGCATGGATGAAAGAACCAACCCCAAAATTGTGAAAGCTAGAACTTGCAAATGTGGAAGAGGTAAGAACACATAGCTAACTTTTCACGAGAATTGGAACTCCAGACTCCAAGTGGAGAGTGGAAATATGTGATCTGGTTCTAGGAAAACATTTTCTCTCTCACTTTCTAATGTTGTTGTGCCGGTTTGAAACTGTCATGTACCCCAGAAAAGCCATTCCTTTTAATCCTCATTCAATATTGTTGTATGGTATCTTTTTGTTTCCATAGAGATGTGTCCCTCCCAATTGTGGGTGGTACACTTCGATTAGATTATTTCCATAGAGATGTGTCTCTACCCAATGAAGGTGGGGTCACTTACTGGAACCCTTTAAGAGGGAACCATTTTGGAAAAAGCTCAGTGCCAACAGAGCCAGAGGCCTTTGGAGACGCAGCAGGAAAACGCCCCTGGGGAAAGTCTTACGAAATGAGAAGAGAAAGCTAGCAGATGTCACCATGTGCCTTTCTAACTGAGATAGGTGTCCAGAAGCCAAAGATCCCAGCAAACGCTAGCCACCTGTCTTCCCAGTTGACAGAGGTGTTCCAGCATCGACCTTCCTTAAGTGAATGTAACCTCTGGTTGGTGCCTAACTTTGAATATTTTCACAGCCTTAGCACTGTAAACTTGCAACTTGATAAATTCCCTTCGTAAAAGCCATTCCTTTTCAGGTATGTTTCATTCTGGTAGCTTTAAGAAACCAAAATAATTGTTTTTTTCTTTTTCATCATTATAACATTTTAGCTATTGCTACTCAGTCATTGTCCTAGTTCTCTGTTTTTGCATTCAGATCCAAATAGAATATACAAATAATATATCTATAATAATTATCAAAGCCAATAAATATGTTGTGCAATGAAATTCAATAAATGCATTCAATCAATATATTATTGGGGTATAAGAGTATATTTGGGATATATTCATTAATGATGTAATTGGAATATATTAACTGAATACATTATTAGATAGATTCTAGGAAAAATACATACGAAGAATATATTCATTAAAAATATGCATTAAATAGGGGTGCAAGGGTAATTCAATGATAGGATTCTCACCTGCCATGTAGGAGATCTGGGTTTGATTCTCAATCCATGCACTTTCCAAAAAAACAAACAGCCAAAAACAACCAACCAAAAATTCAGCAAATGGGACTGCAATAATGTGATACTCACAAGGAAAAATAATGAAATGTGACCCTGCCACACAGCATACAAAAAAATCATATATATATACATATATATATATATATACTTTTTAAATGTTGCATATTTCCAATATTTCACATAAACAATAAATCAACAAAGAAGCATTCTTGAATATTTTCTTGAACTAAAATGCTCATAAGGACTACGCAGGTCATTTACATTTTCCTCTTTGGCTGTTAATAATTTAGGATTTGTAGGTAATCTCCTCTCAAGCCTACTATCATCCCTTTTCATTCTGATGGCATAGGCGATTTTAACCAGAATTTTACTCTCAGGTGTCACCAGCAAAGAAGCAAGCACCAGGCTCTGTGATCATATTTGCTCCAGAGTTAGGAGACAAATAGCAAGATCTCCCAGGAACACTTCCAAAACTCTCACCTACCTGGTTCCAAAGCTAATTCCACAGATTAACAAACATCTCTCCCGGGATCAAGATTCCAGTTTTGCCTGTCTGTCAATTTCCGTAGATAAGGAATCTCTTGTCTCAAGAGATTAGCTCCTTTCTTGGTCTAGGACATGGGAAAGGAATTAGCTCTGAAATTCCCAGGCAATTTGATACTCTTTAATTTGTTCTCTGCAAGCTATTTTATTCACAGAGAAAGAGAATGGAAAGCTGGTGTGATGGTTTTGAGGTAACAACACTACTGTGACCATCTTTCAATAAGTTTTCAGAAACATTTGTGACTTTATTATAATACTTTGATATTATCCTTTTTTTTTCAGAATCGAGAATATTTAGTGTCACTTTTTTCCTTAGTCTTAAATCTTTGTTGTCAAATCAAAGGAAACTGGAAAAAGCCTTTCAAGACCACATTGCAAAAATATTAAAACTTGGATCATAAGAGAGGAAAAGCAGGTTGAGAATAAGATATTAGGGTAAACATGATCAGATAACGAAAGATATGGAGCCCTAAAAGGGCAATGCATGTTGAAAAACCCTAAATGCTTAGAATGTTGGACTGTAAGGACCATACAGAAGAAGGGAGGCGAAGAGAGAAAGGTTGGCAGGAAATAGATAGAAGTGTCTTATATGACATATTTAATGTTTTAAGCATAGTAGAGAAATGTTCTTTATTAAAATAAGCTCTGATATATCTAGTGATTTTCAGGAAATCTGTCTTATAATATTTTCGTTAAGCAAAAGACAAGTCTTTTGTCTTTGTTCAGAGAATTTAATGAGCTTCATATGCAGAAAGGATAAAATTTATGTGAGAAAATATTTTTTCTTATTTTCTAAAAAATATTATATTGGGGAAAATATCCCCAATACAGTTTTTACATACTTTGCATTAGCATCAGAATTTGAATAAATGTACTGAAGAAAGTTAAGTCTTTTGGGAATTAGACAATGAGCAAATATCACAGCAGGAAGATATTGAAGATGGATTAACAAAGGACTATTAACGTGAGTATCTGGAAATTAGTTAGTATGCAAAAAAAGTTAATTTACTGGGCTTTGGTGAACTACAAATTACCCTGTGTTACTCACCTATCTAAAGAATTTTATTTCTATGTGTTTTAAAATGGATATTAAAGGCAGTCTCATTACATTAAGAGTATATATTTTTTATGATATACTCTTCTTCTGAAAAGAATATGCCAAATAGAATAAAAATCTGGAAGCACAGATGAATAACATTATCAGTTTTCAAAGGTAAAATAGGAACTTCTAAGAATAAATACATTGTCCATATTTATGTTGCAGACTCCAGTAAAAATAGAAAATGATTCAAGTGATGACAATAAGTAAGGACTAGAAAGGCCAAATTTATTTCATAAATAATCAAAAAAATGAAATTTCAAAGCCAATAATTCATATTTAATGAAAATGAATAAATGGATAATTATATGGTATGAACTCTCCTGTTAGATTCAAATTTTTAAATCTGATTAAATATAGACTAAGCATAAATAAGCTTTATTTATGATAATGATGCATGTTTATTAATTAAATTAATATATTATTTCTTAATTATTTGTGTTTCAGGTGAGAAAAATCCATTTCCATTTGTGAACTTTTAAAAAGTTATTTTCTTTCATAATGAAACAATTATATTAGCATAAATATTTTGAATATGAAATTAAACAATTTGTGGGCTTCAGTCTTACTTCTAGAGAGGATGTTCAAACAATTTATTAGTAAGACAATTATCAGGGATTATTTTTTATTTTATAATTTAAAATAAGGTATTACATAAAAAAAATTAAAGGATTTTTAATTTGAAGAAAAATTAGTCAAGAAATGCAACTTAATATAAAGATATAGGCCAATATAAAATCTCTTACTCAATTTGATTTTCATATTTTAATATGAAAGTTTTTTTCAGAGGCAAAATATGTTTAGGCAAAAGTTGCAAACATAAAATCAATACTCAGAAAGTTCAGAGTGAAAGCTAGCCCTTATGGAAATTATGCCAGCAAAATATAGGTTCCCTTGTGTCTTATATTTTATTTGCAATTAAGAACATCATTTCTTGGTGGAAAAGAACAAAAGTGGACAGTCAGGGAAGTTATATATATTAAATGAAAGAGAAAGTTAAGTTTAGATCATTGTCTCACTTGGAAGTCATACTTTATACATGGCATAATCTCTTGTATATTTTGAGAATCTTATATAAGGCAGGCAAGACAAAAAGATTCCAAATAAACATGAAACTGAAATTACTATCCATGGTCTTGTGGGGAAAAGAGAAACAGAATCAGAGCAACATAATAAACTGTGAAAAGTACAATAGCAAAATATTCACATAGCACTGTGAGTTCAGAATGAAAATACATTACTCAGACTTGGGAAATAAGAGGTGATTTTCTAGGAAGTGACAACTAAACTGGGTCAAAAAGGATGACATAAGACAATAACATAGGGTAGGGCTAAGAAGATGCTTCAGACTGAGCAAAACACATGAACAAAGAAAGAAAATTGGCACAGTGGAAGGCATACAGGGAATTAAAGTAGAAATGGAAGCATAAATTCTACATACAGAAGATTAAAGTGATTAGGAGGGCAAACTCCACATCATGGGGCTGCTCTCTACAAAAGTGGTTCTGGAAACTGAAGGAAGGAGATGGATTGGAATACAGGAATACACCAGGTGGAAAGTTAGGAAGCGAGAGATGGCAAAAATTAATACAAGGTTTGCATCTTGGTTACCTGGGTAGATCATAGTGGAACAAAGATATAGAAATACAAGTAATACTTTTATGCTTTATCAGTTAGAATTCTAGGGCAACAAGCAAAAGAAAGCAACACTGGCTATCTTAACCAGAAATGATGTTTTTTAGAAAGGATGACGGCCAGCCTCTACGTTGTTCCCCAGTGATCTCCTGTTGGAATTCATATCCTTGTGTAACTTCCTCCTTTTGAATGTGGGCTGGATTTATTGATTCATCTCTTATGAGTAGAATAAGAATAAGAAGTGATGAGATGGCACTTCAGATATTAGGTTATAAAAAGACCGTGGCTTTTCACTTTGGATTCTCTCTCTGACTCTCTCTAGAACCACTCATGCTGGTAGAAACCTGTTGTCATGTTGTGAAAAAGCCCTATGGAGAAGTCTACATGTTGACCTGGGAAACAGATATTCTGCAGCCAGCCAGGAGCTGTGTGAGTAAGCTTAAAAGTGAATCTGCCTGTCCTGGTTGAGGTCTGAGTAATTGCAGTTCAGACAATGACTTGAATACAATCCATGAGAAATTTAGAGTTTGTGACAACCAGCTAAGCCACTCCCAGATTCCTGAGCCTCTGAGAATGTAAGAGACAATAAGCCTTTGTTGTTTTTAGTTGCTCCATTTTGAGGTAATTTGTTATGCAGCAATGTATAACTCACACAAGATGTCAGCAAAGCTATACTTGGAATGGTACCCATGAAAATAGGATAAAAACAGCGAAGGAACTTAAGCAGTAAGAACTACTCAATCATGCAAAAAAAAGATGCCACCACTGAAGTAAATGGACTTTAGTTTCAGTCCTTGTATTATGACATGATTTTGGTCATGTGCTCACCCTCAGATAGCATAGAATGGTAAAGAAAGAACCTAGCAGAAACATCATTTTCTAATTTCCAAAGAATCCTTTGACTTTTGGGTTAAAGGGCAGAGCCCCTGGACCGACAAGAATGCACTTATATAAGAGAGATATTTCCCCAAATGAAAAATTACATAAACTCAAAAAGGGCAAACTTATGGTGGGAAGCCAAAGTGCAATAAATGCCCACTATCTGAAGAGAGAAGAATTCAGTATTGAACACAACTTTTTATGATATCCATGTAATATGTACATACATAGTTTAATGTCTAAATCTGAAGTTTATGTGAGAGAAACCTGGTGGAGAGTCACCAGCAATTGGCTGGTGTTTAAATTCAGGGAAACTTATATGATCTCTGAGACAAAGCAAGTTGTATTAAGAGAGCTTTTAATTAAGTGCAGAATCCTATAAAATATCAACATTGCAAGCAAAA
The DNA here is from genome assembly GCF_023851605.1 of Tamandua tetradactyla. Classification (NCBI taxonomy): domain Eukaryota; kingdom Metazoa; phylum Chordata; class Mammalia; order Pilosa; family Myrmecophagidae; genus Tamandua; species Tamandua tetradactyla. Next base: position 78,882,039 of record NC_135336.1, read on the forward strand.
GGTAAACTCATAAAGATGAATAAGAAAAGAGATTTAGAGAGCATTGTAGACAATCCATAGAATCCTGGGCACCAAGGGTAAGAGAGAAGAGAATTTTAAAGAGGAAATGACTGATGATATCAGAAATGTTAGAAAATTTCTGTAAAATATGTATTACAAAATGATCAACACATTTGGTAGAGTCATTTTCTAAAATGTATTATATCGAGGTCAAAATCCTGTTTATAAACTTTGGTGGCTCTCCTTTGCTTTCACAATCAATTTCAGAATTTTAGGCCTGGCATTCAAGATCTCCAAAAATCTATCTATTCAATTTTAGCTTACATATATGACTCACCTTCATGGCTAGAGTCTATTTTCCTTGAGAGAAAGGATTGTATCTCATTTTCTGATATATATAGGACTAAACCTGTAGCGGGTTACCACTAAATCAGTTTTAAATACGATGAGATTACTTTGCTCACTTCTCATATCTATTTATCTACATAAATATCTATTTTTGGGCGGGCCACAGTGGGTCAGCAGGCAGAGTTCTCGCCTGCCACGCCAGAAACCTGGGTTCCATTCCCGGAGCCTGCCCACGCAAAAAAACTTAATCTGTTTTTATAAAATATAGTTACCAAACTAGCTTGATTTGGGTGAGATAAGAGTGACAGTGTCTCTCTCTCTCTTTCTGTCTGTTTCTCTGTCTCCTTCTCTTCTTTTTATTATTATTTTTGTCCTTGTTGGGCTCTTCTCTCCTTCTTTTGTATGTATTCCAGGTGTCGTCCCTAAGGCAGAGTTTCTTATATCACTCCTTTTCCCCTTTTCTCTATCAATCAGAGAAGAAAATAAAATGGATCTAGACATAAAATTAAACTGTGCTTATAGCCATCTACCATTGCTTGATAACTTATACTTTTCATTATGCAAAACAAACAAGCAAAAATAAAAACAACTAATTGCTACAGTATGGTTTATTTCCTAAATTTTCCTTAAACTCTAACCTGTACCACTATCTAAAGACAGTTGTATTATCATAAACACATTTGAAGTCCCATTAATTAGTGGATTCAAACATAAGCTTCAATACTTGAGAAAAGAAAAAGAAGCAAGCCCGAATTAATAAATAAATAATAATACTGTGTGGTATCTGCACATTCTCTATTTTTAATTTATGCCTTATTTAAAAATTTGCCAGACCATGGTAACAGAAAAGCAAAGAGTCGAAGGGCTACTTGAGAGTGAGCAAGCTTCCGGTTCTTCCCCTCTGTTCCAGATACCCCTCAGACAAATATGCTTGTATTGTAATAATCAAACTTTCAGAAAATATTTCATAAACCTGCTTTTTAAAACCAAAACTTTTTCTGTATTTGCTTTATTTCACTGGGATATATATTTGGAAGCTCTTTTCCCAGGTTAATAGCAATACTGATTTGTTTCAATGTCTCCCAGTGTTAATATTTTATAAGTCTTACATGCAATTTGTGACATGACTTATTTAAAGTTGCCAGGAGAGCAGCCATCCTCCTTTGCCAATTCCAGTTCGCATATTTAACGCAGGTTTTCTCATGCAGTACAGCACCTGCATAAATTTGAAAAATTGAGAATCGTGAAAATGGTATTTCAATTGCAGTTCAGTTCAGCAAAGGTATAAAATTTACCATGCAATATAACACCTCGAACAAGGTTAATGTCCTATGCAAACCACATTTCCCTGAGCAAGATTTTGTTGTTGTTGATGATGATTTTAAATTACTACATATGCAATCCTTCTATTACACATGCTTTTCTATCAGATGGATATCCAAATTCTATTAAAATATAGGTTTATATGATGAAAAGAAAAATCTAGAGTTAAAAAAATAATAATGCACAAGAAGCATAAATAAACCAGCACGTATATTGAGAGTGAGTCAACATTTCTCTTTAAATAAGGTGCATCTGAAGCATTTTTATTTTCTTGAAAAAGTTAATGCTTGCTAGGTTTAAGTCTCCTTTATCTATTCCAGAAATCCAACAAACAAAATTCAACAAAGCAGGAAATTGTAATATACTTACCTAAGTTACATAGTTAATTGTTATTTTGCTGTTCTTTAATTTGGCCATTGAAAACTGTTCCATTGTAGTACAGGCTGAAACACACACACACACAGCAGGGGTGGGGAGAGAAACAGAAACAGGCACACAGAAAGAAGAGGACCATCAATCTCCTACTATTGAATTGTAAATCATTATGTTTATGAGGGAGAGTTCATTGAAATTTTGTGAAACATAGAAATGATTAATCAATCAAAAACCTGTTTAAAATGGATTCTTAGGAACTGAGTCAGAGTGCCATGCACATTCACACAAACACACACACACACACAGAATTTTATCCACAAGTAATCAAAGCAAATTCCCTGAAAACCTCATTCTCTCTAAGCATAGGAAATGACACATACGGAAGAAAATTTTACAGGGAAACCTTAGGTCATGAATAAATATAAAATAACTTACTAATACTGATTTGTATAGTTTATATTTTGTTTCACTGAGATGAAGGTGTTCATATCCCTATCTGGCTCATAAATTTAAATTCACACATATAAAAATAACAATTGCTCAGTCTTTAAGATAATGCTTTGCAATCTCTAGATTTCATCTTTTTTTTTTAATGCAACCAAAAAAAATCAGCTCAAAGCATCAATGGTCAAAGGAAAAATCAAAATTCTTTGAGAAGGTATCATGCTGGGATGACTAGTAATTCATATAAACATTTCCCACTATAGCTTGGCATTAAGAAGGTGAGAAATGAAGAGCCTGGAGGCTTTTTTTTTCCTCTCTCAGTCTCAATTTGATTAGACAATTATTTAAATCTTGTAAAAAAACTGTGGTAATGTTCTAAGAAATTATATTTGAACCTCAAATCTCTTCATTGTGCAAAAAATTTATCCTTGACACTAGTTCTAACATTTTGCATCAGTGTCTATATTTGTGTGTTCATGTGTATCTTCATTCAAGGATTTGAATTTCCTTGGAATCTGCTTAAGGGATTTTTTCCATAATCATGCTTAAAAGAGAAGATATTTAACAAATTTTACTTGGATACTGTGAACTAGGGATATGAAAAGATGATGGCACATTTCCTACATTCGACCAACTAATAAAGCTGTGGAAAATCGTATTAAGAATGCTGAACAGAGTATCTATAAAACATTTAATAAAGGTATTACTACTCTAAAAATGTCTTGCACTTCTCTATATAATTTCTTATGCTAGTGATATATAAGGAATATATAATAAAAGCTTAAAATTATAGTTCGACATGGGAGAGGTCAAAACTTTTTGGCTTGGATATACTAAAAGATCAAATAAACTTTAGCAAGTATTTACTTGTGACCATTTGCTGTATCACACTGATAATATAAAAATCACCAAGACATATTCATGTCCTCTCAAGTAGTTCAGATTCTTATTTTAATGTGCCCGCTTTCTCTCTCCTTCCCTTCTAAATGTCGTCCCCTATCTGACAACCCTTTCACACCCACTCTTGGCAATATTCACATGCACACACAGGGATGACATTCTAGGAATCCGTTAAAGCCATATTAATTATATCAAGCATGCCAAAGTCAATATTTTCCTGGTAGTTCCTTTACATTCTAGGCACTCTAGGATTAGCCATAGTCAAAGGTAATTAATTCATAGGAATAAGGAAATGATTAGAAATCAATATGTTCTCTCTAACCGGCAGTTCAAAAATATATTTGTTTCATTAGTTCAGTGGTAGAATTCTTACCATGCAGAAGACCTGGGCTCGATTCCTGGCCCATATACTTCCCCACACACAGGCACACAAAAATCACTGAGTGGTGTTGCAATAACGGGATAGTCACATGGAAAAAGAATGAAGTGTGACCCCTACATTACAGCACACACAAAAATATATATACATATATGTAGGTACATATATTTTTTCAGAGCTAGATTTATTCATTCAGCATTCATTCAATTCAGAAATATTTCTAGACCGTCTAATATGGGTCAAAAATGTTATGGATTCAAAAGTGAAAAGGACAAAGCAACTGAGAGTCTAAATTAGAAATACTCAAGTGAATAGACAAAATACAAAGACAAATGTCTATAAAATAAGGATAAGAAAATCTCTGACAGGAGAGAGGACACTGTGAAACTCTTTCTGGAGTGTCATAAAAAAGCTTCCGTGATGACACAACTGAGTTGATTATTTAAAGTTTGGTAGAATTTCACCAGATAGTACTTGGAATTGAGGATACGGGAGTGAAGCCACTTCTGGCAGAGGAAAAACATATTAAAAGCTTTAGGAAAAAGAAAAGGAGCAATAATTTTGGAGAATTGAAGTAGGAAAGTAAAAAGAGGTCAGATTCAGAAGAGGCATGTGTGATAACCATAAGCTACTTAAAACTCAGACAATCAGGAAGAATAGAAAAAAAGAATAAAGTAGTGAAACATTATTATTAATTTTTTATTCACATTGTTAATTTTAAATTCTGAGTGAGCATTTTTAACTTCAGGTTTGCAGTTAGATTCTTCATACTTTATAAAGAAGACATTTAGCATAAAACATTATTGGTGTTCCTCCTGAATTTTCTCATAATGTGATGAATCTGATCTGTCTTATAATTTATAAAACTGTATTTTGATTTAAATAAATAAAATTTAGTTTATTTTACTAAGCTCTTATGCTTCAAGCATAAAGATTGTCTTTCTTATTCATCTAGAGGGTCCCTAGCATCTCACATAAAGTAAGGTTGAAAGAATTATTTGATGAATAAATGAAAGAAAAATGAAAGATTTATTCACCCCTTTTCCCTTGCCCCTGGGAAATCTTTGCTCTTACCTGTTTTCTTCCTTCAGCAAACATCATCACAATTTAACCAATTGTTTAGAATATTTAACTGGGAATTTTCCTTTCCCCTTTATCTCAAAAGTCACACTGATCTATCAGGAGACCTTGTCAATGTATACTTTAAATTATATCCTGAATTTGATAACTTTGCACATGCTCAACCTTTGTGTGAACTATGGCAATATTCTGCTGATTTATTTTTTTTTTTTTATGTTTCTACTTAGCAGTTGCCATAGAACAACAAGAAGCATCTTGGAGCAAAGAAAAGAGGTCAGGGGAAGGAGAAAAGAACAGATAGAACAAATTAAAAGAAATTATCAAAGTGGTATATTTAAATACAACCATATCAATAATTATATTAGATTAAATGATCCAAGCACAACAGTTAAAATACAGGTGATCAGATTGTAAAAAGGAACCACTTTAAATATAAAGACATATATAGAATAAAATATTGGGAGAAATATTTAAATACCATGCAAACCTAATCAAAAGTGAGCTAGAGAATCAACATTAATAACTGACAAATTAGGCTTCAGAACAAGGGATGTTTTCAGCAATGATTAGGGGTGGTAATCATTGCTGAGATAAAGGGGTCAGTTCACCAAGAACATAGAACAACTTTTAGTGTATGTATAACTGATAAAAGATATTTAAAATACATGGGCTGACAGAATTGAAAATAAAAAGAGCAAAGTGTACAATTTTAGTTGGGTTCTGAAAACTCCTTTCTCTGTAATTGACAGAATTGCAAGAAAATCAGGGAGACTTTAGAAGACATGAAAAATACTCTAAAAAAGTTTACCTAATTAACATTTTCACAATACTTCTCCAAACCAAATCTGAATATATATTCTTCTTAATTGCTCAGATCACATTCAACAAGATGAGCCAAAACAACACAACAACAAAAAACAACACTTGAAATTTTAATAGTTGAAATCATACCAAATAGTTCTCTAGGCACAGCAGAATTAAACCAGAAATCAACACAAAAAAGATGTGAAAAATCTCTGATTATTTAGAAGGTAAGCAATTCATTCTTACATAATACCTGGGTCTAAAGGAAGCTATAAGATGAATTAGAAACTATTTTATTTGAAAGATAACAAAAACACAAAATATCAAATTCATGAGGCACAACTAAATAAGTACTTAGGGAGATATTATAGCATTAAATGCTTATATTAGAAAAGAAAAGAGGGCTCATAGAGGGACTTAAATTTCCATTTTAAGAAATATGAAAAGGAAGAGTAAGTTAAACCCAAATCAAAAAGAAAGAGGTACATAACAAAGGAAATAGAAGAAATCAATGAAGTTGATATAAAATAAAAACATAGAGAAAATGAAAGCAAAGGCTGGCTATTTGAAAAGATCAATAAAGTTGATAATCTAGACAAACTGATCAAGAACAAAAATCAGAATATGCATATTATCAATATCTGGAATGAAAGAATTACTATTTCTACAGATTATAAAGATATTAAAAGGATAACAATAGACTATCAGAAAAAATTTCTGCCCCCAAATTTGAAAATTTAATTTGAATGATAATTTCACTAAATGACAGAAATTACCAAAGCTAACTCAAGAAGAAATAGAGATGCTGAATAGTCCTATATCTATTGCATAAATTGAGTTAATAACTAAATTCTTTCTAGTAGAGAAAACTCCAGGCCTGGATGGTTTCATTGGAATACTTTATTAAATTATAAGGGAAAAATACCAATTATATATAAATTCTTCCAGAAAATAGAAGCAAAGGGAAAACTTTTCATTTTTTGGGGGGGCGGGGTGGTCATGAGTACAATGATACCAAAACCAAAGTATCTACCAAAACCATAAAGCTATCAGTATATATATAATGATATATCACTCTTTCCTGAAAAAGAACAGGAACAAGGTGAATGCTTCCATCTTACCACATCTATTCAAAATCTTATAGTATAAAACATTGATAAAAAAATCAAACAAGATATATATATATATTACAGATTAGTGGACTGGTAGACCCAAAATTATTAAGAAACAATTTTTCCCAAATAAATTCAGTGCAAATCTAATAAAATTAACAAGAGGTTTCATTTATTATTTTTATTTTTGTCTTTAGAATGCAATGAACTGATGCTAAATTTTATACAGAAAAGGCAATGAATTAGATTATGCCAAAATTCTTGAAAAATAATAAAAAATAATACTTAAGTCTTTGAAAGACTCTGTTAGGAACATAAAATGGTGTTACAGGATAAATGTCTCATGCATCCAGAATTTAGGGAGTGTTTTGAAAACTCAATATTAAGTCAGAATGTGATCTATTAGTTTGTTTGTTTGTTTGTTTTTGTTTGTTTGTTCATTTTTGGTTTTTTGTTTTTTTGCTTTTTGTTTTTTGTTTTTTTACTATTATTATTACTTTTATTTCTTTTCTCTATATTAACATTCTATATCTTTGTCTGGTGTGTCGCTAGTTCTTCTAAACCAATGCAAATGTACTAAGAAACGATGATCATGCATCTATGTGATGATGTTAAGAATTGCTGATTGCATATGTAGAATGGTATGATTTCTAAATGTTGGGTTAATTTCTTTTTTTTTTCTGTTAATTAATAAAAAAAAAAAAGTAAGATCCTTCCCTATCTCTGATGGTAAAGTACTAAAAAATATTAATCTTACTATCAAAGAACTATGTTGTTACTCTGGTTTTGAGTGTTTGATCGACTTTTACTCCTAGCTTCACTGTGAGGTTTTTGAGAACATGAACCATGATTTATATTTTTTTATATAGCAGGTGGTAAACCCATGGTAGAGATTAGGGAATATCATGTGTCTCAACATTTTATAAGGGTCCTTCACCATTTTAATACAAAAATCTAAACTTTGGGAAGAAAAAACTGGAAAAGAAAAAAATACCATTATTCATTGCATTTTAAGAAAAACTGAAGTTAGGTAGTTGCATGTTTTATGCATTTAAACAGTTTGATATGGCTTGTTACCAAAAAGTAAATAAATTTTTAAAACTGAAAAAAAAATATTCAGAACACTTGAACAGACAATTGGTAAAAGGAGATATATGAGTGGGAAATAAGTACATTTAAAAGATACTCAACTCCATTAGTCTAGGAATAAGCAAATAAACATATGAGATATCACTAACATGCAGTTCACAAAGATTTTATTCTATGGTTTCCTCTAAAAATTTTATAGTTTAAGATCCCTTTTGAGTTTATTTATGAAATATTGTGCAAGACTTTTTTTGAAAATAGATAACTAATTTTCCCAATACCATCTCTGAAAGAACTATTATTTCTCCTTTGAAGTGCTTTTGTTGAGAATTAATTGTGTATATGTGTAAGGATCTATTCCTAGAATTTCTATTCTGTCCCAATAAGTTACAATCTTTTTATCAATACCACACTGTCTTAATTATTGCAGGTTTATGAAGAATGTTGAAACCAAATATTGTGTACCCTGACATTATTATAGTATCTATTCATAAATTTTCCTTATCTTTGTCTTTTCTGCTAAAACATATTTGCCTTTTATGTTAAAATATAAAGATGATCAAGACTGTTTATTTGGGACAATTTTGCTTATACCATTGTTTTATCATTGAAAACAGTACAAGGCATGTGACATGCTCAGTGTATATTCGCCGACTGAAAGATAATATATCAAAAATCTTTCATAATTAAAGGCACTATGTAAATGAAAATTTTTATTACGATCGCAATTTTTTTAAATATCAAGAACTTGAGACTTCTGAATTTTTTCACTAAAAATATATCAGCTGTGTCCTTATAGGTACCATAGACTCTTGGCAATTGGATAATTCATTTGGTACATGATGTATTAAAATTCTTAAATTAAAATATATAAGAATACTCTTGTCTGCCGTGTGGGAGACCCGGGTTTGATTCCCAGACTGTTCACTTCCCACCCCTCCACCTCCTAAAGAAAAAAGAAAAAAAATTCAACAAATGGTGCTGCAATAACAGAATAACAGGATACTCATATGAAAAAAAAAATGAACTGTGACCACCAGCACACAACATACAAAATAATATATATATATATTGAAATAAAGTTGAAGTTATATAATAATAAAAAGAGCTGTGCAATATGCTAATATGATTGCCTCGGTACTAATTACATTAACTGATACATTTTAGCAGGGGTGTCTTTTTGGGGACTGAATTGGGGGTACCCTCCAAAGACATGCTCCCAATCTTTATCCATGTCCCTGTGAGTGTGAACCCATCTGTATATAGGACTTTTTGAAGATGTAATTATTAGTTAAGATGTGGCCAAATTGAGCATATTTGAGTGAATTTTAATCCATATACTGGAGGCATATGAAGAGAGAAAATTCAGATGCAGACAGTTGGAGGAAGCCACAGGAAGAAGCCAGAAGCCAAAGCCAACAGAAACCAGAAGACAGAAACAAAGAGGAAGATGTCACCATGCGACAGGAGACAGACATGAAAGCCAAGGTACCCCCAGGATTACAGCGAATCAGCACCAAAATGCTACAGTCTTTAGGGAGAAAACTTAGTCTTGCTAATACCTTGATTTTGGACTTCTTGCCTCTGAAACTAAGAGACAATAAGTGCTTGTTGTTTAGAATTAGCCATTTTGTGGGATTTGTCATGGCAGTCTTGGCAAACTCAGACAGGTGTCTAATACAATTGCAAGCTAGCAATGAGTATAAATGCAAACACAGACACAATTCTGTAATGGCATAGGAAATCATATGACTTCTATTAATCACAAAGTTTGCTAATAGTACTCTTATTTGTTATTCACATTTATAATTGAAAAATATTGTGCAAAATTTCAGTTGGAGGCAGTTGGAAAAATTATGCAATGTTTCTTTTTTTTCCCATCCAACTTCATGAATCCCTTAAGTCTATTAGTGAATCTCTCAAATGACTAAAGACACCAAATTAAGGAACACTGCTTAACAGAAGTATAGTTTTCAAATACTAGTCATTCATAATACTAGAGAAGTAAGGTTATCTTTAAAATACTGCTGATGAATAATGATTAATAACATAGAAATTACTGACTTAAATTTCGCTTCTTAGGAATTTTGCAAAATAATAAGAATTAGAAATAAAATTTATAGAAAATATTCTTATCATGAGTGAGTTAGAGTTTTCTTCCTTTGCAAAGTGCTGTTTGCTTTGAAAACAGATATCTTGGGATCCTCAGCTACTTCACAAAAATATGTTCTGAAAGCAGTCTAATGCTGAGGTTCTGAGAGATGGTTTCTGAACAGTTCTCTTGAAAGCAACTAATAGAATCCAGACATAAAGAGCCAAAGGTAACAGGGAGGTCTGCCAGAAGAGTCCATAGAATTGAAAGTATGTGCAAAGAAGTGCCCCTCAGGTAACTGATAAAAACTAGAGGCACAGTCCACTGAGATGAGAAACTGCCAAATATTAAGAGAACAGAAATTTTCTGCTGGAAAATAGTGAGCTAATTCATCAAATTTATTTTTTGAGTCCTTTTCTATTTCACTTTTCTTCAAGAAAATATTTATTTTGACAATGTAGAAAGGTTTACACAAACAGCTTGCAATAGACACAAATACTCTCTAATTCACTTTCTAAGACAAGTTTATTTGCTACAAAGGAAAGTAGAACGTTGTCAATTTTTTTCATATTTGGGCTAAACCTAAGTAATCAGGGCTTTACAAAGTCATCATGATGATTTAATTAGTTTGGTTAGTTGAATGGAACTCTGGCATTTAGTGGAAAGTAGAGCTTACATTAAACACCTAAAACTCAATTCTGACTTTCATCCCCCCAATAAATGGCTCTGTCCAATATAATAACTTCCAACAATAAAATTTTGTACACTAAAATCATTTTCCCACTTACATAAAATAGGTAATAGAATTCTCATGAAAATAACTAATACTTATTGGTCACCAATATTTGTCAGTTTATTTGATTTAGCATGACCAAATGTGTCCTAAATCTCAGTAGTTTAAGAATCACAGGAAAGTCACTTTAGCAGTTTTCCTCCAATTTTCTTGGATCACTAGGGACCATCCACAAAAAATAAAAATTTTTAGCCCTTTCATGTCCTTGTGATTCTAGGAATCCCCTAAGAAAGGAATATCTCACAAAAAAATGTGAATTAATGTGTGTGAGCCTATAGATCTCTTACTCATTGCTCCCTTGCCATACCCTTGCCTTTTTGGCTGCATTGGCTTCTATTCTGCATAAATGCACCTACAATGGTCTACCATGTGAATGGTACTTTCCCTGAGCAGATACTTCAGAGACACTGAACTGTACTTCAACTCTGACAACTTTGGAGCATCTGTTCCCTTTTGTAGTCACCACGTTGAACTCTTCATCATCTCTGCTTGTTTCTGTATCCCTAAGTTGCACTTATCTCTGGCAGATAGGAAAATATACTCAATTTACCTTGCCTGACACTTGTAGAAAAGAGATTGTAAAGCATAATTTCTTGGCTCCTGGTGATACAGTTCTTTCTTACCACAGTCCTCTTCATGCCAAGTTGCCCCAGATGAGCACATTATAGGTTAACAAAAAACCTTACATTCTGTTCAAATTGACTGCTTCATTCTAGCATTTAGGCCCTCTGGTTAGGCTGACCTAACATAATAGGATTGTTTCTCATTAACAGGGATATTTTTTCTCTAAGGCATTATGTTGTCTTTTCATGTAATCTGCATGTTATGTACTTCCACTCCCACCACCATTTTGTCATTTGAAATTTTGAGTTTCTCTCTTTTGCACCCAAAGAAACTCTAGAATTCTCTAAGTATGGGCAAGAAGGTAAGAACAAATCTAATTATAATCTAATTTTTTAATTTGATTATAATTAAGGAGTTATCATTTGATGAAAAATACATTTGATAATTCTTGGAAGGCATTCTAGTCTCATCGGTCAGCCAAGCTATCATACCTCAAACTCAACTAAAGCCCAGAAAAGGCAACCTGTTACACATGCTCTGATACAGATATCCTCTTCTCACTATATCTCAGTGAGGCTGTTTAGAATTACATGCCTTTATTTTATAATGAAGAAACAACAATTAATTGATGTAAAAGACACAATGTGGCAAAAATTGGAGTAAAACAAAGAAACCTAAATCCAAAAGCAGTTATTCCACTACAAATGTCACTGGCATTATCATAATAATGAACTTACCATCAAAAATAATAGAGTGAAATATTTCCTTTTTACTGTAGTAGTTTCAGCACATGGACGTGTACTATCACATAAGCTCAGATCTGAGTCTTCTTTTCTAAGTGGAATTCAGCTTAGCAATTAATTTTGGTACCTCAGGAAGCTATTTAACCTCCCTTATTCCTAATGCATTTTACCTGATCTGCTAAAACTCTTTCTAATATGTTGTGAGAAGAAGGATTTATAATCATTAGATCCACTGTAAATCTATTATAATGGTTAGATCCAGAGTTTATAATCAATTTTTGCTAAAGCCCATATCCACCACTGGTTGATCATGCCACTTGAGTTAAAGAAAAGAGGCTATTCTTTCCCTCATTGAACAGTCCCTTGTCAAAAATCAATTGACCATAGATATGAGCGCTTATTTCTGAATTCTCAATTGGATTTCTTTGTTCTCTATATTTATCCATATGTCAATACCTTTCCATTACTGTAGGATTTAGCAAGTTTTGAAATCAGGAAGCATGAGCCTTCCCACTTTGTGCTTCCTCATCAAGTCACTTTCATGAAGATTCTTGAGAGAGAAGCCCTGAACTTCATTGGCCTTTCTTAAGTGAAGGTAACCTCTTGTTGGTGCCTTAATTTGAATTGTCATAGACTTCTTTAGTTGGGACATTTCTTCAGTCTTAGAAGTAAACTAGCAACTTATTAAATTCCCCTTTTTAAAAGCCATTCCATTTCTGGTTTATTACATTCTGGCAGCTAGCAAACTAGAATAATCTACAAAACTGTGATGGTCACAGAAAGAAGTAGGGGTTGTTGCTAGCACAGGAAATCCCAGGCTCGATAGACTCCATCTAATCCTCATTGCTTTCACCATCAAAAGTGTTGAAGAAGTCAAAGAAATACAAGGAGTTGTAGGAAATACTGACATGTGTTTGAATTATTTGCACTATGTCAGCGAATAATAATAAATTCAGAGACACTAAAATCTTAAAATGCATCCAGTTCCCCATATGGGGTAGCCTCTTAGTTTCCTAAGAGAACTGAATAGAGTTGATTTTGTTTTCCATATGGATGAGGAAACCAATAAAAATTTTAGCTTGATATTCACTTCTGTGAAATAAATAATGGGCATGTACAAAATTAGATACTGGAATAGAGAAATTGCTGGAATTGTATGATTCTATTGCTAAAGATTTGTTATATTGATGAGATTTGTCTTTGCTTTTTACCTAGCAGAATTGTTGAATCAGTGATTATCTTTAAAAAATAGGTCTATTCAACTAAAGGATTAGAATAGAAAGCTATTTAAGGAGATAGTGATGCAGTTGGTTTCTGGCTTATTAATGGTAACTTAAAAAAACTAGTATTTTAAATCACTTAATTTATCACATAATATTCTTTAGTTTCCTATATTTAAAAGCATCATTTTCTCTATCTCTACTTTAATGAAATAGCTACCCATTAGATAAACCTGAGTGCTAGCCCTGTATTTGAATTACCACATGTTTATACAATAAATATAATCTATTATATATTCCACATGACCAATTAAAAAGTTAACTCTAAAAATAAGAATCTGAATTAAGTAATACAATGGTTATTGTGTGGTAGGCTTGGTATATTATCTTACATCCAAAGTTCATTGTGTTCCCTATCAATAATATAAAAGGGGATATGTTTTATTAATACACAGGAGTTAATCTCAAGGAAACATTTCTAAAACTTCACAGTAAAAGAACAATACACTGAATAGCAATCATCTTGGCTTATAGAGAACAAATGTTTTCAAGTTATTTTTATTTACTATTAAAAAATCAATAGTCAGTGAGGGTTTCATTGGCAGTAAGGAAACATTGGATATCCTTTTCTGTATATCCAAGCTCAACATGAGGATATTTCCTAGATAACCATTGCACAAATTCAATGAACATTCCCACTGCTTTCCATCTGCTTCCTATTTTTAGTAAGTATATTTTTCTTATTGAGCTAGTTTATCTAATGCAGTAGGTCCTAACCACCTCTCAGTAAAAAAATATAAAACGTTTGGTCTATATTTAGAAATAGATCATGTGGAGCATCTAAAATGAACAAGAAAAGAAAGTTCAAATCAAATGCTATATTGTTTATTGTAGAAGTCAATGATAAGAGTTTCTTAATCATGTTCCCTGTTATATGCAAAGAATACATTTAAAAAGAAATGAATATCTTGATGTCTCTACTCTTTGAAAGCAATTTTAAGGAGATTTTGAAAATTACCATAGATATTGTATTTATTTTAATATACAGTTGCTGAAAACTGTATTGAAATGATTTCTTAGATTAGTTTGTCAATTAAATAAAAATGCTTAGCTTTTGGTTAACAAATTGACATTTTTCTTCTGGAACAAGAGATTTAATTAATCCCCATGAACTTAGAACTGCTGAAGGAAAACTGCACTGCAAATTGGTATTTTTTTCTTTTAGAGAGTGGATGTTTTTAACCTTAAATTAGATCATACTGTGGGTAGATAAGTTGGCACCAATTTTCCATGGTTGAACTTCCCTGAGATCAATAAAATCATGACCTCAAGAATTACTGAGACCTTTGCTGATAATCACTGCACAATTTTCAAAGTGATTCACTTATTTAAATGAGAAAAACCCTTCATTTATCTGTAAATTATAAAGCATCTTACCTATATGTGTTCTTCAAATTTGAGTGGAGCTAACTGAATTAAGAGAAAATTTTTGCCTAAAAAATAATGGCATGTTCTTAAGATTTGGGGAACAAGTTCATGAATTCAAGAATTCTCTGGAAATTTTTACCAACAACTCTTGTCCAATTTTGGACCACTTTACTTCATTTTAACCATTAATCATACACACATTTTAATATAAATATATTACCAATGAAAAATCCTTGTATTATTATATGCCATTTCACTCTTGGAAATACCTTTAATCTCAAACTTTGATTTGATAAAATTCTATCAATAGTTAGCATTTTTCATTGCTGAAAAGATCTGCATTTAGAACAGAGAAATGCTATACTTAGGACTGCATCACAGCCTCCCATATGGTTGATTTCAATTTCTATAATGTGGGATTCTGGGCCCATCATGATCTATTTCCTTCTTCACTTTCCAAACTTATCTTTGCTATATCCCACCCTATTTTCAATATTCCAGCAATTCAAACTGATCATAATTTTCAGAATCTACCACAATATTCTATATCTTTTTTTTATTGTTTTGTTTCTTCTTTCTGCCATTGAACTTTTCATTATCAAAATATGCCTTAGAAATGAATTCCTCAGGTAAACCTTCCTTTGTGTCCTTCCTTAGTTAACATTAAGCTAAATCTCTTCAGTCATATATTTATTTTGTACTACTTCTCATTTATATTTAACAACCTATTTTGTCATTCACGTTTTGTGCCATATAGCCTCTTTTCCAGAATAAGAATTCATTGAGATCAACTATTCTCTTCTTTATCCATATATGATGAAAATACAGCAAATTTCGTACACATATTTTTGTGCTCACTAATTGCTTATTGTTTTGAACAAATAAACAAATTCTCAATTATAATAACAAATCTTGTGTAACCAATTCACACACACATAGAGCTGGAATATGGAATGAATAATCTATGCACCATCTCCAATTTCCTGTGCCCCAGAGCTTCCAGAGTTCTAGAAGATTCACAGACGCATTAGTGCTGCTCGGAGATTCTTTTGTGACTCATAGTCTCTCCAATAATCTTTTCTCCAGAAGAAAGGTTTTCTGCAACTCCAAACTAAATGTGGTGAGTGGTAGGAATGCAAAATATTGACATTGAGAGTAAGGTTTGTTGGGACAGAGAAAATACTTCAATGTTTTCTTTCCCTGAATTCTCCCAGATATTTCCCTGGTTATTTACAGTTTCAAAGAATTTATTGAAAATGGTTTGCATTTTATAAAACAAACACAGACCATTTTCAATTGAAGTTTGTTCTTTTTTTTTTGAAATATATCGATGTGGACTTTTATAAAGCAAGAATTAGTTTCTATTTCAGCTCTCTTTCTCTGAAGCTACAAAGAATATAGTAATTATAATGTTTTAGAAATCACAATATTTGAGAACCATTGGGACTTCCCATATAAGCAGAAACCTTGCAGTGGGATTCCAACTCATCCCCAAATAGGGATAATCTGAGAATGATATAGTTGATAAATACTCTATCAAAAAATAGGTGTTGTGTCTTCAGAACATACAGAGTTAGTGAAATTAGTCATTGAAATTAAGTCTATATGGAGAGCCAACATTTACATTTACTAACAAAAATTAATAGTGTAAAAGTGTAAAATTTAGAGGTGTATAAAAGAGTTCAGAACAAGGAAATATCATTGAAAGGAAGAGTAAAAGAATGGATTATTGTGCAAATTGTTTGTTCCACATCCTAGTAGGTTTATGCATGTTCACCCATGTTCTGGGGGTAGAGAGCTTGACCGCATGGTACGCTTTAATCAAGAGAAAGTGAGTGAATGCAATGTTTACTACATCAGGACAGAAACTTCAAATATGATTGCAAGGTGTGGCTAAGTCCCTTTTTTATTTCTGTACTCTGCTAGGAGAGAACAGGATATCCCAGCTAAGGACTCCTTCATTCTTTCCCAAATGAAAAGCCATGAGAGCAGAGCTGAGCAATGCCACTGCCACCTTGCAGTCTTCATATAAATATTTTTATAAACAGCTGATACTTCAAGTCTGTTGTTATTGCATAAAGGAGGACAGAAATTCTGTCCTACAGAAATTAGTATGACAGAAGGGTTCTGCCATAGGAAAAATAAAATTAAAATAAATGGCACTGGTTTTAGCCTGAATTGCAAGCTAAATGAAAGTGAAGTGAAATGGCAAGTGAAAATCATTAATGAAGTTTGGAAGCATGACACTCCATGTCACCCAACTCAGAATAGATGGCAAAACTGTCACTTGCCATAAAATTAGGTGATGTATCTAATAAGTGTATGTCTCTAGCAGTTTATTTGTATTAGCTGTGCTAGTTTAGATACTACAGAAAAGAGTTAGGTTTAGAAAAATCAGAGTTCTGAGATGAAAAGAACAAAAAGAGAAATCACATAATTCAGTACATGACAGTTTAAAAGATACTCTCATCTCCAATCAGCAAAACATAAAATGGAGAAATGGCATGTGCTACAAAGGCCATTTAAGATAAAACCCTGGCAAAGACCAAATCAGAGATTTTCTTAGTGTACATCGTTAGGTAATGGAAGTGCATATCAAAGGTTTGATGATTAGATTCTTTGCTAAAACCTCTCATTGCATTACGATCAGGGAAGAGAGACCAAATGCGTGCAACAAGATTTTGGAATTTGTTTTTTTTCCCCAAAATTGTCACAAGACTGGATTAAAAAAGAGTACTACTTAAAGGCAAAAAAAAATTTAGGCCCTGTATTTCCTGATAGCAGGAAACAGCAGAGAAAGCTGCTCAGCTACAGAGGTAAACATATTCTCCTATGTGTTCTACTGATGTGGCCAAACATGCTAATAGAAAAAAGAAGTGCCTCTACAGGTAGACTGAAAGTTACAGGAGTAAAGGATTGGAGAGACCATTCACTACATTTAGGGGTGGGGCACATTTGATATTGTCACAAATGGATAATTGCTATGGACCTAGACTCTGACTCCTTTTTTCTGTATCTGAATAAGTGTACTTATTTATTATCATTATCCTTGTTTCATCACAAAATAATGGATATGGATGAGGAATGTGCATATATTATTAGTTCAAGTGTTTCCAGATCAAAAAGAGCTGATTCTGGACCTGAGTTAGAAAATGAGATATTGGACTTTGCCTCTTACACCTTGATTGGAAGACCCTTTATGTCATTCTTCTTGGGTGAAGGACTAAGCATATTTTTAAGGAAGTCTGAAAGCCCATTATATGTGATAAAGAACACAATGGGGCAATTGGTATCATTGTTTGGATACAGGCTGTCTCCCTCCCTAGGATATTCGCCATGTATCCAAGAAAGTGAAGAAGATTTTCTTGATCCAATGTCAGCCCTGGGTAAGTGATTGGTTTTAGCCAATGGAATGTAAGTAGTCATGACAACATGTCAGTTCCAGGAAAATCGTAACGTTTTTCCTGTGTAATTCCTTTCTAACTCTTCACATGAGAACAATATATCCCAGGTAGAGCTCAAACCTTTAGACTGTGTTTTGGAACTAAATGATGAATGGAGCCAATTTGTGTCCAGTCAAGATCAAACTAGTCCAGCAGTGTTCAATTAACCCAAGGTGTCCTATAGCTTACCTCAGCCAGCATACACACGTCATTTAATGTAGCAAAAAAATGAATGTTTCCTTTTGTAGTAAAGAAGGAACAATCCTGGAAAATGTTGTAGAGCAGATGAGACTTAGATAACTAAGCAATGAAGCAAAGGTGAGAACAATTGCAAAGGTAAAATACTGGGAATAAATTTGGTGTGTTGGAGAAAGAGTAAAGAGAAAATGCTTATAAAAGCATAAACTGAATGATGGAGAACAACGAGACGTGTACTAAACTCTAGGGAAGTTGTAAGAGCCATCATCATTGGGGCTTTATGAATGGTCTAGGGACATTCTGTATCGTGGTCATTTGTTTCTAGGTTCTGTAGCCTTAAGACTTGCTGGGTATTTGCTAAGATGTTCTTTCCTCTCAGTGTACTGCTAATTGTCACAGACAGAGTCTAGAGAAGCAGTACCTTACTAGGGTTTTCATTTTTACGTTAAGATCTGTTGCAACATATTTACATTTTTGTTTAATGTGAAATCATTTGGATTTTCATCATCTCTGAGCTTGGAGCCTTGGGAACTGGTCTCAGTATTTACCCAAATGAAGAAAAGGAATAATAAATAGCAGAAAGTATCTTTACAGTTCTCATCTCAGTTCACCTAGATTTCTGTTGCTAGATACAAACATACATTAGCTATCATAACAGTAGTCTTATAGTAGTAGCAGCTTACTCAGTAAAAGAATAGCACTGTCAACTACCAAGAAAGGATATTTTCGAACTCTGTGACCTAAAACACTGTGGTCCAGAGGGTAGGGTCATCATTTACATTTCTTCCAATGTTAATGTCATCAGCACCAAAGGTTTGGAGACAAGAGTTTATTTCAAGATGACATTTCTGAGCAATAATGCATTTTTTTTAGTATAGTTGATTTTTGATCTTTGATAGATGCTAGGTAGTCCAGAATAGAGAATTGTATGCTTATTTCTCTTTTTCTTTTTAACCTATGAATTCCCTAAGTCATTAGGTAATTGAACTCATCTTCTAAAAAAATTAATTCTATCTATTCTTACAAAGACAAATTTTAACATAAACAGATTTTTCTAAATTATTGGACAAGGGCTAAATTCAGTGAGCCAATGATTCAACTAAGTTATTTTTTTTTTAGTTCCAATTGAGTAACATCAGTTTCTTTGATTAGGATATTACTTTACAGAAAAATGAGCACTTTGTATTTTCTTTCTCTGCACAAGTATGAATTTGAGATTGGCCTGAGCAAGGCACATTTGAAAACCAATCTTACTAATTTAACATTGTGTCATTTAAAGCTTTTACATTGTTATGTACTAGACATAAATTTAAGAGCAGTTAACTGGATTGGATCAAAAGTTAAAAATATAACCACATTAGTTTAATTGACTTAACAATGCTATTATGATTTATATCCCAAAATAACAAAATAGGCAAATTGACATAAAGCTTTTCAGGAGACCTTTCCAAACTAATGCCTAATCCTGGCTCAAAATAGTACATTTCTAGATATATTTCATATATCTAGGCATATATATTTCTAGATATATGCTTAAGAGAATTCTTCCCTTCATTTCCCTGATAACTGTTCATTCCTCTTTCCTTTCACCTTTCTTATGTTCTTTGGGAGGAAGTATATGGAACTCCAAGTATCATTGCTACCACTTAGTGCCTTGGTGTTTGTAAATCATTCAAATGCAATGTTATTAAAACAAATGTCAGATATTTCAGTTCTTATCAAGTACTGGTTAGGTCTTTTCCTTTCTTGTAACTTTAAAACACTATAGAGACCTTTATTGCTCCATTTGTATTCCACACCACACATCCAATTGCTTGGCATCTAGACCCATTGGTCTTCTTTCAGTTACTCTAAATTCTCAAGCATTTCAAAGCCTCCATGTGTGGAAATACTATTGCCCCACCCTTTGCTGGCTAATGTTTCCTCCATCTTCATCTTTTAGGGCCTAATTCACTTTTTATATGAATCGTTCTCTGACATCCAAGACAAGATCAGATATTCTTGTTACACTCTCTCAGAAGACAGTTCAATGTTTAAATTTTAGCCTTAATTAATTTGTGTATTTATTTCCTATAAGATAGGAAATTATGGTAGCAAATTTCTTCTTATTTATTTAAATCTGGGAAAGATAGCAGGCACCATTAACTCATCTGATAATAGTTACTTAAGTTGGAAACAGGGTGCTTTGGGCTGAAATGAAATGCTGCTACATTCAAGATTTAAAAAAAAAATTAAGATCTCAGACATGACTCAGGAGAATGTCTAGCACATGAGCAAGAAACAGGTGATTAATTCTCTTTAAATTTTTTACCATTATGCAAATGTCTTACTGCATTCAAGAATGATATTTTCACTGAATGCAAACTTTTTACTAGCCCATTTTAATTGTCTATCTTGGCAGATATTTGATGATTGCAATACATAGGTCAAATAAACTCCCTAATATTTTTTCAGCATTTTTAGCTGGCTTCCTGTAATGGAAACATCAGATAAGAAACCTCATCTTTTTTATTTCTAATTAGAAAAGAATTTTTATTACCATTTTGAGTATTGTTATTTCATCTGTGATCTTAGTCACTACCGCCTAAGGTAAAAAGGTTATGGTTAACTTCGTATTGGCATCTTGCTTGCCTCTAGTCACAGCAGGAGGCATTGCTCTCTGTAATACTTAAATAAAAGAAGAAATCTATGGCTTTTATGACAATTGAGAAACTATACAATGCCTGGGTAGGGGGTTAATTAGGAATGAAAAGGACATAAATCTCTCCAAAAGCAGATATTTGGGGGGAGGTCATTTTCAGAGGGCATGAAGATTTACACATCTCAACAGTGTTTCTGAAAAAAGCTTATTGTGTTAGAAAATGGAGAACCATCAAAAAGAAATAAGAATCAGAACTAGAAGGGAATAAGAAGTCATTTAAAAAGCACATAAGGAAATCTAGGTAGATTCTGTCTGCTAAAATAGTCTACTTGCATGTCTTAACTGCAGATATGATAAAATAATACTAATTTATGGACAGCATTTTGTAATTGATTGTTTCATTTTTCTCAGTTAACATTAAATGAGAGATATTATTATTATTACATTTATATTTTTGATTAAGTTGTGCTCTCCATGAGAATTAAAAATTGTCTGTTAGGGAGAGCCAGTTAAGCTTTCCCTATTCACGTCACAGCATGTTGGCAAGACACTGTTTTGACCATGAAAGAAAATTCCTATATTCATTATCAAGTGAGTACAGGGTCTTAGGCTAAGAACAAAAGAAAAAATAAATTTACAAAATAAATGTTTTCTACCCTTTAGTAGTTTATAATTTAGTAGAGGATACTAGTAGTTTATAATTTAGTAGAGAATATGAGACAATTTTAATATTTAATAATTAACACAATAATTAATAATTATAAAAACAATAGTAAGTCTTTATGCCAGCACCCTGAAAATGTCACCAAAATAACTTGTGGATAAAGCAAAGCCAAATGTATTCTTACTTCAATAGGAGATGTCATTACCAAACAAAGTTTTAGTGCAGTCTAAATAGGAAGACATCATTGATAGTACACTGTAAAGTTTTCAGGGATCTCTTTAAAGGTGAGTCTTCCAATGCAGACGGCCTGGTTGGGACTGGGTGAAGGGATATAATAATTTAGGATTAATGGGCATAGTGAAGGGAGGGTTTGAAGAGACAAATCTCGAAGAGTAAAGATTTGTCTGTTCAACTGAGCATACTCTGAAAAGAAGCTGTTTGCTCATGAGGGCAAGTACACTAACCTATTAGATAAATGGATGTTTGGGAAGTTCCTAATATTAACAATAAAATTATTGCAACCTTATCTTCCTGTATAAAATATCCTGAAATATTCAATTCATATTAATGGCAGGCAACTGAATGGTAAAATCAACTTAATATAGACAGTAAGTTATGGGCTATGAATGGTTTCAGTTTTCATGGTAAAAATTATTTAAATATTATAAACTAAATGTTGGCATCCAAGGTAAAATATCTTGACTATCTCAGTTGTTATGAAAAAAATAATATTCATAATTCCATTGGAAAAAATGACAGTTCTAGAAGAAAAGAAAGAATTTCAATAGGAAGAGATGGGGATGAAGGATATTCCAATTATACTTGATTATTTATATAGCACAAAAAGCTATAATCTGAAGAGAGGAGGTGAACTTGAATATGTAGATCCATTCATAAATATCTGGTTTTGATACCAGACAAAGGCACTGGATTTTTTTGCCTGATGCCCTCAAATGACCAATTCCTGAGACACAGGGTTTCAAAGAGAGAAAAAGTTTATTACTAGGCACATAAGAAGAGATCAGATGGTCTATTGACCCAAAATCTGTCTCCCAAAATTGCAGTAATTCTGATAGTTTTATAGTAATAAAAGATGGGCAAGTTTTAGGATAAAGACCATAGTGACTACAGATGATGTAATTAGAAGTGATCTAATTATTGAGCATGCACAGATTGATGACATGCTTAGTCACAGAATGTATGTAAGAAAATGGCAGCCTTAATATGATGGGTGTGATTTTAGTATTACAATGAGATAATACTAGGTTAAAGTCTAAGATACTGTGCATGTCAGGCTGGCCAATTTTGGTTAGATCTCATCTCAGTTATCAAGATAACTTTGGACTTAGGGTAGGTTAGTTCTAGAATGACCCAGGACCCTTCATTAATGAACAGTAAGGGCTGTCTTTTGTGATCAATTGTGTACAAGTGAAGGTTAAACACAAAGTTTTTACAATTACAAGGGCACAAGATAAAGGCTATACAAACATTATCAGAGATCAAGGCAGCTAAATTCAAAGATTTCAGGTGTTTCCCTCTGTCTGCTCCAATACACCAGGAAGCAAAAAGGAATATCTATATAATGATTCAGTAATTGAAATCATCCCTTAAATCCTAATTTCACAGTTATATCATGGAGCCTGAAAGTAGATAGGGGGGAGATTCTGAAGAACTATGAATGTTCACCTAAGAATTTTGGCCTTTGCTTGGTAAGAATCAGGAAACAAATCAACAACTTATTTAATAAAGACTCTTTGAATTTACTACTATCAGTGAATATGCCAGCTAAGATCTTCTTAGGCACAGGATGTAAGATTTAAAGTGGCTTTAGTTTTCTAGTATTAAGAGATTTCTGGAGTAGGTGGCTGACAGGTTGAATAATCCAGTTTTTTAATAGTGTCAGGATTCTGCATTAGCTTCATGTGATTTTCTGTTCTTAGGATTCAGCAACACAAACTCATATGACCAAGTCCAAGCCAGGAATGCAGAAAGTGGTTCTCTGTCTGCTCATCTCTATTATCAGGAAAGCAAACACTTAACAAAGTACTTCAGATTGTATGTTGGACAGTACTGGGACAGAGGGGATATGAAAACGAGTGTGGAAAAATGGGGAAAAGAAATCTGTCTTGCAAGTTATAAAATTATTTCATGCAAAGTTACAATAATGTAAAAATGATTTTTTCTTTGAAAACTGACTGAATTGACAATTTGATAGAGCAGCCAAGCTAAGATAGAAGTATATGATAATGATTACATAATAAACATAACAGAGAAGTTGTGACAATAGGGTTTACTAACCAGAAAACAATTAAGGTAAACCTTAATCTCAAATCACACTATGGTAAAAATTCCAGAGAGATTAATATAACTGATTGCAAAAATTGAAGCCATAGAATTGATATTAGTTGATATCTTTTTTTTGATACACATCAAATTATGCTTTAGCATAAAAATGAAATCACAAAGGAAAAGGGAAATCACAAAGGAAAATGGATATGAAATAGATATGACTGGGTTTCAAGAAAACATTATTTATTTAAAAAAAAAACAAAAACAGCAGACCTGCAGACTTGAGTTTGCTAACCCTTGCTGTAGAACCCCTGAGTCTCTGCTATACTCTTTGTCTAGTTCTGGGGTCAGGCTATGGCACTGCAGCCTTTCTGCCTTTCTCCTTATTTCCATGTGTCTAACAGTAAACCAAGAAATAAAAGACAGAACTAACCATTCTGGTCACTTACCTTTCCTCCATTTTCTTCTATTTTCATTTTTATAACTTCAAACAAGAAGTGGGCGGGGGGCAGAGCCTGATTATTTCTCTCATGTCATGTTATTCTTTCACTAAAGGGTAGAATTTATATAGCCTAACTGGTGTATAGGCTTGCTCCAGGTTGGAGTTTTGTGCTCTGAGTTTTTCAGACTGTTTTTTCATTAATTTGGTATATCAGCTTTTTTTTTTTTTTTTAATTTTTTTTTATTTTTTTATTTTTTATTTTTTTTATTAATTAAAAAAAGAATTAACAAAACAATTAGAAATCATTCCAATCTACATGTACAATCAGTAATTCTTAATAACATCACATAGTTGCATATTCATCATTTCTTAGTACATTTGCATCGATTTAGAAAAAGAAATAAAAAGACAACAGAATAAGAATTAAAACAATAATAGAAAGAAAAAAAACCAAAAAAAACAAAAACAAAAAACCTATACCTCACATGCAGCTTCATTCAGTGTTTTAACATAATTGCATTACAATTGGGTAGTATTGTGCTGTCCATTTCTGAGTTTTTATATCCAGTCCCGTTGTACAGTCTGTATCCCTTCATCTCCAATTATCCCTTCTCTTTTTTTTTTTTTTTTTAATTAACGGAAAAAAAGAAATTAACCCAACATTTAGAGATCATACCATTCTACACATGCAATCATTAATTCTTAACATCATCACATAGATGCATGATCATCATTTCTTAGTACATTTGCATTGGTTTAGAAGAACTAGCAACATAACCGAAAAAGATATAGAATGTTAATATAGAGAAAAAAATAAAAGTAATAATAGTAAAATCAAAACAAAACAAAACAAAACAAAACAAAAACCTATAGCTCAGATGCAGCTTCATTCAGTGTTTTAACATGATTACTTTACAATTAGGTATTATTGTGCTGTCCATTTTTGAGTTTTTGTATCTAGTCCTGTTGCACAGTCTGTATCCCTTCAGCTTCAATTACCCATTGTCTTACCCTGTTTCTAACTCCTGCTGAACTCTGTTACCAATGACATATTTCAAGTTTATTCTCGAATGTCCGTTCACATCAGTGGGACCATACAGTATTTGTCCTTTAGTTTTTGGCTGGATTCACTCAGCATAATATTCTCTAGGTCCATCCATGTTATTACATGGTTCATAAGTTTATCTTGTCTTAAAGCTGCATAATATTCCATCGTATGTATATACCACAGTTTGTTTAGCCACTCTTCTGTTGATGGAGATTTTGGCTGTTTCCATCTCTTTGCAATTGAAAATAATGCTGCTATAAACATTGGTGTGCAAATGTCCGTTTGTGTCTTTGCCCTTAAGTCCTTTGAGTAGATACCTAGCAATGGTATTGCTGGGTCGTATGGCAATTCTATATTCAGCTTTTTGAGGAACCGCCAAACTGCCTTCCACAGTGGTTGCACCCTTTGACATTCCCACCAACAGTGGATAAGTGTGCCTCTTTCTCCGCATCCTCTCCAGCACTTGTCATTTTCTGTTTTGTTGATAATGGCCATTCTGGTGGGTGTGAGGTGATATCTCATTGTGGTTTTGATTTGCATTTCTCTAATGGCCAGGGACATTGAGCATCTCTTCATGTGCCTCTTGGCCATCCGTATTTCCTCTTTTGAGAGGTGTCTGTTCAAGTCTTTTTCCCATTTTGTAATTGGGTTGGCTGTCTTTTTGTTGTTGAGATGAACAATCTCTTTATAAATTCTGGATACTAGACCTTTATCTGATATATCATTTCCAAATATTGTCTCCCATTGTGAAGGCTGTCTTTCTACTTTCTTGATGAAGTTCTTTGATGCACAAAAGTGTTTAATTTTGAGGAGTTCCCATTTATTTATTTCCTTCTTCAGTGCTCTTGCTTTAGGTTTAAGGTCCATAAAACCGCCTCCAGTTGTAAGATCCATAAGATATCTCCCAACATTTTCCTCTAACTGTTTTATGGTCTTAGACCTAATGTTTAGATCTTTGATCCATTTTGAGTTAACTTTTGTATAGGGTGTGAGAGATGGGTCTTCTTTCATTTTTTTGCATATGGATATCCAGTTCTCTAGGCACCATTTATTGAAGAGACTGCTCTGTCCCAGGTGAGTTGGCTTGACTGCCTTATCAAAGATCAAATGTCCATAGATGAGAGGGTCTATATCTGAGCACTCTATTCGATTCCATTGGTCGATATATCTATCTTTATGCCAATACCATGCTGTTTTGACCACTGTGGCTTCATAATATGCCTTAAAGTCAGGCAGCGCGAGACCTCCAGCTTCGTTTTTTTTCCTCAAGATGCCTTTAGCAATTCGGGGCACCCTGCCCTTCCAGATAAATTTGCTTATTGGTTTTTCTATTTCCGAAAAATAAGTTGTTGGGATTTTGATTGGTATTGCATTGAATCTGTAAATCAATTTAGGTAGGATTGACATCTTAACTATATTTAGTCTTCCAATCCATGAACACGGTATGCCCTTCCATCTATTTAGGTCTTCTGTGATTTCTTTTAGCAGTTTTTTGTAGTTTTCTTTATATAGGTTTTTTGTCTCTTTAGTTAAATTTATTCCTAGGTATTTTATTCTTTTAGTTGCAATTGTAAATGGGATTCGTTTCTTGATTTCCCCCTCAGCTTGTTCATTACTAGTGTATAGAAATGCTACAGATTTTTGAATGTTGATCTTGTAACCTGCTACTTTGCTGTACTCATTTATTAGCTCTAGTAGTTTTGTTGTGGATCTTTCCGGGTTTTCGACGTATAGTATCATATCGTCTGCAAACAGTGATAGTTTTACTTCTTCCTTTCCAATTTTGATGCCTTGTATTTCTTTTTCTTGTCTAATTGCTCTGGCTAGAACCTCCAACACAATGTTGAATAATAGTGGTGATAGTGGACATCCTTGTCTTGTTCCTGATCTTAGGGGGAAAGTTTTCAATTTTTCCCCATTGAGGATGATATTAGCTGTGGGTTTTTCATATATTCCCTCTATCATTTTAAGGAAGTTCCCTTGTATTCCTATCTTTTGAAGTGTTTTCAACAGGAAAGGATGTTGAATCTTGTTGAATGCCTTCTCTGCATCAATTGAGATGATCATGTGATTTTTCTGCTTTGATTTGTTGATATGGTGTATTACATTAATTGATTTTCTTATGTTGAACCATCCTTGCATACCTGGGATGAATCCTACTTGGTCATGATGTATAATTCTTTTAATGTGTTGTTGGATACGATTTGCTAGAATTTTATTGAGGATTTTTGCATCTGTATTCATTAGAGAGATTGGTCTGTAGTTTTCTTTTTTTGTAATATCTTTGCCTGGTTTTGGTATGAGGGTGATGTTGGCTTCATAGAATGAATTAGGTAGTTTTCCCTCCACTTCGATTTTTTTGAAGAGTTTGAAGAGAATTGGTACTAATTCTTTCTGGAACGTTTGGTAGAAATCACATGTGAAGCCATCTGGTCCTGGACTTTTCTTTTTAGGAAGCTTTTGAATGACTAATTCAATTTCTTTACTTGTGATTGGTTTGTTGAGGTCATCTATGTCTTCTTGAGTCAAAGTTGGTTGTTCATGTCTTTCCAGGAACCCGTCCATTTCCTCTAAATTGTTGTATTTATTAGCGTAAAGTTGTTCATAGTATCCTGTTATTACCTCCTTTATTTCTGTGAGGTCAGTAGTTATGTCTCCTCTTCCATTTCTGATCTTATTTATTTGCATCCTCTCTCTTCTTCTTTTTGTCAATCTTGCTAAGGGCCCATCAATCTTATTGATTTTCTCATAGAACCAACTTCTGGCCTTATTGATTTTCTCTATTGTTTTCATGTTTTCAATTTCATTTATTTGTGCTCTAATCTTTGTTATTTCTTTCCTTTTGCTTGCTTTGGGGTTAGCTTGCTGTTCTTTCTCCAGTTCTTCCAAATGGATAGTTAATTCCTGAATTTTTGCCTTTTCTTCTTTTCTGATATAGGCATTTAGAGCAATAAATTTCCCTCTTAGCACTGCCTTTGCTGCGTCCCATAAGTTTTGATATGTTGTGTTTTCATTTTCATTCGCCTCGAGGTATTTGCTAATTTCTCTTGCAATTTCTTCTTTGACCCAGTCGTTGTTTAGGAGTGTGTTGTTGAGCCTCCACGTATTTGTGAATTTTCTGGCACTCTGCCTATTATTGATTTCCAACATCATTCCTTTATGGTCCGAGAAAGTGTTGTGTAAGATTTCAATCTTTTTAAATTTGTTAAGACTTGCTTTGTGACCCAGCATATGGTCTATCTTTGAGAATGATCCATGAGCACTTGAGAAAAAGGTATATCCTGCTGTTGTGGGATGTAATGTCCTATAAATGTCTATTAAGTCTAGTTCATTTATAGTAATATTCAGATTCTCTATTTCTTTGTTGATCCTCTGTCTAGATGTTCTGTCCCTTGATGAGAGTGGTGAGTTGAAGTCTCCAACTATTATGGTATATGAGTCTATTTCCCTTTTCAGTGTTTGCAGTATATTCCTCACGTATTTTGGGGCATTCTGATTCGGTGCGTAAATATTTATGATTGTTATGTCTTCTTGTTTAATTGTTCCTTTTATTAGTATATAGTGTCCTTCTTTGTCTCTTTTAACTGTTTTACATTTGAAGTCTAATTTGTTGGATATTAGTATAGCCACTCCTGCTCTTTTCTGGTTGTTATTTGCATGAAATATCTTTTCCCAACCTTTCACTTTCAACCTATGTTTATCTTTGGGTCTAAGATGTGTTTCCTGTAGACAGCATATAGAAGGATCCTGTTTTTTAATCCATTCTGCCAATCTATGTCTTTTGATTGGGGAATTCAGTCCATTGACATTTAGTGTTATTACTGTTTGGATAATATTTTCCTCTAACATTTTGCCTTTTGTATTATATATATCATATCTGATTTTCCTTCTTTCTACACTCTTTTCCATATCTCTCTCTTCTGTCTTTTTGTATCTGACTCTAGTGCTCCCTTTAGTATTTCTTGCAGAGCTGGTCTCTTGGTCACAAATTCTTTCAGTGACTTTTTGTCTGAGAATGTTTTAATTTCTCCCTCATTTTTGAAGGATAATTTTGCTGGATATAGGAGTCTTGGTTGGCAGTTTTTCTCTTTTAGTATTTTAAATATATCATCCCACTGTCTTCTAGCTTCCATGGTTTCTGCTGAGAAATCTACACAAAGTCTTATTGGGTTTCCCTTGTATGTGATGGATTGTTTTTCTCTTGCTGCTTTCAAGATCCTCTCTTTCTCTTTGACCTCTGACATTCTAACTAGTAAGTGTCTTGGAGAACGCCTATTTGGGTCTACTCTCTTTGGGGTGCGCTGCACTTCTTGGATCTGTAATTTTAGGTCTTTCATAAGAGTTGGGAAATTTTCAGTGATAATTTCTTCCATTAGTTTTTCTCCTCCTTTTCCCTTCTCTTCTCCTTCTGGGACACCCACAACACGTATATTTGTGCGGTTCATATTGTCCTTGAGTTCCCTGATACCCTGTTCAAATTTTTCCATTCTTTTCCCTATAGTTTCTGTTTCTTTTTGGAATTCAGATGTTCCATCCTCCAAATCACTAATTCTATCTTCTGTCTCTTTAAATCTATCATTGTAGCTATCCATTATTTTTTCTATGTTTGCTACTTTATCCTTCACTTCCATAAGTTCTGCGATTTGTTTTTTCAGTTTTTCTATTTCTTCTTTATGTTCAGCCCATGTCCTCTTCATGTCCTCCCTCAATTTATCGATTTCATTTTTGAAGAGGTTTTCCATTTCTGTTCGTATATTCAGCATTAGTTGTCTCAGCTCTTGTGTCTCATTTGAGCTATTGGTTTGTTCCTTTGACTGAGCCATATTCTCAATCTTTTGAGCGTGGACAGTTATCTTCTGCTGCTGGCGTCTGGGCATTTATTCAGATTTCTCTTGGTGTTGGACCCAGCAAGGTTGTAATATTTTTCTGTGAAATCTCTGGGTTCTGTTTTTCTTATCCTGCCCAGTAGGTGGCGCTCGTGGCACACGTTTGTCTGCGGGTCCCACCAGTAAAAGGTGCTGTGGGACCTTAAACTTTGGAAAACTCTCGCCGTCCTGGGGGTTCGCTAGCCGAAGCGGCTTGAGCCGGCCCGGGGTCCGAACGCAGGGAGGGTTGCTGGTCGCCCCAGCCAGGGAAAGAGCCCGTCCGAATTTCCTAGTCGGCCCTGGGCAACAAGCGTGGCGGGAGGGCGCCAGCGGCAGCGGCCCACCCGAGAGAGTGCACGTTCCCCGGGAGTCATGGGGTCACCGTTCTCCGCGACCTGGGGGTTTCCGATCCAATTCTCTCAGTTGGTCCGGGGGCTGCGCGTAGTGTGGGCGCCAGTCGCCTTGGTTTCAGGGGACCACCTCTCCAATTCTCTCAGCCGGCCCGGGAAGAGGGAAGGGAGTAACTCCGGCCGCTTGCCACCCCGCCCGGTAAGGCCCGCGCGCCTCGGCGATCTCACCCGAGCTGCTTCTCTCAGCCAGCCAGCCGTTCCAGGATGGGGTACGCTGTCTTTTTTATCTCTGTTGTGGCTTTGGGCGCTTTCTGTATCGTTTCTACTCCCCTAGTAGCTGTCCTGGAGAAGAAACTAAGATCCGCACGTCTTACTAAGCCGCCATCTTCCAGGAAGTCTCCTGTCTGGCACTCGCTGGGACCGCCGATCTCTTTCACAGACCCGCTGGGACTGCCCGGTATATCAGCTTTATTCTGTAGATCTTGATTTCAAGTGTATTCTCTTGCTAAAGTGGTCAAGTATTCTGCCTGCTCTGGATGATTTCCTCATGATTCTGCCTTCAATGGAAGATGGTTTAAAGGGAAAATTAAATTACATTTTAATTATTCCAACTATATACATACATTAATAATAGCAGAAAAACATCTAATAAGAATATTTTTCTCATACTGAACAGTTTTTTAAAATCATACAAGAATTATTTTTTGAATCAGAAAATTATGTTCTTTAAGTACATTAATGTGCTAAGAGCAGGAGGAACACTAAAAATATTCTACAAAGTATGCAATATTATTTTTATGAGGATTAAGTGGAAACTTAGATAGTAGACTAATTAGCAAATAAAGAGAAGAGACATGATGGCAGCAAAAAGAAAATAGACTCAAGTGCCAATGCTTGCCTATGAGTTTTAGCTGCAGACATGGGGGATTAGCCGTGTAATAGGGATGTTGTGACAGATGTTCCGATTTCCTTGAACCTAAACTAATCACTGCTCTTGCTTTGGTCTATAAGAAAAAAAGCATTCTTCCGAGAGCATTAGGATCTGTGTTACATAAGCTACTGGTCCTTTTTAACTATTTTTCTTATTCCTATCACTTACAGCTGAAGAGATTAGAAGTATCTTATTTGAATTTTTACACTTCAATACTGGTTTATACAATAAGCTAATATATTTCTCTATTTTATGGAACTTGATATCCACATTTGAAATGGTCTCAAAAGGATATCAAAGAGAAATAAATATGTGGCAGATAATCTGCCTGATGTACTGTTGCAGTTTCATTTTATCTTGAGGGATGTTTTAAATCTACAAGCTTTCCAGATTTAGCTCCCTTTTCTGTCCACTAATTATAACAAGTAGACATGTTTGATTTTGAGGTTCTTAATTTGGTTAACTAAATCGTTCAGTTGAGGGAAGTATGTTGTGCTTTTTTTCATAATATAGTCATACCTTGTTTCATTGCACTTCAAAGATACTGTGATTTTTACAAATTGAAGGTTTGTGGCAGTCTTGCATCAGGCAAGTCTATTGATGCCATTTTTCCAACAGCATGTACTTGCTTCATATCCCTGTGTTATATTTTGGTAACTCTCATGATATTTCAAACTTTTTCATTGCTATTATATTGGTTACAGTGATCTGTGAGTGATAATCTTTGATGTTAGTATTTCAATTGTTTTGGGGCATCAGAGACCATGATGAGATATCATCTGACACTAACTAGAGTGGTCATTAACAAACAAACAAACAAAAAAAAAAAACAGAAAATGAAGTGCTGAGAGGATGTGGAGCAAGAGGCAAACTTACCCATTATCTGTGGGAATGTGAACTATTACAAGAGTTCTGGAAGGCAGTTTAGCAGTTCCTCATAAAGCTAAGTATAGAATTACTATATGATCCAGCAATGCCACTGCTAAAGATGTACTTAGAGGACATTAGAGCAAGGAGACAAATGGACATTTGCACACCAATGTTTATAGAAATATTATTTATAATTGTCAAGAAATGGAAACAGCCCAAATGTCCATCAACAGATGAGTGGGTAACCAAGCTGTGGTACATACATATGATGAACTATTGCTCAGCTATAGGACAGAATAAAGTTATAATGCATGTAACAATGTGAATGGAATTTGAAGACATTATGCTGAGTGGAACTAGCCAGAAACAAAAGGAAAAATACTGTATGGTCTCCCTAATATGAATTAATGTTAACGAGTGAACTTGGGGAATGAAGTTAAGAATACAGGTTATCAGGAAATAGAAATAGGTTAGAGATTGAGCAATTGGTGCTGAAGGAATACAGATTGTGCAACAGGACTGATTGTAACAAGTCAGTAATGGATAGCACAATATTACCTGATTGTAGCACAATAATATTACTACACTGAATGAAGCTGAATATGAGTAAAGGGCTGGGGACACATATGAAAGTAGAAGGAAAGATAGAGGACAAAGACAGAGACAGTATAATTTAGGAATGCCTAGAGTGGACAAAGATAGTGATTAAATGTACAAATGAAAAAACATTTTTGCATGAGGGAGAAAAAATGAATGTCAATATTGCCGAATGTTGAAAATAGATGGTATATGGGAAAAAGTAAAATCAATGCAAGCTAGGTTCTATAGTCAACATTAACATTGTAATACGTTTCTACTGAATGTAACAAAGGCATTATGCCAAAACTAAATGTCAGCAAGTGGGGGGAATGGGAAAGGGATTTGGATTATTTGTGGAAGAAAAGGAAATGCCATCAGAGAGAGTATGATGGCAAAGACATGTCCATGCACTTAGGTTGGGTTGTATGATGTGTGAATAAAACTGTGTAATAATGAACAGAGAGAAACAAGTGCTAAAGAAAATAAAGAGAAAGAGATGTACTTATTCACTGTTAGTAGGGAAAATAAGAGGTGCAACCCTTGGAGAGTAATGTGATGTTTCCACAGGAGCCTAGCGATGGGTTTGCCGTATGATCCTGAAACCCTGTACCACAGTATACACCTGGGAGAAATTGAGTGTGGGGACATGAATGGACATTTGCACACTGGTGTTTATGGCAGCAGTGTTCCTGATCTGCAATGAATGGAGTTGGCCTAAGAATACAATAACTGAGGAATGGAATGGGGCACTGTGGTATATACATATAATGGACTACTGAGCAAGAATGAATGAAGTTGTGAGGCATGAAACTAGGTGAATAAACCTTAAGGACTGTCTATTGAATGAAATGTCAAGAACAGAAAGACAAGTATTACCATACCTCAATCATATGGACTAATTACAATATAAAAACTTGGTGAACTGAAGTTGAGATCATGGGTTTTCAAGTTGGTGCCTGTTGTAAAGGGTCCTAGATTATAAACTCTTACAAGACACATATATTCAGGAAGTGTAACTGTTAATTCTATATCTTGAGATACATAGATCTTTGTACTTAACATGTTCATTTTCAGAAACTTTGGGTACTTATGTGACACCTGAGAATCAGAGTTAAAGTCTGGAGCTATGAAAGTCAGCAGTACTCCATATAGAAACTGTTGAAAAACTTCAGATAATGATCAGACTTTAAGTGGAGATATGAACGAAGCTGATGTGGATAGGACTAAGGTATATCAGAATACAAGGTAAAGGATAATATGGTCCATATTTAAAAACTTCAATTTCTGTGTGAGACTAAAGTGAAAGATGTTCATTGGATACAAAATTTATATTTTGGGTGGTGCATTGACTGATTTAACTTGTATGGTCAGTTTAGTTGAACACCATAAATACATGGAATCTTGAGTAGGGAATGAAATTTTGTTGGTTTCTCCAGGTTAGTATGATGTCCTGATAAATCCCAGAGTAATTTGGACATTGAGTAGAGAAGCATTTGCAAAGTCCTCTTGGGGGAATGGGGAGAAATGAGGAAATATTTCATTTCTCTAACTTCCCCAGTTCGAGAATTTCTGATATTTTCACAAGCAGTGGGGGCAGCCAAATCAATAGGCTGAGCCCCCGATTTAGGGTTTGCTTCTATGAAATTTATTCCTGCAAAGGATAGGCTAAGCCTACTTAAAATTAGGCCTCAGAGTCACCCGCAGGGAACATCTTTCGTAGCTTAGATGTAGCCTCTCTTTCTAAGCCAAAGCGACAGGTGAAATCACTGCCGTCTGCCCTACGTGGGACATGATTTCCAGGGGTATAAATCTCCCTGGTGACATGAGACAGAAATCCCAGGATGATCTGGGACCCAGCACCAAGGAATTGATAAAGCCTTCTCGACCAAAATGGTGAAGAGAGAAATGAAACAAAATAAGCTTCAGTGACTGAAGAGTTGAGACTTTTTCCTGGAGGTCATTTTTATACATTATATAGATATCCCATTTTAGTATATGGTGTATTAGCATGGGTGGTGGAAAGTACCTGAAACTGTAGAGCTGTGTTCTAGTAACCTTGAGTCTTAAAAACAATTATATAAAGATGGAACATTTACAGTGTGACTGTATGATTGTGAAAACATTGTACCTGAAGCTCCTTTCATCCAGGGTATGGACAGATTAGTAAAAAAATATATATAGATAAAAATAAATAACTAATGGGGGGTCAAAGGGTAAGGTAAATTGGGTGGATGGAAATACTAGGGGTTAATGAGAGAGAGGTAAGGTATATAGCATGTATGAGGTTTTTTTTTTTTTTCTATTTTCTTTTTGTTTCATTTTCTGAAGTGATACAAATATTTTAAAAAATGATTGTGGTGATGAATACACAACTCTGTGATGATATTGCAAGCCATTGATTGTACACCATGTATGGAATGTATGTGTGTGATGATTTCTCAATAAAACTATTTTAGAAAGAAAGATTATGACTCACTGAAAATTCAGATGCTGGTTAGCATTTCTCAACTATAAAATATTTTTTTATTAAGGTATGTACAGTTTTTTAGACATAATGCTTTTGCACACTTAATAGAAAGTATAGTGTAAGCATAACTTTTATGTGCACTGGGAAATAAAAAAAAACATTTAACTCATTTTATTTTTATCTTTTTATGATTCTGGTGGTCTTGAACTGAACCCACAATATTTCCAAAGCATGTTGGTACTAATACCTTAAAAAATCTTTCTAGGGAGCCCCTTTTGACATAGGAGCTTATGCCCTCAAGAACATCTCCTCAAAATACTCTAGTGAGTTCTAAGTACCATTTCATATAACTTTCCTCAGTGAAAGACAGGTTTTCAGGAGGCCAGTCAATTTTAGTATTCTAATCATCTGGTTTTACCTAAGAGTAAATTAAAGAGTTCCTCAAGAAATGCTTAGCTGATCAAGACCACTTGGTTATTTCAGGACTCCAACAGATCTCTGGAATCATAAGTAACAATAGCTCCACCATTGAATTTTATATGTAATTGGTAACTTCTTGGACAACTGTGGTGAGCTTTGTGTCCAGACAAATATATGCTGTTTATGTTAATCCATGTTTCTGTTGGAGTAAAACCATTGTGAAGAGGACCTTTTAAAGAGGACTTTTCAAAGGCGTGACAGACTGAATCTGGGTGGGTATTAACCAGCATTATTTTATGCCTTATAAAGAAAACCCAGAAGTCAGAAAGGAGAGGATATTGACAAGTGATAGGAAACAGAGATGCACGCCAAGGACTTGACTGATGATCAGCAGTCTTAAAATCTTGAACCAATAAATTCTCATTGTTTAAACCAATGTGTTTTCTGGAATTTGTCATAGCAGACTGGAAAAATAAGACAACTGTGTGGATTCAATCTGATTTCATATCTATTTTCTTTTATACATTTATTTATCAGGACAGTCTCTGAGAGATTATTTGCTTTCGAATTTTTATTCTTCGAAAGCTACTTGTAGATTTCCCAAGTTACAGGTAAGGAAATAGATACTATCTGAAAAATAAATTGACTGAATACTCAATTCAAACCGCTTCATGTAAAAGCAGCATGAAAAGAATCCATCTGCAAAGAATAAATGTACAATTTCTTTGTACTACCAATGTTGCAAACAAATTTACTCATGGTTCAAGTACCACTTGACTATAATTTTAGAACTTTATTTGATTAAATTTGGGGTAGATACAGTTTATTTTTCAACAGTTTGTTATTTACAGTACCTCAAATAAGTTTAACATATAACCCATACTTAATGCATTTCTATATGAATTCATAAATTATAACTTAAAAATACTAAATCAATCACCCTATTTTACTGTTTAAAGTTGGTTTTATTCTTTAATAATTTATAAGCAATTCATGCATGGTTTTGATAATCAAAATATTAATTCTCATTCATGTCTATTTTATCAGTGAGGATTATTTCAGGCATGGACAAAATAATAAGGATATTTATTATGTTTAGCAGCAAGAATGATTCAGGGAAGGATGTCATTTCTATTAGTCACTGGCTTAATGGTATCATCAAGAACCTGAGTTTATTTCATCTTTCTGCTCTGGCATTCCTAGTGTGTTTCCAGCAAAACTCATGGATATGAGAGGGGTGCAGCAGCTGCAGGCAACATATGCCAGCAACCTAATATGTAGAATGGTATAGCATATGTCCAATCGCAGGCAAAAGAACTGGAACAGACAATCATGTTTCACACTTGAGTTTGGGGCAAAGGAGAATAATGTGAAAACTTGTTGTGCATCTACATTGTATTGAGTAGGAAGTTATTAATTTTCCTAGGATGATCAAAGTCAGATGCTGTTGAATATTTTCATTTTAAATTAAAGAGCATGCTTTTCATTTACCTATGGTTCTACCAATTTGCTATGTCCACTTGGTTTTAGATTATATAAAAATCATGTTTGATTACTATGAAAACGATTGGAAAACTGTTTTAATTTTTATGCTAGACCAAAGTCTCAGGATTACAGAGGCCATTTCCTAGCTCTCCTAAATTCAGCATACCCATGTTCTTTTCCTATCAGCTTTTCAGAGATGAATTATTGTCTTAAAGTGACATAAAACCTTTGTTTAAAAAAGGAAAGAAGGAAAATGGGAAGGAAGGAAAGATGTAAGGAAAAAAAGGAGGAAAAAAGGAAATAAGAAAGGTAGGAAAAAGAGGGAAAAGATGAAATGTCCATAACTATTTATATTTTTTTGCTAAAAAAGAGATATTTGAAGCAAAAAAGTTCAAAGTTTGCAGAAACGATGTAAACATTTTATTTTCTAGCCATTCTGTGACAATGACTTAGTGCCACTATATGGTTTCTATGTGCCAAACTCTGTGCTGTTCCATTTTCCTAAAAGATAATCAAGATATACACATTTTCCCCAAACCCCCTAGATATTTAAATATTTCTTTCAGTGGAAGATTTACTTTATTTAAAATAAGGGAACTTCTTGAAACATTTTTTGGCCATTGCTCTAAAATCCTAGTGGGCAAAAGTTGACTAATAAAGAAATCTTCCAAAGAACACAGAAATCTTGTTTAGGGCAGACTCCACCAATTGTATATCATCCAAAAATAGAGGTATGAGTTTAGAAGACATATGTTCTGTTTAAATAGAAAGCATGGATGTTGCCTCTTTGACAGCAGAAGTAACTTCTGAGTGGGATGTTAAAAATAAAAAACATATTAAAATAAAGCTCTGCTAACATATATACTAGCCAAGTAAAAGTTTTCTTATTGTCAAGAAGGTCCTCAATTATCATAGCTATTCTCATCCTTGTATTTACTTCACCTACAATGAAGAGAAGTGAAAGGATGGTTGGTATAAAGTCAAGAACATTCATTGAAATAAATCTTTCTATACACAAAGAAATGACATTTTAATGTGATAAATATTAAGATAATTATAATATAAAAGTAAGGTAATTATATCGCATGAAATAATTACTACAATGTATATTGAAATATATGGAATATGGTAGATAGTTGAGTACACATGAAATTACTTTAGAATTTAGAGACTAACTACTGTATTGTCTTTTGTCAGTGAGCATTAGAAAAAACAATAATGAATGCAGAGTGAATTATTTCAAAGTGATTTGCGGTAGGAAAATTAAAACTGACTTGAGCCCTGCTGCACCAATTCACTATTCATTCATTCATTTGTTGATATACTATTTATATTTTATCAAATTATCTACTTGTTACAATTAAGCAATACATATAGTATATTTTTATAATGAAATATAATTTTGAGGGGTTTGCTTCTAGGTCAAAGTTTTCATTATTTTGTGTGTTATTTTTATTTATATTTAGCAATATAGTAGCATATTCAGTTATAACAAAAACTCCAATATTACAAAAAGAGTAATCAGTAAGTCTCCTTTGGGTACCATGTTGAGAATTCTATCTCCTACTCACAGTGCCTTTCCCTGACATTACAGGAGTTTGAGTGACTCTTACTCTCGTTGGATACAGGAAGGTGGTAGGGCTCTGGACTACTGATTGATTGTCCACCACTGACACTGGCTTAAACTGCATATATTGGCTGTTGGACAGTCCCTGTCCACCTGAGTTCCAATCAGTGTGCTGCTTCTGACTACAGCATTCATGGGTAGCTGGGGTGGTGGCAGACCCTCTTTACTCTGTCTCTGAGGGCAGTCAGCCCACTCCCATCTGCAACCGGGACCCCTGTGATGCATTCCAATGGTGCTAGCCACACCTATTTTCTCTGAGGACTTTTCATAATATGTTGCTTGACAAGCCCAATAAACTTTTCCACACAGTGTTTTCTCTTACTGTGATCAATGTGGTAACACTGCTTGGTCATAAGCTGTGCTATTGGAAGTATGGGCTTTACTTGAGTCAGTGGGATGATTCTCCTAATTCTGTCATCGTTCTCTTATTTGGCCCCTGTTTCACCGTCTCCATGGTAGCATGCGGAAAGTAAGTGTGAGATGAGAACTGAGAGATTACCATCTATGGATGTGGTGCTTATAAACTAAACAGTCCAAGAGAAGATATAGGTGAATCTGTGTCCTACATTCCAAGCAGAAATTATAGCATGACCAGAAAACTAATTGCCCTTCAAATTTTCCTGCACACTCTGGGTAAAACCTGCACTTGTGATCATCATCAACCAAGCACAGTTCCAATATCTGGGGCATCATTTGAAGCTGATATTCCTCAGTGGCACAATGGATGATACAGAACCATGAATAACAGTGAGGTCAACATTAAATAAATGACAATAAAGAACTGTGGAGGCAAGAACATTGTGGTGGTTTGGAGCTATGTGCTCTAGAAAAATAGGTTCTTAAACTTCACCCATTTCTGTGTGCGTGAGTCCATTGAAAGTAAGACCTTTTGACTAGTTTACCTGAGTTAAAAGTGTGGACCATCTGAATCAGGATGAGTCTTAATCATATTTCTAAAGGGATTACAGGGAAGATCATAGAAATACCAAAGCCACAGAGGAAGCAACCAGAAGCTGAAAATCAATGGAACCCAAAAGAGGCCAAGAGAGGTCACTGGGTGCATTGCCATGTGACAAAGGAGCCCAAGACCAATAATCATCAGTACCCAACCCCAGAATATCAGTCTCCAGGAAGAAAGCATAACCTTCATGATACTTTGATTTGGACTTTCTCCTACTGCAATAAATTATCACTTATTGAGCCAATAAATTGCCATTGTTTAGTGCAACTCATTGCACGGTATTTAAGTAATGAGGAAACTAAAATAAAGGTCCATATTGCTTCAATTCAATCACTGAGAAGAGTCATAGCATTGTCTGCAATAGCAATAATGCTACATTTTTCTCATAGTGAGAGATATGAAATGAGATCAATGGCATATTTGGAAATAAAGAACATGAAGAGATGATCCTTGGTTGTAAATAAGAAGGGATGTTGTTGGGCACTATTAAGAATCTTCTTGTGCATGAATGGGACAGCAATGTGATGCTTAAATACATCTTCCTTACCCACTATTTAAAATCATAATCAGTAAATCACTCTACCTCATATGGACCCATGCATTTTTAATATGTTTTTAAATCAAATTGTTTATATATAAATAGCATTCCCCCCCCAAAATATTCGCTTATGGCCTCAAAACACTCTTAGGTCAACCCCACCCAGAAATATGATAATGGGCATAATCAATACTATCACATGATCAAGAATTTGCTTCCTAATTTCTACTCCATGCTTCACTGCTATGAGATTCTGGACAAATTAATCTCTTGCACTTCACTTTCCATCTTTTCAAAGTGAGAAATAAAGCAGTACTTTCATTATTGGGATTGTATGAAAACTAATAATATAGATAAAGTGCTTAGTAATTGTTGGTATTATTATTATCACTACTCTAATACTCCATAAATACTGAATATATTAACATTAGTACCACAACTACTATTATTTTTACTACTATTTGGTAGAGGCTGGAGTTTGAATAAAAGACCAAGAAAATTTTTCTGGAGGCAGAACTGTTTCAGGAAATTTGAGAAATGTAATCTTTTGTTGGATCATTACTTTGCCAAACTCTTGTAAAACACCTCTATTGCATGAAATGTTCAGTAAAGTTTAGTACTCACAGAGTCTTGAGTTCATGACCCCTAAGAAGTGGTGGAGTATCAGAACTAACACAATATGGAGAAGGATGAATTGTTGAAAGTGACATCAGGTGAAAAATAGATAGTAAATATAGAAGAAAACAGTCTAGAGTAGAGATAGAAAAGCAGAAACAGGAGTTTAGAGCTTGAAGACATTAAGATAAATAAATGTACCCAATCTTTCTTCCATTTGCCCAGGAATCTCTAGAGAAATTGGAAAAGAAATTCTTTTTTTCTACCTACATGGAAGGGATAGAAAAAAAAAAAACTTTTTATTTTCTACTTTGTATACCTTGTAAAGAAGTTGATTTAGGCCAATTTTACTTAAATAGTAAAGGAAAAGTTTCACCAGCAACTTGGAGAACTTGGAATCATACAAGTTGACATGTCAGTTATATAGAGAGATACTTTTTACACTGTGTAGAGTGAACAAGTCTGCTTAACTAAAGTTTCCACCTTGAAAACACATGAAACAAACTTTTGATACTCAATTGGAAAACTTTCTGATAACATTGAAGGTTGAATCATGAGCTCAGTCAAGATTTTAAAATAATTGAATCTGTTAATTATCACATTTTTCCATTCGTGTTAATTTGGTGCTCAAATAAAACCTTGCTGAATATTATTTTGTCACTGCCATGTACCAAGAGGCACCTCTGTAGTAGGAGAGGTTGAGCATTTCAAGGTGTGGGAGAGTTAATCCCTCAACAGAACTCTCATTAAAGAACCTACAGGCTAAAACTCTTGGCTCAAGCTTCAACCTGTCTTGTCACAATCAGCATTTGTACACCTTTCAGCAGTACATTCATTTTCCTACACTCCATCATGCGCATTTTCACATCTGTGCCATCATACATTCTGTCCGCGTGGAATGCCTTTTATTATTCTCAGCTCTTTTTCAAACACTTCCATGTTTAAAGGTTACTTCTAATCTCTGTCAGAGAGTTCTTTCTAAAGATGTTACTGCTCTCATTCATTATGAACTAATAGCACTTAGTTTATAAAATGTTAGTGAAAATTAAAGCCAAGAATTTCCTGAGGAAAATCTATAGGGCCCTCTAGTTTCTTTATTATTTCTTCTGTGCTTAAATGTGTTTTTAACTACATTGTCATCTCAGAAAGATTAGGTCCTTATTAATCTCCTTTGCTTAGTAGAGTATTTAGCACATAACAATAATGGAAGCCAAGTTAATATTTTCCAATAAACCTGACATTTCATATTTATTGAGGACAGAGAAAAGCACTTGTAGGATGACTATGACTGAAGAAATTTTAATAATATATAATTTAGGTTTAATTTCAGGAAACTTTTAGAAAATGAAATACAAGTTGAAGTTTTTGATACAGCAAAATAAATATATTTTTGTTGGTGTTTTTTGTGGGGTCTTTTATGCATGCTATATGGTGGGTTCACATTTCATTATTTTTCCATGTGAGTACCCCATTATTGCAGCACCATTTGTTGAATTTGTGTTTATTTATTTGTGTTGGTTTATTTGTTTGTTTGTCTTTTGGGGAAGTACATGGGCTGGGAATCAAACCAGGGTCTCCAGCATGGCAGGCAAGAATTCTACCATTGAACTACCCTCACATTCCCCACAAGTACATTTTGGAACTAAGAAATTAATTTAAATTATTTAATGTAAATTGTTTAAGAATTAGAAACTGTAGAAATATTCTCCAGTCATTTCACAGATGAGATGATAAATGCCCAACCAAATCAATTAACACAAGAGTAAGCTAATAAAATATTGATGACCATATGTTAATTTTTTAGAATATAGATTAGCAAAGAAAACAGTGGTCACTTATCTAAAGCAACATAATTTTGATGGAGCATTTATAAGATGTGTCAAATGTAAATAAGAGTAATGTTTTTTTAGGAAGGAGAAAATTTTTTCAAATTGCTGAATTTTTTGGTAACGACAAACAGCTCAGATGTATGGTAAATACAATGTAGGCTATTTCTACTTTAATATATTTGCAATATCTTAACAATAAATGAAGAAGAAATAGCTTTGAAAGAAACTTGTGCTATGAAGAGGTTTTATTTTTTTTTAACTTTTTTTTGTATAATATAACGTATATAAAAAGCAAAGAAAGAAAAAACTGTAGTCTTCAAAGCACTCTTCAACTAGGAGTTATAAAACAGCTTCCAGAGTCTGTCATGAGCTACCGTGCAATCCTCTCAGATTTTTCTTTCTACCTATTCCAGAATACAGAAGGCTAGAAGGCATACATATTTTTTATCATCACAAGCAGCTTTTTCTTCTTTTTTGTAAAAAAATAATATGTATACAAAAAAGCAATAAATTTCAAAGCACAGCCACACAGTTATAGAACATATTTCAAAGTTTGGCATGGGTTACAATTCCACAATTTTAGGTTTTTGCTTCTAGCTGCTCTAAGATACTGGAGATGATAAAATATATCAATTTAATGATTCAGCAATCACATTCATTTATTAAATTCTATGTTCTCTGTATAGCTCCACCATCACCTTTGCTCTCTTTATCCCTCTCTTTAGGGGTGTTTGGACAATGGCTATTCCAATTTTTTAATGTCGGAAGGATCTGTCAATAATTTGGGGTAGGGAGATCGAACTATCTGATGTTCTGGAGAAGCTGGCCCTCTAGGTTTCAGGACTTATCTAGTCCAGGGACCCATCTGAAGGTTGTAAGTTTCTGGAAAGTTACTCTAGTGTATGCAACCCTTGTGGAATCTTATATATTGCCCTAGGTATTCTTTGGGATTGGCTGGAATGGTCCTAA
Source organism: Tamandua tetradactyla (assembly GCF_023851605.1). NCBI lineage: Eukaryota > Metazoa > Chordata > Mammalia > Pilosa > Myrmecophagidae > Tamandua > Tamandua tetradactyla. The sequence goes on from NC_135336.1 coordinate 78,925,961, forward strand.
TCGGGGGTTGGCAGGTTATGATAGGTAGCAATGTCTAACTGAAGCTTGCATAAAAGCAATCTCCAGATAGAGTCTCAACCACTTGAACTCTCTCTGCCACTGATACTTTATCAGGTATACTCCTTTCCCCCCTTTTGGTCAGGGTGGAATTGTTGATCTCATCAGGCATCATGTATAGTGCCCAAAGTCCACAGTCCATCAACATTCTCAAGTTTAGATAATATAATTGTTCCCAAAAGAACGTTAACCAATAAATAAACCCTCACCAAATAGGAAATCTAAACTTTCTCTTAAGTCTTGTCCCTCCCCCCACTACTTGCTTCTGCTGTTGCTGTAGTAGTGCCAATGCTTTCTCTTTCAACACAGCTCATTTCATGCAATAGCAGTTTTCCTCCTGAACCCTGGACTTAAACCCTCTTTGTACATGAATTGTACCTTGAAATAGTGCTTCTGGATATTTATTGCTGAGTCATAGGGCAATTTGATATTTAGTTTTCTAAGAAAACACCAAACAGTAATTCCATAGTGGCTACACCATTATATATTCCCACTAACAGTACACAAGTGTCTCAATTTCTCCATATTCTCTCCAACATTTATAGTTTCCTGCTTGTATAATAGCAGTTATTTTTATAGTTGTGAGGTTTAATCTCATTGTAGTCTTGATCTGCATTTCCCATATCCCATATAGCCAAGGAAAATGAACATTGCTTCATCTGTTTTTGAGCCATCTGTATTTGCTCTTCAGAAAAATGCCTATTCATATCCTTAGCCCATATTATAATTGGGTTGTTTGGTCTTTTGTTGTATGATTTATTTGCATATACAGGATATCAAACCTTTGTCCGATATGTGATTTTCAAATATTTTCTCCCATTGAGTTGGCTGCCTCTTCACTTTTTTGACAAAGTCTTTTGAGGTGCAGAATCATTTGATTTTTGAAGAGTTCCCATTTATCTTTTTTGTTGTTGTTGCTTGTGTAAGTATCTTGTCATCTGAAAATAATGAAAGTTTACATCTTCCTTTCTGATTTGGATGCCTTTTATTTCTTTGTCCTGCCTTATTACTCTAGCTTGAACTTCTAGCACACAGAATTGAGTAATAGTAGTGACAGTGGGCATCCTTGTCTTATTCCTGATCTTAGGGGGAAAGTTTTCAGTCTCCCTCCACTGAGTATGATATACGATGCTGGCTATTGTTTTTTCATGTATTCCCTTTATCATATTGAGGTAGTTACCTTTGATTCCTGTCTTTTGGAATGTTATTATCAGAAAAGGCTGTCTGTTTTTGTCGAATGTTTTTTCAACATCAAACAAGATGATCATGTGATTTTTCCCTTTTGATTTGTTAATGTGCTGTAATACATTAACTGATTTTCTTGTGTTGAACCATCCTGGATTCCTAGTATAAACCCAACTTGGTCATGATGTATAATTCTTTTAATGTGATGTTTGATTCCATTTGCTAATATTTTATTGAGAATTTTGCATGTATGCTCATTAGGGAGATTGGCCTGTAGTTTTCCTTTTTTATAGCATCTTTATGCAGTTTTGATATTAAAATGATAGCTTCATAAAATGACTTAGGTAGAGTTATTTTTTTTCCTCAATTTTTTTTGAAAAGTTTGAGCAGGATTAGTGTTAGTTCTTTTTGGAATGTTTGATAAAATTCCCTTGTGAAGCCATCTGGCCCTGGGCTTTTCTTTGTAGGAAGATTTTTGATGACTGATGGAATCTCTTTACTTGTGATTGGTTTGTTGAGCTCTTCTATTTCTTCCTGAGTCAGTGTAGCTTGATTTTGTGTTTCCAAGAATTTGTCCATTTCATCTAAGTTGTCTAGTTTGTTGACATATAGTTTTTCCTAGTATCCTCTCATGGTTTCTTCTATTTCTTCAGGGTCCGTGGTAACATACCTCCTCTCATTTCTGATTTTGTTTACTTGCATCCTCTTTTTTTTTTTTTTTCCTTTGTCTGTCCTGCTAGTGGCCCATCAATTTTATTGAATTTCTCAAAAAAAAAAGACAACTTCTGCATGGGGCAGGCCACAACAGTGCAGTGATACATTGCAGTGCAGGTAACGGCACAGGTTGGGGATCCTACAGTGGTGCCTGTGAATGTGAGTGCCCAGCAGCCAGGGAGGATGTAGCTGTGCAGTTGCATGAGTCTGGGGGATGTAACCCTAGTGTGTACTGGTCTATGGTGCAGAGCCCTTTATGCACATGCAGAGAGCTATGGTAGAGGGTTGACATTATGCCTACAAGGTCTGAGGGTGGATGTGGCCCAGCTACACAGGTCAGCACTTTTGCAGAGCTGGGGGTCATGACTGGAGGCAGTGCTCATGCACAGGTCTATGAGTATTGAAAACTGATGCTCCCAGAGTTGAGGAGCATGACTGGGGGCCATGCACATGCACGGGTCTAGGAGTGCTTAAACTGATGTTCCCATGCACAGAGCTGTGGGACTATTTGGGCTACAGGTGTAGCCTGGGTATGGAGGTTAGTGCCCACAGCCTTTATGCACTGGTGAAAGCCTGCAGTGAGCAGAGAGGGGGAGGTAGTACTTGGGAGGGGTGCAGGAGAAGTGGGTTGAGCAATACTTGGGATGGGGTATAGGGTGGATATGTGCACTGGGGTTTGAGGAGGCAGGGGTATTTGGAGTGCAGAGAGTGGGGGCAGGTGATGAGGTTCAGGTGTGTGGGGTGCAGGGTGAGTCATGGTTCATGGGTTTGCACTGCTGAAGGTAGCGCATTCAAGGAATGCATGTTAACTTACTTCCTAGTTCCCATCTCACCATCTCCCCATCTGTGGACTCTTGTGGGCTCCAGGCTTCCATATTAGGCTCCAGTTCTCTGCTTCTCAGTTCTTCAACTTTTGCAACCAGGGCCCCATCTGTGGTGCAGAAGACTCTTCCAGGTCAGTTGCACTCTGAATCACCATCTCAGTTGCCCTTCCATCCCTTCTCTAGCTTCTCCTTGGAGCAGGACTGAACTTGATTTACCCTATTCTGCCATCTTCCTGGAACTGAAGAGGTCATTTTTTGAAACCAGAATTCAAAAATTTTCCATTATGTATACTTTGTTATTAAAAATGTATGGAGTGGGCCACAATGGCTCAGCAGGCAGAGTTCTTACCTGCCATGCCAGAGACCCGGGTTCCATTCCCAGTGCCTGCCCATGCAAAAAAAAGAAAAAAAAAAGTGTGTCAAGAAATTAATAAAATTCTCAAATATCAACAATAAACACTTAAAGTTATATTCTGTAGCCTATTGACATTTTAGCATTTAAAGAGTTTCAGTGTGTTGCATGTATTGTTATTTAGCAGTAGAAATGCAAAATATTAATATGAAATATTAAAAATGCACAAGTTATAAAGAAAAACTGAAAAGTATCCAGGAAGATGAAAACTTCATAGTTGAAATACAACTAAAACTTTTGTCAACTTTTTTTTAAGAAATAAAAAAGGAATATCTTGATCAACTATGGACAGCCAGAAGTACATTGCTTATTTTCCTTCAGATGTAATTCCAAGATTACACCTTTTTAATCTATAGTCATCAAGACCAAGAACTCAAATAATCTGAATTTGAACCTCATTTTTTAATCTCTGCATTACAGATTCTTAAAACAAGATTTATAAAACTACTGGGAATTATACGGATTTCAAGTATATTGCTCTCACAAAGCATGTTTTCATTCACATTCATTCATTAACCAATTAATTATTGATATAATTTAATAATGCACTTAGGAATAGCACACTGGTTTGTCATTAATATGAGGTCATGTGAAAATATGTTGAATCAAATTTCCTTGTCTTGGTTCGATCCCTTTATATTATTTCATTGTCTTTTATATATACATGAGTGAATAGTACATTATATTATAAACATATGTAAATGCACAATGATTCTGAACATTTCCATTAGTCACCCATATTATGAAAAAGTTTTAGTGCTCCCTGAGGATAATAGGTGGTAATTAATGCCTACAATTAGTGATATTGTATATAAATAGATATACACATCTGAAAAATCAATTCTTTGAGGGTCATTTTATTTCATTTTTAGAACAGTGTAAATAGCAGCCCTCAGGCAGAATCATGAGCATTTTCAGGCAGAGTTTAGTGCTCCATTAACATATTTTATCTGACTAATTAAATAAAACCTGTTTACGCTACTCCTTGTAACAAAAATAAAAAGTAAGCCAAGCCATGATAACTGTGATTCTGAAAGAAGTTTTTCACTGTTATTTACAACCTATATGCCTGAAAGAAAAAAATTAATGATTTTAAATATGCAAATGAATCAGATGGATTTTCTTTCAAGATTAGATGTTGTTCATTCACACACTAATAGATGATAGTGGCTGCTGCAGTTTCCTTAGCTTCTCAAACATATACCAAACATGTAATGGTTTGGCTTAAACAATGAGTATTTATCTGTGCACAGTATTGAGGTTAGGTAAAAAAAAGTCCAAATCAAGTTATCCTCAAGGCAATACTTTCTCCCCAAAAGCTGTGGTTTCTAGAAGTGACTGCTGATGATCCTTGGTCTTTAGCGTAGCACAAGGAAAGGCGCATGGTAGCATCTCTTGGTCTCTCCCCTCCCTTTCAGATTCTGTTGATGTTCAGCTTCTGGATCCTTCTTCTGTGGCCTTCTCTCTTATCTGTGTTTCATTCACCTTATAAAGGATTTATAATGGACTTCAGTAATAGGATTAAACCCATTCTAATTTAGGTGGGTCACACCTTAACTGAGGTAACCTCTTCAAAAGGTCCGATTTACAATGAGTTAAAACCCACAGGAATGGATGGAATTTAAGAACGTTTTCCTGGGGTACATACCACACTAAACAACCACAGTGGCATAACTTTTTTAAGCCTCATGGTTTTTAGGAATTGATGGAAATATAATGCCCAAAATATATGATATATGCTACTATTAGGTGATTTTAAGAAATAACAATGCAAAGTTTTGGCTGAACAGTTTTTCTCAAGAGCCTCAGATGAGACATAAAGTGAACCAGAATCCCTGCAAGTTCTTGACTTGTATGAAAAATAATTCAGTTGTCATATTTGTCTGCAATTCTATAGCAACACCTATAGAACATAGTAAAGCCATGAATGGTAAAATCATTATATCCTCAACCTTACAAAAAAGAAAAATTAGAACAAATTACAGTTGGTCAAAAAAATTGAAAATAAAATAAAAATTACAGTTGCTTGTTTATTGAATATAAATGGCAAAATTGAGAGTTAAATCATATATGGTCTTTCAATTTAAATAAGACAGGTGTATCATTTAATATTCTTTGGGTTGCAAGTAACTCACCCTAAACTGTGTCTTAAACAATGTAAAGGTTTATCATATAGAATAAGAAATATAGAAGCAAAGTATAGGGATCTCTTCAGGCTATGTGTTCTTACTTTGTCAGGTGACTATGACAAACATGACACAATGGGTTATCTTAAGCAATAAACACATATTAGCTCATGATTTTGGAGCTAAAGGAAGTCCAAAATATAGACATCAGCAAGGTTTTCTTTCTCCCAAAAAAAAATGTGGCATTCTGTTGCTGGCTGTCAATGATTCTTGGGACTCCTTGGTTTGTATCTCTGCTTCCTGTCACATAATGTCTTTTCCTTTGGGGCATTTGTGATTTCTGACTTATTTTTATAAAGCTGCAGTAATATGGATTAAGGCCCACTTTTGTTCGGTTCACCACACCTTCACTAAAAATAGCAACTTCAAAAAGTCCTATTTACAATGGGCTCACACCCACAGGAACACAGATTAAAATTAAGGGCATGTGTTTGATGGGGTACATAACTCAGCCTACCACAGTATGCATGATTTTGGACAAATATTTTTGCAGAAACCCTGTCTATATGAATAATTTGTTTTTCAAATCTATTAAGAGTCATGGTCCATGTGATGTAGAGTGACTTATTGGTGAACATCTATGCTACTGGGTAGAGAAGTAGCACATGAATATTTTTGCTGTATCTTAAGAGTGCACATGAAGATTTGTCACAGTGTCCCAGTGCCATCTCAACCAGGTCTGTTCCATGAGCTATCTTTTAATGTAATTTATTGTCAGTTGAACGAGTTTTTCACTGCAGTGTAACAAAGTGCTACAAGCTTAGCAGAGCAACACAAATTTATTAGCTCTCAGTCCCTATAGTTCTGGGTAAAACATGACTGGATTCTCCACTGGGAGTTTCACTGAATGAAATTTAAGTGTGGGCAGGAACTGTGGTTCTCATCTAGGGTTCAGGGTCATCTTCCAAGCTCAGTTGATGATGGAAAAATTAATTTCCTTGCATATGGGGGACTAAGCTCTCTCTTTTCCTGGAAACTTGGTTGTGGACTGCTCTCAGCTCCCACAGGCCACCCAAAGTTCATTGCCAAATGTACCCATACACAGTGAACAATATGGAGGTTTGTTTGCTTCAAAGACAGTTAACAATGTCTTTCTGACTTCCTATTCTGTAGTCAACCAGAGAAAACATGTTAGGCTTTTCAAGAATTCATGTTTACGTCAGAACCACCCAAGAAAATTTCCTTTTTTGTCATATAATGTAGAATAATCACAGGAGTACTATCTTATCAAATTCAAAGCTTCCACATTGAGAAGGGAATTATACAAAAGCAAAGCTCCTAGAGCCTATCTTAGAATTCTGCCTATCACAATGCATAATTTTATATCTACCACAAGAAGAAAAAGGTAATGAGCTAAAGGTGGGAACACTGTTATTGTTTGCATCCCTGTGGCTCCCCGAAGCTGATTCTTATTGAAACAATGAAGATGCTGCCTCTACAGTTCTCTAAAATAATTTACTTAATGCTGGCTTCATCATTACTCATGACACTGCATCATGCACAGTGTCACCCATGAATATTGGTGTTTAACGACTTCCTCAAAGTTTGCCATTGTGCCTCACTGATGATGACCATAAATACAAGTCTCACTGAGATTATGCAGGAAGATGAGAATGATAATTTGTTTGGATCATGTTAAATTTACTGTTCTGAAGTTTACAGCAGTAAATATAAGTAGTGCATCTGTTTTTGAACTCTTTAGGTCATAATCACTATATTCCTATTTCTATGTTGATCACATCCCTTCCTTTCACACAATGCCAAAAGTGGGGAGGGTAAGAAAAGGGAGCATTATCTGACTCTTATTCAAATCCTCATGTGTTAGGACCTTCAGTATTGGAATATGGTGTGAAAGGCTAAGGGAATATAAGTGCAGCTACCTCTGGAAGCCTGGTGGACATGTGGGCAGGAGCCTGCAGTGGAAGAAGAGTGACCATCCCATGTTCAAGCAGAGGTAGTGCACGGGGTAAAGGATGCTGCCTGTCACCACTCCAACCTTTGGGTGCCCTAGAGCAAAGATGCTTGAGGTTGAACATTAGTAGCTCAAGTCCTGCTCTCTGAGAGTCACCCAAGTCAACGAAGTCCAATATCTTGGGATCCTGTGGAAGAAATAGAACACTGGACAGTGGGGGGAATTGATTTACCATGCCAAACTTTGACAATTTGCCCATCCACAGGGCTCTAGATAATTTATTAAGGTAAGCCCTGGAGCTCGTTTGGGCATCTGGTTGACCATACCTAGGGGAGAGAACAGATCAAGAAGGGAAGAAATAGGGTTTAAGCTAATACAGATCTATCTCAGGGCTCATGATGCCACACCAGGACCACTGCAGGCCCTGGATAGTCCCAGGACCACTGCAGACCCTGCACAGTCCCAGGCACTCGATGGGGACTTAGAAAATGTCAAAGAAGTGGAGAAGACATGGTGAGAGCTGAAGAAGAACTCCCACTTTCCCTGGTTCTGGGACTGTAAATGCTTCTGGTCCCCTTTTCTTCCTCTTTAGATCTCCTCCTTCCCTTGCTAACTTACAGTCAGCTCCATAAATTTCTTCTTGAAAATCTACTTGTCCTACTCCCACTTCATCAGAGAACATCCTGAGTATTAATTATCTGCAACTGAAATAGTTTATCAAAATATTTAATTAAATGAAGACAATTGTTCTTCTTATGAGCACTTCTTATTTTTCTCCATCCTGCTCAATAAACTTGAAACATTTCCCACATTACTTCACAAGTATATAGGAATTTAAACTCTTTTGACTAATATATAGTAGAAAATCACTGCATTAACATGAAGTGGACAAAAATTTCTTCTCACTTTCTGCATTCAAAAAATCACAAAATCAAATTTCTTCTCCAGTTGGATTTTAAAATGAGGTATGAATTATATATCTAATTTTATCATCACTGCCAAAAGAAATCTTAAACCCATTGGGCTAGAAAATTCTGTTTGTATTCACCAGGTCTTTTATTTTGCCTTTAGTCATAATCTCACTCAAACTATAACCTATAGTGTAGGTAGGAGAATATTTCACTTTTCTAATTCCTCCAGTTCTACGACTTCTTTAGAACCTAATCACATATTTAGAAACCTCTTCTGAAAAAAAAATAAGTTTTTCTATCTCTTACTTTGTCAATCTTGTTATTGCTCCTTAAAATTGTCTGTAAAACTTAGACAATGGGCTTTCTTACCTTTTTAGTTGAACTACAAAGATATTGAATATAATTAAATGAAAGAAGATATCATCAATTTTAAATTCTCTGAGATTTTGACTTAATTATACCGACCTGAATAAAGAAGAAAAGACAAATCCAAAATTAAGGTATGATGGTAGGAAAGCTCTTATTATCTCTTTTTACCATCTTTCCTTTTAAAAACCGACATGTCATATTAAGGTTGCTTTGGAATTTAAGAGCTAATAATTTTAATGCTAAAACAAATTACAAAACTTGTACATACTAAAGGTAATCTATATTTATTTATTTAACTTAGTATCAAGGCAAAATAGTTACATCTTCAACTTAATGGTTTCTTTAAGCTTTAAAATAATAATTTCCCCTTGATAAAAACTGATACAGTCCTTCGCAAATACATAAATAAGATTAAATGGGCATGTGCTAACTACTGATATTTCCCTCCTACCAAAGCTAAATGAGAAGGAATGGTCTTATCTCACAGATTAACAAATTAAAATGATGTGATGTTAAGTGACTCGCTCACTTTAACTTTGGCGTGATTCAAATCAGGCAAAAACTAAACGTCAAATTCTTCTCTGCTGAAACAACAAATAAAATTACTTATAAATATTTTGGTAATATATACATTGATTTACTATTTTCTGGTTTTTTGTCAAAAATTAATTGATCTAGTGTCAATGGAAAGAGCATAATTTCTTTTATTGTCCAATATCATTTACTGACATAACTATAACAACCATATAATTACTGTCTCATTCCTAAAAGGAATAGATACTACAACTGGTCTGTTTGAGTAATGGGTAGGAAATATATGGTCCCTAAGGTGAGAAGCCTGGGTTAGAAAACAGCTAGGAGGTGGGAGAGAAGGGATAACAGAGAGGAAAAGGGAGCATGAAGTGGGAGATGTGGCTAAACACCAGCTGAGTTTACTCCCCAGAATTTCTCATGCTGTGACATCAAATGCACACTGAGGAAGGGAGGAAATGCAGCTTTTACAAATCCAGTCTTGTCAGTTACCAAATCATTAAGTATAATAATCAAGAATACCGAATATTGAACATAACTTTTCCTGATGAAGAAAAGACTGATATCAATTATAATTATTAATGCTAACAATAAGCATTTTGTTTTACTTTTGTGACATCTCACTCTGTCCTGGTTCTCATTCCTAACTCTCCCCATACCAGCTGCACGAAAATAAAGAAAACGAAATGAGGAAAAAAATTCAATGAAACTGAGAACATCAAAAGGATACTCTCAATTTTCTACAACAAGATAATTACATAAACCAAAATTGCTTTTTTTTAACTATAGAAAGTAGTTAGCAATTAACTGTGAATGATAAAGAAAGGAAAGTTTGCCTAAAAGAAGAAAGACTTGTGTCAGATTGTCCAGGGTACTGCAAACCTAGTCCATGGAGGTGGTTCCTTGTCAAGACAGAGTTAGACCGGTCTCAGTGTGCTTCCTAAAGTCACGGTCATTTCAGTGGTGGATTTCCTGGATATTTTCAAGTTTCTTTGGTGGGTAAGGGTAGTGGGATTGGGTGAAGAACTGTAGATTTTTTTTCTCTTCTCACTTGCCTATGACAGCATGGAGAAGCAGAAAGAGAGAACACAACCAGAAACTCTCGTATACTGGTAAGAGAGAGAACAGAGTAGGCCTGGGAGATGATTAGAATAATGGCAGCAAGGTAAAGAAATTATTGTGCAAATAAAAGTATTTGAATTTATTGTGTTGCATTATATGAAAGCAAAACAACATGCAATGAAAATAATAATAGAAAAATGAATAAGTAAATCAATAGAGGTTAAGAAAAGGTGTTTAAAAGCTGGACTCTTTCAGGAAGGAAAGCAAAAGAAAGGGAGGAAGCAAAAATAATGTGAGTGAAATCTGTGCACAATCTGAATATCAAAGATGGGGCACTGGTGATATCAAATGGCAGACCTCAGTCATGAGAAAGTCAAATTGAATGGGCTCTGTGACCTAAGAAGTCATAAGAATTTGGTAAATGTTGGGACTCAGAACAGACAAGTAAGGTATTGGGAAAATCAAGCAGCATTTCCTGTACAGCAGAGAGTAAAAGTTAAGCGATTATTGAGGGAGGGAAGCATCCCCAATAGTTCAATGGGGAGCATGATCATAAAAGTCTTTGTGAACCAGCTCACTTTTGAGAATAAAGGGAGTACTATATGTTGGGTGCTATAAGCTTAATATATATCTTATCTTTTTACAAAACAAGAACAACAAAAATAAGCCTCACAATCCAAATAATGATAGACATTATTTTCAGTTGGAGACAAAAGGTCCAGCACATTTTAGAATGACTATTGCTTTCTAACTCTTCTATCTGAATCACATAGAGATTGCACATATCACTGTAACATTACCACTTAACTACTGACTTCCCCAAATTCTTTTTGACTCCTTCTTTCTGGACAACCTGATATATTAGGGCTTCCCAAACGTTTTTTCTCTTCTTATTGTCCTATATTTTTGTACAGTATTCCGTCTACCTGAAATAATACATTCCCTCCAATTCCTGCCTTCTCCAACTCCCTTTCGTTTACAATTACTACCTGTATCCTTTCTAGACTTTTAGTGAACATCTTATCTTTATCTGGCCTCACAACTCTTAACTAGGATAGTAATTTTAATCTCATACATACTTGTTGCATTTCCTATAATCTTTTCCAGTCTAAATCTCATTTTAAAAAATTTCATATTTATTTAAATTTTTAGCTTAAGTTATTGCAAGACCTGGCACATTCTATCTATCTTTATACTCCTACTCCATCACCATCCCAACCCTACCCCAAATATATAGTACACATTAGTCACCAAGTAAACATTTTGTTTTTAATGAATGAAAATGAGTTTCTTCATATTGTTTATTTTTGCATTGTTTTCACTTGCTACTTCTTGTCCAATAATAATCGTTTTTTTATAAATGCAGATTTAAGCAATGCTGATGAACTTAGGAGTCAAGTAGTGAGAGAACTAATCCTTCATGTGAAAATTCCATGTGAAGTAATGAACTGATAAAAGTATATTAATCTTATTTTAAAAGCCTGGGCTTACAAATCACAATTTCCAACTCGTATCTGCCAGATATGCATTAAGTCCCCCTACACATTTTGGTAAGAATAATTTACTGAACATTGCTTTCCCTTAATTCATGCATCCCTTCAGTACAGCTATGAATATATCTTGATAAAGCTTTGCATTTTGAACTAACAAATGCTGCATGAAAAAGCTCAAGTGGACAGATCTTCCCTGACAAATACGTTTTATGAAAAGATCAATGGTATATTATACTGTACAGAGAAGAAAGATCTCGGCACATTCTGGTTTTTACAAGCAACAGGAAAATTACAAGCTGAATCAATATGTCCAACAGAATGCCTGTTCATTTGCTACTGACTCAGGCTATTCCTGGAGAATCTTGAGCAGCTGTCTTTTTTCTACTTTGTGTTTTCGGAACTGACACATGGTAACTTGAGGACTGAAATACTAAGACTTCAAAGCTCCCACTCTGTGTGGGCAGCATCTTCACAGGCATCAGCGATGATACAACCACTTACATCACAGGGCTGAATAATAAGCCTTCCTCTAGGGAGCAAGCAGTTGGAGGAAGCTTCCTGCACCCATTATTTCAGACTACAATTAAGCAACTTGAGGTATTGGGCCCACTTGCACTCAGCGAATTCATAGTTTTTGTTGGCTTTTGTCTAAGTGATTATCTTATGGCTGTGTCCCAAGCACTTTAAATGAAAAAAAAATAGATTTTTATTTTTATTTGAATACAACAGCAAATATGCTGCTGTACTTCTCTTTAAAACACTTATAATTACCTACAAACAGCAAATAGGGTAATAAGAAAATATTTTAGAGGTTATGGAGTGTACACATTTTTGTATTACACAGATACAGGCATTGCTTTTTAAGTGCTATTTCCAAATATATTATTAACAAAATTTCTTAATATTGTGGCCTTTAATGAACATCATGGCAAATGCATGCTTTTAAACATTTTCAGTCTATTTGTAGCATTACAGTCTTTTACATAAGCCTAAATCACGAGCAAAATGGTTTCTGCTAATTTCTTCCTATGTGAGGCTACCGCCTGAAAAATTATCGTATCTTTGACACAGGTTAGAATGTATAACTTTGAACTGCAAAATATATTCCAGCTCTTCAGTATGATAGACTTAGATCTCAGCCTTCTTTACAAAGTTCTATCTAAGGTTTAAAACTTCTGTGAGGACCCAGGGCCTGTTCCCATCCTATCCTCCATCATGCACCCAGCCACTTACATGACCAGGACAGACACTGGAAGGTCAACAGATCCCCTCGGGGGAGAAAGACTGTCATTAAAACTCTCATCCCCGGTACCTGAAACTGTTGTGGTATGTTCCAGTAACCCAGATTCTTGAAAACAATTGTATAACTATATAGTTTTAACAATGTATCCATGTGATTGTGAAAATAATGGGGATGGGTGGGGGGATAACTGGCAAAAAATATTGGGTAGATTGAAATATTAATGGTCAGTGAGAGGGAGGGATAAGGAGAATGGAATATATGAATTTCTTCTTTTTTCTTTTCATTTCTTTTTCTGGACAAAAATATTCTAAAACGAAAATGTTCTAAAGTGTTCATGGTGATGAATACACAGCTATGCGATAATATGGTTAGCTATTGATTGTATACTTTGGATGGACTGTGTGTGTGTGAAGATTTCTCAATGAAAATGCTTTAAAAAAAAATCTTCCCTCCCCTAAACAAATCTCATGAGATGCTGCTGAAACTCCATTGTCACACCCTGTGGACCTAAACATTTGTAAGCCGCTTCCATGGCACTCCTTTCTCTCTCTCTTTTACACAGAACATTGACTTCCATTCCCTGACTAGCTGCCATCTGGAAGAATCTTCTCCTGATCACAAGTCCCTAATTAAATTCATGGGTAACTCTGTGCCAGAGGTGTTCTTTGGTCTTGGGGCTTAGGTTAGATTGGAACACTTCCAACATAAAAGAAGGTCTTCAGTAACTATGGAAAGTTCTGTTTTTTTGTTTTGTTTTGTTTTTTAACCTGCAACAGATAAAAGGCTTTTCTCAGACCACCAGGAGATGAGAGGAGGGCGAATAATTGTACTGTGATATCAACTTTTCACATATTAAGTGATTTCCATTTTAAAGACCGAAGTCCTGTCGTATTGGAAAACCTTTATAGAAATAGTGACTATCATAAAATATATGGCCCTTCTAAATTTTTCATATTGGAAGGATCTGTCACTAAAGTTGGGTAGGGATATGGAACTATCTGATGTTCTGGAGAGGGTAGGCTATGTTTCAAGACTTATCTGGACCAGGGACCCATCTGGACATCGTAGGTTTATGGAAAGTTACTCTAGTGCATGGAACCCTCATGAAATCTTATATATTTCTCTATGATTTCTGTTTAATAAGTTGCTAGTTTACACTTCTAAGGCCAAGAAAATGTTCCAATTAAAGTAAGCTTATAAAAACATCCAAAGTAAGGCACCAAGAAGAGGTTACCTTCATCAAGAACGGCCGATGGGGTTCAGCATTTCTCAGTTGGAAGGTACTTGGTGACCGTGATGACAGGCTGTTAGCTTTCTCTCCCAGCTTCCTGTTATTCTCCTTCTTCCTCTCCAAAGGCTGGTGGACTCTGTGGTTCTCTTGGCCTGGTGGCTCTACTCAGCTCTGCTGTGGCTTTCTTGTAGCTCTAAAAAGGGACCACCCGCAATTGGGTGGGTCACATTTCCATGGATTATCAAGATGCTCCCAGTCCACAATATTGAATGATGATTAAAGGACATGGCATTTCTGGTGTCCACCACAGATTCAAACCAGCACAATGTCCATGTACTATCTATTCAAAAGTTACTGAGCTACTAAAAATAAAAAAAGAATTAATAACTGATTGTGATAACTGAATCATTATATAGATTTTTTTCTTTCTCTATTTAAGAATAGGCAGAAGTTAATACCTGAAGTTATTGAAACTCAAGGAGTATCAGTCTTGTTTTCAGTTACTATTGTAATAGTTATGATAGCCTAGCCTCAGACTTTTATATCCTTACTATTGTAATGCTAACAGCTCCATTCTCCCTTGTTTGAAATCATAAAAACCCAAACTCCTTTGACTGGGGGAGACAGATTTATGGGCACATAGGCCATATGATCTCCTGCTTCCAGCTTAGCAATAAACTCATTCCCTCTTCAAAACCCCAGTGTCATATATTGGCTATTGTGCACATCAGACAGAGAACACCACATTTGCTTGGTGTCACTGGTCTCTTGAGGTCAATTTTTAAATGATACAGCTTGTTATATCATCCATATTATCAGTGAGCAATAAGAACCCAGTTTTATAGACTATTACGCAGGTTTGAAAGTGTGTTCCCCAGAAAAGCCATGTCCCTTAATTTCAATTCAATATTGTAGGGTGAAAATCCTTTTGACTAGGTTATCTCCACAGAGATGTGATACTCCCAGTTGTGAGCATGAGCTTTAGATGAGATTACTTCCATGGAGATGTGACATGCCCAATTGTGGGGGTGACCTTTTAATTAGATGGTGATGTGACTCTGCCCATTCAAGTTGGGTCTTGATTAGTTTACTAGAGTACTTTAAAAGGGGTAACATTTTGAAGAAATCTTAGATGCAGATGCACACACAGACATTTGGAAATGCAGATGCAGATGCTTGGAGAACAGTTGTTTCAGAGCTGACAGAGACATGGATGTTTGGAGATGTCTAGAGTGGGACAGAGAGAGGAGATGCCTACACATGGACAAAGTCCACAGACATTACCATATGCCTTCCCATGAGATGCTACGCAAACCAGAATCCAGAGTTGTATTCTGGAGGAGCTAAGTGAAGGCCCACAGATGCTTAAAGAGGAAAACACTGGTGTCAGAAGCTGGGGAAGCAATAGAACCAGGACTGAGGACCAGTGAATACCAGCCACATGCCTCCCCAGCTGATATAGGTATTCTGGATGGCATCAGCGTTTCTTCAGTGAAGGTAACCACTTGTTGGTGCCTTAATTTGGACATTTTCAAGGCCTTAGAAACTTAAACTTGCAACTATTAAAGTTTCCTTTTTAAAAGCCATTCCATTTCTGGTACATTGACTTCCGGCAGCTTTAACAAACTAATAAGACTGTGTATATAGTCTTTCATAAACAGTTCTATGGCCAACAAATAAAACTGTATGAGCCATGCAATAGGCACTCTGTGCAAAGCTGTTTTGACGAATGAATTGATACATTCATTTTCTTTTCATTTTAACGAGCATTTTGTAGCATATTCAAATGTAGTTCTAAACATTTTAGAACTATATTTCTTTTTTTAAATAGCATAACAACTTGTGGGGTAAACACAGATATTAATTTTATATTTTAATGTCTCTTCTATAATTATAAAAGTTGAATTTGTGCTCAAATTCTTATTGGAGAGGTCTTAAAGAAAATGTGATTTGGCTGCATTTTTGATATGCTAGAGGTGGTAGACTCTATTTTGGGGATATACACAGAATTCTAAATTTCTTCTGCATAAATTCACAGAATAGAGGGAAATAAAGGTCCAAAATGGAAAAGTTAACTCTCTGTTATTAATAAAATCATACATATTATAGTCTCAAAAAGCCTCTAATAATCCCTTTCAACACAGAAAAACAAACTAAGTCCTATTTCTAGCTCTTCAACCCCTCTAAATCAGTTTTATTTTTTGTCCTTATCGGTAAAGGGAAAGTTTGAAAAGATAATCTCAGAGTCTCCTTCCAGATCTGAAATACTATGATTGTTTGAATGCAAATTAATTCACTTATGATTTTTAGATAACTAAAGCTTTAATAACTTATTTTTAATTGTCAAAATCTGGAGCAAACTATTTCCTAACATCTGATGGTCTCTCCTTTCCACTTCTATTCTTTCCTTTGTTTCTTCAAATTTTTCAAAGAATAAAGTTGGACAATTCAGACATCAGTAATCCCACACTTCAGAAGTTGGATACGTTATTTCTGAAAGGTTATTGACTATCTGTCTGTCATTTTCTTTTAATATAATTAGAATTCATCTCTAATTTATAAATAAACATATATTTATGTATGTAAGTTCCTAAACTAGAGACAATATTTGCCTTTTAGGAAGGTTTCTAAAACTCTTACGTATTTTCATAATGATCTTTAAAGAAGTAAGTACCGTATATTCTTATGCATACTTTATACTATAAATAAACACTGGTTAAGTTTATTGACTTAAAGGTGTGAGACATCACAGTGAATTCTTAAAAAAAAATTCTAACAAGCTCTGATTAATTATCATTTAAAATGGTGATACTTCTCTTTTGAATATACCATGAGTGCTATTTCCCCACAGGCCAACAATTTTGCTATTTTATATAATCTCTAGTGACCAGCAGGGGCAAAGTCCCTAGGAATTAATAAGTGAGATTAACCAGGCACAATTTATAATTTATAGTGACGAGAAAATATCCCAAATAAAGTTGCCAAATATGTTATCAACCCAGTTCAGCAAAGGGACTCAAGCTAAATTTTTCTGCTTCATGACCTTATATTTTTAAAATGCTTTTAATTCATAGTATAGGAACTGCAATAATAATAATAAAAAAGAATATGAGTGTTCCAACAAAAGCTCCCTTAGAATATAAGCACTGGAATAGATCTCCTCATACATGCATCTCCACTTCCATCTAAAACTTGGATACACTGGGTAATAAATATTTGATAGGAATAGATTTTTTTAAAAGAAAAGGTAAGTATTCAAAACCTGGAAACAGGGTTACAACAAATATGCTTGCATCATATTTGTAAAATATTTTTTAAATATTTAGGAAAAAAGATTTTTTTTTCTAAATAGATGTTCATTAAAATCCTTATACAATCAATGCAACAATATTAAGATTTGTATTTTAAATACGGTAATCAAGACTACAAGGAAGTATTTAATGTCAGGTTATTATTCTCTTAAAAAAGTTAGGTCAGAGGAAATACAAAGTAATATATTTAATTCAGTGACAACTAAATTCATTGCAATTGAAATCATATTTATTAACTATTATTTACAGTTTGTTAGCCATTGGCTGTGCTCTTATAATTTTGCTATACAGGAAAGTTGATGTCAATGAAATTTGTTGTATACATGTACATTTACAATGTTTACATTTTCTCTAGGCCACAAAGAAGAAGAGATGCCAAGATTAAAAGGATCCACATATCTATGATTTTGCCTGCTAATTTTAACAAGTGCATCAGTTCCAGATTATTTTGAGTCACTGATTTTTTTCCTCATTATGGTCATATTTCCCTGCATTTTTGTATGCCTGATAATTTTTTATTGGATGCTAGACATTGTTATTTTTTAATCATAAGTGCTATATTTCTTTGTATTCCTTTAAATGTTTGGATTATTTTAAATATTGAAACAATACATTTAATTATCAAATATCTCAATGTAAATAGTTAATATTTGAAAACATCCATGTATGCAAACAATGTTAAGTTTAATAAAAATAAATCTGAGAATTATTTTAATACACATAAATTATTTTAAATTTTTTAAGAAATATAAATAGCTGGAATTAGGCCACCAAAATCCATGACTCAGTTATTAAGATTTTATTTGTTATTATTTGTTTATTTGCTTTAAACAATGAACATTTGAGGTAAATTTATTAATTAAGATTTTAAGTGCAAGAATAGCAAGTTACTCTAAACATAAACCCTGATATTTATCAATAGTTACATATTCTTCTACATATTTTTTATTTAAGAAAACAAACAATATACTTAGAACCACCAACTGTGGATATCTTACTTAGCTTAACCATATAAATAAGGTGTCCATATAATTATTGTAAAGCTTGTGTTTACCCAGTAAGTTTCATAAACCAATAATATTAAGGCAATAAGAAAAAAATCTACATATTCAGATAGCAAAGTTCTTAAATTCTAAGTATTAAGTACTTAGATACCCTTTGACCAACTGTCAAAACTGTGAATGCTCTCAAAATATGAAGCAGAACATTCTTACAAATATCTGCATCGCTCAAGTAATGACCTATGTTACTAAATATTTCCCTTATTTCAAGAAATAAATATGAAGATACAAACATTTTTACAATTAACATATGGAAATCTTAACAACTTAAAATAGATATCTTAGTTTATCCATAGGCATACTAAAAAAAAAAAAATCTAAGTACTCATCGTAATACCTGTTTGTACATTATGTTTCATAAACAAATTTAAAATTAAAGTAAGGAAGGAAAAAAATCCATAAATACAGATTATCAGAGTTACTTGAATTGCAAATATTAAACAGTATCTTAAATACTATTTAATTGACTATCAAAACTGTGTGCATTCTCAAAATATCAAATAAAAAGTTATTACAAAATCAGCTTTGCTATAGTAGTGAGCTATGTTGCTCAATATTTTCAAATTTTTTATTTCAGGAATTTATTTTATCTAATATTGTTATAACTGCCTATAGTTTTTTAAACCATTTTTTAAATTGTAAAATATAACATATATATACAAAGAAAAAAGCAATAATTTTCGAAGCACACTTCAACAAGCAGTGACAGAACAGTTCCCACAGTTTGTCTTGGGCTACCATGCCCTCAATTCAGATCTTTCCTTCCAGTTTCTCCAAAACACTAGCAGCTTTATCAGAGTCATAATAGTGGAATCATATAGTACCTGTCTTTTTGTGTCTGCCTTATTTCACTCAACATTATGTCCTCAAGGTTCATCCAGGTTGTCATGTTTCAGGACATCATTTTGTCTAAATGTTGCATAATATTTCATCGCATGTATACAGCACATTTTGTCTATACACTCATCTGTTGATGGGTACCTGGATTGCTTCCATCTACTGGCAATTGTGAATAGTGCTACTATGAACATTGGTGTGCAAATGTCTGTTTGTGTCACTGCCCCCAACTCTTCTGTATATATACCAAAAAATGGTATTGTCAGGCCATAGGGCAACTCAATATTTAGTTTTCTGAAGAATCACCAAACTGATTTCCGCAGCTGCTGAACCATTTACATTCCCACCAACAGTGAATGTGTTCCAATTTCTCCACATCCTCTCCAACATTTACAGTTCCCTGTTTGTTTAATAGCAGTCATTTTTGTAGATGTGAGGTGATGTCTCATTGTCATCTTAATTTACATTTCTCTTATAACCAATGAAGATAAGCAGCTCTTCATATGCTTTTTAAACATCTGTATTTACTCTTCAGAAGAGTGCCTATTCATTTCCTCTGCACAATTTACAATTGAGTTGCTTGTTCTTTTGTTGGTGAGCTGCATAATTTCCTTATGTACATGGGATACCAAGCTTTTATCCAATATGTGATTCCCAAATATTTTCTCCCCTTGTGTTGGGTGTCTCTTCACCTTTTCGAACATTTTTTTGTGGAAAGACTTTTGATGACTGATGGGACGTCTTTATTTGTAATTGGTTTGTTGAGATCTTCTATTTCTTTTGAGTTAGTATAGGTAATTTGTGTCTTTCTAGGAATTTGTCCATTTCATCTAAGTTATCTAGTTGGTTGGTAAATAGTTATTCATAATTATTCTCTTATGATTTTTTATATTTCTTCACAATCTTTGGTAGCAGGCCCCCTCTCATTTCTGATTTTATTTGTTTCCTCTCTCTTTCCTTCTTGTTAGTCTAGCTAGGTGACCACCAATTTTATTAATTTTCTCAAAGAATCAACTTTTAGTTTTGTTGATTCTTTCTATCATTTTATTGCTCTTCAAATATTAATTTATGCTTATTATTTCTCTTCTCTTATTTGCTTTGGGGTTAATTTGTTGTTCTTTTTCTAAATTCTCCAGATGAGCAGTTAAAGCTTCAAGTTTTGTTTGTTCTTGTTTTTTAATATAGGTATTTAGGGTAATAAATTTCCCTCTCAGCAAACTTTTAAGTTTTGATATATCGTATTCTCATTATCATTTGTCTCCAGATGTTTACTGATTTCTGTAGCTACTTCTTCCTTGACCCACTGATTATTTGAGTGTGTTCTCCACGTATTTGTGCAAGCTCTAGTTCTTCAGTGATTATTAATTGCCAACTTTATTCTGTTGTGATCAGAGAAAGTGCTTTAGATGATTTCAATCTTACTAAATTTGTAAAGACTCAGTTAATGTCCCAGTATATGATCTATGCTGGAGAACAGTCCATGTGCCTTAGAGAATAATATGCATCTGGTGTTTGGGGATGTAATGATCTGTATATGTCTATTAGATCTAATTCACTTATCTTATTGTTTTGGATCTCTATTTCCTCGTTGATTCTCTTTGTAGTTGTTCTATCTATAGTGGAGAGTCGTATATTGAAGTCCCCCACTATTACTGTTGATACATCTACAGCACCCTTCAGTTTTTCCAATATGTGTCTCATGTACTTCGGAGCTTCTTGATTGGGAGCATACACATTAATGATTGTTATTTCTTGCTGGTAAATTGCCCTTTTTATTAATTGTAGTGTCTTTTTTTGTCTCTTATGACATCTTTACATTTAAAGTGTATTTTCTCTGATATTAGTATAGCTACTCCTGTTTTCTTTTAGTTTCAGCTTGCATAAAAGATATTTTTCCATTGTTTCACTTTCAAGATAAATGTGTCCTTGAGTTTAAGATGTGTCTCTTGTAAACAGCATATAGATGGATTATGTTTCTTGATCCAGTCTGTCAATCTTTTAATTGGTGAGTTTAGTCCATTAAGATTCAAAGTAATTACTGTAAGAGCAGTTCTTGATTCTACATCTTGTCCTGTAGTTTTTATTTGTCAGTTCTGTGCCTTATTTTTGTCTCTCTCTCTCTTCCTTTACATTACCTTTACTTATATTCTTCAATTCTGTGCTCTCCTGCACACCTCCCTCTCCTATGTTTTTTTAATCAGCTGACACAGCTCCCTTTAGTACTTCTGGTAGGACTGATCTCTTGTTGACTAGTTGTCTCAATCTTTATCTTTGAGGATTTTAATCTCTCCCTCAATTTTGAAGGGTAACTTGTCGGAAAAAGAATCCTTAGTTGAAAGCCCTTCTCATTCAGGATTTTAAAAATATCATATCACTGCCTTCTTGCTACCATAGTGCCTATTAAGTAGTCTGAAGTCAATCCTATGTGTTTCCCCTTGTATGTATTAGATTGCTTTACTCTTACTACTTTCAGGGTTTTCTTTTTCTCTTCAACACCTGACACTGTGATTAGTATGTGCCTTGGAGTGGACTTGTTCAGATTTATTCTATTTAGAGTTTTCTGGGCCTCATAAATGTGCATATTTGTATCTTTTAGAGGGCTGGGAAGTTTTCTCCAATTATATCTTTATCTACCTTTCCCAGCCCTTTGCTCTTCTCTTCTCCTTCTGGGACATCAATGATTCTTATATTTTGTCACCTCTTGTTGTCCATCATTTCCATAACATCCAGTTGCATTTTTTCCATCTTACTTGCCGTTTGTTCTTTCATGCATCTTATTTCTATTGATCTATCTTCTAGTCACTTATTCTTCCTTCTGCTTCTTTGAATCTGCTATCATGTATCTCCAGTATATTTTTTATTTGGTCTACTTTATCTTTCATTTCTGTGAGATCTGACATTTTTCTATTTAACCTCCCAAATTCTTCTTTATGCTCTTCTAGCATCTTCCTGATATTCTCTATTTCTTTATAAATATCCTTAAGTAGTTTTTCCATATTCTGTGTCCCCTCTGGGATTTTGATTTGGTCATTTGGCTGGGCCATTTCAGCTTGGCTGTTCATGTACTTTGTGTTTTCTCTTGTGTTCTGGCCATTTGTTTATCTTGATATGGTTGTTATGCAAGTTGGTTTCCTTCACTCTTCTAAAGTTTTGTATTTACTTAGTTTTTGCTGAATGTTTCCTTTCACATTTTGTTTGTTGGTTATTCTCTGCCAAATCAAGGTCTGGATCTCATGTAGTGCATACAGTTCAACTTAAGTGTCTATTGTAAGGTAGGCCAGGGTGCACTCCAGTGGCAGAATGGCTGACTACCATGCAGGAGACCCAACCTGAACTCCTAGCTCCTTCTAGTCAGGTGGTGGTAAATGTAAGACTCTTCCTCCCTCAAGCTCTCCCCTCCTTATCTGGTGCAGCCTACCTGCACTTACAGAGTCTGGCCTGCTGATGGCAGGCTCGAGTCTCCTTCTCCCTCAGCCTGGCCCCTCCTGGCCAGAGGCCTGGAGGTCCTGGTGCTCAGCAAGGGGGCTTCTCTGCCAGGGGCAGCCAGCTAGCAGGCCTCTGCTGGGGAACCAGAGAGCCAAGTGTGGGGGATCAGCTGATCATCTGATCAGCCAGGCTTGGTGGACCTGCCAGACACTGCTACTGCTGGGCTGGCTATTCCCATACCCAACCAGGTGATCACTGCCCCCACCCCGAGGCCCGCCCTGCAGTGGACAAGCTCTGGCTTCTGGGCTTCCTGCTGATGCTGCCCATTGCGACCCAGTGGGGAGGTTTCCTCAGCCAGCAGCTGCACAGACTGGAGCTGAGGAGAGTCAGTTCCCTCTAATTGCACCTCCCAGGTGCACCATAGCCCACCTGGTGGGGATTCCAGTCACCTGACCTACTCGCTCTCCCCAGATCCTCCTCCCTGCCAAAACTGCCCAAAGACCTTCCTAGACAACTCACACCCAGGGACCTGCAGTCCCAGATATTTTCTCCCTGTTTTCTATCATGTTTCATGGAGCAAGAGTGAACTCAACTCTATTCCAGTCCACCATCTTCCCGGAAGATCAATAGTTATTTTTTAATAGGTCATTGCATTTTGGAATTAGTGAGGCCCTTTATTGCTTATCTATTACAAACTCTTAATTTTGCAGCTGATCCAGAAACTTGTTTAAGATCATATACATAGATATTGACAGTAGCTGGTTATGAATCCATATCCTGTTAGTCCCAGTCCAAAAAACCACAATGTAAGTTAAAATACAGCTGGAAATGTTATTAAGTTCTGATTAGTAAGTGATGACTCTGGCTTCATTTGTATGGTAGAAAATATTTTTTAACTTCTCTTGAAGTAGTATTCTGGGTGTATTTATTTTGTTTTGTGCTTCCTCTTCTCTCTCACTTGCTTCCCCTCTTCTTCTTTCTTACTTTAGCTTTCTCTACTTCTATGAAAAATGCCCTCCATATTATCACAACCATAATGTTAGTTTGTCTAGTCAGTGGCCTTGCACCCCAAAGTTTTGGGTAGAATAAAGAAACAGAAGGGAAAAGCAAGAGCAGAGGCAGTAGTGTGTTGTGTGGCCATTAGTGAGCCAAACTTCTTAACCAACATTCATGTTTTTGGAAACCTGCAGAAAGGACTCTGAAGAGGTACTTTCTTTGAATTCTATAGACATCTCAGATTTCCATTCTCATTTAAATTGAAAATATGTATATATTTACTTTCCATTTAATTGGCTATTATAAAGGCTATTCAAAATATGCTTTGCTAATTTGAGTTTAAATGGAGTCAAATAGATGTTTTCCTGACCCTCCCACAACTCCATCCATAAAGTAAAAAATAAATTTATGATCTAAATTGAGAGAAGACTGATTTTTATCTATGAGCGTATGCATTTTTCTTATTTCAATTCTTTTAATTTATCAATAAAAATGAACAAACAAACAAAGCCAAATTTGGCATAGCTTCTAAAAAGGTTATATATGAAAAACAGAGGCAAACTTAGAAAAATCATTTACGTTAATTTTTAAGCCTTTTCTAGTCACCATACCTATAGATTTATTTTTTTCCTGTGTTAATTCAGACCAATAGATGCTTTAGAATTTTCTTATTCATTTTATTTTGCAGAAATTACATTGATTGCTATTTTGAATTAATCTCTACAATTTTAGAAAAGTACTCAAATTCAATGTTTTAGATAGGACTTAACTAGGAAAGTTATAATTAGAATATTACAAGAGAAAAACTGTCTTTTAATTAAGCATGAGCTGTCCTTTAAATTCATCCCTATAATAGTCACATGCAATCATTAACTTCAGATGTAATCGGGAGGCACATAATTAATGCAATGGTTCTGAACGTTTATCAAATTACCACCAATCATCACAGTTTTTTGAAGATACTCTGCAACGTTGTGCATGGACATCAGTAAAATACTAATTATGAATTACTAATTGTAATGGCTCCACAAAGCCTAAAAAACAGTATCACTGTTTAAATTGTTAGTTTTATTGACTTAATTATTGAAGGATGAGCTGTTTTAAGCTGTAAAATTTTGAACTGACATTTTGAATTACTTCTGTTATAATTAATGCCAATTCTTCTGAAAGTAAGAACCACAAACAAAAAGATGCTGAGGATAATAGGTCACATGAATTAATGCAAGCTTGCTTATGAGATGCAAGGAAGTAAGAGATCTGTTCAAACATATTCATACATTGTCACTTTTGCTGTTAATTTTAAAAATACGGAAATACGGAAGCAATGACCTTTTTAAGAATTGTCAGGACAAGACTTCCTTGCATTTCATAAATGGAAATGCACCTTAAATTTATAAAAACCACAACAAAAACTACCACTAATTTTTTTTTGTCTAGTGTCATATGCAGCACTGCTACAATCAATCTGTTTCTCCCCAAGCTTGAAATTCCCCACTGTGCTTCAGCAAGGTGATCATTTTCTAATAAGTCTTTTCATATTATGAACTCTAGAAGAGTAGTCTTCTAATCAATTGAATTATGTTTTTAAGGAGCAACTCTAAATTAATTAATTCATCTCATTGACACTCGGTTCAGAAACACAAGTGAACCTAAATTGTTTCGAACTTCAAAACATTTATTTTTAGTTGGAAACACATGTTAATTATTTAGGTGTACCAAAATTAATACCTTAATTTTTTTTTTCACATTCACACTAACAAGTGGCATGCATTTGTAAATGAAGATGCTGAATGTGTGTAAAAGGACACCTTCTGCCCAATATTCACACACTCAGCTCTCTTCAGGAGTGATTAATTCAGGAAATTTATGACTATGAATTCTTACAAGACTGTAGAGGGGCGGGGAAGAAAACCAAAACAGAGCAAAGTCAAGGTCTATCACGCTTCATCAATTTAAATCTTAATAGTTTTGTCAATATCAAATTTGAGTAAATATTTTCTAGATCTTGTGAAACTAAATAAGGCTTCCCAGTTTATTTGAAAAGTGCTAAAGATCTTTTTCATCACCTACAGAGTTTTCACAATGCAGTGAAAGCTACATTATTTACTGTCTGTTTGTGTTCTTAGAGATAAAATCAGTCCAAAAAATGACAGTGTCTTGCATCTCAGATTGAAATCAACTAGTCTTAAAACTGACCCAGTTTTGATTTTTTTAAATTGCATCGCAAAATTTCAAAGGCAACTACTTTGTCCATGACACTCACCAAATGATATCTTCTTTTAGCATAAAATGCTCCATCTCTTCAATTAGCACACATTGTTTGAAATCCGCATTGCTTTATTCAGTCAATTGTCACCTCTCTCCTTCATGGGTTCATTAGTTTGGGGAAAGGAAAGAGTTTTAACCCAAGTGAATATCGCATGGAAAAATAATATCATTAACCCTCCCTCTTCTTTGTTTTTCTCCTTGATTCAAAGAAGACAAATGGGTAAACCCATGCCCTAAACATCATGATTCCAAAGTAGCCAACCAAATATTGACTCACGGTTCTTTCAATACACATCATTCCATAGACATTCTAGGCCTGGATTTGTTCACCTTGACAATTGCTTCTTCTGATTGTTTCTCTTACTAAAATGGTTTTGGTATTTACTAAATATAATAACACTCACCTGAATGTAAGCTTGTGAAAATTTTACCTTGATGCAATTTATGTTCTATTAAATCCATCAGTTGGCCATGTTGTCTTAGGGAACCCCCAAAATATCAATGTTGCCAAGTCAAGGAAAACATGAAATTAGGTATGTGTTTCCAGGAGTTTTATCTGCCATCAGCCTTCAAAATCTCACTTCATATGGAAAAATCGGGTTATGTGTGGTCAGCATAAATGTTTCCGTCATCATACTTTCTGAGGAGTGCTAGATATGCCTTTATTTTAGTGAAGAATGCTCTGCTGTTCTCGGAGGACAATTTAAGATGAATGGCCTTGAACAGAAATGGTGATATTAATGTAGCTGCCTCATGTAGCCATTGAATCAGGAAGTACGATGAGAGGATGAGTGACTTCTTGTCTGTGGTCTCTTCAACAATCATGAAAAATTATTACCTCTTTAGGAGAAGACTAATTCACTCTAGCAGTACTCTGATGCTTTATTAATTGTTGATATTAAAAAACTGAGACTGAGAAATTCAATAAAAAAATGCTGGGAAAGAGTTAAAAGTTAATAACTATATCAATGTCCAGAAATCATCCCATTGGACATTTGAAAACTCATTAAATGAGAGCTGTAACAGTGGACATACAATTCAATTAAAATGTCCTGACTGTAGCACTGGTTAATTCATCTCTTTATTTAATGCAAACTACTGTGTCCACCCTTCCCTCTACAGTATTATTGAGTGTAAGTAACCTGTATTACAATTGTTTTTGAAATTAGAGACTTGGTTAATGTTTCCTTTTAGCAAGTCAACCTATCATTCCCTTTCTCTCACTGTATTTTCTACACTGTTTATAAAAGAGGCTTACAGCTAAGATTTATTTCTCTCTCTCTACCTACAGAACATACTTTATTCTGATGTTAATACTGATGAAGCATTTGACTGTTCTCTCTGACAATGTCATAGAATTGCCTGCGGAAAGAAGAGAAAGAAACTTCAATGCCTGTTTATGTGGTTTTGGCAATATTTATGTATTTATTTACTTATTTATTCATTCATTCATTCATTTATTTTACTCTCTGTGTCCTCCACAGCCAGTAAAATGATTATAACACTAAGTTATAATTTATTTTTAAAGTGCTATGGAAGTATTTTCCTATTACTACACTATGTCCTTGGACCAATGCATTTATTTCTTCAGAATAACTCAATTTACTGCACTTACTATTTCACTGCACAACATGATTTTGAGCCTACAGTAAATCAATTATATTTCCTGATGAATTCTGTATATAATTTGTTCAAATGTAAGTATAAAATATCTCCAACAGAAACCTACCAAAGAATAGGAATAAAATATTAGTGAGTAAACCTCAAGGAAAGTACATAGCAAAATATTCCAATAAATAAAATATTATATGATTAAATAATAAAACTGGACAGTCTGTCTTCAGACCTCTCCATTAATCATTGTGCTCAAAAGGGATAAACAAGAACATGGACCCTACCTCAGAAAACTCAAAGACCGTTAGGAGGGGAAAACATTGTACAATTACAATGCATGGAGGTAGTGATTAAAGGCTATTTATAATTATAGTAATTACAGTAATAGCAAACTAACAATGGCTGTAGCACAGAAACTAATATAATAGTGGGAATAATAATAGTTAATATCTGCTGAGCACCTACTGGATGCTAGGGCTTATTCTGAATACTTTACCTAAAAAATTTCATTTAATGCTTGTTTAATCCTTACTAAAAACTGTTTGATATATGAAGATAATAAATACAGAAAAGTGATATAGTTTGCTCCAGATCACACATGTAGTAAAGTGACAAAGTCACATAGTAGATTTTGTATTTTTTTTCCCTATAGCGTGATAGAATAATTGTTACTGGAGAAAATGTGGGTGGGTGTGCTATCCCATGAGCCCAATGACCAACACTGTGACACTGGGTGTGCTGGTTTGAAGCAGTTATGTACCCCAGAAAACCCAAGTTCTTTTAATCCCATCTTGTAGAGCACATCTATTGCTGGGTTGGACCTTTAGTTGTTTCCATGGAAATGTGACCCACCATACAAGATGGGTCTTAATCAGCTTGCTGGGGTCCTTTAAGTGAGCTAAGAGAGTTTAGAGAAGAAGAAAGAAAACACCCAGGAGAAGCCAGAAGGAGCCCAAAGATGCTGAGAAAGCCATTTCAAAACTAGCCCAGGAGAGGAAGACAGCAGCTACCGCATGTGCCTTTCCTGGTGACAGAGAAATCCCAGATGTCAGCTGCCTTTCCTTCAAGAAGGAATCCTCTAGTTGGTGCCTTAATTTGGACATTTTCATGGCCTTAGAATTGTAACTTGTAACTTAATAAATCCCCCTTATAAAAGCCAATCCATTTCTGCTATATTGCATTCTGGCAGCTTTAGCAAATGGAAACAGAGGGGTTTCAGAGAGAGAAAAAGCTTTTATTGCAAAGTGCAATGCAAGGAGAACAGGAGGCAAGAAACCTCAGATCAGCTCCAAACTGCAGTAATTCTGAGTTTTATAGTATTCTAACAGAGGCAGGCAGGCTTACACTAATGAGTACAATGGCTCCAGATAATGAAGTCAATGATAGTCTGTTGTACATGCACAGATAGTTTACGTACTTGCTCCTAGGATGTACACAGGTTTAATGTTATGGTGGGCATGATTTTTAGTATTATAATGAAGTATAAGTTACTTAAGTGCAAAGCTTTAAGCTACTATGCATGTCAGGTGGGCCAATTCTAATTGGAACTGACTTTGTCTGGCACAATAAAGCAGGAATTAGGGTGGGTCGACTCAGGTTTCTCCTTTAATAAACATTAATGGGCAATAAGCATGGTCATAAAATTGCCGAGTAAGGGGTGGTAAGCAGGATCCCAAGACATCTACTGTGCAAAATAAGACAAAATATAAGTAAGTACTGGGTCGTGAGATTATGATGAGCTATACAGTTACAAAATAAAGCATCAACATCAAGGCATCAAGGTATCTGGGTTACAGTTCAGTGAGTTAAAACAGTTGTAAGTATTTACTGTGGCTACATAAGAGGTTAAAAGTCATCAGGATTATAGTTCAATTAATTTATGAGGTATGCTTCTGGTTACATCAAAAGAGCTATAATTATAAAATTATTTGTTAGCTTTCAGTTACATATTGGTCTCAGCTAAGGGAAAGGTCTATCTTTAGACCTTTTTTTCAAGAGTTCATATTTTTCTGGACAACAGCTCTTACAAATGTATTTCACATAGTGCTATTGTCCAGCAAAATATGAATTCTTGAAAAAGTACTATCTGTAGTGAGAAATAACATTTTGGAGACTGATTGAATTTTATGAAAAAACAGGCTGTTGTACAAAGTTTAAGGAGCTCCTTCCTAAAAATTGGCCAACTTGAACACACATAGACACAGACACACAAACACACACACACACACATACAAATACATACATTTGGGATTGCTCTTACTCTATTGCCTTCTTGCCATTAAACAGTAAGCTTTTACTTTTATGTTCAGTAATTTTTAATCCATAGCATTTTAACACAGTAGCACATGATTAAAAGAAATGTCTGGGTTGAAAAATTGAGGCATAGATCAAACATGATTCAGTTAGAACTCAAATATCCTCAGTCATTTTATGGATTTTGTTTTTTTGAGATAGTCGTCACTTATGGTTTTTCCCTTATATATTATGAAATTGACACTGAAAATACAGAGGTATTGCAAGTAATGATGATTTTCTTCATCATTTTAGTGCCTATTTTACTTTGTGTTGTTGTTGTTTTATGTAATGTTAGTAAAGGAGATCTCCTGAGAGTCTATTACAGTATAGATATTCATTCCCTGCACAAATCATTTCAGGCTATGTATTCTCATGATGTACTATGTTAATTTTCTGTGTAACATTAGAAGGGACATTTGTACTTTGAACTGAATCTTCCCTACTACTTAGGCATACTGTTGTATCCTAAAGAGGAGTTATAACAACTTCCCCCTTTTGAATTGTCTATTGAATCTGTTTTCTTGGATGTTACAGATTTTCTAAGGGTACAGACATTGCTGAACTAAATCAAGCCAGACCTCTCAGAAGTGGAGTTTTCTTTTGAACAAGAACAGGTCGAAAGGGCACAGCATTGTGTCTTCAGCCAAAACAGTCAAATGTGGAACTACTAGTTTTCATTTTAGTGGTACAGCTCTGCAACTCTTTCTTAGAAAAGAATTCTCTGAATGCCTGACTGATTGCTTTAACTTCTATTTATCCCACTCAAATCAACAGAGATAAAAGAGTTTTTATTATCTCTTCTACCAGGTCAAAGCAAGAAGGCCTGATATTAACTACATATAACTATAAAAATAGAAAGATAAGCCTATTCTATGAGAATTAAGGCTAAAGATCTTGTAAGATCTTATAAGTTTATCAATGTAAGATTAGGCCTAAAAGGAATTCAAATAATTTTGTCTCTTGTTTAATTTGTGATCATTACTTGAAAAATAATAGTTGTTCTTCACATCCCTCCACTCAAGTGTCACTATTTCTTTTGTACTAAAGCAGAGTGAATGGAGAAATCCTGCATTAAAAATGTGTGTTACCACATGCCAGGTTCTCAGTATCTTATAGTCTTGTCACCTTTTTCAAGTGAAAGAGATGCTAACATCAGTGGTCTAGGAAATGCTGACTACAATTAAACTTTATTTCAAATACATTTCACAGCCCTTCACAGTGACAAGGCTTTTCTTACTTGATGGGCTGGGATCCCATCTTCTGCCAGACTAACCAAAATGGTAAAGCTTCCTTTATCTTTTGGAAAAATACTTAATCATTGAACAATGTGAATAGCATCCAGAAACTTATGGTAAAAGAAAAAATTAAGAGCTCTGCAGAGAAGAATCAAATGTTGTTTTAGTTTGGAAGCAATAAATGACAGATCTGTATTATTCAGGCAAGAATCATTTTCATACTTTGGTTCTTTGCTTATACCAATCTTTCTTTTTATTTCTTGACTAGAAAACATGAACACAATAGTTATAAAAAGAAAAGAAGACATGAAAATACCAACTCCCATTTTTGCAGACAGATTTCAGGATCATATTATATACAACCCAATCTCATCTTTCTAGCCTCTCATTAAATATTCTTCATTTTTGTTCAATTTATGCCTTTTTCCTGAAAAAAAAAATCTTAAAATCCCTCACGGTTTTCAGAAATAGTCACAATATGTTTCCTCATATTAGAAAGTAAGTTTTGTTTTCCATGTTCAGTCATGCAGAACACCCTGTATATAAAATACTTTTTACATTCAGAAGTTCAGATTAAGAACTAGTATGGAATAATAGCATTTTAGCACAATAGGCCTGGGATAACTAGGCCTATTGGATATTGTGATAGAAGGTAGACTCTTCTATCAAGGTCAGTTTTCTCAAGGTGAGAAACAGGTGAAATTCAACCAATAACTCCATAGACAGAAAGTATCTATCTTATTTTTCAAAATTATTTTATTCAGTATTTAAATAAGTACAAATGCATTTGAAATAAAAATCAAAAGACACAAAAAGGTCTGTATTAGTTTGCAAGTTGCCAGAATGTGATACACCAGAACTGGAACAGATTTTATAAAGGGGAATTTAATAAATTACAAGTTTACAATTCTAAGGAAAAATTTGAAAATGTCCAAATTAAGGTACCAACAAGAGATGATCATCACTCAAGAAAGGTTGATGGGTCAGAAAAACCTCTGTCAGCTGAGAAGTCACGTGGCTGGCATCTGATAGTCCCTTGCTACTAGGCTCCATTGCTTTCAGTCTCTGTTCCTGTGGAAATTCCTCACCTTAATTCTCCAGGGCTGGCTTTCATCTCTTGGCTTCTCTTGGCTCTGTCTGGGTTCTGGTTTGCTTAACATCTCATGACAATGTCTACTGGGCTCCAAGCATCTCCACACATCCGTGCCTCTGTTCTCCATGTGTCCACATCTGTGTCAGCTCTGCTGTGAAGTTTCCATCAGCTCTGAGGTTTCTGTCATTTCTGACTCTCTCTAAAATATTTCCTCTTTTAAATACTCTAGCAATCTAATCAAGACCCAGCTAGAATGGGTCAAGTCACATCTCCGTGGAGATGTAATCAAAAGATTATACCCACAATTGGGCATGTCTCATCTCCACGGAGATAATCTAATCAAAAGCTTCCACCCTGCAATGTTGAATCAGGATTAGAAGAAATGGCTGACTCACAACATTGGATCAGGATTAAAACATGGCTTTTCTGAGGTATACTTTACTTTCAAACCAGCATAAGGTCTATAGTAAAATATTGGATCCCTTTCATCCATATTTCACAGCTTACAGGTTCTAATATCAGAAATAACTTTTCTTACCACTTCACTTTCTAATTTACCTAAGATATGATATGCTAATAGAAACATATACTTAAGTACTTATTTTACATACTTTTTTTAAACTTAGTAACATAACTTAGATATCATTTATCAGTATAAAGAGAGCTTTCTAATTCATTTTAAAGGAAACATAGTATTCCATTGAAAACCTAAAACTTTAACATTCAATGTTAATATTAAATATTTATAAATAAGCATTTTAATATTTCCTCCAAACTCTTTCCTTTAACAGGCAATGTTACAATGGCTATTTGTCTTAATTTGGATTCCAGAAGAAGCAGAACTTGACAGAGGGAGTGTAAATAGTTTATTTTGTAGTGGATCTGAAAACAAGGCAGGGATTGACGTAAGAGACATAGGGAAAAGAGGGAATCCAAGTGAAGGTCCAATTTTAGGAAATTCACCACAATTGGTGACTAGAGATCCGTCCTGCTGAGGAAATCTGGGAGAGAATTTAGAACATTCCTTAGACTTATTACAACTCATGGGCTGGGAAACTATGGCATTTATTCATCAATGCTCTGTCAAGTCCATCAGTATTGAAGGCTGTGTATAGCTTAGTTCTCCAGCAGTTCTGAATTTCCTTGTGCATGCTCTTAGCATGCTCTTATAATTGAAAAAATCCTTCAGACATAAAAGGCACATGTTCACATAACATAACCTTTTTCTTATAGATATATAGAGAGGATGTGAATTTTTTATTATAATATTCTTATTATTATTGATGTTTCTTTATAGGGGCTAAAGTATGTCCATTTTTAACTTCACAAATAAGTCTACATACTCCCACAAATGACATATGCTTGTTTTTCTACATATTTCTTCTCCCACAGAATTTTAATAGACTTCATGATATTTGCCAACCTAATAACTGAGAAAAATGGTGTTGTGCTTCCATTTTACTTGACAGTAATTTCATTAAGGTTGGATTAAGCTTTTTTTTTAAAGACTTTTTTTTTGAGACATTTTTCCATGAACTGTCTGTCCATATACATGACTATTTTTATAATCATTTCATTGATCTGTTCTATATTGAGTTTTACAAGCAAATCAAATACAGAGGAAATAAAGTGTTTGTTACACAAGAGGAAATACATTTAACCAGCTTTATTCAAGTGTTTTGAGTCTCAGGTGTTTAATGCCAGGCAGAAAAATAGGATGGATTTTCAGAAGTTAATTGGCTTATGGATATTATTCAGCTCAAAATAGATAGTGTCAAATTTACACTGTAGAAAGTCTTATCAATTTACATTATCTCCAGCAAATAGCATGGATTTCTTACCACATCATATTTTCCATGTCTTAATTTTTAATATTAAAAGATATTTGGCAATTTAACAAAGTGTTTGTAATAATTTCTCTAAGAACAATACTAAAGCATAAAGCTCATTGGAGAGCAACCTAAATACAACACAAGCTCAGAGGGTGAAGAGAAGAGTGTGGCCTGCTGAGATCTCAGGAGATCCTGTGAAACTTTAAGAATTTGATCTTGCTTTATAGGAATAATTAGGCCATTCCTTGTTTTAAGAGTAGTATGAGTAAAAGTGTGACTGCACGTTTATGTTGTGCCTGTGGATCACTGAGGAGACCAATCTGATACTGCTAATTATATAGATGAAGGACACCAAATAATGAAGACCTTCAATGTATAAACTGGGCCAAAAGAGGGTCATCGGAGATTATCGAGTTGGTGAAAAGTGATTAAAGAGATAAAGAGATGTTTCTCAAAATCAGCTTGGGATATGGGCACAATTTTCACTGGAAAAGAGTCAGATTAGAAACAGAGACACCATGTAGAATAATCAACAAAGTGAAGCCAAAAAGTACTTGAAAGCATTACTAATGTTTAAGTGACTGGATTCTTTCTGAGAACCAAGCCCTAGAGTCATCAAAAAAGACTACAACTTGAGATTGTATCATTGTGTAACTATCATGTTTAAGTTTCCAGGTGGAAAAGAAAGAAAGATTATAAGACAATATCATAGAAGAGAAAAAATATTAAGTATATATTTCTCATGACTTCATTATTCCAATATCTCTCATAGCAAGGGTAAGAAACCTGTTGAAAATTTAATACTCAACTTCAAATTTAGAACCTTTATGTTTGTATCTGCAGCTGAAGAATATATTGTGAAAAAATTATAATACAGATTTTGAGAAGTGCCATTCTCTAATCTTATTTTGCTGCCATCGTGTCAACCTGAATCAGATTTTCAGTTAAATTTTAGTAAGCTCTTCCATGTTCTCAGTAAGTGATGGAATATTGACCAACTAAAACATTAAAGGGCACTATAGAACACTTACTTTAGAGAGGAGCAGAAATTCAACCATACTGGTTAGAGCTGGCTAAATGAACAGATTCTCTATTCTTTACTATGGTAGCTATGATAAACCACTCTTCTTGCCCAAATACAAAATCATTGGGTTGTGATTTCCAGAGAATCTAAATTTTCTGTCTCATAAGTTTTCATTTTTACTTGTTGGTTCCTAGGCACTAATGCCTCAGCTTCCTTATACAGTACTACTTTCTTTGCTTTGCCACTAATGTTAACCACTTGAACTTTTATGCTATATGAACATTCATTAAAACTGTAGCGACTGGATACTCAGCTCAAATTTCTCTTTCTGAAAAACTAATGAGTTTGGTGAGTAAGTAGCTAACAGAAGAAATGGCATAATACTTGCGGTTTATTTTACTAGTTCAACCCAGGGCTTTCCCTTAAAGTATGTATCATAGTAATGAGAAGCAGTGTTTGATATAAAATTGACCTTGTTAAATTATTGTAACTTTACTTAAGAGTCAAAATTCTACTGAGAGTTAATTAATGTTAAATATATTTGAGAGAAATGGTGGTAAGATTGTTTCATACCTAGATAACACTTCATATACTTGAATCAAGAAATATTAGAGAGAGATATTATATATCCTTTATAATTGAGTAGTTGCCAGGAATTAGTATGATATCAAATAAGACCTAAGAACACAGACACTACCCTGGCATGGAAAAGATTGCTAGCTAATAATCTAACATATTTTCTCTTCATTCTGAGCACCCAGGTAGACTCTATATCCCAACTTCTCCTATAGATGGAGGGCAATGTGTGATTAAGCATGAGTCAATAGAATATGTGATGTGATATATACCTAAATTATCCTCTATGCTTTTTCTTTCCTCTGGTCACCTTGGAACCAGGCTTTAAAGATGGTGGAGCCAAAAATATGCAAGTAACCCAACATCTATGCCACATGGAGAGTACCTGACTGCCATTGAAGAATATGCACTTTACATGTTGTATGCTAAATAATTTCTGCACCTTAAGCCATTGAAATTTAACAATTTGTTTCAATAGTTAATGAGAGAAAGAAAGAAAAGGAAGAGAAGAAAAAGAAGAAGACATAGAAAGAGAAGAAAATGTAAGGAAGGAAAGATTTGAGTGAAATTAAGGAGAAAGAGAACTTCACATTCCACTTTCTCTTTTTTGATCATGATATTGGACACTTCTACCAGGAGATGATTAAAAGAAGTCTCTATTATCAAAATTTGCTGATAGAGAATGACTGATATTTCCCTTTTTAAATATGAAACTTAAAATTTCATGTTTTCATATCTCCATATATGAAGTCAGAACTTGGACGGTTCATTTGAAGTGATGAACAGCAAACCTTCCATTACATTAGATATGTAAATGCCAAAGTTTCAGGTAGAGACAGCACAGTAATTCCCAAGAAAAATGAGATTCTAGAGATATACGTTTTAAAGCATAATTTTACAGAATAGAGAAATTTCAAAGGAAAGGCAGTAGAAAGAACACTTTGAACTTTGAAAACAGATGGAGGAGGAGTAAATGCTGGGCCTGCTTCATGGATATGTGACCAGCGCATTTGCTCAGGACCATATGGTTAATTTACTGCTCTGCTGCCACTGACTTGAAATTCTTCATGCTTTTTAAACATGGGTCCCCTATTTTCATTTTTCACCAGGTGGTAAAAATTATGTAGCTGGTCCTGAGTATCTATTGCTTGGCAAATCTAAGAAAACTGAATCCTCAGCCAGGAATATGGGAAGATGAGAACAAACCAAATTGACATGAAGACTCCCAAATGGATGAAGCAAGATTGGTGGCTGCAAGTATTCTAAAACAATGAAAATATGTGGAAAGCCTGTTAAAAAAAAAAAATAATAAAACACTGAACCCCAGTTCTCCCTCTTGCACTCAATGCAGGAAACTTCCCCAGTGGATTCTTCATTCCTATACTAACAAATATCTGTTGTTTTGTTTTCTAGAATGCAGAAAACAGGGTCTCTGGACTGAGAAAATGGGTGTAAGTACCATCTGCAAGAGTAGGTGCTACAGTTATTAATTCATTGCCTTCACCTCCGAATCCACACTTCATGATCTGCCCTGTGAGATTGAAGCTGAACCTGTAAATATTTATCTTTTCAGCAGGCACAATGTTAAACTTTATCAGTGGAGAACACTGGAGCGATACTAGGGAGGAAAAAAGACATCTCATCTTAGTTCTCATGTGCTTCCATTTGCTTCTATTTTTCTCTGACCTCACAGCTGCCAGTGGCTTCTAAGGGGGACATTCAGGAATATTCACCCAGTCAAGTTTCAGCAGCACCAACCTGGATGGCTTCCCTGTCAGTTTCAGCA
Source organism: Tamandua tetradactyla (assembly GCF_023851605.1). Classification (NCBI taxonomy): domain Eukaryota; kingdom Metazoa; phylum Chordata; class Mammalia; order Pilosa; family Myrmecophagidae; genus Tamandua; species Tamandua tetradactyla. Next base: position 78,963,445 of record NC_135336.1, read on the forward strand.
TTCCCATTAGTCGACTGCTAGTGAATGCAACCCAGTGATTCCCAGAGGTTGACTTCCTGGGCTCACGCACCTGTCTTATAGAGTGGTGTTTTCTCCTCGCCTGTCCAGACTTGAATTTCCTGGCCATCTGTACCATGAAGTTTCTTGCTTACCAGTCTGGGTGTACTTCTGGTCCCACTAGCCTCAGTCACCTGCACCCAAGAACCTTGGTTTCATACTTACCTACCAGGCCTTAGTATTTTGCCCACTTGTACACTGGAAAGGTACTTGCCAGTCTTAGCTGTGGTTGCGGGCCTACCAGGTCACTCCACTTGCACTCCAGAGAGGGTTTTTCTGCTTGCTCAGCAATTGGGAACTAGTTCTGGCCTAGGACAACCCAATTTGCCTGCCATCCAATAGATTGCAATCATACTTTCTCCAGTGAGATTTCTCATTATGTGGGTCGAATGAATGAATGTGGTAGAAAGTATATGTTTGAAACAATAACAAAAAAAGATAACATGGAATACAACGGAAAACAGAAAGTGACTTAGAGAAAAGGAAAAGAAATCATAATTTACTGCACAGCTGGCTATGGATAGCTTTTGCATTGTTTTGATAATGTAAACATTGATCTAAGTAAAATTATCATATAAATGAATTGAGAGAATGGGGTCATCTATTAAGTAATGGGCAAACAAGGTAAAAACAAGTTAAATTTTCATCTTTTATGTTGGGAAATCAAAGTTTAAAACTAAAAAAAACCAGAAAAGACAGAAATAGAGTCATATAATTTATCAAAAAAATGTAAAGTCAAAAACATGAGCTAATGGAGAAGGAATTTTAGAAGAGAGGGAATGAGCAATGGGGTTAGACACCTCTGCCTTCCATAAGAAACCTTGTAAAGTTATATTACTATTCAAAGTATATTCACATCCATATCATAAAATAACACCTTAAAAAGAAATGTTAATGTGATTGTTTAATGGGTTATCCTAACCACCTATTAATTTGTTTTACTTTCTCATAAGTTATGCAGAGACATGAAGCATTGATTATGTGACAAACTACCTTGAAATATGCAAGTTAATGGAAGAAAAAAATATAAAGTGTGGAATGCACAGTTTTGATATTTACTGAGAACACATTTTCTCTACAATTCAAATTAGCTTGTCATTTAGCCTCATATTAAGTCCTTAAAATGTTACTTGCAATGATAGAAAAATATTTCATTTACTTATTCTTTTCAAACATATTCATCTTTATTAGAATTTGTCTTTTTTACAATAAATCTCTTTATTTTGTTGTTCATAAAATCTAATTTCTCAATAAAATACATATTGGCTTCAAGGGGCATTCTTTTCAATTAAACATTGCATTTCTTTGAGTTCTCTTGGTTGAATGGAAGCTGTTAGTATTTCAACATTCCTTAAAGTTTATGAAGATTACTTAAGAGCTAGACTTAAAACATTTCCACATTCATTGCAAATGTGAGTAAATAATTTCATAAGGATTAATGGACAGAGTGGAAATACCAGCACACTATTGAAATCACTGATTTAACTTTTTTTATATAAATTATTTCTATCCCCAAGACAATTTGTACCTTTAACTTTTTACGTTCTATGGCCGACAGTTTAATAGGCCCTAGTTTAAAAAACATGCTTTTTTACTTTATTATTTTTGTGTGGTGCAAAGTCAGGAGGTAAAAGTTAATTTACACCTTACAGACAGAATTTTAAACTTGGTCATTCATTAGTTCACATGGTATTTCCTCTATTTCCTTTTCTTCTAAATTAAAACAAAAACAAAATCTCCCTCAATATGTTGCTCCTAATTTAAATTTGATTGCAGACTAAATGAAAAGTTTGGGAGTTTATAACTGATGTAAATAGCTTCTTTTTTGTTTATTTGTTTTTCTTCTGGCTGGAGGGAGATACAGTGGTGTAGGGGTGGAGAGTCGCTTTGTTTTACTGCTTTTAACTTTGACATGTCACACTTTACTTATCAAATGGATCTAATTTAAATACATGGAGTTGTTGCCAGTTGTTCTTTTTGTAGCTCTTCCTTGAACCTAAACTTCTTTTTGTCTCCTTCTTGGCTATTCCTTTTCGACCTTACTTCTGACTACCCTTGCATTCTTTAAACTCAAAGCTCAGCAATTGTGCAGCTTTAACCCACTCACAGCTTTGCATTTTGGTCCTTTCCCTAGCCTCTGAAAATATTTATCTTGATTTTAAATCTGACCAGGGATATCTTTCTATATTATTGTTTTTATATTTTTTTGATCATTTTGTGCACTTGAAGTAGAAGGGAGAGCCAAAGTACTTAATTACCTGCAACACAAGTCTGATGTAAACCAAATTTCATCAAATTATCATATAATGCCAAATGTTCTACAGAAAAGTGTACCAATTAGTCCATTAGTAGTTTAAGAATGTTCAATTCCTAGATGCACAAAATACTGGCAGATACTATATTTAAAAATATCTCCAACACATTTAAGCAGACAATCAAACCACAACATTGTTCTCAATTGGAAAATTAAAATTTAACCATTATATTCTTAGTTTCAATTCTAATGAAACTCACTAAAATATAAGACAAGAGTAAAGAAACCAAATCTCACAAAGAGAACATCGTGGTCCAGGGTAAACTGAAATGGTTTTATACTTGCACATTCTGTTCAGTATACCCAAAAATTTATTTAGCATATAAATATTTCATTTTATTCCTATCACTTCAATGATTAGTCAATTTCAGAAGCTGATGATCTTACACAGTGTTTAATATCATTGAGTCTGAGGTCAGTAAATGTGAATTTATAAGCTGGCTTCTTTCCATGTTGCTTGATTTTTCCAAGCTCAATTTCTTCATCTAAAAAAATGGGTATATTGTAAGAAACTATACCCTAGATTTATAGTAGAAGGAAAGGAATAACATGATAAGTTCTTGGCAGGATGCCTTCAAGAAATATTAAGTTTGTAAATCATGATATACAAAAACGGGATGGTACTTGAAGCAGAATACACGGCAGTATTTCACACTTTTGAATGGCAGCCAAATCAAAAGGGAGCAGATATTCCCAATTCCTTCAGAGGGTGTGCTGGTTGGAAACCATTATGCGTCTTAGAAAAGCCAGGTTCTTTTAATCCAGTCTCGCGGGGCAGACCTATTGTTGGGTGGCACCCTTTGATTAGGTCATTTCCATGGAGATGGGCGTCACCCTTGAGGGTGGGTCGTAATCCACCTTCTGAACTCTTATAAGAGGGAGACCCTTTGGAAAATATACAGATGTTTGGAGACAGAAAATGCCCTGGGGGATGTTAGGCTAAAAGATCCAGAGTTTGCCTCAGGGAAGCTAAGAAGCACCCACACACACTCAGAGAGAAGCCACTGGATTCAGAAGCTGCAAGCCATGAAAAGCAGGAACAAAGGACCAGAAGACGTCAGACACTTGTCTTCCCAGCTGACAGAGGTGTCCCAGATGCTGGCAGCCTTTCTTCAGAGTCCAGGTATCATCCTGTTCATGCCTTAATTGGGACATTTTCATGGCCTTGGAATTGTAAATTTGTAAACTAATAAATCCCCTTAAAGAAACCAATTCATTTCTGGTATATTGCATTCTGGCAGCTTCAACAAAGTGAAATGGAGGGCATACCTGTAAAGAAGCAGATTTTATATTAGTACAAAGATAATGATTCTAGTGATTTGAGCTTTTGAACAATTTAGGCTGCCTTAAATATTCCTGAACCCCTTTTCACAGGACTTATTCAGGCAGGAGCTGAATAAATTTTTGCCAGAAACCTTCCAGAATGAATTCCCACGTTTGAAAGATGATTGTGCTATAGACTTTTCCTTCAAATTCTAAGATTATTATGGTTTTGAAGTCTGCAAGATTTTTGGAAATTTTTCCTATGTCAGATGTACCCAATAAGATAAATGAATTTGGGGGGCCTTAAAGTCTGGAATAGATGAAACACATAACAAAGGACATATTGTAACTATGTTACAATACAAGATAAAGTGATATTCATTATGTTTCCAGGCTTTATGTCCATGCTGTATGTGGTACATAGTACTGTACATGACATAGAATTATTCAAAATTCTCAGACATTATTCTTGGGGCTCATCCTACATGAATTTTAGATAATTGCAATTTGTAGGTAATTGCAATTGTGGTAATTGAACTTTGAAAATAACTGTCTATCTAAAACAGTTTTTAAAATGATAATATATCTTGAAATTTGGGGAGCTGCTGAACAACAATAATGTTAAAAATTCATATTTTAATAGCAGTTATAGTTACAAGCAAAAGTTAGAGGCTGGGAGTGGAGGATAAGTCTACTGAATGAACTATCTATAATGATCTTGATCCAAATTCTGTAGGGCTAAATATGAAGAAGGTCTTGCTGCTAACTAGAGAAAGGACAAAATAAAGGCATATTTGAAATTAAACATCATGTTTACATCAAGTGATGAGATTTATGGGCCAGGAAAGATTTCTAAGGAGGAGGTTAGATCTTATACATTATAAAAGATGAAAGAGAGCTTACCTTTGGGTGTTCTGTTAAAAACATAGCTTATTTTGAAATAGTCCTTCTGAGAAACATGTTAATAGCCTGGATAGAGAAGGTGCAGTGCTACAGCATAAGTAGTCATCTACCATTCACTGAGCACAACAGTTTACTTATTTACTAGTTGCCACTATGCTAACAGGTTATTATCATAAAGGGGGTATGTTCACCTCATAAACTGTCTAAAAAGTTCATGGTTTGTTTGTTTACAGTTAAGGAAATATGTGAATGTTTCCCTTACTTTATGATTGTCTAAGTTTTTGTTTTTAATCCCGAACAACAGTTCTCTCCATCATTTAGTGTTTAAAGCTTCTCTGATCAGTACATTGTTTTTCCCCAATACTACAGATCTTTTTGGTTTCTACTATGCTTTCTTCAGAGTTTTTCCTCCATATTTCACTCATCCTCTACTCCTTCCACCCTCCTATTGATCTTCAGCATTCTCAAGGTAAATCATCCAAAATCTAAGATTTCTTGGCAGCAGAGACAGCATTTTTGAAATCTACAAGAGCAGCATTTTAAATTTTAGAGGCTTTCCTCCTCTTCTTTCTGTTACAGTAAATCTGGTTGATGTCAGTTTTAGACTGCTCGTGTTAAAGTGACTTGGAAAGCTTCATTCATTAAATACTTTCGATGAGGATAGAGTTTTTAAATCCATTTTCACAATGGATAAACTGCAATGTACTCCAGCAGCAGAAATTAAGTGGTATTCTCTAGAGGAAATGAATTATTTAAGTTGGAAGAACATTCATGAATGTTGGAGTAAAATTGGTTAAGAAATGAGAAAATGAGATGAAATCAAATCATGATTTAAAACAGGGTTTGTATCTGGAAAAATCTCTCAAATTCTCTAGGTTTTATCATTTCTTTCTATAGAACTAAGGAACAGATCTGCTAATTAACAAAATTTCTTCCAATTCAAAACATCTATAATTCTAAGAAATAGTTCTTTTCTAAAAACACTAGTTTTGAGTTTGATTCATCATTCAATTAATGAAGAAAACTAACTCTCCTTCCCTAAAGATATATATTATGTCAGTGTTGTTAAAAAATAAAGCAAAACAAAGAGACCTAAATTCATCTGCAATACTACAGATTCCCTGTTAACTTTTATGTATTTTTGGTGCATCCATGTGAAAGTAGGGCTTCCAGAATTATTAAACAGGGCTTCCAGAATATTTAAAATACTCAAATTATTGAATATCCTTCAAGGTATTAATATTTGTTGCAACATATTGTATACTAGAGTCCAAAGTATATTTCCTTGATCTATGTTTTAGATGATTAGTGAAAAACATGTAAATTTTTTGGATAATCCTTTTGATTGAAAATATATCAGTGTGATAATTGAAGCAGTTAAATACCTATGTATATACTTCCTCAACAAATGCCTAAATATAAAGATATTTCTAATATAAAAGGGGGTAACCAGTAATTTTTATAGATCTGTATTGAAATAGATCTGCTTGTTTCTTTATTATAGAAGCATTCAATATTTAACACACAAATCTGGACTTGTGTTGGTTTGCTAGCTGCTGGAACGGAACACAGAACTGGAGCAGCTTTTACAAAAAGGGAATTTATGGTGCTGTGACAGCAAGATATTCACAAGAGTATACTCACATAAATTGCTAGTTTACAGTTCTAAGGAAGTGGCAGTGTCCAAATTAAGGCATCAAGAAGAGATTACCTTCACTCAAGAAAGGCCCATGGGTCAGGAACATCTCTGCCAGCTGGGAAGTCAAATGGCTGGATCTGCTGGTCCCTTGTTCCTGGGCACTGTTGCTTTCAGCCTCTGTTCCTGCGGGGGTTCCTCACTTTGTTTCTCCAGGGCTGTCTTTTATCTCTTTGGCTCCCCTTGGCTCTCTCTAGGTTCTGCTTGCTTAACACCTCATGGTGACATCTGCTGGACTCCAAGCATCTCCAAACATCTGGGCAATTGTGTTAGAACTGGGCTCTGTCATTTCTGCTGCTTCTGACACTTTCCAAATGTTTCCTCTTTTAAAGGATTTCAGTAAACTAATCAAGACCCACCTGGAATGGGTGGAGTTATACCTCCCTCTAATCAAAGGTTAACACCCACAATCAGATGTGTCACATCCAATTTTACCTAAGCCAGTAGTTGCTTCATTATGGTTATAGAGTAGTCAGGATTCCCTAGGGAAATGGACACAATATCTCGCACACGTGGGCATAAAAGGGATTTATTATAGGATTTATTCACATGACCATGAGGCGGGCAAGTCCAAATTCCATAGGGCAGGCAGAAAGCTAGAAACTGAGATGCTGGTATTGAATTACCCAGTGGAAGTTAGCTGGCTGAAATAGAGGTAGAAATTCTTCTTTCTGACTTCTAAAATCCTCAAATCTGACTTTAAGACCTCCAACTGCTTGAAAGAGTAAATTCCCCACATTGCTGAAGGCAATCTCTTTTGTGGATTGTAGCTGTAATCAGCCATCTGTAAAAGCTTCAACTGATTATAAATGCAAATCCATCTAGGAAATACTCTCAGTAACAATCAGACCAGTGGTCCCTTGACCAAATAACAGGACAACATAATGTTGCCTAGTCACATTAATTTATGAAATTCACTATCATAAGTTATATTTGCAGTATGCTTTAAAGTGTAATATTTTTGCAATAAAGTATAACTATTACCTCTGAGATACAAATATTACCTCTGAAATCCTAAGCAACTTGCTCATGTAGCTAATACATCATCAGAGCAAGGACATAAACAAAACATTTTGCCCCAGAGTCCATATTTTAATCACTGTGCTAAAAAGTAGAGTGAGAAAAGTTCAGTTCTCACAAAACAAAGCTATATTTCTAAATCAAATAATGGCTTAATAGTGGATGAATTTATAAAATCTATGCATGTATCAGGTGAAAGATACTTCAATGCATGCTCTAAAAGGTCAAAAGCTCAAAAAATTTTGGAAGCATTCCAAAAAGAACCTAAAAATATAGAGAAAATTCAGTAAATAGATACATTTTTTTCTTTTCTCCTTCAAGTAAAGTTTAAAAAGGAATGAAGTGTTAAATAAAATATAAGAATGAAGGAAAGATTACTGATACTCATATGGTTCAATCAGTGCTCAATACCATTTCTGAATTTACTCTTAATTCTATAAATCATATTGGTGGTGGGTTCTCTAAGAAAGAGGTATGGCCAAAGGATCATTTCTTTTAGTCTAGGGTAATAATTGAAAATATAAGTGCTAAAAGGAATAGTTGATGGTAGAATTTCCCCAAGCAGGCATTAGCATCCAGAACCTAGGCTTCTGGATTTTCTTTTCAGAAGAGTGATTAAAGTACTGGAGAATGGTTGAGATTTGATGCAGTAAAGGGGAGAAAATTCTGAATTGTTCATTATTTGATGTGGGTGACTATGTTCAATTAGTTAAAGCAACGTCTTTCATTCTGTGAAATTTTCATGGCAGTGATTTTAGAAATCCTTCAAAAAAGAAGAAAAACCTCTCCATGAATATTTAATTGTTCTCTTGAAAAATGCAAAATCCTTCTGTGTATTTTGCTATAATTAATCTGATAAGAACCACAAAAAAAAGTGAACATCAAATTTCCATTTGATGTTTCCTTTAAATATGTGAGGGTGTGAGCTACCAGTATATCTACTGGTGTAGTGGACATTTTTATGTTTCCATGGTTATGATAAGAAGGTTAAATAAGGGCCATACTTTATTTGATGGTTATCAGAAGCAGACATGACATAGTTATTGAAAAGTCAGGTTGCATATTAAATCTGTCATCCCTATGGAATATTAAGAATATTTTCTCTCAATTTTAAGTAGTTTTACATTATATAAAAAGCTTTTTAAAAACTCTGCTCAATCACTTTTTAAATCGCAAATAATACATATTTTACAACATAGTGAAATCTTTATTTTCCCTTGATCTAAGAAAATATTTAAGTACCATAAATCATCAGCATGGTATAATTTAGGAATGATTCAAATGAAGCAAATAAGGTGTTTCATCCTTGGTGCCTGCTATGTGCAGAGCTACCTTTAAAGTGAAACAGCCTCATAAGGTTTTCACCCTTGTTTGGAGGCCCATATTAGAGTTCTAATTAAACTAGAACCTTTCTAGAAAGGCCATCTATTGCTAGAGACACAATGGATTATCATGGAGACTTGGAACGAAGCAGAGATGACAAATTATCTCTCTCAAAATAAATGGCGCCAGAAAAACATAACCAGAATTTCTTCACATTAAGAATACAGATAAGGCAAGAGGGCATGGTTGGTCAGCACAGCTTTTCATCTCAAGCAGTATTAAGTTTTCCAAGTGATTTGTGAAGCCTCCTCTTGTCCATTGGTGTGAAGTTAGAAATTATGATTGTGCCACTGAAGTACCATCTTTGTAACATCTCTCTGTTCTTTTGTATTAAATTCAGACATTCAATCCAATTATACCTCCTCTTTGTTCTGAAAAATCTGACCAGTTATAGCAAAAGCATTTAAAATGTTGAATGCTGAATGCAGAAGATTGATTTATATTCCTTTCTTCATTATTTAGTAAGCAGGTGACATGAACTAATCTTTAATACTCTCTTATGTTAATCTTAACAGTAAAATGGGACTACTAATAGGCACATTCCTTGCCTACCTATAGTTACGATGAAAATAAAATCATGGATGCAATTTTTAAAATGTAAAATAATATAAACTTATTAGCTGTATTGTTTTCTGGGGCTAGAAAACATTATAGTGTCATTCTCACAGTTCAAGAAGCACCCTATGTGCAAGAAAAGGATGGCAGGAAGTTATACAACTTGTTGTCTATTAATAGTGCATGTAATTTGGTTACATGGCTATCTCTCTTTTAGAAAGACAAAGCATGATAAAATTTGGAACAACAAAATATTCTAAAAAATAACTTCTAGACAATTGTGGTTTTTAAAGATTTAATGCAATTTTATTGAGATATGTATATATTTTATATTCACATACCATATAATCATCCAAAGTATACAATCTCATCATACAACTGTGCATTTATCATCACAATCAACTTTTTTTCTTTCTTGTGAAAATAATATATATACAAAAAATCATAAATTTGAAGCAAATCTCAACAACTAGTTGTAGAACAGATTTCAGAGTTTAGTATGGGTTATAATTCCATAATTTTAGGATTTTGCTACTAGCTGCTCCAAGACACTGGAGACTAAAAGAAATTTCAGTATAATCACTCAACAGTCATACTGATTTGTTAAATCCTATCTTCTCTCTCTTTTTTTTTTTCATGATGAAGTTAAAATGGTCCTTGCTCAGATATCCCTGAAGATTGAGAGAAAAATCAAGTGAGAGGAAGGAAGTTTAACTGAGAAATTTGGATTTAGCAAATGATTGTGACTATTGACTCATTATAAAGATTTCTGCTTTTAGATCTTGTGTTTTAGAATAGCTAGAAGGAAATATCTAAAGTTGTTGAACTGTAATCCCATAGCCCTGATCTTTGACAATGATTGACTAACTGGATTGGAAAAAAAAGTCACTTGCCCGTGTTTGTATGTATCTACTTCTGAGTGTTTTATTTTGTTACTGTCGTGCAGTAACTTAGCTCTATTGTAAGTCTTATAATTGGGTAGATGCCAATACTAGTGGTCAATAAAAGGAAAGAGTAAAAGGTACATGGTGTATGGAGTTTTTCTTTTTCTTTTTAATTCTTTTTCTAGAGTAATGCAAATGTTCTGAAAATGATCATGGTGATGAATACACAACTATGTGATATTGTGATATGTGACTATATACTTTGGATTGTATGGTGTGTGAAAATATCTCAATAAAAATACATTTAATAAAATCACTTGACCACAAATGTGAAGGTTGATTTCTGAGCTCTCAATTTTATTCCATTGGTTTATATGTTTGCACTTGTGCCAGTACCATGCTGTTTTGATTATTGAGGCTTTGTAATAAGTTTTCAGATTGGAAAGTGTGAGTCCTCCAACTGTGTTCTTCTTTTTTCAAGGTGGCTATAGCTATTTGAGGCCCTTTACCTTTCCTTATGAATTTGATGATTGGCTTTTCCATTTCTGCAAAGGAGATTTTTGGAATTTTGATTAGGATTGTGCTCAATCTGTAAATCACTTTGGATAGAATTGACATTTTAAAAATATTTAGTCTTCCAGTGCATGAACACAAAATATCTTTCCATTTATTTCAGTTTCCTTTCAGCAATGCTTCATACGTACAGGTCTTTTTCACATCCTTGGTTAAATTTATTCCTAGATATTTGATTCTTTTTGTTGCTATTGTAAATGGAATTTTTAAAATTTTCTCTTTGGATTGTCCATTATTAGTGTGAACATTTCCCCCTCTTTATGTAACTTTTGTCCCACCGTACTTCTTTATATTTTGTGATTATCAGGATTATTTCTTATTCAATTGTATTCTAATTCATACGAATTAAAGATTAAAGTTATCTATTGAGGAGACAGTTCTATTGGGTTCTTCGTTTACCCATTTAGTCACCTTTACTGAAGATCTTCATGCCTTCACACTGCTCCAAGCTTCGCAGTCCTGTCTTTTCCTTTCAACCTGAAGAACCCCTTTCATCAATTTTTGTAGGATAGGTCTTTGGGTGACTAACTCTCTAAGTTTCTGTTTATATGTGAATGTCTTCAACTCTTCCTTATTTTTAAAAGACAGTTTTGCCAGATAAAGACTTCTTGAATGGCAGTTTTTTTCTTTCACTACCTGCTGGTTTAAAGCTGTCATGTACCCCAGAAAAGGCTAAACTCTTTTAATCCATTAATCCAGTGGGTGCTGACCTGTTGTAGGTGGGATCTTTTGCTTAGGTTATTTCAATTGAGATGTAACCTACCTCATTCAAGGTGGGTCTTTTTAAAAATTTTCATACAATAGTTTAATTTTTAAAATGTCCTAATTAACAAGTTTAAGGAGAAGTTTTATTTTGCAACAGCAAAGCACTTTTTTCGTACTATTACAAATACATGCTATTGGGTAGTCTTTTGGTTGGATTTTCTGATTTTTGTCCAAGTTCACTATGTGGAAGTTCAGTCTCATTTTCTTAATATTATTCATACCTTATAGATCAACCAGTTATAGTTGCCAGGGTTCTATAGGGAAACAGAACTAACAGGAGAGATCTGTAAATATGAAATTTTATAAAAGTGTCTCATGGAACTGTGGGGATGCACAAGTCCAAATTCTGCAGGCCAGGCCATGAGCTGGCAAATCCAATGAAGGTCTTTGATGAATTCCCCAGGAGATAATGGCTGACTAGAGCGGAGAGAGAGAGATTCTTTTTTTTTACTTCTCCTTTAAAACCGTCAATTGATTAGATTAAATGTCACTCATTGCAGAGGATCAAGATGGGTTTCAATCCTTTTACTGGAGTCCTTTATAAGAGGATAAGAGACAGAAAAAACCAAGAAGGTTTAAACAGGAAAGCCCCAGAGAAGCAAATGAGCATCCACAGAATCTGAAAGAGCCACTAAAGCTAGAAGCTGAAAGCAGCGAAACCCAGGATAGAAGGACCAGCAAAGACCGGCCATATTCCTTCCCATGGGACAGAAGTGTCCAAGATGCCAGCAGTATTTCTTCAGAGAAGGTATCCTCCTGTTGATGCCTTAATTTCAAAGTTTTTATGACCTTAGGATTGCAACTTGTAAGCTAATAAGCCTCCATTGTTAAAAAGCCAGTCCATTTCTGGTATATTGCATTTCAGCAGCTTTAGCAAACTGAAACAGTACGTTAAATATACCATGCCACTTGCTTCCATGGTTTCTGATGAGAAATTGGCACTTAGTCTTATTGAGAAGCCTATCTTCTCTCTTATAACTTTTGTTTCTCCTTTGATCTTTCTCCTACTCAGGGATATTTGGGCTATGCCCATTCTAACTTTTTCATGTTGGAAAGGGCTGTCAATAATATGGGATAGGGGGATGGAACTAGTTGATGTTCTGGAGAGGCTGGCCTGTCTGTATTTAAGGATTTATCCGGTCTAGAAATTGCATGGCAATGTAGGTTTCTGGAAAGTAATCCTAGTGCTGGAACCTTTGTAGAATCTCATGTAAATCCATAGGTGCTCTTTAGGGTTGGCAGGAATGGTTTTGACTAGGGTTCACAAACCGTAAAAATAGCCTCTCATCTCTATTTGAACTCTCTTAGCCATGATAACTTATCTGTTACTTCTTATCTTATCTTCTTATACCTTATCTTTTTCTTTTCCCCTTTTGGTCAGGATGGCATTTTCGATCCCATGGTGCCAGGGCCAGGCTCATACCTGAGGGTGATAACCCACATTGCCAGGGTGACTTTCACCCCATGTGGGGGAGGGGTAATGATTTCACCTGCAGCATTGGTTTTAGAGAGAGAGAGAGGGCACATCTGAGCAACAAAAGAAATCATTTGGAAATAACTCTTAGGCATACATATAAGTAGGCTAAGCTTCTCCACTACATAAATAAGCTTCACAAGAGCAAGCATTATCAAGTAGAGATATGGATGAAGCTGATCTGGTTAGGACTAAGGTATATCAGAAGACTGGGTAAAGGATGATATCATCCATATTTAAAATTTCAACTTTATGTGAGACTAAAGGGAGAGATATTTATTTGATGCAAAATTTATATTTTGGGTAGTGCATTTCCTAATTTAACATGTATGGTCAGTTTAATTGAAAACCATAAGTACAGGGAATCTTGAATAGGGCATGAGATTTTGTTGGTTTGTCCAGGTTAGTGTGATGCCCCAATAAATCTCAGAGTAATTTGGACAGTGAATAAAGAAGTATTTGCAAAATTCCCTGGGGGGAATGGGGAGAAAAGGAGAAATATTCAACTTCCCCATTTGGGGAATTTCTGATATTCTCACAAACAGTGGGGACAACAAAATCAATAGGCCAAAACCTCGATCTCAGAAATTACCCCTTTGAAACTTATCCCTGCAAAGGATAGGCTAAGCCTACTTAAAATTAGACCTAAGAGTCATCTCCAGAGAACTTCTTTTGTTGCTCAGATGTGGCCTCTCTCTTTAAGCCAATACAAGTGAACATACTGCCCCCCCCCCCCATGTGGGATATGACTCCCAGGGGAATAAATTTCCCTGGCAATGTGAGACAGAAATCCTGGGATGAGCCAGGACCTGGCATCGAAGGATTGAAAAAAAACTTCTAGATCAAAAGAAGGAAGAGAGAGACAAATATGAAATGAGACAAAATAAAGTGTTAGTAGCTAAGTGATTTCAAACATAGTTAAGAGGTTATAGTGGAGGTCTTACTTGCTTAGTATATAGATATCCCTTTTTCAGTTTATGCTGTGTTGGAGTGGTTAGAAGAAAGTACCTGACTGTAGAGTTGTGTTCCAATAGGCTTGTTTCTTGAAGATGACCGCATAAAGATATAGCTTTTACCAGCTGACTGTGTGGTTGGGAAAACCTTGTGTCTGATGCTCCTTTTATCTAGGATATGGACAGATGAGTAAAAACTATGGATAAAAAGTAAACAGATAATAGGGGAACAGAGGTTAAAATAAACTGAGTAGATTGAAATACAAATGGCCAATGAGAGGGAGGGGTAAGGGGTATAGTATGTATGAGTTTTTTCTTTTTTATTTCTTTTTCTTGGAGTGATATAAATGTTCAAAAAATGATCATGGTGATGAATACACAACTATGTAATAATATTGTGAGCCACTGATAGTACACCATGTATGGAATGTTTGTATGTCAAGCATGTTTTTATGTTTGTATGTGAAGTTAAAAAAAAAAGAGCAAGCCTAGAGATCAAGGGGTTGGCTTATTGATTTTGATGTCCATATTGTTTGGCACAGTATTATGAGTTTCCCTGGTGGTAAAGTTTAATAGCCTCATATTTTTTCTCCCATTCCTTAAGGGACTTTGCCAATACTTTTTGATTATCTGCTTAATATACCCTGGGATATATCCAGGCATTACATTAAACTATACAGGATTACAGACCCAATTCTTATTCTTGGATCCCTGTGTTTGGGTTGTTTAAATGATCTGTCCAGACAGGTTGAGTTAGATTATGTGCTACAGAAGTCCTGGACAAAATAAACCTTTCTCCCTTTAGTCTTATAGAGTAGGTGAAGTTCTAAAATACAAACAATGTCTTCCTTACCCCTGTATCCTGAATTACCTTAATTCCAACCTAAGATTGACTTCATTCTTATCTCTAAATACCAGATTATAACTATGTAACACAGGATCTCAAAATCCAGAAATAACAATTACTGATCCAGACTAAATGTGACTGCTATAACAACTTACAATCTAGGCCCCAATTTTCTTGTAATTATTTTCTAAATGAGACCATACAATATTTGTTCTTTTGTTTCTCTCTTACTTTGCCTCACAAAAATGTCCCACAGATTCATCCACATCGCATGCCTCACAACTTCATTCTTTTTTGTGGCAACACACTATTCGATCATATTTATACACCATTGTTCACCAATGTATTTCTCAGTGTATCTGTCAGCCACATCCATCCATTGGGCATCACGTATAAAGTTCACAGTCAGCAATTCATCAACACTCTCAATTTTAGACAATTTCATTGTTTCCAAGAGAAAAATAACCAATAAACACACTTTCACCAGGTACAAAACTCAAACTTTCCTTTGATTCTTGCCCTTCCCTCCATTATTTACCACCGGTATTGCCACGGTACTGTTGATGTTTTCCTGTTAAGCATAGTCTATAGCATGCAATAGCAGTTTTTCCCCAATGCCCCCAATTATACACTCTTTGTCCAAGATTAATACCTTTGAAATAGTTCATTCAAGAAGTTATGTATATTTGTAGTGTTAATCAGTGGGACACATAGATCTATACAACCTCTTCCAATCATGTTCACCTTCAATATGGCAATATTGCTTATAGACCCATCAGTGAACCAACTTCACTTCTATCTATTCCCTTACATTTAAGTTCAACCCCTTTAGAAACCATTCACCAATCTCCAGTTTCCATGTATCTCTAGGTTCCTTACATTATGCATTACAAGCCTCTGACTTTTCCTTTACTATGGTCATAAAAGTAGAATCATACAGTATCTGTCCTTTTGTGTATGACTTATTTCACTCAGCATTATGTCTTCAAGGCTCATCCACCTTTGCCATGTGCTTCAGGATATCATGCGCTTCAGGATGTTATACTGCTGTATAATGTTCCATCACATATACATAGCATGTTGAGTTAATATACTCATCTGTTGCTAGGCACTTGTATTGTTTCCATCTTTTGGTCATTGTGAATAATGCCACTATGAATATCAGTGCAAAAATGCCAGCTTGTGTCACTGCTTTCAGCTCTTTTGGGTATATACTGAGTAGTGGTATTGCCAGGTAATAGGGCAACTCAATATTTAGTTTTCTGAGGAACTGCCAGACTGTCTCCCATAGTGAATGTACCATTACACATTCCCACCAACAGTGCATAAGTGTCCTAATTTCTCCACATCCTGTCCAATATTTGAAGCTTCCTGTTTGTTTAATATCAGCTATTCTTATAGGTGTGAGGTTGTATCTCATTGTAGTCTTGATCTGCATTTCCCTTATAGCTAATGAAAATGAAATAATGAAAATCCTGTGCTTTTTTGCCATCTGCATTTGCTTTTCAGAAATTTGGGATACAAAAGCATTTTATTTTGAGAAATTCCCATATATCTGTTTTTTTTCTTTTGCTTGTGGAGTCCACCAGCCAGCAAATGAGAAATGGGAAGGGGGACATAACTATTGATTCTGCAGAAATAAAGGATTTAAGATGACACTTTGAACAAATATACGTTAATGATTTAGACAATTTAGATGAAATGGATAACTTCCTAGAAAGGCTTGAAAACCAACATTGACTTGAGAACAAATAGATTCTGAACAAACTAATCAAAGTAAAGTAATTGAATCAGTCATCTTGAAGCTTCCCAAAAAGAAAAGTACAGGCAGAGATGGCTTCAAATATGAATTCTACCAAGAATTCAAGAAAAAGTTAGTACCAGACCTCTTCAAACTCTCCAAAACAAAATTGAAGAAGAGGGAAAGCAACCTAACTCATTCATTGAAGCCAACATTACCCTAATGCCAAGCCAGAAAAAGATACTAAAAGAAAAGAAAATTAGAGACCAATCTCTTTAATGAATATAGATGCAAAAATCCTCAACAAAATACTCGTAAATAGAATCCAGTCCCACACTAAAAGAATTATACACCATGACCAAGCAGGATTTATTCCAGGTATGAAAGGCTGGTTCAACATATGAAAATCAAGTAATGTAATATACCATATCAACAAATCAAAGCAGGAAAAAGCAGATAATCATCTTGATTGATACAGAAAAGGCATTGACAACGTTCAACATCCTTTCTTGATGAAAAGGACAGAGATAGAAGTGAATTTCCTCAACATAGTAAAGGGAATATATGAAAACCCAGAGCTAACATCATTGCCAGTGGGGAAAGACTGAAAGCTTTCTCTCTAAGATCAGGAACAAAACAAGGATGCCCACTGTTACCACTGGTATATGATATTGTGATAGAAGTTCTAGCCACAGCAATTAGATAAGAAAAAGAAATAAAAGGTATCCAAATTGGAAATTAAGAAGAAAGCAGTCACTGTTTGCAGATGACATGGTACTAAACATTGAAAATCCCCAAAAATCTACAGAAAAACTACTAGTGCTAATAAATGAGTGCAGCAAAGTGGCAGGGTGCAAGAGCAACATCCAAAAATCAGTAATGTTGTAACTGAGGATACAAAAGAGCTCTGCACAGAAAACTACAAGAAACTGCTAAAAAGAAATTATGGAACGCCTAAATAAATGGAAGGCATACAGTGTACATGAATTAGAAGACTAAATATAGCTAAGAAGTCAGTTCTACCCAAAGTGATTTATAGATTCAATTGCAGAAATAGAAAAAGCAATAACCAAATAAATAAATTTGGCCAGGATAGCTAAAAATATATTAAGAAAATGAAGTGGAAGGTCTCATACTACGTGATTTTAAAGCATATTACATAGCTATAGTGGTCAAAAAAGTATGGTACTGACAAAAAGATAGATAAACTGACCAATGGAATTGAATTGAGTGGTCAGATAAAGACACTCACATCTATGGACAATTGATTTTTATAAGGGGGTTAAGGCAACCCTCCTGGGACAGAGCAGCTTCTCCAATAAATGTGTTTGGAGAACTAGATATCCCTCTACAAAAGAATGAAATAGGATCCATAGCTCATACCCTATGCAAAAATTAACTCAAAATGGATCAAAGACCTAAACATTAAAGATGAGACCATAAAACTTTCAGAAGAAAAATTTTAGAAGAAAATATAAGGATTACACCCAAAGCACAAGCAATGAAAAAAGAAACAGATAAATAGGATCTCTTCAAAATTAAACAGTTTTGTGCATCAAAGAACTTTGTCAGGAACATACAAGGCAGCCTATGCACTGGGAAACAATATTTGGAAACTACGTATCAGATAAGAGTTTAGTATCTGAAATATATAAAAATATTGTTCAACTCAATAACAAAAAGACAAACAACCCAACTAAAAAATGAGTGAAAGACATGAACAGACACTTCTCAGAAGAGGAAATACAAATGGTTAAAAGACACATGAAAAGATTCTGAACTTCACTGGCTATTAGGGAAATGAAAATCAAAACCACAATGAGATATCATCTCACACTCACTAGAATGACCATTATAAAACAAACAAACAAACAGTGAATAACAAGTGCTGGAGAAATTGTGGAGAAAGAGGCACACTTATCCACTGTTGGTGGGAATGGAAAAAGTTACAATGGCTCTGAAAGGCAGTTTGGCAGTTCCTCAGGAAGCTAAGTACAGAATTGCAATGTGATTCAGCAATCTCATTAATAGGTATAAAGTCACAGGTGCTGATGACAAGGACATAAATGGACATTTTCACATGGATGATTAGAGAAGCATTATTTACAATTGCCAAGAGTTGGAAACAGCTTGTGGTAGTTAGATTCATTTGTCAACTTGGCCAGGTGAAGGTACCTAATTCTGTTGCTGTGAACCTTATCTGTTGCTGATTACATCTGCAGTTGGCTAGGAGGCGTGCTTGCTTTGCAATGAATGATGTTTGACTTAATTGGCCGGTGCTTAAATGAGAAAGCATGATGTAGCATGGCCCGAGCAGCTCAGCATACCTCATCTCAGCACTCACAATTCAGCCCAGGCCTTTGGAGATACAGAAAGTAATCACTCCAGGGAAAGTTGTTGGAACCCAGAGGCCTGGAGAGAAGGCCAGCAGAGATCACCCTGTGTTTTCCCACATAAGAAAGAACCTCAGTTGAAAGTTAGCTGCCTTTCCTCTGAAGAACTAATGAAATAAATCCCCTTTTATTAAAATCCAATCTGTCTCTGGCATGTTGCATTCTGGCAGCTAGCAAACTAGAACACAGCCTAAATATCCATAAAGGATGAGTGGCCAAAGAAGCTGTGGAATACACATACAGTGGAATATTATGCAGTTGTAAGACAGGATAGAGTCATGAAGCATGTAACACTGTGGATGAAACTTCAGGATGAAACTTATTATGAGTGAAATTAGCCAGAAAGAAGAGGACAAATACTGTATGGTCTCACTAATATGAACTAACATTAATGAGTGAATTTCAAGAGCTGAAGTTAAGAACACAGTTTATCAGGAGATAGAAAGAGGGTAGAGATAAGGTATTTGCTGTTGAAGGAATACAGACTGTTCAACAGGATTCATTGTAAAAATTCAGAAATGGATATCACAATACTACTTGATTGTAGCACATTAATATAAATATGTTGAATGTAGGTGAACATGAATATGACTGAGGGAGAAGTGCTGGAAGCAGGTTTGAAACCAGAAGGAAAGATAGATAAAGACTGAGATGATAATTTAAGAATGCCTAAAGTGAACAGTGATGGTGATTAAATGTACAAATATAAAACTGTTTTTGCATGATGGAGAACAAATGAAAGCCAACATTGCAAGGTGTTGAAAATAGATGATATAAAGGGAAAAATACAATCAATGCATCTAGGGTCTATAGTCAACAGTAACATTGTAATCTGTTTCCAAAGACTGTAACAAAGGCATTATGTCAAAACTAAATGTCAGCAAGCAGGGGCATGGGGGAGGGATATGAGTTCTTTGTGGAAAAAAAGGAAATGTCTTCATATGGATTATGTTAGTGAAGTCATGTCTATTTACTTAGGTTGGATTGTATGATGTGTGAAGAAAACTGTTAAAAAATGTGAAGAAAGAGATGTACCTATTCACTACTGTTAGGGAAACTGAGAGGTGCTGCTCCTCTGGAGGGCAGTGTGGTTGTCCCAAAGGAGGCAAGGGATTGGGTTGCCATATATATGATCCTGCCACCTCATGACTAGGTATATACCTGAAGAAACTGAGTGTGGGGACACAAATGGATGTTTGTACGCTCGTGTTTATGGTGTTGGTGTTAATGGTGTTGGTGTTAATGATTCACAATGGATGGAGGTGGCCTAAGGGTATGGTGACAGGATAAAGGAAGGGAAACTGTGGTGTATACATACAATGGAATACTGGATGGCCAAGTCCTGAGGCATGCGACTAGGTGAATGAACCTTAATGATTGTATGTTGAATGAAATGTGAGAAACAAAAAGTCAACTACTATCAAGTCTTAGCGATGTAGACAAACAATACACAAACTCAGTGGGTTGAAGTCAAAGGCCTGGACTATCAGACTGTGGTCTATTGTAAAGGGTACCAGATTATAAGATTTTACAGCAGTCATATATATTCAGGGGTTATTGTTGTTATTTCTAAAGTCTGATAAATTGAGCTGTTTGTATATAACCTGGTAGTTCCCAGAAACTTTAGGTATTTATGTGACACCTGAGAATCAGAGTTAGAGCTCTGAAGTTATGAAAGTCAGTATTACTCCATGCAGAAACTGTTTTAAATGTTGAAAAAGGGATGAAACTTCAACTAGAGGTATGAATAAAGCTGATCTGGAAAGGACTAAGGTTAATCAGAATACATGGTATAGGATGATATGGTCCATATTTTAAAACCTCAACTTCTGAGTGAAACCAAAGTGAGAGAGATGTTTCTTTGGTGCAAAATTTATATTTTGGGTAGCTTATTACCTAACAACTTGTATTGTCAGTTTAGTGGAATACCAGAAGTACATGGAATCTTGAATAGGGCATGAGATCTTGTTGGTTTGTCCAAGATAGTGTGATTCCCCGATATTTTGCAGAGTAATTTGAGCAGTAAATAAAAAAGTATTTGCAAAGTCCCCTTGTGGGATTTAGGAGAAAGGAGGAAATATTCAACTTCCCCATTTGGGGAATTCCTAATTTTCTCACAAGCAATGTGTAAATCAATTCAATAGGCTGAGCCCTTGATCTTGGGGGTTGCCCCTATGAAACTTATTCCTGCAAAGGATAAGCTAATTTTGCTCATAAATATGCCTATAAGTCACTCCCAGAGAACCTCTGTTGTTGCTCAGATGGCCTTTCTCTCTAAACCAACTCAGCAAGTGAACTCACTACCCTCCCCCCTATATTGGACGACTCCCAGGGGTGTAAATCTCCCTGGCAGCATGAGATACAACTTGGACCGAGCCAAGATCGAGCATGATGGGATTGAGAAATCCTTTTTGTACAGTGGGGTCAGAGAGATAGGAGACAAAATAAAATTTCAGTGGCTGAGAGATTTTGAACAGAGTCATGAGGTTATCCTAGAAGTTATTCTTATACATTATATAGAAATCCCATTTTAGCTTATAGTGCATTAGAGTGGCAGGAGGGAAATTCCTGAAACTGTTAAGCTATGTTCCGGTAGCTTTGATTATTGAGGTAGACTGTATAATGGTATAACTTTTACAGTATAACTGTATGATTGTGAAAATCTTGTGTCTGATGCTCCTTTTATCCAGGATATGGACAGATGAGTAAAAAAAAAAATAGGGATAAAAATAAATATATAATAAGTGTGATAAGAGGTAAAATAATTTGGGTAGATTGAAATAGTAGTTCTCAATGAGAGGGTGGGGTAAGGGGTACAGGAAGCATGAGTTCTTTTTTTTTTACTTTTTATTTATTTTTCTGTATTGACTCAAATGTTCTAAAAATGATTATGGTGATGAATACACAACTATGTGGTCATATTGTGAGCCACTGAGTATATACCATGTATGGACTATATGTGAGTGATGATTTCTCAATAAAAATATTAAAACACACACACACACCACACACATATATTAAAAAGAGGAAAAAAGAACTTATGGCACATGGCAAAGGTAGTGCTGAGAGGGAAACTGATTGCCTTAAATGCTTATTCAAAAAAGAAAGGACAAAAATTGAGGACTTAAGGGTTCATCTGGGGGACAAAACAACAACAAACTAACCCCAAAGCAAATAAAAGAAGAGAAATAGCAAAAATTAAAGCATGTTAAATGAATGGGCAAAGAAAAGAACAATAGAAAGAATCAATAAACCCAAAAGGTGGCTTTTTGAGAAAATCAATAAAATCAATTGACCACTAGCAAAGCTGACAAATCAAAAAGAGAAAGAATGCAAAAAAACAAAATCAGAAATGAGGAGGGGGGGTCATTACCATGGACCCTGAAAAAATAAAAAAATCTTGAGGATACCTAGAACAACTATATGCCAACAAACTAGACAACTTACATGAAATGGACAAATTCCTAGAAACACATGGACAAGCTACACTGAGTCAAGAGGAAATAGAAGATCTCAAAAACCAATCACTAGTAAAAGGATTCAATCCTTCATCAAAATCTTCCTACAAAAGAAAAGCCCAAGACCAGATGGCTTCACAGGGGAATTTCATCAAACACCCCCCCACCCTAAATTAACACCAATCTTGCTCAAACTTTTCCAAAAAATTGAGGAAAAAGAAACATTTTCTAACTAGTTTTATGAAGCTGACATCACTGTAATACCAAAACCAGTTGACTTTTCGTTCCTCACATTTCATTCAATGTATAGTCATTAAGGTTCATTCACCTAGTCGCATGCCTCAGGACTTCATTCCTTCTTGTTGCCATCCAGTATTCCATTGTATGTATACACCACAGTTAAAGATGGTATAAGAAAGAAAAACACAGGCCAATCTCATTAATGAACATAGATGCAAAAATTCTCAACAAAATACTAGCAAATCAAACCCTGTGGCATATTTCTCAGGGACTGGAGCCTAGCCATACTTAGAATTTTTTAATCCTTCTCTCCCTCTCTAGGTTCACTCTCTGCCCCCCATATCTGTAACCTAGCTCACTGTTCCCCCCTTCCCCCTCTTGTCGTAGACCGCCCATTTCCATAGCCCACCACAAAACAACAGGCCTTCCTGTTATTCTCTATACTTCCCTATCCCCGAAACATACCCTTCTGCCTAGCAACTGCCGCTAAGCTTGTGTGAGTGGCTGTCTCCCCCTGACGTGTGCGCCCAAGACTCCACCCCTCCCCGAGAGTACTTAAGCCCCATGCTTACCCCGCTCTGGGTCGTCCGAGCCCCGGGGTCTTCGGACCCCAGACGTCTCACTCCTCGGGTTCCTGGGTGGCCCATCCCAGTGTGTATCAATAAAGCTTTAACCCGCATCTGGCCTCAGTGAAGACTTTACTCGCGACCGCCGGCTGGGGAAAGCGCCGGTTTCAGCTTACCCAGGTTAATTCCCTGCGAGCTCGCCCCAAACCCAACCAGTGTACCGGTCGCGCGGCCCGGCTGAAGCTATCAGCGGCAAAACCCAATGACACATTGAAAGAATTACATACAATGACCAAGTGGAGTTTATACCAGGAATGTAAGGGTGGTTCAACACATTATGTTCTTTGGATTTTATTTGTCAGACCTATATATTCATTTCCTCTTTCTCTTCTCACTCTTTAAGTTATTCTTATTGGTACTCTTCAATTCTGTACCATCCTCCAGACCTCCCTCTCCTGTCTTTTTTTTTTTTTTTCAGCTGACAGAACTCCATTTATTATTTCTTACAGATCTCATCTCTTGTTGGAAAATTCTCTCAGCATTTGTCTTAATTAGGTTATTTCCACAGAGATGTGACTCATCCACTTTTGGGTATTAACCTTTCAT
Organism: Tamandua tetradactyla; assembly: GCF_023851605.1. Classification (NCBI taxonomy): domain Eukaryota; kingdom Metazoa; phylum Chordata; class Mammalia; order Pilosa; family Myrmecophagidae; genus Tamandua; species Tamandua tetradactyla. Next base: position 78,987,136 of record NC_135336.1, read on the forward strand.
TGGAAGGAGGTGTGACTCCACCCAATCCAGAAGGGTCTTGATTACTTTACTGGAATCCTTTCTTTTGGGGTAGGTCTATTTGGATTTATTCTATTTGAGGTTTGTTGGGCTTCTTTGATTTGAATATTTATGTCTTTTATAAGGTTTTCCCCATTATATCTTTAACTAACCTTCTTAGCTCTTTACTCTTCTCTTCTCCTTCTGTGATACCAATTCTTCACATTTGTATTCTTTGTTTTTATCCATCATTCCCTTCAGAACTAATTCAAATCATTTCATCTTTTTTGCTATTTGTTCTTTTGCATGTTCAAAATCAGTTGTCCTGTCCTTTAGTTTGCTTATTCTTTCTCCTGCCTCTTCAAATCTGCTGTTGTATATCTTCAGTATGCTGAAGATTTGGTCTACAGCATCTTTAATCTCTGTTATATCTGCTATTTTTCTACTTATTCTTTCAAATTCTTCTTTATGCTCTTCTAAAGTCTTTTTGATCCCCTTTATGTCATTAGCCAACCCACTGATTTTATTTATGAGTTATATGCACTCATTAGTTGTTCCAAAGTCTGTGTCTCCTCCAGTGTTTTAATTTGTTCATTTTAGGTTGGGCTAAATCTTCATATACTTTGTGGTTTTCTGTTGCCTTTGAAGCATGTAAATATCTTGATAAGGTTACTTTGGAAGTTGATTGCCTTCAGTAGTCTGAAGTTTTGTATCTATGGAATAGGTGTAGAGCAGGATGAAGGGCATGAGGTGGGGCACAACAGTATGGTAATGGGTTATGGCAAAGACATAGGCATGGGTGCGGGGTACTACACTGGTGCATGGGGGCATGGGGTGTAGGGAATGGTATTGTGGATGGGTGATGGGGACTGCTGTAGTGGGTTGTAGCTTGGACATGCCTTTGAACTCAGGAGCAGAGTGTGGCATGGGAGACACAGGAGTAGGACATGGTGGGAGGTGGATCAGGGGACATGTGTGCTTGTGCAGAGGCTGGTGTGTGGGCAGGATGCAGATGGGCATGTGGAATGTGGGAGTCATGGGTATCAGAGTGTGGGGTTTGGGGTGCAGAGCTCAGTGAGGTGAGGGTGAGGTATGGGTTCTTCCTTGCATGGGTGGAAGAGGCCCAGGGAGACGAGGATGCAGGTGTGCACATGTGAAGGAGTGGGGGGAAGTTTTAAGGGACTTCAGGGCATGGATCAGGGGCAGGGTGCATGTGTGCATTTGTGCATGCTGTGGGCTAGGCTGAGCCCTGGTGCAAGCATGCAGATGTAAGGGTTAGGTCAGGGGTGCATGCATGTGTAGAGCAGGGGCTATGTGGTATGGATGCTCACGTGAGCATCTGCTGGGTATGGGAGCAGATCACTTGTGCCAGGAGGCAGGGCAAGGCTATGAGGCAGCAGGAGGCTGGGGTGGGAGAGCCAGGTGTTGAGAGGTTGGTGCATGGATGGATGGTGCTGGGATGGGCAGGACACTGGTATGCAAATGCTTGGGCTGGGGAGCAGAGCTCTGGTGTACACGTGTACAGAGCTCAGGGAGGGGATGGGTTGCATGCCTTAGTAGGTTGGGGGCAGGTGTAGCCCATATATTCAGATGAGTGCTTGCACCAAGCTGGTTGCCAGGGCTGGGGTGTGCATATATATGGGTCCAGGGAGGTGGGGACACATGGGTGCTGGGGCAGGCAGGATGTGGGTGTGTGCATGCACATGCATAGGTCTGGCAGAGTGTGAGGATGCTGAAACATGCATGTGCAGATCTCAGGGTTAGGGCAGGGAGAGGTAGTGAGATTGCGTGGGCTAGGGGTGAGTGTGACACAGATGACAGGTGAGTGCCTGTAAGAGGGAGGGAAGGGAAGATGAGGTGCAGGGGCAAGGGGCTGAGCACTGGTGATTGGTTTGGGGAGGGCCAGGGGAGAAACTGAGCACTTGTGGGGGAGAGGTGGGCATGACCAGAGTGGGTATGTGTGCATGCACAGGATAAGGGTTGGGGCTGGGATGCGCAGGTTGAGGGGCAGTCAGGATGGGGGTGTTTGGAGTGCCAGAAGGTAAAGTTGGGTGTGTGGGACATGGCGGGGGGGAGGGCATTGTAGAGTGTCAGGTTCAGGTGCATGGGGTGGGGGAGTCATGGATCAGGGGGTGGGGGCAGTGCAAATGGGTGTCTGGGTGTAGCATGTTCAAAGAACATGGCTTGGCTTACTTCCTAGTCCCATTTCCTGTCTGTGCACCATCATGGTGAGGGACATTGTTAACTTGGACAAATTGTGGTACCTGTTTATCTGGTTGCGCAAGTGCTGGCCTGCCTGTTGCAATAAGGACATTTCATAGAATTAGATCATGATCATGTCAGCCACATCCATAGCTGATTCTATTTGTAATCAGCCAAAGGGGAGTGTCTTCTACAATGAGTGATTCTTAATCTAATCACATGAAGCCTTTTAAGGAGGATTCAGAGGAGACAGGTTCTATTCCTGCTTCAGCTGGTGAGCCTCTCCAGTGGAGTTCATCCAGACCCTCCATCGGAGTCCTTGGCTTCACAGCCTGTCCTGTGGATTTTGGACTCTGCATTCCTGTGGTCACGTGAGACACTTTTATAAAGTTTATATTTGCAAGTGTTCCCTGTTGATTCTGTTTCTCTAGAGAACCCTAACTAATACATCTTGGAACCAGGAGTAGTTCTTAAGAAACAGAATCTTAAAAATGGGTTTTTAGGAATGGTTTTCTACTCTGACTGGACTCTGAGACACTAAAGACTCTGATTTCCATAATCAGAATGGCACTCCCAATCCACGGAGTGAGTTGGCAAAAGAGATAATCAAAAAATCATCATTTGATTCTCCTAATGCTTCGCTTGTACGAAGCCAGACTCTGGGGGATAATGTTTTTGACACCTTTACAGAGTTTTGTAGAAATAAGAGGTATAGAGATGGTTGTTGTTAGATATACTGACTACATTAAGGGGTGAAAGGAAGGGGTTAAGGCTTCAAACAAGATGCTTAAGCGCTGTCTGAAAGGTGTGGACATTTCTATGAGTATCCTGAAGGAAAATCTTACTTCCTGTAGGCGTAGACTTGAGATCTCTGAAAACCAGACTCAGAATCTTATTGTTAGAGTAGCAACTTTGTAACGTAAACTGAAATCTCAATCTTGCATGGTGTCTGTCGTTAAAGTGAGGGCATTGATTGGAAAGGAGTCAGACCCTGAAAAATGGGATGATGGCATATGGATTGAGAATGATGTCAGGAGTGAGGTTGAAACCCTAGATCACATTGAGTCTTCCCTAGATAACCCTGTAATAGTTTGCCCTGAGGACATAACCTCCCCACCTCCAGCCTGCCTTGAGGAGTTGGCCACCCAACCTCCTCCTGAAGGGATTAGCCCTAGAGTGATTGATCCTGTTTCACCACATGAAACTGCAAATGAAGGCCCTGAAGCAAATGGGTTGGAAGATATTTCTGATTTTTTTCATGAACCACCCCACCACCCCTCATTTCTTCCAGACCTATAACTAGACTAAAGTCCCAACAGTCCCCTAAAGGTGAGGTACAAAGTATCACACATGAGGAGGTACGCTATACTCCAAAAGAACTGTGTGAGTTTTCCAATTTATATAGACAGAAATCAGGAGAATATGTATGACAATGGATTTTAAGAGTGTGGGATAATGGTGGGAGGAATATAAGGCTGGATCAGGCTGAATTTATTGTGAGCCCACTAAGCAGGGATTCTGCATTCAATGTTATAGCTCTAGTGGTTTGAAAAGGTATTAACAGTTTGTTTGGATGGTTGGTTGAAACATGGATCAAAAGGTGGCCAACATTACCTGAGGTTAAAATACCAGAACTGCCCTGGTATAATGTAGATGAGGGGATCCAAAGACTTAGAGAGATTGGAATGTTAGATTGTATTTATCATGCAAAGCCTGCTCTTATACCCCAGGAATGTCCAGAGAACACACTTTTACCAAAACAGTGAGAAATAAATTTGTGAGAATAGCACCATCATTCCTAAAGAGCTCTGTGGTTGCACTTCTCTGTACATCAGATATTACTGTAGGAACTGCTGTCATTGAGCTGTAGTCCTTAAACACAATGGGGATGACAAGATCCCGAGTTGGCAGAAGCCAAGTGGCAGCACTTAATCGCCAAAGACAGGGTAGATGTGGCTATTATAATAGAAAGGAAACTCAAAGCAGGAGTCAAATTTATATGACATGCAGAGATTTGTGACATTGGCTAGTAAATCATGGGGTACTTAGAAATACAGTAGAAGGGCAGTCTACTAAATTCTTGTTTGAGCTGTATAAACAAAACAGTTCTAGGTCGATTGAAGAGAAGTCTAACCTGAATTACAAAAACACAGAGTCACGGCCCCTTAATCAATTTCCAGACTTGAAACAGTTCACAGACCCAGAGCCCCTTGAATGAAGGGGAGGGCAGGTATCTTTGTGGGAGAAACCTGTTACACTGCCACAAATTTATACTGTTAATCTTCCTCTCTTCCTCTCTTCCTCTAAGCCTTCCCCAAGGAGACCAACGGCCTTTTACCAAGATAACTATGCACTGGGGAAAAGGAAATGATCAGATATTTCAGGGATTATTAGACACTGGTTCAGAAGTGACATTAATTCCAGGGAACCCAACACATCACTCTGGACCAACAGTCAGAGTGGGGGCTTATGGAGGCCAGGTGATCAATGGAGTTTTAGCTCAGGTCCATCTCACAGTGGGTCCAGTGGGCCCCTGGACCCATTCTCTAGTTATTTCCCCAGTTCTGGAATGTATAATTGGCATAGACATACTGAGAAACTGGAGAATCCCCACATTGGCTCTCTAACTCATGCAGTGAGGGCTATTATGGTGGGAAAGGCCAAGTGGAAGCCACTAGAACTGCCCCTACTGAACAAAATAGTAAATCGGAAGCAATACCAGATTCCTGGAGGGATTGCAGAGATTACTGCCACGCTTAAGGACTTGAAGGTTGTAGGAGTGGTGATTCCCACCACATTCCCATTCAACTCTCCTATTTGGCCTGTGCAGAAAACAGATGGTTCTTGGAGGGTGACAGTGGATTATCATAAGCTTAACCAGGTGGTAACTCCAATTGCATCTGCTGTTCCAGATGTGGTATAACTGAGCAAATCAATACATCCCCTGGCAGCTGGCATGCAGCTACTGATCTGTCAAATGCTTTTTTTCTCTATAGCTGTTAGTAAGAACCACCAGAAACAGTTTGCTTTCAGCTGGCAAGGTGAGCAGTATTCTTTCACTGTCCTACCTCAGGTGTGTATCAACTCTCCAGCTCTATGTCATAAACTTGTCCACAGAGACCTTGATCATTTCTGCCTCCCACAAGACATCACACTGGTCCATTATATCGATGAAATCATGTTGATTGGACCTAGTGAGCAAGAAGTAACACTACTCTAGATTTACTGGTAAGGTATTTGTATGTCAGAGGATGGGAGATAAATCCAGCAAAAATACAAGGGCTTTCCACCTCAGCGAAATGTCTAGGTGTCCAGTGGTGTGTGGCATGTTGAGATATCCCTTCTAAGGTGAAGGATAAGTTGTTGCATCTGGCTCCTCCTACAACCAAAAAAGAGGCACATTGCCTAGTTGGTCTTTTTGGATTTTGGCAACAACATATTCCTCATTTGGGTGTGCTACTCTGGCCCATTTATCGAGTGACCAGAAAAGCTGCTAATTTTGAGTGGGGACCTGAACAAGAGGAGGCTCTGTGACAGGTCCAGGCTGCTGTATAAGCTGCTCTGCCACTTGGGCCGTATGATCCAGCAGATTCAATGGTGATGGAAGTGTCAGTGGCAAATAGAGATGCTCTCTGGAGCCTTTGGCAGGCCCCTATAGGAGAATCACAATGCAGACCCTTAGGATTTTGGAGCAAAGCCTTACCATCTGCTGCAGATAACTACTCTTCTTTTGAGAAACAGCTTTTGGCCTGCTACTGGGCCTTAGTAGAGAATGAACGCTTAACCATGGGCCACCAAGTTACCATGAGAACTGAGTTGCCTATCATGTACTGGGTGTTGTCTGACCCATCAAGCCATAAATTTGGGCTTGCACAGCAGCAGTCTGTTGTAAAATGGAAATGGTATATACGAGATAGAGCCAGAGCAGGTCCTGAAGGCACAAGTAAGTTAAATGAAGAAGTGGCCCAAATGCCCATGTTTTCCACTTCTGCCACATTACCTTCTCTTTCCCAGACCAGAGCTATGGCCTCTTGGGGAGTTCCTTACAGTGAATTGACTGAGGAAGAGAAAACTTGGGTCTGGTTTACAGATGGTTCTGCACGATATGCAGGAACCACCTGAAAGTGGACAGCTGCAGCATGGCAACCCCTTTCTGGGGTGTCCTTGAAGGACAAGGGTGAGGGGAAATCCTCCCAGTGTGCAGAACTTCAAGCAGTGCACCTGGTTGTTCATTTTGCCTGGAAGGAAAACTGGCCAGAGGTGCATTTGTATATTGATTCATGGGCTGTTGCTAAAGGCTTGACTGGATGGTCAGGGACTTGGAATGACCATAATTGGAAAACTGGTGACAAAGAGATCTGGAGAAGAAGTATGTGAATAGACCTTTCTGAGTGGGTTAAAAACATGAAGATATTTGTGTCCCATGTGAATGCACACCAGAGGGTGACTTCAGCAGAGGAAGGTTTTAATAATCAAGTGGATAAGATGACCCGTTCTGTGGATACCAGTCAGCCTCTTTCCCCAGCAACTCCTGTCATTGCCCAATGGGCTCATGAACAAAGTGGTCATGGTGGTAGGGATGGAGGTTATGCATGGGCTCAGCAACATGGACTTCCACTCACTGAGGCTGACCTGGCTACAGTCACTGCTGAGTGTCCAATCTGCCCGCATCAGAGACCCACACTCAGCTCCCAATATGGCACCATTCCCCGAGGTGACCAGCCAGCTACATGGTGGAAGGTTGATTACATTGGACCACTCCCTTCATGGAAAGGGCAGCGATTTGTTCTAACTGGAATAGACACATACTCTGGATATGGGTTTGCTTTCCCTGCATGCAATGCTTCTGCCAAAACTACCATCTGTGGGCTTACAGAATGCCTTATCCATCGTCATGGTATTTCACATAGCATTGCTTCAGATCAAGGAACACACTTCACAGCAAATGAAGTGCGGGAATGGGCACATGCTCATGGAATTCTCTGGTCTTACCATGTTCCCCATCATCCAGAAGCAGCTGGATTGATAGAACAGTGGAATGGCCTTTTGAAAACTCAATTACGGTGCCAACTAGGTGGCAATATCTTAAAAGGCTGGGGTAATGTTCTCCAGGAAGCTGTATATGCTCTGAATCAGCATCTCCTGTATGATGCTGTTTCTCCCATAGCTAGGATCCATGGGTCCAGGAACCAAGGGGTAGAAATGGGAGTGGTACCACTCATTATTTCCCCTAGTGATCTACTAGGAAAATGTTTGCTTTCTGTCCCTGCTACCCTGAACTCTGCTGATCTACAGGTTTTAGTTCCAAAATGGGGTGTGCTTCCTCCAGGAGAAACAACAATGCTTTCACTGAACTGGAAGTTAAGACTGCTACCTGGTCACTTTGGCTACCAACAAGCCAAGAAGGAGATTACATTATTGTCCGGGGTAATTGACCCTGACTATCAGGAGGAAGTAGGACTGCAACTCCATAATGGAGGTAAAGAAGAGTTTTCTTGGAATATAGGCAATCCCCTGGGGCGTCTTTTAGTACTACCATGTCCTGTGATTAACATCAATGGAAAACTGCAACAACACAATCCGGGCAGGACTACTAATGGCTCTGAAACTTCAGGAATGAAGGTTTGGGTCACCTCACCAGGCAGAGAATCATGGCCAGCTGAAGTGCTTGCTGAGAGTAAAGGGAATATGGAATGGGTAGTGGAAGAAGGTAGTGATAAATATGAACTTCGACCACATGCTCAGTTACAGAAACAAGGACCGTAATGCTGTTTTGTTCATGTTATACTATTTAAGTTATAAGATATCAAGATAAGAATGAATGTTGCCCAAGGATTTGTACCCTATTCTGGAGAGATTTAATGTGTTTCCAGTATATGCAGGACAATTGAGTATTTTCAGGTAAAAGAAAAAAAAATGCATGTTTTATTGTTTTCATTTGGAAATTAAGTATGGTTTAAGGTGATATATATACATATATATATATATATCTGCCAAGTTGACAAGGGATGGACTGCCGTGGTCAGAGACATGTATCTACTTGGCCAAGTTGTGGTACCTGTTTATCTGATTGGGCAAGTGCTGGCCTGTCTGTTGCAATAAGGACATTTTATAGAATTAGATCATGATCAGGGCAGCCACATCCACAGCTGATTCCATTTGTAATCAGCCAAAGGGGAGTGTCTTCTACAATGAATGATTCTTAATCTAATCACATGAAGCCTTTTAAGGAGTATTCAGAGGAGACAGGTTCTATTCCTGCTTCGGCTGGTGAGCCTCTCCTGTGGAGTTCATCCAGACCCTCCATCAGAGTCTTCGGCTTCACAGCCTGTCCTGTGGATTTTGGATTCTGCATTCCTGCGGTCACATGAGACACTTTTATAAAGTTTATATTTGCAAGTGCTCCCTGTTGGTTCTGTTTCTCTAGAGAACCCTAACTAATACAGCACCCCTGAGGGCCTCCATTTGGAAAGGGCCATGTTAGGCTATTTGGACTAGTTGGAGGATCTTCAGATCTCTGTGTCTCAGGTCCTCAGCTTTTGCCACCAGAGCCTCCCTGTGTAGTGTAGAAGACACTATCAGGTCACTTATACCCTGAAATTGCTGTCTGGGTCATTTTTCCACACTTCTTTTGCTGTTCTTTGGGGCAGGGATGAATTTGATCTATCCTATCCTGCCATCTTCCAGTAAGTCCCATAGTCAATCTTATTTTTAAGCAAAAAGTGTGAGAATATATGTAGCAAACTAAATCTTGTAGCTTTGGATGATAGATTCTTTTACAAATTAGTGATTTACAGGCATATAGTATATTGTTGCTAATGCAAGTGAACATTTATTGATAGTTCTCTCATGACAAGCACTCTATTAAATGCTTTACATTTTTTAACTCAATTCTCGCAGAAATTCTATGAGATAATGCATTACTTTCCTATTGCTGCTATAACAAATTACCACAATCTTAATGGTTTTAAAAAAAAGGCAAATTCATCCTCTTAAAGTTTTATAGGTCAGAAGCCTGAAATGAGTGTTGCAAGGTTAGAATCAAGGTATCAACAAGACTGGTTCCTTCTGGAGTCTCCAGAAGAGTATCCACTTCTTGCTTCCTTCAGTTTCTAGACACAACCAGCCTTCTTGGTTTTGGCAATATCACTCCAATCTTTCCATCCATCACCACATCACCATCTCCTTTGTAGTTCATGTAACTATCAAGATATTTGTGTGTGTGCTGCCTCAGCATCTACCTTATTTTGACTAAGCCACTTCCCTCAACACTGACCTTTGGCCCAAGTAATAAGCAGCTTTCCAACCTAGAGGCATAAACTCCCCCAGTGCCCAAATCCACATCTGTGTCTACTACCCATAACATCCACACAGCACACTTAACACCCAAAGCTGGTCTCAAATGTTAAGCTAGTTAGCCCCACCACCCTCAGACTCTCAGTCCCTTTCCTTTTACATACACGTTTACTTTAAACGAATTGAATCCTTGACTTGTGTGGGTAAAATCAACTAACTTCCACTCTGGACTGCAGTAAAACCCATTGTTCATCTTGACCTGCTTATGTGTCCCCTAAATGCCAGTTGAGCCAATTGAGACAATCATACTTCCCATTGATCTCTCATGGCACCCCACCACCACCTCACATCTGTGAGTAACAAACTATCTTTGCTCATGCATTATGGCCTCAGTTTTCCATTTTGCACTTGATCTCCACCTGGACCCAAATTTAAAATCCAACATAATCAATTTGGAATAGCTGTTAAACATCCTTCTACCTTCCACTTATAAGGACACTTGTGCTTATCCATTGGGCACACCTGAATGAGCCAGGATAAGCTCCCCAGGAAAAGACCTTTAATTTAATGATATTGTCAAATGAGCTTTTACTATGTAGGGTAACATTCACATGTTCTGGGGATTCGGATTTCAACATCTTTGGAAGGCGGTTATTCTGTCTGCCATATGTCAGAACTAATATTGTCCTCATTTTGCAGTTGAGAAAACTAAAGTGTAGAGAGAGATCAAGGAACTTATCCAGGTTATACTGATAGTGAGTGCTGGAGCTTGAACTGAAAAATAGAGTCTGAACTGACAGCTCATGCTTTTGCCCACTATGCCAACTGTAGGGGAATAAAAGTCCGAAATGTAAAATTTTGGCTGATCCATTCCAACCCTCATTCCCAGACAGAGATTCTATGTTGTAATCATGGATCCAGTATGTAATGGGCTCACTGGGAGTGGAGAAGCTAGTTCTATTTTCCCTAGGCTCTCATTAATGTATACATCAATTGATACTCAGTTTCTTTGGTAACACAAATATCTCCCTGGCCCATGTGTCCTTTATAAACCAGAACAACCCAGATAGATTTATTCTGTTACACTACTGCTAAAAGACTATTTTTTGTGTTTCTCTTATGCCAGAGCTATATGTTCCCTATTCACTGAGGTGGTGTTTTTCAGTCTTTTTTATGTGCCTAAATTATGTGGAGAATTTACTACAAAAGTAAATGACTTAAGTCACAGCAGATCAACTCAATCAGAATCTCCCAATGTGAGGGCCAGATAGAGGTGTTTTAAACAACTTTTGCTAAAAAATTCTAATGCATGTCAAATCTTGAAAGTCACTCTAATATTTATGACTTCATTCATCATCTAAAGCAACTGTTCACAACCAGAGGAAATTTTGCCCCAAGGGTATATTTAGCAAAGTCTGAAGACATTTTTTGTTACTGGAATCTAGTGCAAAGAGGTCAGGGATGCTGCTAAAATTCTTCAGTACCTTGAGCAACGCCCCGCAACAAAGAGTTATTCAACCCAAAATGTCATAGTGCCAATGTGGTGGAAACCATTTGTGGTGGTTTGGAGCTGTATGTACATCAGAAAAACATGTTCTTAAACTTAATCCATTCCTGGGGGTGTGAACCCACGATAACTAAGACATTTTGGTGAGGTTACTTAGGTTAAGGTTTGGCCCATAATCATGGATGGGTCTTAATCCTATTACTGGAGGTCTTTATATGTGGAATGAAATTCAGACAGAGGGAGAAGAAAGTGATAGGAAGCAGCCAGAAGCTGATCATCAATGGAATCTGGAAAATAACAGAAACCAGGAGAGGCCATCATGTGCATTGTCATGTAACAGAAGGTCACTGGTAGCCGTCCACAGAATGCCAGCCTTCAAGAAGAACCTGTTGACTTGATGACGCCTTGATTTGTACTTCCTTTATGCCACAAAACCATGAGCTAATAAATTCTCACTGTTTAACCTGACCCATTTAATGGTATTTACCTTAGCAGCCCAGGAAACTAAAACAGCGTTATAAATGGATATTGGTCATAATAAAATAGTTATATTACTGTTCAACTCAAATTCAGTCTTTTCCGTGCAGTATGCTTCTTTCCACCAATAGTAGCTTTGACTCTGAAGTGAAAAAGGGGAGAAAACAGGTAGTTTCAAAGTTGAGAAACTTCCTACATATATAGGGTTAAGAGATACTTAGTCTTTACTGATAATATCATCAAGCAGGTTTTTTAAAAAGCGACCCTGCATTCTATATCCCCCCAAAAGACTCTAGGAAATTATTGAACAATCCATGTTTCTTTCATTGTAGTTCACTGCCATTGCATTAATGGTTACCAATCCCTGATGTGTTAAGCAACAACTTAAAAGTGAGCATTTACAAATTTCCATACCCATTTGGCATTTCCAGAACATATAAGCTTTAATTTCAGTCGTAGGTCTATCTAGTTCTTACTGAGTGTGTGGCCATAGAAAAGTTAACTAAACTCTCCAAGTCTCAATTTTCTCACCTATAAAATAAGTGCTGATTTCATGAACCCCCAAATCACATAGGTTCTGTGTCTCTAAATCACTAATAGCTGTATGGAAAGCCGTACCAGAAAAGAACCTTCTGCTTATGGAACTCATTTTGTTACCAGGCACTGTCCTTTTGTGTTTTATAAATATTCTCAACTTTTTTCATAACAAAGCTAAAAGATATTCATATTGACTTGAGTTACATACCCCAAATTTAGACATGTTCTTGGTGGCTCTGAATCCATTGTAAATAGACCCTCTTAAAGATATAATAAATTTAGAGGTCACCGAGTTGATTGAGACTGGGTCTTCATCCAGATTACTGGAGTTCTTTAATAGTGGAAGACTTCAGAAATAGTGAGATAAAGTCAGAGGGAGAAGCTGGAAGCTGGAAGGTAGCAGAAGACTGGAAGAGAAAGGAGAGAACACCGATATTTGACGGGAAAGCCAAGGAACCCAAGAATTTCCAGCAGCCAGAATGCTACCGATTTGGGAAGTACCAAGCCTCTAACCTCCAAAACTGTGAGCCAATAAATTGTTATTGTTAAGCCAGCCATTACATGGTATTTTATCATAGCAGCCAGGAAACTACGTGCATGATTTTTCATTCTGAAGACCAAAAGATGTTCTGCGTTCTAAGAGGTGGGGTGCCATAAACCATCACAGCAAGAAAATAAAACTCTGTTCTACACATTTTCTAGTGTCAGAAGAAAAGGAAAATTTTTGTTATTTTATATCTTTTGCCAGTTATCCTGTTAGAGGGTGAGACACCCCCCCCCATCAAGAAAAAAGTAATGGTCATTATTATTTTAAAAGGCAGAGACACTAAAGAATTTAGATATACAGTCGAAGTGAATTCATTAATTAAATCAGTCAACAAACATTCTATGATTGATTTATGGTATATCAAGAACTGAAACTGCAACAGCAAACAAAGCAGAAAAGGTCCAAGCTTTCTGAGACCTGTTTTTCTGGTGGTGAGAGACACAGATTTTCCTGGAACAGAAAAAAAAAAAATTACCCTGTACCTCGTGTTGTGTTTTAGTTTGCTAGGCTGCTTGAAGCAGATAACTTGAAATGGGTTGGCTTAAACAGTGGGGATTTATTAGCATACAGTTTGAGGCAAAGAATATGTCCAAATCAAAACATCATCAAGGTGTTGCTTTCTTTCCAAAGCTGCCTGCAACCCTCTGCTTCTCTTCCAGAGGTGGTGTCTGCTGGTCTCTCTCTTCTCTTATGGCTCTCAGCTTCTGCTTCCAAGGCTTTCTAGCTCCCTCTATATACTCATTCCATTTATAAAGGACATCAGTAGTAAGATTAAGATCATATTTTACCTGAAGTAGTCTCATCAAAAGATCCTATTTGGCTTTACACCCATAGGAATGGGCTACATACAGCTTCAAACCACCACACATTTCAAATATGTGGAAAAATTGAGAGGGGGTTGGAATGTCACACAGACTGTGGATTAGGGTGACTGAGTCCGTTTCTTCTAAAACACACTAATAAAACTTTCATAACTGGAGACCTCTAGTATCTGTATATTGTGGATCAGGGACTTGAGGATTGATGATTATGAACTAAGTAATTTGTCCATGGACACAGCCATAATAACATAATAGCACAGTATTAGTTCAGGCTGAAATTCAGTTATGTTTGGCCCCATCACCTTTCTGTACTATATTCAGTTGTAATGATGGATACCATGACAATTAAATTGATTGCCTCAGTATCATTTTGTGTGAGTGACCAAAAAATAGGCTGTGCTTAAAAACAATGTGGTCCATAATTAGAATGGCATTATTAAGTGAACATTATAGATATGTTTCATATGGTTCCACTTAAGTGCTACTATTTTCTCCTTGATTGGGCTTAGCCATCTAGTTTGTTTTAAACAAAAATAAAATAAATGAATAATATACAACAATGATATCTACAGTTATGGAGCATTTACCAAGTTTTCGGCCTTATAGTAGAAATTGAATATATACTTTCATTAATTGCCACAAAAATTTTGCAAGGTAGAATTATTGGCTCAATTTTTTCATAGGAGGCAACAGATAGTTTCATCAAATTCTCACAAATAGTACAAGAATTAGGAACCAAACTCAGGTCTACAGAATGTGAAAGTAAGATCATTTTAGAATTTTTAAATACAAGGCTTTTAAATATTATATATTTTATTCATTGTTACCATCTTCAATCTGAGAGACCAAAACCAAAAAATAAAAATGGAAATTTATTATTCAAAATTCAAAAAATCAAATCAATGTTCAAAAATTAAATAAATCAACTTTCAATTATTTTAAAGGAATGCCATTTATATTTCTGAAGTTATTAAGACTTAAATCTGCACTATGACTTTAGGGACAGCTAGGTTATTCCTTCCCTTACTAGTCATGGTAATCAACCAAAAATCAAGCATTGTTCTCAACAGAAGTAGTGTTGGAAAAAAGTCAAAGAAAAGTGGTAGAAAGTACCTAGGCTTCTGCAAGAAAACATGTCATTTTATTTTACCTAATAGCCTAATAACTTTTTTATTTGTATTTAAGAAATACATACTATAAAGGAATAACCTCACATAACCAGACCATCTTGAGGGTTGTTTTTTTTTAATTTAAAGCAATTTAATGATTTTGCATGGTATTTTAAACTTCCAAAAATGCATGTTTAAAATAATCATGACCAATCTCATTGGAATGGATTTAACTTGATGCTGTGGATTGAATCAGCACTGTTACAAAGGCATCTTCATGTCCCAACTCCCAGTCCTGTGGATGTGAACCTATTGTAAATAAGATCATTGAAGATCTTGCTAAGAAGAGGCTAAACTGAATCAAGGAGGACCTTAATCCAATATGACTGGAGTCCTTATAAGCAGAGGAAATCTGAACACAGGGGAAGGATTAAATAGGAGACATGAAGAGACACATGGCCATTTGATAGAGGCAGAGACTGAGTTATGGATTGCTAGCAAGTGACCACAAGAAAGCTCCCGTCTTCAGCCAAAGCATGGCTACTGGCACATTGATTTTTGGCTTCTCGCCTCCCAAATTGTGAGACAATAAATTCCTGTAGTTTAAGTCAGTCAATCTCTGGTACCTTGTTATAGCAGTCCTGGCAAACTAAGATACTTGACTATGCTACCTCATTAAGATTTCAATTTTTTAGTCTACATGAGAAAAACACTACCCCCAAAACAATAATAACATAAGTAATGAAAAATAAGAAAGTTTTTACCTCAAGGTCAAGAATTGCTCGCTACATATAATCTTATTTTAACACTTGGCCCAAAACTATTTTATTTTTAGGCATAGCATTGGCTGCTGTCACTTTAATGGAGTAATGATAAATTACTGTTATGACTTTCATTTTCAATATTTTTAGGCTTATCAAAATATTTACTTTTTTAAAAAAATTAGGCAAAATCTGCAATTCATCCTTTGCAAAAAATAAATCATGGGCAAAAGCTATTAAAGTCATCTGCAACTGCATACACTATACCTGTTTGTAATGTAGGCCATTAAAAGGGAATAAAATTTCCCCTTATAATTTAATGCTTTTAAAACTCACCACAGATATTGAGATTCAAGTTTTTATAAAATGAAGCTTGATTTGTTACATGCTGGTTGAATTGCAAGACATTATTTAAAAATATGAGCAAATTAATTGCCAGTTATTTATTTAGTTATAGTGCTCTGTGAGATGACATTCAATCTATAAATATTATCAAACTTAAATTGTATTTAAAGTGCAACAAAATTTATAGGGTAAAGGGGCAATTCCCTGGAATGCAATTTGGAAGCAAAACATAATTTGGAAGCAAAACATGAATGGGAAAAGAGACGTGGGGAAAACTATTACAGTACTTAAGAAAAATACTTTGCAATTTAAAATGGAAAATTTTATTTATAGTTTGTAGAATGGGTCTCAGTGGATTCCAAAAAGTCTCAGTGTGAACAGATACAGAAATCGGGTGTCTGGTTTAAAATACAAGTGTTTGAGGGAAAAATTGCAACAAAAATTGTATGCAATTCTTCTCTTTCTATACTTGTCATGATTATTTGATCATGAAAAATGCAACAAATAAAATATTAATATGGGAGACAAAATAGCTTTTCTTGAAAAACTTCATCTTATTCTTCCCACCCTATCAACCATCAACTTAGCATTCATTTTAAAGTAAAATTTGTTCATGTTTTGTTTTGTTTCAATACGAAACTATCATCTTCAGTATGTTTTTTTTTTTTTTTTGCATTCTCAACTATTTTTGTGGAAATGGAAACTGAGAGATGCTGGGGGATGAAGTAGGGGTCAGCTGGTTCCAGAATAACCATTATTGTATTTACACGTTACTCTTCAGGCACACCAACTTACATATAGCACTGCTCTTTGTCTTGTCTTTACAAAACTTTTTTCTTTCACATGAGAAATATTTGATGTATGTTCTCTGTTTCCTCTTTGCAATTCAAGACAAAGTCAAAATTATTCACTTAAAAAAATTTACTTCTTCCACTCTGTCCGATAACAGATCTGATTAAGTCATTCTTACTTGAGATTCTATTACAGCCATTATATACCTGAATAGTAACTGTTCTCACACTATATTATATACACCTTTTGTATTTATTGAATTAAAATAAAAACTAAAAGCTCTTTAAAATTAATAGCTCCTTAAAGATTACTTATTTTAAATCACAATCACTCACTGACATTTTAAGATGCCTGTAATGTTAGGATTGTCATTTTTTTTTTTTGCTGCCATGAATGTTGCATTGCCTATACAATTAGTAAGCAATATATGTGTCAAATCAAACATATATAAATATATATATGCATATATGTATCATGCACACATATAATATCAATGTATGCACATACACATATATGCATACATATGTATTTTTGAGTATATATAAATCACATGTGAAATAAGCTCTCATCATTTGAACTCTTCCAGGCTGGGCATTTCCCATGTGTTTAAGTCAGGAACCCAGCATACACTTTATCTGTGAATGGACTACACTCAACAAAAGAAATGAAAGGTATGGTTGAAACATATTTTTAAAAACATTAAATGAACGTCAAAAGTTACCATGAATGCACAAGAAATTGAATATTCATCTATATGAGAATTGTATGAATTCTTATTTTTGTGCTAATGAACAGATTTGTTCAGTGGGATGAGAAGTGTGGAAAATTGCTATTCACTGTAAAATTAATGAAACAGAAAAAATTTCCCCTTATAATTTAATGCTTTTATAACTCAGCACAGATATTGAGATTCAAGTTTTTATAAAATGAAGCTTGATCAAGTTTCAGCCTACATGCATTATTGTTCTCTATCAGTACTTAAAGAGAATGTTGTTACCTACACTATTAACATGAATTTCATGGGGATATGGAAATGGGGAGACTGATTAGGAGAGTCACTCTAGCATATTTGGAGGGTGGCAAACTTTTATTTGTAATAAACACTTATTTTCAGATGCTCCATGAAACTTAAATGATTCTTAAAACATTATAATGATTTGGTTTTGGATGTCTATCCTCAAAATAAATGCATAAATTAGATCTTAAACCTTATAATGAATGAAATCACTGAATTTTTCTTATTGATGATCTCTAAAGAGAAATGGCCATTAGGCATATTCAATGAAATGATATTTTCTAATGTGAGTGAAACTAGTTAAGGTTTACTTGTTGTTGTCTATTTATTTATGTGTTTTTTTTGTTTGTTTGTTTTTTTAACATGGGCAGGCACCAGGAATCGAACCCAGGTCCTCGAGCATGGCAGGCAAGCACTCTTACCTGCTGAGCCACCGTGGCCTGCCCGGTGTGGGAGTTTTTTGTGTGTGTGTGTGTGTGCATGTGTGTGTATGTAAGTTTGGATGTTTTATGAGTTTGTCCTGAACTTAAATTTTACAATTAATATTTCTAGAAAGGACTATGCCTTGCATCTTATGTTGACCTTATCAGAAAACTAAAGCATGCAGATACAAGCATGGCATGTTTGCTATTGAAAAACATTTGGATATTTGCCCTAAAATGGCAATACGTTCACTGAGTAAATAAAGTAGAGTGAAAGCTAATTTGGAGAAAAAAAATCTAGTGTTTCCAAAAACTGGTGCATAAGCACTGCTTTACCAAGGTAATCAAGGTTTCAGATCCCTTCTTTTTTGCTGATCCACCATGAGATGGAGCATAAGCCTCCTCCACATCATTGAGGATGAATATAACCGTATTTTTACCCCAGCCCACAGCAAGAAAAAGAGAGAATGGAGAGCTTCACAAATAATAGATATATTTTGGTTGATTAGAAAATTTTGTTTTTTAATGCAATTTTATTGAGATATACCCACACACCATGAAATCCATCCAAAGAATACAATAAATGGCTCACAGTATCATCACGTTCTCTTTCCACCCACACTCCATTATTGACCCCTAGTATTGGTGTGGTACATTTTTTTTTACTGATGAAAGGATATTAAGATATTACTCTAATTATAGTTTATAGTTTACAATAGGTAAATTTTCCCCACATACCACTCTATCATTTACTCCTTGTAATAGTTTTATATATTTGTTTTAGTTTAGGAAGGAATATTTTTATATTTTTACTGTTAACACAGTCATCATCCACCACAAGATTCACTGTGTCATCTGGTCCCATGCTTTAACCTCTAGATTTACTTCTGGTGACAGGCATGAACAAAAACTTGCCCTTTCAACCACATTCACCTACCATTCAGCACTATTACTCATGCATACACTGTCGTGCTATCATCACCTCTATCCATTTCCAAATGTTTAAATTTAAACTAGTTAAAAATTCTGCACATGTTAAGCAACTGCTCCAGATTCTCTAGCCTCATTCTATATCCTGGTAACTCACATTCTAGATTTTAGGCTTATGAGTTTACATATTATAGTTAGTTCATATCAGTGAGTTCATACAACATCTGTCCTTTTGTGTCTGACTTATTTCACCTAGCATAATGTTCTCAAGGTTCATCTACAGTGTCATGCATTAGGGCTTCATTCCTTCTTACTACTGAATGATATTCCATCATGTTTATAGAGCACATTCTGTTTATCCATTCATCAGTTGATGGACACACATGCAATTTTTAAAATCCAAGACCTGGAAGTGGAACATATCATTTAAGCTCACCCCTCATTGGCTTTAACCAATTTATGTGACTGTTCATAACTGTAGGGAACATTGTGAGATACAGTCTTTGGATTGTTGTCTCTAGGCAGGAGATTTATTTATTAAATGGAAGAAATGGATAATGGATGTTGGGAGATAGGTAAAGAACTCTGTTACTCTGATGAATGGCAAAATTTTTATCTTCCCTATTTTTCTTTCTTTTTTTTTTTGTGTGTTTTGTTTTCCTTAACCTGGTTCTATTCAGAATTACTTGGAAAAGAATTAATGAATGTTAGTATGACTAGAATTCCTAATATTACAATTCAATTGCATTGCAATCAGTATGTAAAACACTAGGTTTCTAACTATTCTTAGGTCTTTTCTGAATTAATACTTAGAGAAAAGATATTTCATTTTCTAAGAGTTTCTCAATTCCAGTAGTAGCCTATTTTCTGGAATTATATTTTAAATTTAATATTTTTAATTTCATAATATGCTTGGATTGTCAATGTTGGATTGAAATCTTTAAGAAGACATAAGCTGTTACATTGAATACACTATATGTACAGATTGAGAGATTGATCAATAGGTATACAACAGATTAGGTGAATAGATATAGATGGTGTAGATATAGGCACAGATAAAGTTATAGATATGGACCTAGATACATCTGTGAAAATGAAGCCAGGTTAGAAATAGTTAAATTGACACTCAATAACTTGACAAAATATCTTTTTGAATTTTTCTGATGAAAGCTGTTTTGCTTTACTGGTACTTAAGTACAGCACCAATTACAGCATCATCTGTGTCATTCTCATATTGTCCCTTCTTCTAAATTCCAAAATCTCCCAGGAATACTTATGTCTCTGAATTGTGTGTTCAGACTTTTTTATTATTCTTAACTAAACGCATTTAGGATCCCAGTAAAAATAAACATAAGAATAAAATTTTTATAATTGGGGTTATAAAAAGAGGACTATTGCCTGGAATCTCTTATTGAGTTTGCAGACAGGCTTGTAAACGTGGCCAGCAGGGGAAGCTGTAAAACCCACAAAAGGTAGAGGAGACTGAGTTGCATAATGGGATCCCTGAGCCAAGTCAATGAGGAATGAAAATAATGGCCAAAAAAAAAAAAAAAAAAAAAAAAAAGAGCAGAAAGTAATACAGAGAGTGAGGTTCAGATAGAAAAACTAGAATTCTTCAAATGAACATGGAAAAATAACATTTTTCACAGCTCTCCAAAGCCAATTCAAATCAATTACAATGCTTCTGGCTGTGACAGAAACCCTTCTCAATTTAGCTTAAACCATAAGAAAATCATCCCATACCTGGAGGTGCAGATATATACATTGGGATGATTTTGAGATTGAAGATTGATTTGTTTCTACACCACCAGCTCTGTTTTCCTAGGACTTTCTTCATATGCACACTTCTTGAGGGGGCAAAAAACCAATTGTAGCTATTACTATTTCCATAATGTGGGAAGATACTGTCCAAAAGAAGATGAAAAGGAAGGACTTTCCTCAATCCCTCAGCCAATACCCTTGCTATGTACTGTCACAAATTGGGTCATAGAGTAATTCTTACGGCAGATGGTGACCATACATCTCAGTTTTCCCAAAGGCATTTTTATCAGTTTTTCTGTCATAATTAAATAGTACTCCCTTTTGCTCTCAAAATTGCTAATGTACCTAAAGTCAATTCTGTCAACCCCTGAAACTTGGGATGGGATCAGTTTTGCTGGAGCATATGTGCAATTTGAAGAAAAGAGGATACCTAAATGAAATCAGGAACTCTTTTTGAAGGAGGAAGAGAACGGATGTTTATTAAAAATCAACAATATCCTATAAGATATTTTTTACTGATAAGTAATTTTCCTCTAATAAGAATATGGGAGTTTGCCTGTGATGCTGGATGCTTTTAATTTTGAGGTCTCAGGCCAAACATTGGCCTTGCTCTTTCTACCTTATTTTAGTTTTTCTACTCCATCTGTTCCTGTGTTTAGATTTCTCTGGTTCTCTATTAATGGAACAAGCCCTCAACTCTTTGGATAAAGAGGCTAAATGTACAACCACCAAGTCATCCCTAGGCTTTTAAAATGCCTTATGCTACGTATATATTCTCAGATAATTGTGAACCAATTTATGCTTTCCCACTGGCCCACTTAGAGGTTGACTGATGTGTGGTAACTTGGATGGGCTCAGTATAAATTCCATCTGGTTTGAACAATAAAAAGAGAAAAGCTTTTAATATATGATAAAGAATATTAAGGAAGGCTTAACAAGTGTGTATTGAGGCAGGGGTGGGGCTCAATCAGAATTAGAGAGAACTTTATGGTCCAGATTTGAGAAAGAGATTATTTTAAACTTAATTCCAGTCTGGATCTTCCTCATGTTTCTTCTAACATACCTACTTCCACCTATGATTTTTTTCTTCTGGTTGAAAAGCCTTTTTGATGTAGAACATCTATTTCATATGCTTATTTTCTTCTTAAATGACAGGCTATATTCCCTTAGGGCTATATTAGATTTGATTTCCAGCAAGTTTGTTAGTAGGGCATATTTACCAAGATAGTGAGTACCTACACTAGGTATTCATTTTAAATTTAATGGACAAATTTTGGAAAATGTGGAGGATGTATCAGAAGTGCTCTGCTAGCTTTCTACTGTTAGACTGGGCTAGGATAGTTAAAGCTGATTGTTAAGGGAGCACATTGATTTCTAAACATTTAGTTTTCGCACCACTATTGATGAAGCAAAGAAGTATTTTTAAACAAGTGCAAGGAGGGTTTGCACAGCAATGTAAATCAAATGCACTAGCATTTTGGCAGTGAAACATGAATATTTACACTAAGCATGATAAATACTCTAAAATCAATTTAAGACAGTTTGTGATTCTGAAAGGGCTTAGGTTAGGTTGACTCTTCAGCCATTTGAGTTACCAAAGAACTTTTTTTTCAGAGAATTTTGGATTTCATAAGTATGGATAAGGAACATGCAGACCTGTCTTATCTTCACAATCCAGATTTATGAGGGAGAAACTGACTCATGGAGAGTAAGTAACATGTTTGGGGTTTCACAGCTGCTGCCTAATGCATGCGTGATTTAAATCCCCACAGTCCAAATTCCCAAAGTCATTGCAGTAAAATGAATAACTAAAGCAAAAGAAATTCTACTCTCTTTAATGGGTTAAGGAAAATGTCTTAGAGAAGGTAGTATTTGAAATTTCTTCTGTTGCATTTAGTAAGTGGGTGTTTTAGTTTGCTAATGCTACTGGAATGCAATATACTAGGAAAGGGTTGGCTTTTATAAAAGGGATTTATTAAGTAATGAGTTTACAGTTCTAAGGCCATAAAAATGACCAAACTAAGGCATCCAGATAAAGATACCTTGACTCAAGAAAGGTGGCTGGCATCTGGTGGTCCTCTAGCTTCTGGTTTCAAACAGCTTTCCCTGAGTTGTTTTCTGTCAGCATCTCCAAATATCTCTATCTGTGTTGGTTCAGAAGCTTTTTCCAAAATAGTTTCCTCTTAAACGACTCCAATAAGTGGATTAAGACCCACCTTGAATAGGTGGAGATACATCTCCATGGAATGCACCTAATCAAAATGGCCCATCCTGAACAATAGGTCTTCCCTCACAAGACTGGATTAAGAAAAAGAACATGGCTTTTCTAGGGTACACAACTGCCGCAAACCAGTGCAATAGGTTACTTACTCTTTACTTTTCCTCACCAAGAAAATTAAACACCATTAGCAAGGCAATTGCTAATGAAATTTGGATGGCATTGGCTGAAATAGAAGATCTATGAAGGGGACATTTGGAAATAAGATTAAAAAGGAAAGCAGGGCAATATCAAGTATTCTAAGCATTAAACTCCTGCTTGGAAATTTAAATACTATCCCGGAAGTAACGGGAAATGACTGAATGAAGAAATGGTATGTCAGAGTTGTGGTTGGCTAATATAATATAATAATACTTAGATGGAGTGAAACATCTTAATTCAAATACACATAATATGTACCTTCCATAGCTAATGCAAAATAGTTCATTGCAATCCCCATCAAGCCCTGGTCTATAAAGCATAAATTCACATAACTCCAACTTTTCTTTTAACAAATTACATTTGTACCAGCTGCATGATAATAAGATATGTATGACCCTGTCCTCAGCAAGCTAGATTGCTATCTATGGTGCAGAAAATCTGACAAAATGGCATGTACTTCTTGAAATTCATAAGTTTACAACTAATTTGAACAGCTTTCAAATGATTGCTAGTCACCCTTTGATATTTACTATGTTTTACTTCAATAGGTTTAAACATTCACTAATAAAGACTTCAAAAGTGACAATATTATGGCTATCTCTCAAGCTTTCAGCCTGTTGAAACACAATAAATTGGATCTAGTTGAAGAGCCTATGTATAATGGGATATACTCATTGAGTAGACATAGGAACTGGGTTAACTAAAAATGCAATGGCCTTTTGGGGGAAGAAGAGATAAAGAAGTAATACAACTTAAATAAAAAACATTTTTCCTCAATATGGTGACATAAATCAAGATTGAATACAGAAAGGGAATCAGGCAAAACAAGGTATCAAACTCTATTATGAAATATCAAAAGTATAGAAGGAGTTAGTTAAAATGTGTTAGCTGCAGGTCATGTCACTGTTTCCTTTGCTATCAATACATGAGAGAATTAACTATAGTGGCACTCAGATAACACCAGGATAATTAAATTATTTCAAATTCCCACTTATAAAGTCCATTCTTTCATGATCAGCAATATAAATTGACTCAAAGCTGAAATTTAGGGTACAAATGAAGGCTAAGAAATTTTCCTTTTGGAATGGATACCTTGAATAAAATGTGCACTCTCTCTTTCTCTTTCTCTATACAAACATATGTGTTTGTGTGTGTTTGTTTCTTGGTGTGCCTATCTATATCTATTATATACTTATCTATGTAATCTATTTTCTATGTCTCCTTCTATTTTTATTTGTATATATATATCCACACAATACATTCTAAAGAGAGCAAAATATAATTATTTTTAATGTAAAATTTTCAAAATTTGATTTGATTTGAAAACTTCAGAAAGTTGAGTCTGTTCATCAGCAATCATCAAAATATCTGTTTATCCAAGAGCTACTAATTCTTTGTCTTTTCCCAGGTTTTTCTCTGATGTCACTTCTTTAAACATTGCATTTATTTACAGGAACTCACCTTACACAGCTTATTACCATGCTTCTATCAGGGTTTCCATTTATCATTCATTTGTTTTTCATTTTCCCCACCAACTTTGAAGAGTATTTGTGAATTTAAACATTAATTTGTGAGGGTTGCTTAGTAATTTACAGGTGTGGACAACATGCTACCATTCTCAAACGCTGACTCCTCAACAGTCCTTGAGCAGATCCATCCCACCAATCATATTTTATGTGCAATTCATTAAAGGAGATCTTACTTAATTCCAAGTGTATTTCCCCGTGTCTACTTCTTATTACCGTCCTTAATTGTACTAGCAAACAAACAAATAAAAACAAAACAAAAGCAAAAATAAGAAATGCCCGGGGCACTAAATTTACAAAGCTTTAGTAATAAAAATTGATGGGGCCAAAATAAAGCAAAGGAAGCACAACAAGCTGAACATTTTTTTTCCTGAATACTTTTATGTCTATCTTATATCCCAGCCCCCACAAGAGCTGGATAGGAAACAGTCAGGGATTTCTCCATGTGGCATTCTTAAAGAAATCATGTAGTTTGCAAAACTGAACTGTTTGATTACGTGAAATTCAACTACTAGTTAAATGTAATTCCCAGATGATCATATTTATGTATATTATCCAGTATTAACTTCTCTACAATATTAAATAAAAAGCATTTCCCAGCAGCCTGGAATGAAATAAAAATAGGAATGCCTTCATAGTACTGATTATTGTTCTACATGGTTACACTTTAATATGCATAGTAATACAATATAAATATGCTAAGAATCTTTTAGTAATGTACAATGCCTCTCTGAAAAGGCTAGGATCTATTTTGTACAAAACTCATACACTGTATACACCATTAAATGAAATAAAAGTTTATAAAATCACTACCATTTTGAATATGGTTCTCTATTACACAATATATTTAGAATTTTTAGATGTTTTCACTGAGGAGTTTTCTCAACTTTCTACATTTGTTGGAACGGTAACAAGATGTCTATAATACAGAATGGTAGTAGTAATAATAGTTCCTACCATAATTCATATCAACTGCTGTGTGAGCATTTAGCACTTGCCATCTCTAATTCTCACAGAAAAGTCATGCTTGCTAAACATGCTCAATATTGCTAACCAAGAACCATTGTTGAAAACCCATCAATAGTCAAGCCATTATGCCCTGTAAAGGAGAAACCAAGTGGTATAAAATGATTTCAGAACTCTCTGATCTCAAAGTGCCTACATGCTAACTAGCTAGACAGATTACAAACAAGAAGTTATTTCAGTCAATTCAAGGCTTCTCTCCTTAAGATGCTTTAAATATTTTTGTATGCTCCTAGTTAATAGTTTCACTTTTAATAGTCGAAAAATGGAGTATGCCTGCTATCTGTGTATGCTTTGTGAGAATGTGCATGTATAAATTTGAAAGAGTACATAAACTTCACAATATAATTTCTTTTAATAGATTCTATAGACAGAGCCATATTAACTTAAAAGAAAAGTGGGAACAAATTAGATTCAATATCTAAGTTAAAAAATTATAAGTTTCTATTTATAAAACAGGGCCCCAGGATTAAGAATCTATAATTGGGATTACCATATCATCAGTCAGGAATGATTTCTAAACACAATCACCCTTATTTCCAGTCAAAAGCAATTGCTATTTCTAAGCTACATAGGGCTGAATTTGTTGCTAACAAATGTGATAATATAGAACTCTATGAAAATTAATGTTCCAATGAAAGCTTTGAAAATGATCTCTTCAAAAAATAATATTGGCACATTAAAATAAAGAATTACACATTAAGTTCCAGGTTAAAACTCTAATAGCATTACTGAAAAAATAGTCTGTAATGTATTTAATTTTTCCTTTCAATACTTTTTATACTGAAAAATGTTTAGAGAAATTAATCTTTACAAGATAGGGGACACAGCAAGGTTCATTTCATAGGAGAAAATTTCAAGCAGATAAAGTGAAGAATAATTCAGAAATTATATATAATTTCCATTATTAATACAAGACAACTCTTTTCCCTGCTATTCATTCTTTCATAATTTTTTGAAATGCCATGCCACTGATTATACCTGAGCCATCAAGTGTTGGTAACTTACTTTTCTGTCTTAGAAACCAGAGTTTCTTATTTTTTGCTCTTATTTCTACTTTAAGCACTTATTAAATTTGGTTCAGAACATTCTGTGCAGTTTGGAAATGATCCAGACTGAGACTAACTCTGAAAAAACAAGTATTATTCCACAAGAATATTTCCAAGCTTTTCATTATATCACTTCTAACCTATACATACAAACAGGAAGTTTCTGCTCCCAGATTTTTCCCTGGCTAAGAACATAAGTATAAATTAATGAGCATTCCATTTAAAGGCATTAATTCTATTTATTATGCAATAATATGCAAGAGAGTAAGCAAAAACTCTATTGAAGTGGTGCATAATCAGCAACATCATGAGCTGCAGAAATATGGTCTTGCCTCTGCTACAAGACCACATTTAGTCTCTGTGCTCAGTGGCGAATGTGCATTCTGATTAATTGGTGCTCTATTTAGATTGGGTGATACATGGCTATACAAGCTGTTAAATATTTCGAATATCACTCCTGCTCTCCTGGTCAGCATTGGGAACATTAATCCTCTCTGGGGACCAGTTGATTCAACTGTGAACTATGCTTGAATTGTATAATCGTCGATGTCTCCTTCAGCCATTACCATCTATCATTTGGTGTTCAACCAAACAAAAGATTAGTAGGAATCAAGGTGCAGAATAAGAATACTACTGAGCACATTTTGAGAATGTTACAACTTGAATACTGGACTGAGAAAATACAATACCGATCGTTAAAATAAAAATTGAGAGCAGCCACTGAGGTCACACTGAGATGATTTTCTCAGTTACATAAATTAGACCTACAAGTAACTGGGAACCATTTGATTTTGAAAACCGAAATCTGAAAAGTGTGAAGACTATGCTAAATATGTTCTTCTACAAGTTTGCCCAGCAACTTCAGTTTCCTTAAATAGAGTCCCCAAACCAGAAATTTCTAAAATGTTTACATTTTTGTTTTGTTTTAATCAAATGGTAAACATCTATTTCACCTGGATTTATTAAGATATTGCAGGTAAAAATTATTTTAATAATGTCAGCATACTAAGTGTTTCAGTGTGCTAAAGCAGCTGGAATGCAATATACCAGAAATGAATTGGCTTTTTCAAAAGGAATTTATTAAGTTACAAATTTACAGTCCTAAGGCCAAGAAAATGCCTGAATTAAGACATCCAGATAAAGATACCTTGACTCCAAAAGAAAGGCTGATGGCATCTAGGGTTTCTTCTATCACATGGGGAGGCAGATGGCAACATTTTCTGTACTTCTCTCCCAGCTTCTGGTTTCAAACAGCTCCCTCAGCTCCTATTTCCAGTGGCTTTCCCTCTAAGTATCTGTGGTTCCTCACTTAGCTTCTCTGGGGCAGACTGGTTTCTCTTAACTTAGCATCTCCAAATATCTGTGTCTTGGTTTCATCTCACTGCTCTCTGCATCACCTCTGAGCTCTCTCTAAGCTTTCTGCCTTTTATTCTCTTCATAGATGACTACAGGAAAAGGATTAAGACTCACCTTGAATGGACAGGGTCACATCTCCATGGGAACAACCTAATCAAAAGGTCCCACTTACTACTGGGTGGGTCACATCTCCATGGAAATAACCACTCAAAAGATGCTACCCATAATAAATCTGCACCCAAAAGGCTGGATTAGATGAACATAGCTTTTCTGGGGTACATGACAGCTTTAATCAAGCATACCAAGCAAACCTTTGTAAGTAATATTTAATTAACATTATATGCTATTATTCCTTAGTAAATGATTGTAAGATATGTAGCATCTACTGTATCACATAACTAAGGAATTGGCTTAGTTTCTGGGGACATAAATAAACACTTGCATTCAAATTTTTTTCCTCAATGTCCGCTTCTGGGAAAAACAACCTAAAGCAGAGCTCATGTGTGCATGCATGTGGGCACTTTAATGTGTCAGATGCCAGATTGGGAGGTGAGATGTAGGGCAGTCCAGACAACTGAAACACTATGTGCAAAGAGTGGAGCTGTGAAACAGAGTGGGGAATTATAAGAATAACTATCAATAATGATGATAGGGGTGTGATAATAGAGCTTCCTATGTTGGATGAGAGGAACTAAGAACATAAATAGCCTTCCATGACCCATCAAAAAGAGTTTGCATTTGTTTATGAAGACCAGTAGGAATATTGCTGTAGGGGCATTCCAGTCAAAGAGAATACCTTGGGTGTAAATGCTACACCCAAGTGAAATATAGAGGGTATATGTAAAGTAGTATATATAAAGGAATTTTACATATTCCTTTAAAACGCTAGAAAAATTTACATGGGCTAATCAGAAGATGTGAAAGGAGCAAGATGCAGATACAGAAGTTAGTATCTACATCATTTTAACATTCATTTATCATAAGGTGAGTGACATATATTGTTTATAGTAGGAAAAAAACTGAGCTACTGCTTTTCTTCACATTCCCCTCCACTCCTGCTAATCTTACCACTGTAGCCAGGCCATCTCTCTCTCGTTTGATGGTAACACCATTTCTCCAAACTGAGAAACTCTCTTGTTCAGGCAAAGAAGCTTGAAGATTTTATAACTATCACTTTCCATTTCATACCCAATAGCCATCCTCCAGCAAATGTCACTATCTCTACCTTCAATGTATAGCCAGAATTTAATCATTTAACACAATCTGCACTGACTCAGCCTGCTCCAAGCTACCATCTTCCCTTGCTCACATACTGAAATTTTATCTTAATAAGTGCCCAGACAACTGCCTTTGCTTTCCAGACACTATTGTCAATACAGCCACTCAAGTGACATTTTAAATCATGAGTCACAATAACATATTGTGCTCAAAACATATTTTACTCAAAAAAGCCAAAATCATCACAATGAACATTTAGGTTCCCTATTCATTTTATCTTCACTCCCATAACCGACTCTAACTCTACTCCAGTCATATCAACCTCTTTCTTCTTCCTTGAATAGGCATGCACAAAATTAAGGTCTTCCAAGTTACTTATCTTTGGGGAAATTGCTGCATCTTCTTCAAGTTTTTCCTAAAAGTTTTTCCTTTAAGTTTCCTAAAAACTTTCATCTTTTTATTGAAACATACATATTAGCATTTTGAATTTATAATGTGCTTAATTTACTTTTAAATAAATTTATGTATAAATAAATTTAAGTAAGTGTGCTCTACATTTATTTTTCATAACATTTATCACTTCCTAATTTTTATATAATGTACTTATTTACTTTATTCATTATTTACTGTATGTTATTGTTTTATATATATGCATGTCTAGTCTATGAATATATTCCACAAATGCAAACTTTCAATAAATATTTTTGAATAATGATTAATCAATAGCATATAAGCTCATCAATTAAAAAAATCAGAGTTATGCTCCCTTTGGAATAGTTGCAATCTAGTTATGCTTCCATTCTCTGTTTGTTTAAGGTGTCTTCAAAGAACTAAATTCTTGTGTTTCAGAAGTTCCTCAGATTTTTTAGTCACTCTTTCATTGATCTTTGATTAATCAATGCCCTTATTGGAAACAAAGATGGATGTGGGATGGGAAATTACATTGGGGAATTAGATTTGTACTGGCTTCCACTTCCACATTATCTATCTTCTTTTATCATTTAAAAATTACATGCAAATTTTTTGGATTTAACTGAAGGCATTTCCTAGGGTAGGTCATGGTGGCTCAGCAGGCAGAGTTTTTTCACCTGCCATGCTGGAGACCTGGGTTCAATTCCCAGTGCTTGTCCATGCAAAAAATATATAAATAAAGGCATTTACTATACCTTTTTATTGAGGTGTTTCTAGGAAAGTACAATTTGGGATTTCCAAGCTAGAAAGACAAATGATGAGATGCATACGTATAAGACCATATATCTAAAGCTACTTAATATTTTTTATTAAATTTAGCAAACATATTCAAAATTCAGTATCTTCTCAACTAGCCATGTTTTTTTCTTTGTTATCCTTTTTATGATTGAATGTCATAAACATTTAATTTATTCTAAACTTTGATTCAGTTTGGTAATACATGGATACTCATTGATCAAAACTAACTCTGCACTTGAATTGACCTGGATGCATTTCATTAGCCATAAACTAGGCCTATATGATTTATTTTCTAAACATTTTTTTCACTTTGTTCTCTTGGTACCCTCTTTTTATTACGGATGAACAGCAGTGCACTGACATAGTGCTTTTGCAAATTGGTATTTTCTTTCAATTTAATAACCATTAAGCAATTTCTGTGAAATCTTTCATTCTTTAAATACAATTCTTTAAGCAAGAATGTGAGGGCAGAATACAAAATCCCTATTAAGATGTCCAATACTATTATCAATTTCCGAATCCCAGAGTAGTAGTGGGGTGGGATAATTATTGTTCATAAGTCTCCCCTGCATCATTGAAATTAATCCATGCTAGTTAAACTCCACCTAGCTGCTGTGGTTATGAGCCAGCTACCATCCTGTACATTTTACTGCTTTCCCACTGGACTACACAAAATACAGCAATCATTCATTTTCTTTACTTTGTGTATACTGTGTCAGTGCATATGTATACTTGAGTCTAGCTTTCGTTAAGAAACTAAGGATGAGCATCTCACTGCTCATAGCAGCTACAACACACTGTTTGTAAACAATTGCCTGTCTCCTTCTAATTACTACTCATCAAAGAATATTGGAGTTCCTTGGGTTTAAAATGTCTGGCCCGAATTCAGATATCTACTTAGTTCTGAAAAATTACTGGGACAAAGCTGGCACTTAAATTTTCTTGAACAATACATTATACCATTAAGATATTCTTAGGCTGAGATTTATTTTTTTCTTAAATGAAGCAATAAGCAAATATCTCAGTGTACCGTGTAAAAATGAATTAATTTCCACATGGTGTTTTGAGTCTATTTTAAATATTATATTCATTTATAGATGGTCTGTTGAGCTGATGAGAGCATAAGAAATGACTTCTATGGCTATTAGAGGTAGAACCAAGACTAAAACTCAGCAGACTTGGTTAAAAATAAGATGTAGTGCCCTGGAAATGAGTTCAAAATTTAGTGTAAGAAATAATTGTTCTGAAGATTCCTAATCAAATACACAAAATGTGTTATTGGATTGTATGAACCTATATTTTGCATGAGCTTTAAATAAAGATAAAGCCGATAATATTATGTGTTTTTTTTTCCTCAATGCTATTCTCTAACACACCCTTAAACCCCTGACTTTGACATTTCTGGAGGAAAAATGCATGATATCCTACAATAAGCAAAGATACAGAAAAAAGGAAGCAGTTTCAGCACAATGCTAATAAACTCTTGACACTCTGCCTGCTAACTCTCCAGGCACCCTCTACTTTCAAATTTCCTTTTGATAATGTCTTCATTATAAGATAGTTGACACTCTACTTCCCCAATCACTTCTTCTATCAGCTTGCTTATCTTCCCAAAGATCTGCTTGAACAGATAAATAGAGCTATAAAGGTTGCATAGCTTACAAACACACTGAAACCTTTACATAAAACAAACAACATTTGTAGAAATTTTACAAAAGTGAAATGAAAATTTCTATGGTTTGATATCATTTTTCTATTTTTTACAGAGCCATTAACATATCATTCTAAATTATAGAGTCAATATTATTAGTGGTCATGGGGTCACACTAAATTATAGGACTAGAAGGTGTCTCACTCAATGTGGGAATTCCTAATATATTATCTTGTCAAATTGTCATCGGGGAACTCATCATAGAAAAATAGCCCAGTCCATTTTTATTTTTCATTCTCAGGAGATTCCAAAACTGTACATGTTACCTTTCACCTACTAGTAATGTTTGTACCCTATGAGACAGACAAAACTAGACTCTTTTGGCAAAATGATGTCTGCTCAAACATTTGAATTGTACTATTATTTCTCATATTAACATTTTTCTTTCAAGCTGAACATCTGCAACTCAGTAACTGTTCTCATGCCGTGATTTCATAGGGCTCAACAAACTAGCAATCCTTAAACCATGTTCAATTTTATCTCACACTCTTTCTGACTTTTACAGCACTTACAATAAGGTGAATTGATTTTAGTTATCACTTATTCATTGTCTAACTTCATACATTGAAAAATAAGCTTTCCACAAAATGAAACTTATCTGCCCACTTCATTATTGAATTCTAGCACACGCAATAATTCTTGGCATGTAGTAGGAATTCAATAAACAGCTATTGAATGAGTAAATGGATGTATCTCATAATTTAAAATGAATTTAGGGAAGAGACTCTTACTATGAACTCCTTATTTGGCATATAAAGAGTGAGGCACAAATAGGTGAATTATTTTAAATCTCACTGATATTTTACAGCCAACTTGACTAAGATAAAGGTCAGCTAACTCATGCCAGTGCTTCCTGCCATTACACCACATGGCTTCTCTCCTGATAACTGGGGTCTGCCTCCTCTTACTTAAAACATGGCATTTATAATTAAATGCAATTTACATATATTATCCCATGCAGCCCAGAATGATAGTTCCTATGATTGCACTATTTTTAATATAGTCCTCTTCTAAAATGGTGTAAAATTTTTAGCAGTTGGAGCTTGTGCATTTTCACATTTCATTTATCCCTATCAAAATGATAGCTGTTGGTTTCAATCATGTTTCCAGGTTGTTGAGATAATGCTAAATTTTGATTCTGGCATCTATCATGTTAAGTAGAATTTTAATATTTACACTTATACCAAGTTTGATTAAAATGCATCTATGATTAAAGATGCAAAACGAAGTCCCACGGGCAATTTTAATACATATAAGCTTTTCATTAGCAAGTGCAGTGATTTTTTAAATGTTCCTGAAGTCATTTGGATTTGTGATCTCTACTCAAAGTTCTAGATACATATTATATTACTTATGATATTATATAGAACATGTCATAAATACCATACATGCCATATATATCCACATATATATAATACACCCATGTTATACAAATATGCATATATACATAGGTGCAAACACATATATATATATATATGTACAGACATATGTTATAATAAAGATAGTAAATATTTGCACATATTTTATTCTCCATAGAGGCCTTTCTGCATTGAAAAAGCCATTGGTTAGTGACTTAAGGTAACTATTCAGCAGATGGTGTTTCACCTATCAGCTAATTTCGAAGTCAGTCTATGTGATTTCCTTTTACACACAATGATATCACAATTCCTAGTGCTCCTTGTCAGTCTTGTAACAAATTTCAAAGTAGAGCAGAAAGTGGAATCCATTATCATCAAAAGCTAAAACACTGAAGTGACATAATGTCTAGTAATATTTTATAGACACAGTAACGTCGAGGGGAAAACATGAATTTTGTTTAAACGATCCTAAGTGTGAGAGAAAAGTTTATACATGAGTATGACTGAATCTAGATGTTTTCTAATTAAAATAAACCATTTATTTTATTTCTATCTTAAAATTAGAAAAGGCAGAGGTCATTAACTTTCATATTTTCCCATTAATATATAGAAGACAAACAGCACATTTGATTAAGAGCTTTGTGTGTATGTATGTATATGTGTGTATATATATATATATTTCTTTTATCTATGTTATATATAGATATATATTCTTTTATCAGTGGATGCAACAGTATAAGTGGGAAAATAGAGCTAAGTGGAGCATTAAATCCTAATTCTATCAACAGAATAAGATATTTGACTGATAAATTTGTCCATTATTTTAATTAACATATGAGTAAACCTGGGAATTTGGGGGGATAGCATAGAATGTAATAATACATACTAGAATCCCTACTTGCTTGATTCTTAATTAAATTTTAGACTTATTTACTTACCTCACGCTCCATTGAAATGGAAGTGTTGATGTGCTATTTTCTCTACAGTAACATCGGTTCCATTCACGCTGTTTAACAGCAGCACCTACAGGATACAAAACCCACCATTAACTTCTTTGTGTCAGGAGATTCTCTTCTGTTTTGTATGCTTCAAATGTCATTTTCTGAGTGTAGTATTCAAACAGGAGGGTTAGATTATATGAGGACAAATAGCAGATATTCGATAAGCCTTGGGTGTTGATTTTATTAACAGTTTTAGTTTTATTTCACATGTAT
Organism: Tamandua tetradactyla; assembly: GCF_023851605.1. Classification (NCBI taxonomy): domain Eukaryota; kingdom Metazoa; phylum Chordata; class Mammalia; order Pilosa; family Myrmecophagidae; genus Tamandua; species Tamandua tetradactyla. Next base: position 79,021,738 of record NC_135336.1, read on the forward strand.
ACACATGAGATCTTTCCATTCAGGGTTTCTACTGTCTCTTCCTATTGCACACTCATAGAACAGTCTATGGATGGCTGTACATCACAAGGTCACTTGACTGTTGTTTCAGAGATGGCTAGTTTATTTATGAGATATTAAACATAGCTGTACACAGAAGGAATAACAGGCACTATATAAATGGTTTTTAAAACTTTGTCTTATGCATTACTATTTAAAAGACATACATTAAATATGTGTGGTTATCATAGGAGGAGCACAGGATTTGGGGAGATTGTAGAAACTTCATTTTCTTCTTCTTATTTTCAAAATATTAATTGTGAAATCCAAAGATAAACTTTGAGTATTATCTAAAATCATAAATGGTAACTTTTAAATTACTGTCCTTCATGATAATGCCTATCTAACCCTCTGATTAGTTTTCTTGTCAAAACTCTTCCATGTAGACAATAGCCTTTTTTTTTTAATTCTGGAAATTCAAAGCTTTTATCTCCTTAACATTTTTCTATAGCTAACATGTCTTTTAGGGAAGCCGAACTTGAGAGTATTACTTTAGCCTGAAGAACCTTATTTAACAAAAATATATTAAGCCGTTAGGTATTCTTGAAAGAATTCCTTCCTATCACAGTTTATGCATATCACATTCATATGAAGTTTACCTTTTTTAGTTATATCAAAACTGTCATCGGATTAGTTATTTCTGATTGTTGAAAGAGTCACAGCTATAATGTCACCGTTTTGTATTAATACTAGGGATTTACATTACTGGAAAGATTGTGATTTTTAATCTGTTTATTTATTTTCATTTAACAAATTTTTATATAGTGAGGGTTATGGGTCAGGTGCTCTCTTAAGTGTTTACAATATTAATTAATTTAATTTTCTTAACAACCCTAAGCTCTGGAATACTTTGGATTATTTCTTTTTTTCAGCAAATACTCACTCCCCTGTTACCCCCACTGTGGGTGAGTTTTCTACTCAACCCCCATGAAGTTGAGTTTAAACCTGAGACTTGCTTTGGCCAATGGAATGTGAGCACATTTGATGAGAACAGAGGCCTTTAATAGGCTTCCGTGTTCTGGCTTGATCTTGTTTCTAGTACATACCATGCTCAGTCTTTATAGACTGGACCCCAAAACGTACACATGAAGAGCAGACCTGAACACAAACTCCAAGCTCAGAGCCTGCCCTAGATTAACTAACCCTTGTTTAGGATTTTACAAAAGCTAAACTTAATGATGCTACTTGGTGATTTGTGCATAAACAAACAAGGATAGAGATGGTACCATCTTGGTCAGGGTAATTGACTTTGGTTATTGTAAGAAGGAGCAGGAAGGAGTATGGAATGGACCTGAGATGATTCTTTGGACACTCCTTGGGACATCAGTTTTCAGTAATAAGTAATGTTAGTGTTACAAGGCTATGGTAACTAGGATTTCAAACCTTTGAGGGTAAAAGACTGTGTTCCCACCAAGCGAGTAAACTGGACTGGACCAAACGGTAGAAGATGGAGATGATGAGGATTATTTGTAGCCTCCATACCAATTGCAGCACCTTTGACTATAGATCATCCTACCACTTCTCCTTTTGCAAGTCCCCTCCCCCACCTTTGGAAATTTTGCCTTGCCATCTGTCATGGTCAGGTTCATCTGTCAACTTGGTCAAGTGGTGGTACCTGTTTGTCTGGTTGGGCAAGTGCTGGCCTGTTTGTTGTGGTGAAGACATTTTATAGAATTAAATCATGATCATGTCAGCTGTATCCACAGCTGATTTCATTTGTAATCGGCCAAAGGGGAGTGTCTTCTGCAATGAGTGATGCTTAATCTAATTACTGGAAGGCGTTTAAGGAGGATTCAGAAGAGACAGGTCTTGTTCCTGCTTCAGCCAGTGAGCCTCTCCTGTGAAGTTCATCCAGACCCTGGATTGGAATCGTCGGCTTCACAGCTTGCCCTGTGGATTTTGAACTCTGAGTTCCTGCAGTCACATGAGACACTTTTATAAAATTTTATATTTGCAAGTGTTCCATGTTGATTCTGCTTCTCTAGAGAACCCTAACTAATATACCATCATGATGCAGCAGCAACATCAGCAAGGTGAGAACCTAGCGTGAGACACAAGTGGAGAAGGGTGGCATAAAAGATGGATTTGGACATAGTTTCGGTGTTCACTGAAACAATTCCCTTCCACTTCCCTGTGTGCTCTAACTGACATCCAACCACAAGCATCTGCATATCTATAATGGAATGATATTCTCCTTAGAAAATGCAATGTCTGGTAATATTCTTGGTTGGATATGCTGAGGAATGAACTCCACCACCACCACACAGAAAATGCCCTGAAACAGTGAATCTAGGAACCTGATATATAAATATCCCAGCACTATAACATCTCAAGAGGGAAAACACTGGATCATTTATTTTGCACCCTATCCCAGAAAGCATCCCCACAGTGATCGAGCTCTAGTTACTGTGGTAGTTAGCCTAACAGACAAAAATTACTTCTTTCCTTTCCCTATAATACTTCCCTACTTGATGGCTCTCTGCTCTTCACAAGTAGATTTTGGTCTGGATTTTGTTTCTGAGAGAACCCAAGCTAAGATATATATGATTGGTTTAATTTCAAAGAGTAGAATAAGAAGTAACCAATGCAGATATATTCCAGGCTCTGCTATCAGCTATCTGTGACTTTGACTCATGACCTCTTTCGTTCAGGTTTTTATTTCATGTCATGAGAGAGCTGAATTATTAGATGGACACAATCATTTTAGCTTTTAAATTATGTGATTAGAAATTCAAGAAATAATTGATTACTGAATGAATATATTAAACTATGTTTTTGTTCTTTATGGATCTCTTTTTCCTTCAAGGTGGTTTTCACCACCCTTCTTCATCTATAAATGACCAGCTATGCTAAGAGATTGTGCCATCTAGCAGAATAATAAGATAATTTTATCTAATGAAAAGTTCAAAAGCATTTCTTTAAAAATGATTTCTTGCACATAGATGCCAAATGTCATATTAATCATTTGATTTTTATTTAAAGTATCTCTCCCAACAAAGTGAAAATCACTGAATACTGAATGGCAGCATTATTGCCTACTTACATAGTAGGAAGGAGGAAGGAAGGAAGGAAGAAAGGAAGAAAGGGAGGGAAGGAGGGAGGGAAGGAGGGAAGAAGTAAGGGAGGGAATAAGAAAGGGAGGAAGTTTGTATGGGTTGGGAGAAGAGTGAAAGAAAAAAAGAACAAAACCTCAGCAACAAGTAACTGTAAAATAAGATACTTCACATACTGCCCAAATGGGAAATAACTGTAAGTGAGCTCAGCCAGTACTTAAAAAGCAGCTTATTTGGTTATAAATTATTATCTTAAGCAAACTAATAAATAAATAAAGACACCCTGTTCCTTTCCTGATTGTTTTAGTTTGCTAGGTAGTTGAAAGAAGATACCACATAATGGATTGACTTTTAATAATGGGGCTTCATTAGCTTATAGCTTTTAGCTTGGAAAAAATGCCCAAATCAAGACATCATCAACATAATGCTTTTTTCCCTAAGACCCTCTGCCTGCGCTCCTCAGACAGATAAAGACCGGAAAGGCACCTGCTGGTCTTTCCCTTCTCTTGAGGGTTTTCTTACTTTCAACTTCTTGCTGCCCTGGCTTTTTTTCCCCCTCTATCTGTATTCAGCCTGTTTATATAAAAGATTCCAGTAAGAAGATTAAATTCCATCCTGAATTAAATGGGTCACATTTTAACTGAAATAACCTTATCAGATCCTGTTTACAATGGGTCTGCACCCACAGGAATAGATTAACTTCACAAAATGCTTAAGAACATGCTTAACTTTAAGAACATGCCGTTTTAAACCACCAAGTTTATTAATAATTTAAGTTGATTCATTTTATAAAATGTGGTCACATTGAAAAAAATAAAGTAGAACTAACAGAACCAGGATGAATTACCATATAACCATTTAGAAATGAAATCCTGGTTACAATGTTAAATCTGCATGTTGTTTTCCTTGACTATTTCACCTAATTAATGATTCCAGTGAATTTTATTACTAATCTACCCCTCCTCTGTTTGTTTTTTTTTACTACTGAGGTTGCTATCACAATGTGTTTAGGGACTTAAGGAGTGCTGCAGTTATATCTTTGGCTGGACTAGCCACTTCAGGCTGTCTCTGGAGACTTGATATGAACCATTGTAGAAAACTACAGCTGATAGGTGTTTTGTTTTTTCATTTTTTTCACTCCAGAAATAAATTATTCACAGCTTTTGAACAATTCCTATTTATCTTTAAAATATATTTCAACTGCAGTTGAAAACTTTAGCAGCTTGCTTTTAGAAGAACAAAAATTGAAAAAAATCATATTCATAAATCTACTCAAAATTATAGGTGGAAAATCACAATTTAGAGTCAGAGATAGGAGATAGGAATAGGGGCCACTGCACATAAACAAATCAGACCTGTAGGTTTTCTTCAAATAATGCTTTGAAATACACCATTTTCATAAATATATAAGTGAAATATCATGACCAATTTTTTTTTCTAAAATTTGTATGCTCCATTAATATTTTATGGGGATGTTCTCCAATATGCCCTAAAGTATACCCAATTGAATTGACCATGGTCATTCTGCTACTTTTGTGACACTTTAATTTTTTGAAGGGATTTTATATTGTTCTAGTTTAAACTATGATTATTTTTATTATTATCTTTGCATGTGGATGAATAAACAAACAAATTGCATACCTCTGTCTAGCTTCTTTCCATTACAATTATAATCACAAGCAAAGAAAGCAGATGTCTATGTAGAAAAACATTTTGAAAATATTCTACACAAAGACTAACAACAATAAACACAATGTGCAGTTAAAACCATTTTCTCTAATCCACTAAAAGCAATTTAGGAACCTGTTTATGCTATTCCTATATTCTTAGGGCAGCTGCTGATTAATTACCAGCAAGAAAAATTGCTTCTGTTTTGTTGTGCTGAAAACCCACAAAGTACCAGTTTTATATCAATGACCAGCTTTCTGTGATCCTTTCAACTAATATGGAATAATATATAATTTTGAATTGTTACCTTAAACATTATCATCAGTTACTCTTTCAAGAAAAAATATACACTGCATTTGGTATTATCTAATTTCAATATTGGCTGAGTTTGAAAAATAATCCCATGCACAGTTTTCTAAAACAAAATATGGAATTAGCCACAAACAATATGAATGATTTTATATACTTTAATCTAATTAGGAGATTTTTTCTATCTCATTTAGGTTGCCTTCAGATAATTATAGGGAAGGTCTCATTTACTGGTAAAATAAATATTTTGGAATAATTATTTAAATAGAAAAAAATGAAAATTAGTAACCATTTGTAATGTGATTTCTGCTATAATGTTTAAGTGAAATCCAATTTCATCATTTTCAATAGGTTTATATAATGTGCTAACCAGCAATTCATGGACAGATACTCTCTTTATGCTTATTATTAATTCTCCAAAAATTAAATCCTTCGCATTAAAAATGTAGTGGTTGTATTAGAGTTCTCTAGAGAAACAGAAACAACAGGAGATCTCTATAAATATGAGATTTTATAAAAGTGTCTCACAGAACTGTGGGGATGCAGGAGTCTAAATCCCGCAGGGCAGGTCACAAACTGGCAACCCCAAAGTTGGTCTTCTATGAATTTCCCCAGGAGAATTTGGCTGGCTGAAGCAGTGATGAAAGTTCCCTTTTCTGACTGCTGAAGTCATCACCTCTCCCTTAAAAGTCTTCACTGATTGGATTAAATCCAGTAAATTGATTGGACAATTCCATTAGTTGATCATAGATGTAATCAGCCATAGATGCAATCAACTGACTGATGATTTAAGTGCACGAAAAGTACTCACAGTAATGGTTGGGCCAGTTCTTGCTTGACCAGACAACTGGGCATTATCACCTGGCCAAAGGAACTTAACCACTCTAATGTTCTGCAAATTTATATTATTAAATATGCTCAATGTTTTCTTAAGATAAATTCTTAGAAAAATTTGGAGCCAAAAGTTGAATATGTATTTAAATATTTGATTCACATGAAGAAAATCATAGCCATAAATTTTACAATTGGCACGCCTCCCAGAGGTCTAAGGGAATTCTCAATTCCTCTACAACCATATCAATATTTAGCATCATTATCCCTATTTTCTACTCTTATTCAAGAGGTAAACGTGTTTTAGATTTCTTTAAATTGTATTTTCCTTATTATATTGGTGTCAATATATATTTTATATTCTATCTGTATCTATCTATCTATCTATCTATCTATCTATCTATCTATCTATCTATCTATCTATCACCATCACCATCACTTATCATCTCTATCTCATTGCAGATTGCATGTATGTAACTCTTGCTTATTTGGAATATTCATTTTTTGCTATTGATGTGTATTAATTTGTTTATTATTGATTAAAATTTTGCACAACATCAATGCTGCTTATATTATCCCAACTTTTATTTACCTTTCGATTTTGCTCATTCATCATTGTTCAAGGCACAAAAGTTAACATTTTTGAATGGTCCAGTCAGCCAGTCTTTTCATGATGATTTCATTATGCATTTGGTAATAAAGAAAAGTTTTGAAATAAGTTTTCAGTTTCTAATAGACTTTTTTATTTTTGCATGCTGTATGGCAGGGTCACATTTCATTATTTTTCCATGTAAATATCCTGTTATTACAGCACCATTTATTAAATTTTTGTTTGTTTGTTTTGCTTGTTTGTTTTTTTGAGAGCAAGTGCATGGACCAGAAATTGAACCCAGGTCTCCTGCATAGCTGCCGAGAATTCTATATCTGAGCTACCCTAGCACCCCTCTAATCGATTTTTTTGAGCATTTATCCTAGTTGAAGGATGTAAAGAGTCATTTAGGTGCTTGTCCAGAGGGAAATTTCGATCCAGTTGTGGGATAGAACAATAAAATGCATATTTGTACAATATAAAGAACTGCTTTACGAACAGCAGTCTACAAATAAATGCAAATTGATACCGTGCAAAATGAGAACATATGTGCTAAAAATAAAGGAATGGAACTTCTCAAGGGAGAGAAATTGGAGATAAAACATACAAAGCTTTCAAAATTTTCATGACATCTTTTTTCAGTGATTCGTCTATACATCTATGAATTATTCTGCTGTGGATATATTGGAATAAGCTAAGTCCTGCTGAACAAATTTTTTATGTTCTTTTAGGACCAGGGAGTATATATATATGGTTACACCTTAAGAATAACATATTTTCAGCATCTTTCTATGAAAAATTGAAAATGAGAGGTGTGGCAAGTGTTTTAGTTTCCTTTGGCTGCTCAAACCAATACCATACAATGGCCTGATTTAAACAATAGGAATTTATCAGCTCATGGTTTTGAGAGTAGGAGAAAAAAAAAATCAAGATATCATCAAGGCGATGAGTTCTTCCTGAAGACTGGCATTTTGGGGTGAGCTGCCCGTGATCCTTTGTCCTTGGCTCCTCTGTCACAGGACAATGCAGTACCCTCTCCTTTCTCTTTCCGGTTCTGTTGACCCCCAGATTCTTGCTTCAAATGGCTTTCACTCCCTCTGTCTAAATGTCATTCTGCTTATAAAGAACTGCAATAATAGGATTAAGATCCGTCTTGATGGAGGTGGAACAAAATTGAAGTAGCCTCATCAAAATGTCCTTCTTACAATGGCTTCACAGCCACAGGAATGGATGAGATTTAAGAACATGCTTTTTCTGCGGTACATTCAGCTTCAGACCATAACAACAAAAAAAACAAATAAATTGCTTCTATTACCAGTTATTAATGCACTCCAAACCTTCTGATCTCAGCTATGTCTTACCACCCATCTGCCATAGAGTTTTTTTGGAATTTTAGTTTCAGAGACAAAAATACAGTATAAAAGAGGAAATTATGGAAGTGATGATTATATTGTGAAATCATCAAAGGTATAAAATTTTCAATGACAAAAACAAAACCTTTCATTTTCACTTCCAAAAATATATATAATAATTTAGTTATCATTAACGATATTTGATACTGTTTATGAATGGGAAAATAACTTCAGTTTTTGGGAAATATATGAATAAATTTTCTCTTAATACTGCGTAGTTGTAAGTTTTTTATTCTGATGCTTTAAAATGATTTCTCTAGAGTTTTCTGTGCTCTCTTTTCCTTTTCTATTTCCAATCCTCATCAGTGATGTTGAACGAAACAAGAAGAGGTTGACATTGTAACAGTGATTTATTTTCATTTCCCATGTCAGATATGTACTGTATTATGCAATCCAAAGCACTTTTATTCCTTCTTGGGCTATCTTTCATGAATACTTCTCTTTTACTTGAATGAATAGGCCAAGCCACCATAAAGTAAAAAATTAGAATAGATTTTATTGACCTAGGATAGTTTCCTGAAATTAAAGAAATTCAAATTATGTTTCTCCTCCTTGGGAATTAATTGAACCATTCTTTACTATAGAATGGTTCAATTAACTCCCAATTAAAAACAACAACTTCTATACCTGTAGAATTTGTTAAAGCCATAGAACTAATTTTCTTTCATATGTTTGTATCATTTTTCCTCTCTCAAAGTCCACAGCCTACAGTTCTGTGGAAACCCCCAAATCAGAGTGAGATCAGTGAGAAGAGAGATCTGCATTTCCTTCTAGTTTATAATAGGATGATTTGGTTCCTACCAATAATTTCCTATATTAAAGATATGACAGCTGCTTATTTCTTTCCATATATCTCTTTAATATGAAATTTACACTGTTATGATTCTCAGTTGAAAGCTTTGAAGGGATTGGAAAACTTGTAACAGCCACGTTTAATCAAATAAGGTAATATTTAACTTCAATGAGGACCATATTATAAAACATGCCTCATCATCTAATGTATTAAATTACAAATAGTATCTTACTTTAGAATGTAAAAAAGTTCATGTGTGCACACATAATTCCTGAAAAAAAATTTTTTACTTCAAACTATGATTCATATTCTGATATTAAATTATAATTTATCCATATGTATCTTAAATTTTTATTCACTTATTCATTTGTAATCAGGTAGTTTCTTCTGAAAAATGTTACCCATTTTTAGTATGTTCATTAGATCAAATATACTATAGTATATTTGGTATATAGTAACCTGCGTTAAACTGGGAAAAAAGTGAACAACATATAATCTGAAATAAAGGGATCATATGTCTACCGTTAATGAGAATAAGCATCAGAGGACCTCAAATTCAGAGTAGTCTACTAAAATCAGGGTTATAACTCTTTCTCAAAATTCTTCTCTGCTATTTTTCCTGCTTTACCCATACAATGTGACTTCAAATAGGACAAATTAATTGAGAAATTAAAAAAAAAATGTTTGACAAATGAAAAATATTTTCTCCTTAAGAGTCTTAAAAGCATGCGGAAGAGGAGGTGAGCATGGCAGAGTTTATAGAAGTAGTAAAACTTTTAGGTTTGAAATTCACTGAAAAGCTACTAAGTTACTATCCCTTTCAACATTTCTGTTTTGCCATGATTACTATATGCCATTCCTTCATTTACCATTAACATTGGCCTCATCTTGAATTTTACTCTTTTAAAGTAGTATACAATAGCAAAAATTATTTTCAGTTAAGGAGACAGAAGATTGACTTTCTAAGAAATAAATATGAATACATTTAATGGAGCTGATCTAAATTGTGAGAGTAATATAGGGCAGGGTATGTATTGTGTGGAGTTGTAGAATCAATTGTACTAGAATTATTAAGTGCCATATTATATAAATATATTCCTTAGGAAAAATTAAACAATTTTGTACTGGGTTTTTCATGATTTGAGCCTCTTTTTCTTTTGGGTTTTATTTCTGTAAAATACACTCTTGAAATCAATGTTCCATATAAATTGAACTCCTTTCTGTTCCTGGATATCTCTTTATCAACCCCAATCCACTTTTCTTACATTGCATTTTTATCCTGGAAAACTATTTTTCACCTGTGCTGGTTTGAAAGGATTTACATACCCTAGAAAAGCCACATTTTAATCCTAATCAATTTTGTGATTGAAGCAATGGTTTCTACTAATCCTTATTCGGCACTATAGGTTGGAACTTGATTAGGTTATCTCCTGGGAGATATGACAATCAATTGTGGGTATTAAACTTGATTACATGGAGGTGTGTCTCCACCTATTTTAGTGGGTCTTGATTAGAATCCTATAAAAGAGGAGATATTTCAGAGACAGTGCCTTTTTGAGAATGAGGAGAGAGCAGCAGAACCATGACAGAATAATTAGAGAACCAAAGTGAGGGACCCTTGGAGATAAGGAGAAGGCCTCTGTGGAAACTTCATGAAGCAAGAAGCCAGAAGAGAAAGTAGCAGACTGTCATCATGCTTGCCATGTGCCCTCCCAGTTGAGAGAGAAATGCTCAACTCATTGGCCTTTCTTGAGTGAAGGTAATCTCTTGATGGTGCCTTGGTTTGGACATTTTTATAGACTTGCTTTAATTGGGACATTTTCATGACCTCCGAACTATAAACTTGTAACTTATTAAATTCCCCTTTTAAAAAGCCATTCCTTTTTTGGTATATTGCATTCCGACAGCTAACAAGCTAGAACACAATTCCTTCAAATATTAAGTTCCTACTTAATTTACTAGTCAGGTAGTCCAGGATGTTTCTTGAGCCTCCAAATCAGTTGGTCCCCACTCCCTTTGCCCCCTCTGGTGGTCATTTCATACCTACTTTAGTTGATGAATTTAAAGGAATTCTGGTAATGACATACCTCTTGTAGTAGCAGCAGGTTCAGAAATGGGCATATTAGCCAACGCTAGCTAATGGAACAAGAAATAAATTCTGTTGGAATGCTTTTGAAAAAAATTTCCTCATTGAGTTTCTTTGTTCACAGAATAGAATCACAGGAAATTATAGTGTTGCATCTATTTTTTTAAAGTTTATTATTACCATTAATGTTCTTATTAATATTACCATTTTGTTATGTGATTCCTAGTTATGTTGGCATTATATTTTTAATAGCTTGAGGAGGAAATTAATCAAAGATGAAAGAATGGAGACAAATGGAAAGAAATTCAGTTTATCTTCACATTGTTGTGCCAATGAATCAACCAAGCCTCAAGATCAGTTATTTAACTTTCCTACTTTTTTTCTATCCAGCATCTGATTTCCCTCTTACCCTTGTAGAATTTTGTACCTTTTGAAGAAAAGATACTCACTAAAAAAATATGAAAATGCTTTATGTTCACTTTTTTAAGCTCCCTTGTGTTGGGAGACAAAGCTCCACACATTTCTAACATCCATGCACATTTTGACTCCTCTGATCAAAAGTATTTACAGCCAATTTTTGTATATGGGAACATTCCAGAATAAGAAAATCTTCTTCACCTTCCCCTTTCTGGAGGATTTTTCACTTAGGTCCCAGGGTGTTAAAACTAGAGATAACTTTCCCTTTTCCCCCAGTGATATTTGCTTGCAAAGATAAAGTTCCCTTCTCTCTCCCTCTCTAGAGAGGAAGTATCCAGGCCATCAGTAACCCCACATAAGATCAGAATTCTAATTTTAGTTTCCTGCCCTGCGATGCACTCCAGTGCATGCAAGGGTAATGTTTGATTCTCATCTTGTCAACTTGTAGAAACTGTTGCACAGGGAACCTACAGAAGAATAATAAATATTTTTTGTTTATTTCTGACCATTTCTGAGTTATATGTATTATATTAACCTGCCATAGATATATATTTAGTGTATCAGCTACTGTCACAACACATAACAGAATGGATTTAGCATGGATACTGATTTTTCTGTGGCGGGTTAGCTTGTTAGCTTACAAGTAGGGTAAAACTCACAGATTCTTCAGTTTTAGGCTTAAAACCTATTTTAGTTTGTTAAAGCTGATGAAGTACAATTTACCAGAAATTCATTGGCTTTACAATGGGAATTTATTAACTTACAAGTGTATAGTTTTGAGGTCATGACAATCTCCGAAGCAAGGCATCAACAGATGATGCATTTCCCTGAAGACCAGTTACTGATGATCCTCAAGGCACATGGCAAGATCTGCTGGTCTCTCACTTCTCTCCTGGATTTTGTTACTTCTAACGTATGGCTTCCACGGCTTTCTCTCTGTTTCTTTGATTTCTCCATGTTTTCTATGTTTCTTTCCCCCTCAGCTTCTCTGCTTGGTTCTCTGAATTTTACCACTCAATAAAGCACTCCGGTTATGGAGTCAAACAATTGGAGCAACTCTGAACAGAAATAATGTAATCAAAAGGTCTCCTTTACAATAGGTTTGCACCTACAGAAATGGATTAGCTTTACAAACATGATCTTTTCTAAGGTACTTACAGCTTCAGACCGTCACAACACCTTACTGCTAGAGTACTGACCCATGACTTTGAGTTCAACAGTTGACTGCAACTGTCCCATATTTTCTATTGTAAATTTTGACATGAAAAATCAGAAACCATGTTGAATCTGTTATGTTGGAATTTGTGACAGAGATGCTCCATGAATTTCCAGACACCGCGGTTGCAATATCCAGCATCCACTGATAGACCTGTCAACAGAGCAAATTGCCTAAACTGTGCCTATTGATGTTATTAGCAGTGGAATTCTCCTAAATCAGTCCATGTCACTTCTAAGTTATACTCTCTCACCAATGTAGTTATTATTCTCTATAACACTTACCGCAGCCTGTTGTACTTCATTGTTTATTTTCTATCTTTCCACACCAGAATATAAACTTCATAAAGGAATTGATTTGATGTTATTTTCTCTGCCCACATATAGTAAACTATCAAAATTCATTTCTGAGTGAGGAAATATCAAGAATCTGGAAGGAATCATTATCAGCTTTCATTCTTTATTATTCTCTTGATGAAACTACTCATTGTGTGGAATGGATAGGCTTTATTTTTAAAATATCTGAAAAGTATTTTTTTAATTTCTTAAATATCTAAAAAGTATGTGGAAATGTGATCATGAAGAAGAAAAGCAAAGATTAATATATCAATTTTGTAAAATTTTTAAGTATTTAAGTTACCAATTTGATTAACAGTTGCTGTGATGATTAATTTGATATGTCAACTTGGCTCAGTTATAATAGTTATTTAATAAAACCCTAATTTAAGTATTTCTGTGAAGATATTTGGTCGATGTGGCTGACATCTATAATCATCTTTAACTAAAGAAAATTTCTCTCAATGATATAGTGGGCCTCGTGCAACCAGTTGAAGGACTTAAAGCAAAATCTGAGGTTTTGTAGAGAAGAAGAAATTCTGCAGGACATCAGCATAAAGTACTACCTGAGTTTCTAGACTGCTCTTCTGACCAATGGATTGTGGACTCGCCATCCCTTTCAAATATGTCAGCCAATTCTTTAAAATAAATCTCTCTCTCTCTCTGTCTGTCTATCTATGTGTCATCTAACTATTATCTATCAATCTATTGATCTATTGTGTGTGTGTGCACTATCAATGTGTGTGTATATATATGTATGTATATATATATATATATATATATATATATATATATATATATATATATTGATTTCATTTCTCAGGGGAGAAATCTAGCTGATATTGAGAGTGGGGTTTTGCCTCAACAAACACCAAAAAATATGCAAATGGCTTTGAAATTGTGTAATGAGTAGAAACTGGAAGAATTTTAAGGTACATTATAGATAAAGGTCACATTACCCTGAAGAGAGCATTTGTGGAAATATAAATATTAAAGGTGGTTCTGGTGAGGGTTCAGAAGGAAATGAGAAACATGTTATTGTACACTGGAAGAAAGATAATCCTTATTACAAAGTGGCAGAGAATTTAACTGAATTTGGTTCTGGTTCTCAGTGGAAAGCAGTACTTGTAAGCAATTAACTTGTATATTTGCTGAGGAGGCTTTCAAGCAAAGTGGAGAAGATTAGTCTTAGTTCTCTTTCTTGCTGACAATAAAATGTGAGAGGAAGGAGGTAAATTGAAGAACAAACTGTTAAGCAAAAAAGAACTAGAACTTGATGATTTGGAAAAGTATCATACTATTCATATTACATAACATGCTGAAGTATGTGACTCATGAATACAATCAACTGTATCAGCAGATGCCAGGAATAGAGATGGAGTTATTCGGGAATGGTCAATGGAAAATCTCAGGTCAAATGGCATGGATCTTCTTGACATACAGAAGACCTTCAAGTTTTTATAATGCCATACCATTAAAAATACTGCCAACTTGGACTGAAAAGTAGAGGAATGGGGTAAAATAAATGAATGCTACTGGACTACTGGGATTCTATAGGTAAGAAACAGACCATTACAGCTATTCAGCTGTGGACACATATAATCCTTGACAAAAAGAGAAGAATGACTCCACTTAGAGGCCAGTGGAGCCTTCACTGTTACTTTAAACCTTGAAGACATGGGCCAGGAAACAAGGCTGCCACTTCTGGCTTCTAAAGGAAGGGGCCACCTTCTCACTCCAGAAAGCTGAGCATCAAGCCTCAGAGGATTACTCTCAGGCCTTAAACCCTAAAGAAATGAGCCCTGATGGATTGTGAACTTGCTTTAGGTAATAGTCTCTTTATTCCTTCCATGTCTAGCCTATTCCCATTGCACAATTTTATTTTTGAAGCAGATATCTTACTTTCTAGTTTCAGGGGCTATGGATGGAGAGGAATTTTGCCTTAGAATGACTATACATAGAGTCTCATCCATATTTGATTTAGATGATTTATATGATGAGATTTTGAACATTTCAGTTGGTATTTAACAAGATTTGTGACTTATCGTTGATGCTGGAATGGCTTAAGATTTTTGTGGGATGTTAAGATGGACTGAATACATTCTGTATAGGGTGTAGATGTGAATTTGGGGAAGCAGAGGCAGAGATTGAATGCTGTCCCTCCAAAATCCATGTTCACATGGAACCAAAGAATGTGATCATCATAGGTTGAATCTTGCCCCCACAAAGACATGTCCAAGTTCTAACCCCTGGTGTGTGGGTTATGAAGTCATTTGTAAATAGGATCTTTACAGATCCTATTACAATGTGGACTAATTGAAGCAGGGTGGGCCTTAATCCAATATGACTGGAGTTCTTAAAAGCAAGGGAAATGTAGTCAGAGGCACAGAAGAACGAAGGAACAGGAGGAGTAAAAGCACAGAAGGAGACCAAAGCATCATGTGATAGTTGGCAAGGAACAGACAGACTTTCATTGCCAACAAGTCACCACCAGAATGCAACAGACTTCTGAGAAAGCATGGCCCACTGCTACTTCAATTTTGGATTTCTAGCTTCACAGTGAACCAATAACTTCCAAGTTTAAGCCAAATAGTGTGTGGCATTTGTCATAGCAGCTTTGGCAAACTGTGATGGTGATTTATTGAGAAATAGGTTATTTGTAGACATAATTAGTTATGTTAAGATCTGGTTATTCTGGGTTAGGGTGGGCCCTACATCTAATAACTGGTGTTCTTATAAGAAAGCCACACAGAGACATACACACATGCAGCAGGAAGATGGCCAGGTCAGAATAAAGGCAAACATTAAAGTGATATGCTACAAGCTCGAAATACCAAGGATTGCTGGCAAACACCTGGAGCTGGGAAAGCACAAAGGGAGATACTTCCTTAGAGCTTTTAAAGGGACTAAGCATTGCAGGCATCTTGACTTCAGTCTTCTAAACTCCAGAACTTTGAAAAAATAAATTTGTTTTAAGCTACCCAGTTTGTGATAATTTGTTATGGAAACCCAAGTGAATTAATAGTTGTAATAGTTATATAAATCACAACAAAACTTATCCTCAAATGCAGTGGCTTAAAACAGTAAATGTTTATTATTTCACACAGTTTCTGTTGGTGAAGAATCTGGGAGCAGCTTAGTTGCATGGTTCAGAATTTCTCATGAGGTTGCTGCTTGGGTTACAGCTATGGGTGCAGTCATCTGAAGGCGTGATTGTGGCTGGCAGACCTGTTTTCAAAGTGGGCTCACTTCCATTGCTGGCGGACTGGTATGGCTGTTGACAGAAGTCTTCAGTTCCTTACCACATGGACCTACCCATAGGGGTGATTGAATGTACTTATAACATTGCAGCTGGTTTCCCCTAAAGAGAGTGATCCAATAGAACAATGAAGAAGCCAAAATCTCTTTTATGACCTACATTTGGAGACACTGTAATTTCAGCCAGATCCTACTGGTTATACTAGTCAGTTTAATTCCATGTCAGAAGGGATTTCATTAGAGCCTGAATCTCAGGAGGTGAGATTTACTGGGGGCAATAATGAAGACAACAATCTTGCAAGTCTGTTCCATTTTGTCTTATTTTCTAGAAAGGAAATTACAGATCTTTAATGCTGTATAATTCATTTTCATTAACTGGAAAAGGAAATGTCTAGTCAGGCCAAATAAAATAAAGTGTCTAGCTTTGTGATATTATATGAGAATCTTAATTTCTTTGGGCATCATTTTTCTTTCCTGTGTACTTGAAAGGGTTGTTGTGGTAGTGAATTTAAACATATTTTAAAAGTCTTTTGACAACTTTAATGTAGTAGTGGTGTATAAGATAGTATGCATTATTAAATTTTCATCATTAAGAATTCCTCTTCTCATCTAAAGAATGCCCAGTAATTGAGTCAACACATTGACTGAATTAGTCATATATTCCTTCTATGTATTATGGATGTTGGCAGTTTATATGAAAACTCACTAAAAATTCAAGATTTCCTCACACAATACATACCCATATTACTTATTTGCTAATGTTAATACTTGGCAGATGACTTCATTGAAGAGATCACTGACTCTAGTGGAGCATAAATATATCTTGCATTACATTTTGATTAATGTCAAAATAATTGTACAATACCATTTGAAATGTATTGAAGAGAGAACTGAAGGTGCACTGTATAATTTATGGTTCTTTTTGGTATTTTCGAAGATCTTATTTAGATAGAGGCCAAACTGTATCAGAATGAGCTTTGATCCAGTATGATTGGAGTCGTTATAAGCAAAGAAAATTCAAATCCCGTCATTCAGTAGAAGCCAAAACTCAGAAAAAGCCAAAAGTTGGTAGGAATCAGAGACAAGGAGAGAAGTAAACAAAAGGAGAAAGAGATTGCCATGTGACAGAGGATTGCTTTGGAATGCAGCAGACTCTGGGAGAAAACAAGCCCTGCCAACAAACTTGATGCTTGACATCTGACTTCCAAAATCATGAGACAATAAATTAGTGTGGTTTAAGCCAACCCACTGTGCTGTATTTATCATAGTCACCCTGGCAAACTCTCAAAGTTAATCTCTATTTTTTTCCTATTCTACCCACAGAGTCTATTACAAAAGCTCATTATACTTATACTTCTGATTCTTGTTAAATTGAAACTTTGATCCATTAAAATTCTTCGGAATTTCTAGTGAAAACACACTCTCACTCAATATATTTAAGCCAAAATTTTCAGGTGTATACAAATTTATGACTCATATGATTGACTTAAATTGTTTACAAATCTATTCTCATTTATGTCTGATGCTTAAAAATAAATGTTATGAAATATTGTAAATATTTTAAAGGTCTTTAACTTAATTTGAATGTTTTTAATTTTACTACTAATAAAAATTATAATTCTTGTTTTACTATTAATAAAAATACCACAGGTAATCTGAATTTTTTTTTTCTATGTCATTTTTTTCTCAGCTTGCTCAGGTACTTAATTTTGCTCACTTGCCTATGTACTATCAGTTTTATATACAAGATATTTATAACTTCAGTCCCTTATCTCTACATAAGTTTGTGAAATTGAACTGAAAAATTTGCATGATTCAAAGTAAATAACTAGAGAATCAATTCAAAGCATGAGTGCTTAAAGTATTGTTGCTGATTTTTCAACTTTCACATTATGTCTAATGTCTAATTCACTGTCTGTAACTATTAGGTACGTTCTGGCAATATTATATACCAGGTTGTTTCCTCCCACTGAAAATCTGTTCTCATATTATTTTTCCCAGATAGTGACTATGTTACATTTTTAAAAGTTTAATCTTGTTTGACTCTTTCTTCACAGATATTATTTTATAAAAGCTATCCATGATATAAAACTATTTAACAGCTTACCTCTATTCCTGTAATTAGCACTTTATGATGATATCTCTCTTATAGGTGACTAATGAAAATTTGTTAAGAATTTACAAAAAATAAAACTATTCAAATTATGAGACTGGAAGCATCAGGAAAGGAGCCAAATATTTCTGTTTTCTTTGAAAGAAATATAGGATATGAAGTTTCTATAATTCCTTTATTATTTGTAAAGTGCTGCTCTATTCAACAAATTACAAATTTAACACCATTGACCTTCCTTTATAGTTAGAATTCTTGTCCTTAGAGATTAAACTGGATATTGGAGCAAGCCCTCAATGATATTTGAGAAAACATGCAGTCAAATAGAATTGTCCATACAAGCAAAGCAATCCATGATATAAAACAAAAATATTATACAGATTCTTGATGCTAAAAATGCTTCTTCTCAGCTTTAAATAATGTGTTTATTTTCATTTCAAATTTAGGACTTTGAAATTTTACATATGGAAAATCAATGTGAAAGACTTTCATTTTTTTCTCCTGAGCATTATTCTGGTTTAAAATTATGCATATAAACTCCAAGACCTATTTTATAAGAAGTTAAATATGTCTTATCTGATATCCTTAGATTCTATGCTCTAACCATTACATTTATAAAATGTAATTCACTTTTTCTGTATCATTAGCTAAATGTTAAGACCCACAATGTCAAGTATATATCTATTCATTTATTATCTCCTATATTAAAATGCAAAATAGTTACTATTTGCAGACATTAAGGTAGTCTAAATTTCTGGAAGGTGATGTGAAAGCAAATTAAAATTTATAAGGAATAGTAGATATTTGGGGCTAGAAATAGTCTATGAAGGGCTATGGACCCAGGGAAAATTCTTACTTTTACATGTGACACCAATTTTTTTCAGTCATTTTCAGAGGCCATGCAACTTATTAATAGAAGACAAGGTGAAAATGCCACTCATTCTTTCCACAAATGTGCATTACATACTTAAGAAGCAAAAAAACATTGAATTGGTGGTGCTCATGTGATATAATTTTAAAAGTGACTTTATTTTTTTATTTTTTTATCCTTTTAAACCTTCTCCATATGAATAGTTTTCCCCTTACTCCTACTTGAAAAGCTAGAGTGACCCCAAGACATTTCTGATCAATATTTAATGATAGAAAGTCCAACAATCACTTTATAATGAAATTGAAAATATATTAATCAACACTGCAGGCATCATTCAACCATAAGATTTCTTTTGTTCCCAGAAACATTGACTTGTAATGGGCTTCCCATTGCCTTGAGATAAAATTACGAACCTTTGAATTTTAATTATTACTCATGTCTCTCCTTTTCTCTTTCTCATGTTCTCACTTCAGCAGGAGCAAAGGGATTGGAAAGATACAACGTAAGAGGATTAGAAAAACTTTACTTTGCTGGTACTATGTATTCTAGCTTGCAAGTTGTGCTATACCAGAAACAGAACAGATTATAACAAGGGGAATTCATTAAGTTGCAAGTTACAATGTTCTAAGACTGTGAAGAATTCCAAATTAAAGCATAGCTATAGAAACATCCAATCTAAGGCATCCAGGGAAAGATATCTTGGTTCAAAAAGGCCAATAACATTCAGGGTTTCTCTTCTCAACTGGAAGGCATGTGGCAAACATTGTGATGTCTCCTAGCTTTCTCTCCTGGCTTCTTGTTTCCTGAAGCTCTCCCCAGGAATGTGTTCCTTCTTCATCTCCAAAAATCTCTGGCTGCATGGGCTCTCCTGGTTCTTATGGCTCTGAAGCTTTTTTCCAAAATGTTTCCTTTTTTAAAGGATTCCAGTAAAGTAATTAAGACCCACTTGGAATGGGTGGAGTCACATCTACCTCTTGTCAAAGTCTAATACCCACAATTGGGTGTGTCACATCTCCATGGAGATAATCAAGTCTCCAAACTACAGTGCTGAATAGGAATAAAAAAAAGTGGCTACCTCCACAAGATGGATCAAGATTAAAACATGGCTTTTCCAGGCCACATAATCCTTTCAAATGGGCACATTATTTAAGATTGATTTTCATTCTCTGGATAAGTAAATGTTGAAAGCTAATTCTTTCACAGATGCATTCATGAGTCCTCAGCTAGGTTTCTCCACCTGCAATCATCATGGTGTGGGCTTCACTTTTATTTCAGCCAGCCACTCCAGATCTAGGCCCCTGGGTTTCCTGTTCCCTGAGGACAACAGCCCACAGTCTCATACTGCTGGAGTCCTCTCACACTAGCAGATGTTATTCTGGGGCAGATTTCCTTTATAAATGTAGTCTGGCTGATTTTCTCATGGTGGTCACCACAACTGATTCTGGGAATCACACTTCTTTGGTACACTGTCAGAAAGTTGTGTTAATACTGTCAAATGTTAGCACTGTTTCCTGATACCATTGCTGACTCCACTTTGCTCAACTGTGTGTCAGACTCTGTTTGTGGGTGCCCTCCAACTGTAGAAAGAGCATAACAAGATCCAGGGGTAACCCAGTAACCTCTGACTAAGCATGAAGATAGAGAAAACATTCTCACCTTCATATCACCACTTCTCTTGGTAGAGAATGGACAATGATTCAAAGATGCCTCAAATCCCTCATTATATCCATCTCAGACACTTTACATCATACATATGAGGAAGGGGGCCATTTAACTCTTATCAGCTTTGAATATCCAGCACATGTTGTACTTTGATCCCTCAGCTGAAAGTTTGAATTTAACATTCTATTATAGCTGTTATATGTTAGACATCACCAAGGCAATGAAATGGCAAATGAAAACAGTGATCTTCTCTGCCCTCATGGAGCTTAGTATCTTCAATAATAACCTTCAAATAACAGTAAATTAATAATAATAATGATAAACTTGTAAAATTACTATTATGATAAGGGCTTGAAAGAAGAGGGTGCTGTGAGATTCAGTCCAATGATCATTGTACCAGTAAAGCAGTCAGGAGAAGTCTCCCTAGGACGTGACCATTTAGCTGTGATCTGGAAGTTGAGTACAATTTAGTTAACACAGTGAAGGGAATACTGAAATTTGGGCGGAGGTCAGGAATAACATTTTAGGCAGAGAGAACTTCTCATGCCAGGGTTCTGTGGTGTGGGAGACATAAGCAAGGTTGTTGGGGTTCATTTTGAGAGAGCAGGAGGATACTGGGGGCACAAGATGAGGCCTGCAGGGTCTGGTAGGTCATGTTACAGATTTAACTTTTAATCCTAAATGCAGTGCAGATCCATTAAAGTTTTTCTGATGTGAAGTGGAGTATGAAACTAGTGTTTTGAAAGTACTTGGCTGCAGTTTGGGAAAGGATTTTTTGGGTGAGGTGCACAAAAGTGGAAGAGAAGAAATGAATTACAGAGGCAATTGCAATATTCAATGTAAGATAAATTTGTTTCAAATAGAGTGAGCTAGAAAGATCCTTTAATTTTTCCATTGCTAAGTTTTCAGACTACCTGTTAGCCCAGATGCTAGAAGAAATGGTTTTGACAAGCTTCAATAGGATATGTTTTATTTTAAAAAGGAATGCAAGTGTAGCTCACCAGTGAAAGCCTGGGTCATACTCGATGCACAAAGAACCCCTGATTCCATTTTTCAAGATAAAGTATCATCTCCCATGCTGTATTAAACTCAATATTATTTAAATGTGGAAGGGGGGTCTGTATTAGGTAACTAATTGTAAGCAAATTAAAAGGGTATAAATTATATTTTATGTCTATATTACTAAATGGCTTAACAACTTATAATAAGGCAATAGCATATACAATGCATATCTTTTGTTCAGGCCACTGTATTTGTCGTTATATTTTGGGCAGCTGCTGCTACCCACTCTTAATTCTTACAGACAGTTTCCATGATGCACATGCTTTCTAGATTTTAAAAGGAATCTAATCTTTTACAAGTCTGCACCTCACAGTTTACACTCCAACACTAGTGAACTATATTTAGTCTCCAGACCCACAAGCAGTTTCCTGTTTCTGCAACTTTGCAAGTCCCTTGGCCTGGAAAAAGATTGTGTCTTTTTCATTCTTTTGGATTCGGACTTTTCATTCTTTAACATTTAGGTCAGATGGTAACATAATCAGGAAGTGTTCCAAATCACTTAACACTATCTAAACTCCAGTCCTATGGCAAGCATATGTCCTGCTCTTTCCTCCCTTAAAATCTTTGAAACTTTTATTATTATACTTACCACCTATATTTGGAATTTTCTTTTTGCATATCTAATTTTCCTACTATAAATACTATGATCAGCTTGTTTTTTAATTCATTTCTGCATGCCTAGAACTTAGCATACTGGGTACATGATAGATGCTCAACAAATATTTGCTGGATAGACTAAGTTAGTCTTCCAAAAACTCTTTTTAGAGGCCCTCATCTTGCAAATGCATCTTTGAAAACCGTGTCTCCTTATGTTTATCTGGCACTAATGCTTATTGTTGAAGACAATCATTTATTCTGGACATGTACATGCACTTTTCTTGGACACTAATTTGATGGATTTGTTAATGAGATTGCAATGGCATATTTATGGTAAAATAATAGAAATAATTCATTATCACAGTAGAGATACTACAAATTAATTTTATGTTTTTCTTTAGGTCCTTCATCTCTTGATATGGCATATAAGGCAATTAAGTATTCACATTTTTAGGAGCAATTTTTAAGTGTGAAATACTGAAACAATATATATTAACTCTTCCCCTCTAATCTCAGAGCTCAAAATGATATTTTACTTTATTGAGTCTCTGGAAGCTAGAACTATGAAAATGAATAAAAACTAAACAAACTTTGTAATAAATTTCTTTGGCAAACAGTTTGAATTATTCTTAAATCCTGAGGGTATAATTTGATCAATGAACCTGATTAATATCTTATTCAACATACATTTTGCATTTTGAAAAGTTCTTTCAAAAATATTATTTTGTTCACAAAATATTTTTGGCCTTTTTTGGAACTTGCCTTGTATTGTGCTACATAAGGTTACAAAGATAAATTTGACCCAGTCTTTACTGTCCTGGAACTTTCACTCTAATTGGGTAAGCATGTAATGGATGAGACTAGAATACAGGTGGTAAGTCCCTGTTATCAAGTTAAAGGAGGTTACACTGCAGGTTTCCCTAAGAAATTTGAGGTAAGGGAAACAACACTGCTTTTTGAGAGATAAATTCAGAGAGATAGATGGTTTCAAACTTGAAGACAAAAACAAGTACTTACTGAATGTAGGCATCATATATAAAGAAGGAAGGAAGTACTCAGAAGAGAGGTTGACCAATGGAAAAAAAATAAAGATATAAGGAGATTATAGAAGAAAATGTTGACAGTTTTAGTCAAAGAACTATCTGAAGGAGAAGGAATCTTAAACAAATTGTTTTTAATTATTCTAGCTTTACTGCTAAGGTAAATCATAACATTAAGATTTGTTCAGGGAGTTAAAGCTAAATAACTCCCAATAATTCACTCCCATATTCAAGACTATATCCCATTTTATGAAGATGGAAACCATTAACATTTCTTAAATTCTTTTTATTTTTATTCAACATACCCCAAGCAAACTTAAATTATGATGTGACTCCCCTACAGTTCTCCTAAAGGACAAAAATAGTACTAGTCAGGCCAAGATAAATACTCCCATGTCTATGGAAGCTGTACCTCTCTTGTGTTAGTAGATTCAGTTCTGATACTGTGTGGCTGTCCTGTGCAGTTGTTTAATGTATATCTACCACTAAGGAATGGATAAATCCACAATGTTCTAAAAAAATCAAATTTTAGAGCCCACAAGATTAAAAACTGCAGTAAATTTTCCAATGTAGAAGAGAACATGTACGTAGATTTCAAGGCAGAGCTTAGAAGAGAATGTATATCAGTTTATCTTCTGGATCTGTTTGTTCCCACATTTCTAAGCTTAGTTCATTATTAAACAAATAGTATTTGTTTAACTTTGGGAGATTTACTTAACTTTTTTGAATGTCAAGTTTTTTAATCTATAAAATAAGAACAATCATTTATGAAGAATGTTGTGAAGACATAAATATAGTATTTTGAAACTGAAAAAACATGGTAAATATATATTCAAGGTTAGTTATAATCAAGCTATCCTGTGAGTATTCTTGGCTGAGATTCCATAATCTCCTGTAGTAGTATCAGTTAGGGTGACATGCAGGGTTTAAGATAGGGAGCAGTGCTTACATAATCACTGGTCAACCCAGAGCTGCACATTCTAAGATCTATTTGACTCTGAGAAATTTGATGAGAATAGATCCTCTGTGCCACACTCAGGAAACTGGGGAAATAATAAGCCACTGCTATTGCTGTTGCTTCTAGAATGCATTATTGTCACCTCTAGTCAGATATTAAGAGCCATCACTTCAATATCTGGTTCTAGAAACTCACCTTGTATGAGAAATCATTCATTGCAAAACATATGCCTCATGTTTGCATGCCATGCTGCTACTCTACCTTTGCTTAAACTGGTTCCAAATTCACCTATGGTGGGATTGAATTTGATTGGCAAATCATCAACCTTATCCATAATTCCATTTGCAAGGTAGTCTGGGTAATGAGGTTTAACTTCCCACACTTTGAAGAAGGCAGAAGATTGACTTAGGGGTAAAGTATGCCAATCTATTCTACAGTAGTAGATAATATCCTTCTATCTTCTTTTCATCTTTTTAATTTCTACTGATTGTGTAATTAAAAGGGGCCTCGTAGCACACAAATAAGCAAAAAAACCTGACAGGAGTTTCCAGAGCAAAGAAAAAGTGTTAAGGGAAACCTGGCAGAAAGGAAAGCTGGAATAAAGTTGTTGAATGAATGGAGATCTGAGATTATACTATTTAAATCCAAACTAACTCTGTTCTGGCTAGAGAGCAGAATCTGAAGCATGGAATCATGAGCTAAGACTAGAATTGTGGGTAAAAACTGAGCCACAGACAAACTTGTAGTCACACAGTGAAAACTTAAGTGTCATCCTGTAGTCATTAGACAGCTACTAGAATTATTTTAATTAGGGAGCAACATATCATAGGTGCATTTGTGGATGATGATTCCAGAGTTTTGTAAAATATGGTTTGGGCCATAGTGGAGTGCTCCACATAGGCAGGTAGGAGATCAGGTGAGCATTTACAAACACCTAAGTAAAGCGTCATGAGGCTATGAGAAAAGGTAACCACAATCATAATAGGGACAGGAAATTTTAGATGTTTTTAGGGGCCAGAAGGATAAAAACTCAAAAACTGGATGGGGAGGGTGTCGGAGGTAGATGACTTCAGGTTTAGAAAACCTGTGGGTTGTGGAAGTATTCATAGATGAGAACATGTTTGGGAAGAATTAAATGGGTTCCATTCAGCATATTTAACATCTGGCCAGATGTTTTCCCTGGGGGAATTTTACGTGCAGTTACTTATATAGACAAATACTGGTACTTGGGAGAAAGGTCTGGTTCAAAGATATGTTTTTGCAATTCTTTTGCATATAGGCAGAATTGATGGCAGGGGACTATCATCAATAAGGCCTTATTTCTGAAGCTGTGCAAAGGGGGCAAACAAAGGCATAGAACTCTTCAGAAAACCAGATTTTCAGACCAGCAAGAAAGAATCTCCAAAAAGACTGATAAAATGTGATCCAAGCTCATTACTTAAAAAGAATTAGTAAGGCAGAAGCTAAGAATGCTTAATATTATAGAAAGGTCAAAGAAAATGATACTGAAATATATATCATTTCTAAGTCACTGGAAACACTGGCAAGAGTTTTTAGAATAGACTGAGGAGGGAAGATATCCAAATTCAAAGAGTTGAGGTTAGAATAATTGATAAAGAAATAGGAACATTGAAACTAATCACCTCTTCAGAAAGTTTTACAATAAAGTGAAAGAGATATTGGGCAATGGTAGGTTAAAATAAGCTACAGATGGGTCGTCTTTCTTTCCTGTGCTCACTTAAATGTTTGTTCACTTTGTTTCTTCAGTTTGTTTGTTGGTATATATACTCAATGTTATATGCGATGATTCTGGACCCTTATTTGGGCTGATAGTGGACTGAGAGAAAAAACTGGAAGAAGAGAGAATGATTAGGTGCCACAATTTTGAGAATGACTTTTTCTGTGAAGGGGTAGAGGGTAGGGCAGCAGACAGATTGCAGAGAACTAGTGAACTGAAATATCAAAGGTGGATATTAATTAAATGTGGTTTTGTGAAATAATGCCCTCTTTGCCATTTCTTAAAGCTTTTTGGCGTAAGGTTTTATTCTCATTTTAGGATCACGGCATATTGAGATTATTCCCAAGAAGCCTAATTTTATTCAAGTTATAATAATAACTTGATTGGGAAAAGTCAGGAAAGGGGTGTGCCTGAAAAAATGACTTTCTCATCTAATCTGCAAACCAGCACTCCCTAAACTAAAGATGAGGAAACAGTGAATAGCACAGTTATAAAAGTGAAAATCTAGAATTAGTCCTAGACTTTAAGAGTATAAATTGATTTTAAAAAGTCATATTAACCAATTCATTCCACATAAAAAGAAGGACATATTTTCAGAAATGACACAACTGAAGCTAAAACTTGGTCCAGTAACCTGTGCACCTCTTTCTTCTCTGACTTTTAGAAAAATTAAAATTTTACATATTCAATAAAATTCGTAAGTTATACTTCAAAACCTCACTTTTTTGGAACAATAATTTATTGAAAAGGTAACTAATAACAAAGAGCTAGAGTAGAGCAAGATTTCGGCTGTTTTTTAATATAATTATTTGTGAATCCTAAAAACATGTTTAAAGAATGTTCACAGAATTTTAAAGAAATGAGTACTTAAATGCATGTGTGGTCCTTGCTGCACCACATTTTCCTGATTTTGCAAGCATTAATTCACTAATCTTTCTGTATCCGTTCTGTACACCTGCATAGGAAAAGAGACTAAGCTCTGTATTTAAACTCAAAAAAATTCAATCCAGGGAATTAAGTACAGATAAAAGAGCTGAGAATTTTAAAAGTCAAGGTAAGGCATCCCAAAGTAACAGCAGAAGCATGTATCAGTTGTTGGGTGGAGACAAAATTAGGAGGAAGAGGGAATGCCAGACTCTCAGGTCCAAATTAACCAAGAGAAATTCAAACAGAGGGCCTGTCCTGCAGAAGCTAGAGCTACTGTCTCCGTGGAGCTGCAGCCATCCACCCAGAGGTACAACCATGGAGAAGGAGACACATACGTTGCTGGAGAAGCCACCAGAAGCAGTGAGAGAGGCTAAAGACATACCTTGGCCTCTCTTTTTCTCTAACCCCACAGTCTCCTCTATTGCTCTCTATTGGCAAATATTGCAGCAGACCTGGAGACTGTAAAGAGCAGTGTGCAGTAGATCCCTCTGTGATATAGAGCAGAAAAAGTGAAGGCACAAGGACCGCGCACATCATAATAGTCCTACATTCTTGCACTATTGTATCCTCCCCATTTTAAAGAGAATACAACTATAAGGCACAGAGAGCCCTAGGTACCTGTCACAACTAGCTATAACTTCAGAGTTCATACTTTAACCAAAAGCTGTGCTGACTCTCAACATTAGTTAAAAGCTCCAGAATTGTTGAAGATTGGCAGGATAAAAGCCTTCCTTGTCTACTTCTTTGACCATTTTCAGTGAAATTATTAAACTTAGGCTATGACAATGAGTATGGTAAGAGCAGAATTCCAATATTAATTTAAAGCATTAAGATATACATAATATATCCTAAAATTTATTCCCAACCCCCACCGAATTTATTCCAAAACTGATTCAATTAAAAGTTTTGTAATAGAAGCATCACATTTAATGTCATGCTTTGTTTCTCATTCCTTATTTTATAAGTTCTATGTACTTGAATTTATTTAAATTTAAATGATGTTTGAGTGTGTGTGAGCTTTTTTAGAGAGAACATTTGAAAGAAGACCAGAATGATGTTATTGGAGGTCAACATCTTGTGGAGTAAAATTTATATTGTTTCATTGTGCCCAAGGACATTTGTCATTGCTATTGGTTAAGTAGACCAGTGGTTCTGCAGACACATCTGACTGAAATTCTTTAGGCTTCGTTTTGACAAAATACTTGTTATTAAGGGTAAAAATAATAAACAAACATGAGGGTTATATAAAGAAGGCAACCCACTGATTACCTGACTCTTTTATGTCTGATTCAGGATTTTGGGTGCCATAAAAACAGAGCAGTTGTCTTAACTTTTAGATATATAACCTAATTTATGACAGATTATCTGAACCTTCTCTTCTATGGTTTCTCACGGTTAATCAAGTTCTCTTAGTTTACTTGAATGGCAGTGTCATTGTTAATCATACCAATAAATCAACAATCATAATTGAAAGCATTAAATAATGTCTAAAAAACACTGAATTCAGCTAGCTGAGTAAATATAAATTCTTATTGGGTGATGTGTTGCGCATATTAATTGAATCATTTTTTAAACAGTAAAGGCTCTATCCAATGACATCACTGCTGCAGTCAGGCTATCACTTTATAAATTGTGCTTTTGAACAAATGAGTGGCCTACTAAATAAATAATTTTGATTACTTCATCAATTTTTTTCTGCAGCATTTCTCCTCCACCAGCATATAATTTGCAATACATCCTCACTATCGTATTTCCATTTAAAACTTTCAATCTCTGAGGAATTCTGATAACTCTGTAATAACCTTGAGAGGAATGCACAAATGGTCTTTCATGTCTTAGGATCTTGAAGATGTATCACCTTTTATAATAGGATCTCTTGGTTATTTTGCATAATTCATAGCTCACATAAGACTTTAACAAGGAAAGATGCATAGTTTATATGATGTTTTGCTGGCATTCTGCATATTGATTGTCTATTATATTTTATGTCTTGATTGCAATATTTTTCTGAAATAATTCACTTTTAAGAGTGACTCAAATATCTGTATGCTAGAGGTTTTCATATTTGCATACTCTAATCCTTTTTCATTCCAGATTTCAAAGTAGAGACAATTCTGCATGCTATACAATTATAAGATCTTAACGAAGTCCTCTTTTAGAAAGAGCTCTATGATCTTCCATCAGAAAAGCTTTTACTAAATCTTAACCCAAACTCTCCTCAGAATATGAATATCATTTAAAAGCAAAGCTCTAATCATGTTTAGTAAACAATTGTTGCCTCCAAAAGGAACAACATAATTATACCATAGTGCAAAGAGGCATGCAATTAAAGTTAAAATAAAGAAAAATATTTTCATTGCTATTTTAACTACACCTTTTACTTTTCATTTTTCATTTAAGAAAAAACATGACTAATAAAGCAATCAATCTAAAAGTACATTAGAATGATTTTCAATGGAATTGATTGTTTAAAAGTGAAATCTGAGTTTCCCAAAAACTGAGTTTGTTAGTTCAGTAGGCTTTGCTTACTAGTCAATGGTGCAAGCAATTATTCTTTCTTATTTCTTTTCCTAGTTTCCATTAGTGCATAATGTGCAGAAATAACAAATTCATAATCATCTGCCCTGTTCCAACCCACATTTTCCAGTGTGAATTTGTTTGCTTTTGAGTTTTTTGAAATTCAGTTTTCAGAATTAATTTATCTGGCATGACAGAAAATAAGATGTTTAAAAAAGGCTAATTAAAGAGAGAGAAAAAAACAGGGAGCTTAACTCTCTATTCATAAAAGATGTATGCAAATCACCCTTCACTGAAAATATATGTAAGCATATTTTCTAGGTCATTCAATTGAACCGAACCCATCCAAATGACCAGTTAATTCAGCCTTTATCTAGTATTCAAGTACAACAGTGTGATTGCTTCACTCTTTGATGGCAAAGACAGTCATAAACATAACAGACACAGGGAATCTGTGTAAGCAGGCAGTAAAAGACAATCAGAGAAAATAGTTATGCATCATTTTTTAAGTAGCTGTTTGATTTTTTTCTATGTTCAGATGGTTGTATTGTTAAGTAGAGACAGCCTATGAAGACATGATTATATGAATATATGTTAGAAGTGAACAAATATTCAGCTCCAAAGACAATGTCACCTTTCCCCAACCAATTTGGTGTATATGAAGAGCATGTTTTGACCTCAGTGCAATTTGTGATATGACAATGACAATGGAAATAATATCCAAGCTTAACATGCCAAGGCACAGCTCCAAGACACATCTTTTTCAAAGTGACTCTATTTAAATTTAATATAAAGAATAAACACATTCATAGCATTGGGAAATTTGTTATTCTAACAATAAAATAGGATCACTACTTTATCTGTCTAATATGCTTTGTCATGGTAGCTTTATAGACCATTGTATGAAAATTCACTAAGCTCCTTTGGAAAATAGAAGGGGAAATTCAACCTGAAAAACTGATAGATATTTTTAGGTTTGTTTTAAACCATTGGGGGTGACTCTGCCCCCAGAGGGCGATTTGCAACATCTGGAAACATTTTTTGGAGTGTCCTAACCAAGAGTGTGCTCCTGTCATCTAGTGGGTAAAAACCACAGGTGCTGCTCAACCTCCTCCAATACCCAGAGCTGAATCCCCCTCTAGTTATTGGGCCCAAGGTGTTAATGATGTCTAAATTGAGATTCCCCATTTAAAGGAGTCTAAAATGGAGATGCCCACTCTTTCTTCAAGAAAACTTGCAATGTGGAATATAAAATATCTGTCCCCTCAAAAACCTTGTCATCAATGTGCTCAGATAGCCATAAAAGTCTAAATCGAATTGCATCTCTACCAAGTCTTTATGGCTATGATCTGAACAGATAATGATTATATGACTTCTTGCTGTGTGTCTTAGTTTTCCAGGACTGCTATTACAAATATGGGACAATGGATTGATTTTAATAGGAATATAAAGTCTCATAGTTTTGAAGGCAGGGGTCCTACATCAAGTTATTGGCAGAACTTGTTTTCTCCCAGAACCTTTAGTGTCCTGGCAATGTTCCATCAAGTAGTGACCTTTCTGGGTCTGCTTCTCTGACTTCTCCTGACTTTTGACTTTTACCCCCATCCGGCTTCTACTGAGTGACTGCATTCCAATTTCCTTTTCTTATACTGATTCAAGTTTTATCAGTTAAGGCCCACTCTGACTTAATTTGGACTCATGTAAATAAGATCTTTGAATAGCCTATTTACAATGGGTTCACATCCACACCTTGATTTCCCTTTACATATTCAAAGACACTATTTACAAATGGGCTCATACCCACAGGAAATGCATTTAAATTGGGGATTACAGGATTCAATTCCCAATACTGTGTGACCCATTCCACAATGTTTATGGATTATGAGAAAGTTCCATTTTTAAAAACTAATTTTTTGAATTAGTTGGACTTCTCTTGCCCTGCTATTTTAGGATGTTTGGAAAAGTGAGGGTTGGTAGAGGTCAGGTAGACTTCAGGATTTGCAAATTCACTCCCTATCTGTTGCCACTCAAATGGACTGTTTCAATAAATTATGGTGCCACTATGTAGTCACATTCTCTCGTTCTCTCTTTCTCTCTCTCTCGCTCTCTATCTCTTTCTCTCTCTGTCTCTCTCTCTTCATGCCTCACTTGCTTGATGATGGCTTCTGTGCCCAGCCTTCAGTTACCCCATGACTTCTCTGGCTGCTGACATCCAGGCATAGGCCATTCCTACCTGACATCTCCTGGAACATTCTGGGATTTTCCATCTCCAAGCTTTTCACATCATCTAGTCTAGTGTTCCTGTTCTGGTTAATCTCAGCTTTTGTTCACAAAAGTTCCCACTTTGGGAAATGTATTTTATTTCTGGAAACTTGTTTTTAGGAAATTTTCCTAAGATCTGTTGCTGCTAAATCCCCCTTACCCTTCTTGTTCTCATCACTGTATTTGCCACCACTTCTGGATGTCTTCCCTCAAGGTTCTGCTGCTCTAACTGATGTGTCGGGACATATAAGTAACGTCAACTCTGAAAATCTTCTCTGTCTTCCAGTTTTGCTGAAAATGCTGTTTATGCAGCTGTTGTTTTCTATTAATATTGCTCCACATGGTTTAAAGGAGGACAAGCAGAAAGAGCCAGAAATAAATTGCTTCTACAGGTACGCTGGACAAGTCCCCTAATTGGCTTTTTTGAAATCAATCATAATTTTTAACTCAATAAATATAAAGACACTGCAATCTCTCTCTCTCTCTCTCTCTCTCTCTCTCTCTATCTATCTGTATTTCAGGGGTCACTTATGTTGCAAATAATGAAAAGGGTAACGCCGAGAAGCTAAATATTGAAGATTTGGATATACTGACAAAAATCATTGTTGACAAATACAATGTAATTTAAAGGTAATTGGAGCCAATAATTAAATGAGAAGAATCTAAGCATTTATATTTTATCTATGGAGAAAGGAAAATTTCCAAACTTATTTATCCAATAGGCATTATAAAATTATTTTTATTGTATGCACTTCTAAATGTTTTCTAATTTGGCTTTAATTTTAAAATGGCATGTAAATTTATTTCCTAAACTTGTATTTTCAAGTCTGTGTATAAAATTTTGTGTTAGCTGCACTAAAGATCACTAAATTGTGCCAAACCTCAAATGGAATTACCAATACAAGAACATTTATGGGATATAGGAAATATTATATGGATTATTTTTTCATTGTACATTTTCTTTCCTCTACAGAAACCATTCCCAGATAATCTAAATTATTTAAGGGAAAGTTTTTATTGTCAGAATTTTTATTCAGCTATTGAAACTTAACAATTCATTTACTTTTCTATGCAAGAGGTTTAGAATAAACACATTGGGAATTATTTTGGTTATATGTATTGCAGGCTTACTTGCTTTATTATTATTTTTGTGAGGGGGGGATGCATGGTCCGGGAATCGAACCCAGGTCTTCCACATGAAAGGCAGGAATTCTAACCACTGAACTACCTGTACATCCCTATTTGCTTTATTTTTAATAAATTTCTTGGATATGTATAGTTTTGAAAAGGCATGGCCTAAAGTATGCACTCAATAAATGGTACAGATTCTCAGTCCCATATCCAAAACTTTCAGTGCCAAATGAGTTTCAGAATTCAGATTTTTCATATTTTAGAACAAATTAGTGTATATATGGTATAACAATTAATACTACAGTAGGATTTATGAAATAAAATGCATAAAACACTAATGAGAACTAAAAACATAAAAAGATGTCTATAAAGCTTTGTGACATTTCAGATCACGTTTTGTAAATGAAAGAATTATTTAAAAAATGTTTTCAAAAGTTTTGGATTGAGAATGGTGAATAAAATATTAGACATGGGATGTGAGACAACTCTAAGTGTACTTAATAGTTCAAAACAACTCTTCAACACAAGACTAGAGAAGAGTTGGACAGTTTTAAGTGTAATTCACCTACTGGGAGGTGTATACAAGCTATATGAGGTGTGATGACAATTTTTTTATCTTGCTTCTGACTTGGTAGGAATTTGCTTTTATTATAAGTTTTTTAAGTAATCAAAATTATACAACCACTAAATGTAAGAAGGTGTATCTTTTCTTGCAATTATATTTTTGCCTCCTAACTGGAGAAATATGGTTAATAAAAAAATATATAGATAGCAACATAAATTAGTATATATTTGAAGAATCAAATGAGTATGAAGTATAATGAATTCTAGAAGAGTCCAATGATTTAGAAATGAAATCCACACCAGTTTTTCCAGTTCTCCCACCCTATTCCTCTCTGCCCATCCCCACACACCCAAAATATATTTGAGTCTAAAGGAGGGAAGCATTTAGATGGTATAATAGTTCTTGAAGTTCTGCAGTCAAAACATTTATTTTTTTATGATGTTTGTATAATGTGTATGTTAAGAGGTGTAAGTAGGTCTCCACGCACATATACAAGAAAGAAAAAAAGAGAAGAGACTAATAAATATTTTATACATCTTACATTGGGATCTGAGATACAGTTATGCCAAATGATTGTTATGTACACTGTAGACACATTGGATTTGTGTGCTTGTACATTTATCATTTAATTTCCTTTTGCCTATTATGTGTCAGGAATGGTGCTAGGCACACAAAAAATAGTGGAAAAAAATTGCTGATGAATTTTGGAATGTCCCATATGCCTTTCAGATTAAGCTGCTGTATAGCAGAAAATAGAATTGGATTAGTACATTCCAAAAGTGTCAAATTAAGTTCAATTTATGGCAAGAGGAATATTCAATATAAGAAAGTTATTTGTCATTTTTATGCTTTCCAATTTTCTCATAAGACATAAGTTCAAGGATTCTATATCCATTAATAATGCAATATGTAATTATCTACTTTTGCCAGAAAAAATAAAAACAATTAAAACCATATTTCTTGTGGAATCAACTTGACAGCAAGTTGGAGATTTACATTGAAAAATATAATCTATTCATGTTTCTGAAGGAAAACTATACATAAACTTCTCTTAGTTAAAACCGTGTGCATGTGTACATTTCTTTCATATTTTCACTGTGTGCTTATACTCTATGGTTATCTGTTAATATGCATTGTTTATTGCATATATTCTGATTTAATAAATAAATTCAGCTAAAAGTGCTCTGCTAAAGATACCAATACTGCCACAAACTTTTTCTTTCATAAATGTCTGGATATTGTATTCTAGGATTTTTACCTACTTTTAGGCTGTAGTAACAATATTTGTAAGCATGTATGTAGGTGGGTGATGCTGGAGCTATTTTAGGCTTCCAGCTGCACAAACCTGTAGTTTTCAACAAATGATCTGCAGCACAGCAGTCCCAATAAAATTTCTATAGAGCTTGGGTTAGAGAAGGCCACTAGTAACAGGAATGAATTACAGTAGTTTGCAAACAGTGTTAATATAATAGTGTGTAGTCCTCTAAAATCTAATATACCTGTATTGTTTAAGTAGAGTAACTTTCTATTTCTATTTATTGTTGTCATTGGGTCAATATACTGGAAAGATTTATCCTATAGCTACACATACTTGATATAATAGTAGTTTGACACATTTCACATGATTTGATAATTCTTTAGAGGTGCCACAGGGGCAACTATAGGATTGGAAAGTGCAATGGCTGGCTCTCCAGTCGCATCCTCCATTTCCAGTTTCAACTGCTGCTGCATTTCAATTTGGTCCATTTAAATTTATTTATAAATTTATATATACATACATATAAATAAACACAAAAACATACACGTGAACACACACACATATGTAACATTTATATGTGTGAAAATATATGCATATATAGTATGCATAGGTTGATTTATGTACTCCAGAAAACAACATGTTCTTAAGCTTAATCCATTCTTGTAGTTGAAAACCCATTGTAAATAAGACCTTTTGAAGATGTTATCTTTAGGTAAGGTACGGCACAACTGAACAAGACCTTGTTGCTATTACTGGAGGCTTTATGAAGAGAAAGTCCCATGCAGCAGTACGAGTCAGAAGTCAACAGAACCCAGGAGAGAAAGGAGAGGAGATTGTCACGTGATGATTGGAAATCCAGAGAACTCCAAGAATTGCCACAGCCAATCAGAACACATACTGATTCCTGGAGGAATACGTTTATATAAAACTGATCATGAAATATGATGCCACTAACATATTTTTAAGTTTGAATATATATTATCATTTTAAATTAATGAGTAATAATCTATTTCATAAATATTTTAGATGATTTTTTAAAATCTAATCCAGAATATATGAAATTTAGTGGTTTTCCAAGTTTATGCTTTAATAAATATAGCCACTATGAAATCTGACGGATGAAATCCTAAGTAAATATTAAGTATTTGTATGTATAATTCAAACAAAATTAGCATTGTGCAAAAATCACAATCACAAATAATATAGGAAAGTTACAAAAGTGAGACAATTATCAATAAAATATTAGAGATATAACTAAGGCTATATCAAAAAGAAAACCCATATTCTGAAAGGCTTTTATTAATAAAGAAAAAAGAGATAACTTCCTATTTATCTCATGAAACTAATAAAGTCAGTAGTAGAGCGGCAATAATTTGATGCAATAAAATTGTATAAATTAACGAAGTAGAAAACTGAAAAACTGAAGAAGAGCAATATCTATAAATTCTTGAATTTAGGTTCCAAGTATTAGGACTAGTGCTCTATGTTTCCCATGTTGTATCACAAAACAGATTAGCCTACCCTGAAAACAATGTAGAATCGATACCCATTAGGACCACCTTCAGTGACCACATATGGTCAGCCTGTCCTAGAAACAACTTCATGTAGCAGAATAGAGACTTACCATTAACCTGCCCCTGCCAAGGTTTTTTTGCACCAACTCCCTACACCCAAGACATGAAAACCTCGTCCCCACCGCTCTGGCGTCATTACTTCCTCTGAGCACTGCCTGGGCAATGCTGTTTCTTCTTGAAATAAAGCCTTTGCCTGAATTCCTGAACTTCTCACCTCATTCTTGGTGAGTTTGTCTTTCAAATGTATCTTAGAGGAGTGAGGAAATTTAGGGTAGTTGATTCCTTTCTGCCCTGTGCAGCTGAGGATTTGGAACCTGTGTCAGCATTTGCAGCTGAGCAGATAGATTGAGGTAGAGATACTGAAATATCACTGCCTGCTAAACAAATTATAATAGCATGCTGTGTCTCCCACGTACTGCATATTTACCCCACTGGCTACTTCTGAGTCTCACTGAAGAGGCAAAGAAAATAAATCCAGTAAGAAAACTACTCAGAAAATAGTATCTACTTTGGTAGGGAACGGTAAATTCCTTGTATCATTTGGGCTTTTTGTAATTATATAAACTCATTTGACTTGTTAGTGACATAAACAGGAGGAAATACAGTGATTAGGAAAGAATCCTCGATCAATCCAAAATAAACAAATAGAGAAGAAAAAGATGGCAAAATGAGAAAGAATGTGAGACAGAGAAAATATGTATTAGAAATCATGATGTTAGAAATAATCCACATGTCAATATTGAAATTATATGACATGGAATAACATTTCTAACTAAAAGCCTAATATATAGTGACTCTGAATAAGAAAACAAAATTCAGCCATATGCTGTATTTAAAGATATAATGAAAATATAATGAGTCCTGTATTTTGGGTATGATTGATCTGTAATCCCATAATTTCTCTAAAAAAGAAAACTATATATATGGAAAGAGAAATATTGGAACACAAAGGATAAAAAGTGCATGCCAAACAAAATAATAACAAAAAGAAAGCTGGTTTGGTTTAATTAATATTACAAAACCATTGACTTTGTGGGAAAAATTAACTATAAAATAGTCTAAAAACAGTGATAATAACATATTAAGTTTACAAAAATGAGATAAAGAATCTAACTTTCGGTGTAAAGGATCACATACCATCAAAACTTTGTATTCTCATCTGCAAGCAATGCAATGTACAAAAAACAATGGCTTTTAAAAACAGGAATTTAATAAATTGCAAGTTTACAATTCTAAGGCCATGAAAATGTCCCAATTAAAGCAAGTCTATAAAAATGTCCAAATTAAGGTGCCAACAAGAGGTTACCTCCACTCAAGAAAGGCTGATAAAGTTCAAAGTTTCTCTCTCAACTGGAAAGGCATATGGCGAAGAAGGGAAAGTCTGTTAGCTTTCTCTCCTGGCATCTTGTTTCATGAAGCCCCCCTAGGGGTGTTTTCCTTTTTCATCTCCAAAGGTCTCTGGCTGCATGGGCTCTCATGATTCTCATCACCCTGTCATGACTCTGCATTCCTGAAATCTCAAGCCCGTTCCAAAATGCTTTCTCTTTTAAAGGATTCCAATAAACTAATCAAGATCTGCCTGAAATGAGTGGAGTCACATATCCCTCTAATCCAAGGTTAATACCCACAATTGAGTGAGTCACATTTCCTTAGAGATAATCTAATTGACTATCCAACTTATATTGTGGAATTAAGATAAATGATTGCTCCCATGAGATTGGATTATAATTAAAACACGTCTTTTCTAGGCCACACATATGAATTAAATTCTGACAGAATTTGGAAGTCAACATGAATAAAACAATTTCTCTATGATCAAGAAGATGGAAAATTTAATAAAAACATGAATAATAAAACCAGCACAATTAGGAAGCATTATTTATTGAATGCATGTAGATTATTGCACCCAATAATTTGAGAGTGTATATTCTTCTCAAGCAAATTTTATTCATTTTTTTTGTAAAGGTCATGTCCTAAATCAGAAGTCTAGACAAATTTCAAAGGTTTAGAAATAAATATACATATCTCATTCTCTGACCATGATATAATTAGGCTAGAAATCAATAACAGATGAATAGATAGAAAAATGCATTTAACAATAAGAAGAAATTTCTAAAAACTCACTGATAAAAGAAAAAATCATAAAGAAAACTGGGATTTTCTTAAAACTCTACATTAATGAAATAGTAATGTTTGGGAATTCTATAAAATAAAATTCTTCTAAGAGGAAATTTTGTAGCATAAAAATTTACATTAGAAAAGAATAGCTCACCATTTATAAACTAGCATTCAGATTTATTTTTAGAGAAATAGAGCAGAATAAACTCATAGAAAGAGAGCAGAATAATGAAAATAAGGTAAAATATTTAAATACAAATAACATGCAAAAGAGAGACAACAAAGCCACACGTTAAATCATTGTAAAGAGGTCTTAAAATCACAAATAACTTGTAAAATTAATCAATGAGAAGGCACAAATAGAAAATATATTAGGAATGAAATAGGAGATAAAACTTCAAATATTATAAGCATTAAACGTATAAGAAGAGGACATGATGAAGAAATTTATACACTATTTAAAATTTGGATAAAATGGATAAATTTCTGGAAAAATAGAACATACCAAAACTGATTTCTAAAATAATTAGGAAACCTGAAGATTACTGTATGGATTAAGGTGAGTTTGTAGTTAAATTTATCTCAATTAAAAAATACTGTACAGAGGGCGGGCCGCGGTGGCTCAGCGGGCAAGAGTGCTTGCCTGCCATGCCGGAGGACCCCGGTTCGATTCCCGGCCCCAGCCCATGTAAAAAACAAACAAACAAACAAAATATAATAAAACAAGAAAATGTTTAAAGATGTTTCCCTTTCTTCCATCCTTCCTTCCTTCTCTGTCTTTCCTTCCCTTCCTCCCTCTCTCTTTAAAAAAAAAAAAAAAAAAAAAAAAAATACTGTACAGAGAAGATTATGAGTGAGTCCTACCAAGAAGAACTATGTAATTATATTAACAAATCCAGAATAAAATAAATTCTTTCACAGAATTTCAATATTCATTCTAAACAGCAATAACAACAACAAAAAAGCAAACAAAACAAAAAAACTCTGTAGTAAAATAGGAAATAAAGAAATAAAATTTAACCTAATAAAAGTACCAATCAGTGGCAAGTTCTCATTGCTCAGCCCTATGCTAGCAGTAGTAGAAATAGTTACCTGGCCAGGATTTCAGGCATTGCTTGCTGGGACCAGAACTGGTATAGGAAGCGTTTTCCTCTAAAAGTTGGGGCTGCGGGTCAAGGTCAGTCTGGAGGGGTCCCTGAAGGACCAGTGTGAAAACTGGCCTCAGTTTCAGCTCTCTGGGAAACAGGGCTTCCAGCCTTCCACAAGCATCCATCTGGACCAAAAGAGCTCATGCATTTTTCTTGGCTCTTATTTTTTGCCTTCATTCCTTTTGTATTAGGTTATTTCCTGTTTGGAAGATCCCTGAGGGATCAGAATAAACTCAGGTCTTGGTTACAGCCTGTTTTAGTTTGCTAGCTGCCAGAATGCAACACACCAGAGACGGATTGGCTTTTAATAAAAGGGGATTTATTTTGTTAGTTCGTCAGAGGAAAGGCAGCTAACTTTCCACTGAGGATCTTTCTTACGTGGAAGGCACAGGATGGTCTCTGCTGGTCTTCTCTCCAGGCCCCTGGGTTCCAACAACTTTCCCCGGGGTGACTTCTTCCTGCATCTCCAAAGGCCTGGGCTGAGCTGCGAGTGCTGAGATGAGGAATGCTGAGCTGCTAGGCTGTGCTACATTGCATTCTCTCATTTAAGCACCAGCCATTTAAGTCAAACATCATTCACTGCAGCAGGCATGCCTCCTAGCCGACTGCAGATGTAATCAGCAACAGATGAGGTTCACCTACCATTGGCTCATGTCCACAGCAACAGAACTAGGTGTCTTCACCTGGCCAAGTTGACAACTGAATCTAACAAACACACAGCCCTTTCTTCAGCCTTCTAGTCTCACACCTTCATTAAAGACCCAGTGCATTTTTCACTGATTGAGTTTCTTCTTTCTTGTGTTATTTAGTCTGGTGGATCCTTGAGAGCCCAGCACAAACACTATTCTAAGTTTCTCTTAGAAGCATTGTCTGGCTTTTTACCAGCATCCACAGAGAAATAACCAAGGGCTTGTACCTCTTTTCTTTTACTTTTTTGATTTCTTATTTTTTGGTTTGGATTCATTTCTTTGTTTTCTTTTTCTGTATTATATTGTTGAGTCTAGCAGATCACTGAGGGATGAGCAAAGATGCTGGCTTACGTTTTGGCTTCAGGCAGCAATTTTTTGCTTCTTACCAGCACAGAATAAAAGACTTGGAAAGGAGATGAAATTCACTATTTTTTTCTTTGTATTTTTTTCTTGTGGTGTTTTTTCTGTAACAAGTCTCATAAATAGGATCAATGAACTAAAGAAAGCATGGACAAAAACTAAAGGAAATCAGGAAAATAATATATGAACAAAATGAGAATTTAGATAATGAAGTATAAATTATAAAGAAGAACCAATGGAAATTCCAGAACTCAACCATACAATAACTGACATAAAAAAAAATCCATAAATGTTTCCAGAACACATTGGAGGAGGCAGAAATAATGATATGCAAACTTAAAGACAAAACAGCTGAAATTGTTCAGGTTCAGGAGCAGAAAGAAAAATGTGAAGAAAAAAAAATGGTACAGAGCCTGAGGAATCTGCAGGACAACAGCAAATATACTCACTTATACATCACAGGAGTCTCAGAAGGAAAAGTGAGAGATAGAGGGCCAAAAAAATATTTAAAGAAATAATGGCAGAGAACATTACAAATCTGATGAAATATATCATCATACAATTCTAAGATGCTCAATGAATGCCGAGAAGGATGAAACCAAATACACCAAAACTGAGAGAGTTTGTGATCAAACTGTCCAATGCTAAAGAAGGAATGTTAAAACAGCTAGAAGGAAGTGATGTGTCACATTAATGTCTTATTTCTCAGTAGAAATCATGGAGACCAGAAGGCAATAAAGAACATATTGAAATTGCTGAGAAAAAAAAGAAAAAGAAAACAAAATTGTTACCTTAGAATAATATACCCAGCAATGAGTATACTTCAAAAATGAAGGAGAAAATAAGACTTAACCGGACAAACAGAAATGTAGAGAGTTCATTACCACTTATAGGAAATGCTAAAGGGAGTCCTCCATGTTGAAAAGAAAGGACACTATACACTATCTCAATGCTGGATATATGGCTAAATATAAATGCCAGTATTATTTCATTTTTAACTTGTAAAGCAGAATGGATAAATAAACATGATCTAACTATGTGGTATTTAGAAAAAACTCACCTTAAGCCATAGATAGAAGTAGATTGAAAGTGAGAGGATGGGAAAAATATTTCATACAAATATTAATCAAAAGAGAACAGGGATGCCAATATTAACATCAAACTTGAAGTCAAAACTGTTATAAGGAAAAGAAAGACATAAGTATCAATAAAGGGATCAATTCAACAAGAAGATATAACAATTATAAACATATGTGCACCTAATAACAGAACACCAAAATAGATGAAGCAAACATTCACAGAACTGAAGGAAAAAAATGAAC
Organism: Tamandua tetradactyla; assembly: GCF_023851605.1. NCBI lineage: Eukaryota > Metazoa > Chordata > Mammalia > Pilosa > Myrmecophagidae > Tamandua > Tamandua tetradactyla. The sequence continues at coordinate 79,063,671 of NC_135336.1, forward strand.
AGTTCTATAATAAAAATTGAAATTTTAATATACTATTTAAATGCTGGTTAGAAAATCTGACTAGAAGATCAATAAGAGAAGAAAGGACCTGAACAAAACTGCTGTAAATCAACATAAATAGAACACTTCACCCAACAATAGTGGAATAAACATTATTTCCACATGCATATAGATCAGTCTCTGGGATAGATCACATGTTAGGACACAAGAGAAGTCTAAGTAAACTTAAAAATATTGAAACCAGAAAAAAATCGCTTCTATGAGCACAACAAAATGAAGCTAAAAATCAGCTAAGAAGAAAAACTGGGAAATTTACAAATACATGGAAATTAAAAAGCACACTCTTAAGCAACCAATGAGTTACAGAAATTAGGAGGGAAATTAGATAACACTTAGCGACAAATGTAAACAACTTCAACATATCAAAACTAATGGGAAGAAGTGAAGGCAGTGCTCAAAGGGAAATTTATAGTAATGAAAATGTATACTAACAAAAGCAAGGCCCAGAGAAATTGAAAAAGTCAGAACCTGGACAGAGCCAAGGGAAGCTAAGAGATGAAATTCACAGTTTGCCCCAGAGAAGCTAAGAGAAGACCCACAGACACACAGAGAGAGAAACAACCCAGAGATGCTAAGAGAAGACGCACAGGATGCAGAGAGAAAGCCACTGGAATCAGAAGCTGAAAACAACAGAATAGGGAGCAATGACCAGCAGACACCAGTCACATGCCTTCCCAGCTGATAAAGGAATCCCCCATGCCAGCAGGCTTTCTTAGAGCTATAAATTCTGCATCTTTCTGATGCAGAACTGGCACATTTTCATGGTCTTAGAACTATAAATTTGTAACTTAATAAATCCCCTTTGAAAAAAGTCAACCCATTTCTGGTATAGTGCATTCCAGCAGCTTTAGCAAATAAATAAAAGGAAATGGGCAACCACATAATTATATCAATAGATAATAAACAGTTATTAAAGTTATTAAAATTTTTCAGCACACTTTCTCGGTGAAAACACTCAGAAAACATTTCTTAAAATGATAAAGACCATTATAAAAAACTGACAACAAACATCGCACTCAATTGTGAAAGACTTAAAGCTTCCCCCCTAAGATCACGAACAATTTAAGGTTATTCACTTTCACCAATGCTATTCAATATTGTACCTGAAATCTTATCAGAGAAATTATGCAGGAAAAAGAAATAATATGTATGAAAATTGGAAAGGAAGGAGTAATATTATCTCTATTTGAAGATTACATGATAATATAAAGAGAAAGACCAAAGGAATTCACTAGAAAGCTTTTAAAGCTAATGCATTAATTCAGCAAAGTGGCATAGTACAATATCAAAATACACAAAATGGAGAAAAATATGCAAAGTTGTTTAAAACTTTGCAGTGTACAATCTAAATAGGAAATCTAGAAAACAATTCATTATAATATCATCTAAAAGAATAAACTGTCTAAGAATAAATTTAACTAAGGCTCAAAAAGACTTGTATACTGGAAACTAGAAATTGCTGCTGGAAGAAATTAAAGAAGACATAAAAAATGGCAACACATTCCATGCTCATGGATTGGAAGCATAAATATTGTTAATATATCAATACTGTGCAAAGAAATATAAAATCCGATGCAACTTATATCCCTGTAGTCATTTTTTTTTGCAGAAATGTTAAAAAACAAACCTCAAATTTATATATAACTGTAAGTGGCACCAAATAGCTCAAACAATTTTGAAAAAGGAGACAGTCGGAGGACTTGCACTTTCCAATTCAAACTGTTTTACAAAGTGACAGTAATCAAAATAGTGTGCCAATGGCACAAAATATAGACAAATAGATCAGTAGGACAAAATTGAAAAATCCAGAAACAGACTCACACACTATATGGCCAATTTGTTTTTAACAAGGGTGAAATGTACATTCAGTAGGAAAAGAATACTCTTTTCAAGAAATGATGTTGGAAAAACTGGATATTGACATGCAGAAGAAAAAATTTGAAGCCTAGTTCACACCATATACAAAAATCAACTCAAAATGGATCAAGGATCTAAAACCAAGAGCTAAAATCATAAATAACTTAGAATATAACACAGGGGCAAACCTTCATGATCTCAGATTTGGCATTGGATTCTTAGGTATGATAAAAACACATGAGTAACAAAAGAAGCAATAGATAAATTTGATTTCTTCAAAATTAAAATATTTTTTATGCATCAGAGGAAATTATCAAGAAAGTTAAAAGTCAGCCTATTGAACGGGGGAGAACTGCTCCAAACCATATATCAAATGAGAGTTTAATATACAGAATATATGAAGGACTTTTAGAATCGAACAATGAAAAGACAAACCACTCAGTTTAAAAATGGGCCAAAGATTTGAATAGACATTTCTCCAAAGAACACATACAAATAGCCAATAAACAATTGAAAACATGCTTAACATCATTAGTCATTAAGGAAATTCAAATTAAAACCACAATGAGATGCCACTTTACACCAACAAAATAGCTATTATGTTAAAAACAAAAGAGATAGTGATTGTAGAAGATGCAGAGAAATTGGAACTTGAGTGCACTGTTAGTGGGAATGTAAAATTGTGCAGCCACTGTGGAAAGCAATATTGCAGTTCCTTATTTGACCTATTAATCCCACTTCTAAGTGTGTACCAAAAGGAGTGAAAACATAGTCATAAATGGATACTTGCACATCAATGCTTATAGCAGCATTATTCACAATAGCCCAAAGCTGGAAAAACCCGTGTCTACCAAATGAAAGAATGGATAAACAAAATATACCACATAAACACAATGAAATATTATTTGACTGCAAGAAAAAGTGAAGTTATGAGATATGCTGCAACATGGAAGGACCTCAAAAACATTATGCTCAGTAAAATAAGCAAGACGCATAAAGACAAAAATGGTTTGATGTCACTTGAAAGATAACTAAAAGTAATAATTCACAGAAATACACAGCCAATTTGAGGCTACTATGGGGGGGAATGGATAAGGGGAGAAGAAGGGAGATTGGTATGTAAAAATAAAAAAATAATAATAATAATAAATAAAAAAACAAATAAATGTGGAAAAACATGTAAAGTTGTTTAAAACAGTGCTTAGTACACTCAGCCCTTTCTAAGTACTTGTGTTAGCTTTGAGAATTAAAAATGGATAAAAGAACAAATTAATGTAGAATGAAAAAAATACACAGTGCTTATATAATAATACAACCCTGTGGACCAAGGTGCTATATGATAGGTTGTGGGAACAGGCTCAGGGATAACAGAAACCTTCAGCAAATAACTGCTTTATTACTTACTCGGTGTAAAGTCTCCAAAAGAGTAAGGGGAAAGATTCCATTTTGGCTGGTCTCCTGGGGAGACCAACTGCTGGGGTCAGGGTCAGTGGATGGCAGCTCCACACACCCCAATTTTCATTGAAGAGGAGACACAAACCTGTGCTGCCTAAGGACAGGGTATTTATACCACACAGGGAGAGGGGGGCCCACCATTGAGATTCTCAGTCTTGATAAGCAGCTGAAGCTGTATGCTCTCGGGTTTAAGGTATGGTTAGTCCTTTCATTAGGCCTAACATCTTCCCTGGATTGTAGAACAGAAACGTTTGACCACAATAAAAAAGGTGGCATGGATAGGTGAGGGCTGGGAGATGGCCACAAAGTGTGTCTGTGACTTCCCTAGCAGTGAATCCTTAACAACCCAGCCAGGCTTAAGCTACTCATGCCCATTAGCTTCTATAACATACACCCTCTTTCTACTTTGGACATGAATGCAGAGACAGGTCAGGACTCCCAACTCATGGTTCTCAACAATGGGAGCACCCATTATGGAGGCTTGACTTAACACATGCCATTACTCCAAGCAGGAAGATCAGGCCTCTCTGAAATAATGGTTATATCCATGCCCTTCTATCTCCTGGAGACCCCTAATGAGGTCCCACATAGAATCTTTTGTACTCTTTACAGCCATGGGGCTTGCCACTGGATATTAATCACCTGCTATTACACCTCCCATGAGGTATTAAGTCACATATAGCAGAAGATATTAGCCATACCACATATGTCTCCTTGTTGGGCTAGAAAGAAGTATAAGGTATTGCAATTATTAAGCACTACTTTGTTAGAGAGTCTAATGGTTTTTTCTGGGCATGAAGGGCTCATCCTACAAACTCAGCAATGTCAGCCAAGATGACCAACAGATTACATATTATGTTTATTGGTGCTTACTCCCAACCAGGACAATAATAAGCTGCTAAAAGAGGCAAATTCAGAACCTTGGACTGCCCCAGGAAAATTATGCTTTGCCTGAGAAAATAAATTGGAAATATGACTGAGGCATTTTCTAGTTTCATTACATCAGGAGTTGTTGTGTCCTGACATGTTGTCCAGTCATGTGGAAAAGAAGAGTGTAGCCATTTTCTTTGTCACCGGTCATAAATGAAGAACGTCCTGATGTTAATTCTAGAGTGAGGCAGGGGAAACTAACTCCTTAAGTGCCAACCTGGACTTGGTAAAGAGTGAAGAGGAAGGGAAGGGCCAGATGGTAAATTCAGCTGTCTACAGTCATCTTTGCTGCTATCATGGCCCAGGTTAGCTGGATGAGGTATTTTCCTTCCCAGTTTCCACCTAGTCAAATCTTTGGAAAACAGAAGGGAAGAGAAGTAATTAATTCTGATAGGGTAGTGGTGCAGCCGCCTTCCATAAGAGACACATTTGTCACCCTATTTGCAGTAATTTATCTTTTCCCTCTAAAGACATCTAATCTGTCTCCTCCTTGCCTGGGTTATAACTTCACTTGTTGATCTGAGTGCCTTACCTGTATCTTCCAGCACATTTCCACCCATTCCTGATAGATGGAAGTTGTCAGGACTCCTTGAAGTTATTCTGCAACCATCCCCAAGGGTACTGTAGCCCAACCAGGCATAAGCATCATCCTCAAAACGCTAGTATGTGTATGTCAGGCCCTGTAGTAACAACCCAGTAGATTACCATTTGTATTAGTTAGGGCTCTCTAGAGAAACAAAATCAACAGGAAATATTCATAAATATAAAATTTATAAAAGTGTCTCATGTAACCATGGGAATGTAGAGCCCAAAATCTGTATGGCAGTCTGTGAAGCTCATGATTCCAATGGAGGGTCTGGATGAATTCCACAGGAGAGGCTTGCTGGTGGAAGCAGGAAAGAGCATGTCTCTTCTGAATCCACCTTAAAAGGCTTCCAGTGATTAAGCATCACTTATTGAATAAGACACTCCCCTTGGCTGATTACAAATGGAATCAGCTATGGATGTAGCCAACGTGATCAGGATTTAATTCCATGAAATGTTCTCATAGCAACAGACAGGCCAGCACTGGCCCAGCCAAAGAGGTACCACCACCTGTCCAAATTGACACATGAACCTGACCATGACAGTCCACCCCTTGTCAACTTGGCAGCTATACTCATCACCTTAAACCATACCTAGCTTCTAAATAGAAAACAAAAAAAAGATACATTTTTTCTCACCAAACAATACTCAAATCTCCTGCATATAACCAGAAACCACATTAAATCTCTCCAGAATAGGGTGCAAATCCTTGGGTAATATTCATTCTTAAACTTTATTTTGTTACAATTTAAATAGTATGACATGAATGAAAGAGCATTACATTCCTTATTTCTGTAACTGATCATGTGGTCATAGTTCATATTTATCACCACCATCTTCTACTACCCATTCCATGTTCCCTTTACCCTCAGCAAACACTTCAGCTGGCTGTGGTTCTTTGCCTGGTGCGGTGACCCAAATCTCCATTCTTGAAGTTTCAGAGCCATTGGTAGTCCTGCCTGGATTGGGTTGTGGCAGTTTTCCATTGATTTTAATCACAGGGCATGGTAGTACTAAAAGACACCTTAGGGGATCTCCTATATTCCAGGAAAACTCTTCTTTACCTCCATTGTGTAGTTGCAGTCCTATTTCCCCCTGATAGTCAGCATCAATCACCCCAGCCAGTAATGAAATTCCCTTCTTGGCTTGTTGATCCAGGGGCATGAGTGGCCCAAAGTGACCAGGTGAAAGTCTTAGATTCCACTTCAAAGGAATCATTGTTTCTCTTGGTGGAAGCACTACCCATTTTGGAACTAAAATCTGTAGACCAACAGAGCTCAGGGTCACAGGGACAGGAAGCAAAAAGTTTCCAAGTGGATCACTAGGAGTAATAGTGAGTGGTGCCACTCCCATTTCCACCCCTTGGTTCCTGGACCCATGGATCCTGGCTATGGGAGAAACAGCACCATATAGCAGGCATTCCTTCAGAGCATACACAGCTTCCTGGAGAACATTACCAGAGCCCTAGGTTTTGCTACCTAGTTGGCACTGTAAATGAGTTTTCAAAAGGCCGTTCCACCATATCAATCCAGCTGCTTCTGGATGACGGGGAACATGGTAAGACCACAGAATTCCAAAAGTATGTGCCCATCCCTGTGCTTCATTTGCTGTGAAGTGTGTCCCTTGATCAGAAGAAATGTTGTGTGGAATACCAAGATGATGGTTAAGGCATGCTGTAAACCCATGGATGGTAGTTGTGGCAGAAGCATTGCACGCAGGGAAAGCAAACCCATATCTAGAGTATGCATCTATTCCAGTTAGAACAAATTGCTGCCTCTTCCATGGAGGGAGTGGTTCAATGTAATCAACCTGCCACCGTGTAGCCGGATGGTAACCTGGGGTGTGGTGCCATATCGGGGGTTGAGTGTGGATCTCTGCTGCTGGCAGATTGGGCCCTCAGAAGTGGCTGTAGCCAGGTCAGCCTTGGTGAGTGGAAGTCCATGTTGCTGAGCCCATGCCCATGCATAACCTCCATCCCTACCACCATGACCACTTTGTTCATGAGCCCATTGGGCAATAAATTTGGCTTTTCCATTTCTGCAAAGAAAGTTGTTGGGATTTTAATAGGTGTTGCATTGAATCTATAAATCAATTTGGGTAGAATTGGCACCTTAAACTATATTTAGCCTTCCAATACATGAACATTGTATACCCTTCCATTTATTTAAGTCTTGCATTATTTCTTTAAGCAGTTTCTTGTAGTTTTCGATGTATAGGTCTTTTGTATCCTTAGTTAAATTTATTCTTAAATATTTTATTCTTTTTGTTGCTATTGTAAGTGGAATTTTTTTTCTTGATTTCCTCATCGGATTGTTCATTACTAGTGTGTAGAAACACTACTGGTTTTCAGTGTTGATATTCTACCCTGCCACTATGCTGTACTCCTTTATTTGCTCTAGTAGCTTTGCTGTACATTTTTCAGAATTTCTTACATATAGTATCATGTCATCTGTAAAGAGTGAGAGTTTTGCTTCTTCCTTTCCAATTTGGATTCCTTTTATTTCTTTTTCTTGTCTAATTGCTCTGGCTAGACCTTCCAGCACAATGTAGAATAACAGTGTTGACAGTGGGGATCCTTGCCTTTTTCCTGATAATTCATTCATTCAGAATGATGTTTGTGGTGGGCTTTTCATATATTCCCTTTATCATGTTGATGAAATGCCCTTCTATTCCTAACCTTTAAAGTGTTTTCATCAAGATAAGAAGTTGAATTTTGTCAAATGCATTTTTTGCATCAATCGAGATGGTCATGTGTTTTTTCTGCTTTGACTCATTGATATGGTCTGTTACATTTATTGATTTTCTTGAGCTGAACCAGCTTTGTATACCTGGAATAAATCTCATTTAGCCATGGTGTATAATTTTTTTAATGTGCTGCTGGATTTGATTTATAAGCATTTTGTTGAGGATTTTTGCATCTGTATTCATTAGAGATTCATCTGTAATTTTCTTTTCTTTTCTTTATCTGGCTTTGGTATTTTGGTAGAGTTAGGTAGTATTACCTCCTCTTCAATTTTTTTGAGCAGTTTGGGCAGCATTGGTACTAATTCTTTCTTGAATTCTTGGTAGAATTCATATGTGAAACCATCTGGTCCTGGACTTTTTTTTCTTTAAGAACTTCTTGGTGACTGATTGAATCTCTTTGCTTGTGACTGGTTTGCTGAGTTTGTCTATTTCTTCTAGAATCAATGGAAGTTGCACATTTCCTCTATGTTGTCTAGTTTACTATCATATAATTGATCATTGTCTCCTCTCATTATCTCTTTTATTTCTGCAGGTTCACTGATTATGTCCCCTCTTCCATTTCTGATTTTATTTATTTGCATCCTCACTCTGCTTTTTTTTTTTTGTCCAGCTTAGCTAAGGGTGCATCAATTTTATTGATTTTCTCAAAGATCTATCTTCTGGTTTTGTTGATTTTCTCTATTGTTGTAATATCCTCAATTTATTTCTGCTCTGATGTTTCTAATTTCTTTCCTTTGATTTGCTTTGAGGTTAATTTTCTGTTCTTTCTCTAGTTTTTTTCAAGTGAACAGTTAATTCCTTGATTTTTGCTCTTTCTTCTTATTTAATATAGGCAATTAAGGCAATAAATTTCGCTTTCATCACTGACTTTGTTGCACCCCATAACTTTTTTTGTTGTCTTTTATTGTTTTTTTTTTTTTGCATCCTGTCAATTTTTATATGCTGTGTTTTCATTTTCATTTGCCTTGAAATATTTACTGATTTCTCATATAATTTCTTCCTTGAGCCACTGGTTATTTAAGAGTGTACTGTTTAGCCTTCATCTATATGTGAATTTTCTGGCCCTCTGCCTATTCTTGATTTCCAACTTCATTCCATTATTATCTGAAAAAGTGCTTTGTATAATTTCAACATTTTAAATTTATAAAGACTTGCTTTGTGACTCAGCATATGGTCTAACCTTGAGAATGATTTGTGAGCACTTGAGAAAAATGTATATCCTGTTGTTGTGGGGTGTAGTGGTCTGAAAAGTTCTTCTTAGTTTAGTTCATCTTAGTTTAGTTCATCTATCATATTATTCAAAATCTCTATTTCCTTATTCATCCTCTGTCTATATGCTCTATCCACTGATGAAAGCAGGGATTGAAGTCTCCAACTATTATGGTGGAGGTATTTACTTCTCCCTTCAGCATTGCCAGTGTTTGTCTCATGTATTTTTGGAGCAGTCTGGCTTGGTGCATAGTTATTATTGTTATGTCTTCTTGTTGAATTGTTCCTTTTATTAATGCATTGTGTTCTTCTTTGTCTCTTTTAACTGTTTTATATTTGAAGTCTAATTTATCAGATATTAATATTGCTACCCCTGCTCTTTTCTGTTTTTTGTCCACATGAAATATCTTTTTCACATCTTTTGCTTTCAATCTATTTTTGTACTTGGGTCTAAAGTGAGTCTCCTGTAGACAATATATAGGTGAGTCCCAGTTTTGAATCCATTCTTCCAGCCTATGTCATTTGATTGGGGAGTTTAATCCATTAACATTTAATGTTATTACTGTAAAGGGAGTACTTTCTCCTCCATTTTTGTCTGTTGGATTTTATATGCATATCTAATTCTAACTTTTTTCATTTTTTTTACCTTTACTGATTGTCTTCATTTCTACACTCTTCTTCTGACCTCTATCTACTGTCTTCTCCTATCTGCCTGTAGTGCTCCCTTTAATGTTTCCTGTAGAGTCAATCTCTTAGTCACACATTCTCTCAGTAACTGTCATAAAATATTTTAATCTCTCCCTTGTTTTTGAAGGATTGTTTTGCTGAGTAAAGAATTCTTGGTTGGAAGTTTTTCTCATTTGAAATCTTAAATATATCATATCACTGCCTTCTCATCTCTGGTTTCTGCTGAGAAATCTACACATAGTCTTATAGAGCCTCCCTTTTATGTATGTATTGCTTTTCTCTTGCTGTTTTTAAATTCTCTCTTTGTTTTTGACAATCTGATTAGTAAACATCTTGGAGTAGGTCTATTTGGAACTATTCTATTTGGGGTACACTGCACTTCTTGGATCCATAATTTTATGTCCTCCATAAAAAATGGGAAATTTTCTATGATTAGTTCCTTCATTAATCTTTCTGCTTCTTCTTCCTTCTGTTCTCCCTCTGGGACACCCATAACACATAAATTTGAGTGCCTCGTGATATAATTAAATTAATGTTTGAATTGGGAGGTCTCACACTACCTGACTTTAAAGCATATTATGATGATATAGTGGTGAAAACAGCAAGATACTGGTGAAAAAAGATATCCTGACCAATGGAATTAAACTGAGCATTCTGAAATAGACTCCCTCATCTATGGACAGTTGTACTTTGATAATGCAGTCAAGCCAATCAACCTGTGACAAAGCAGCTTTTTTAACAAATGGTGCTTGGAGAACTGGATATCCATTTCCAAATGAATTAAAAAGAATCCATATCTCACATCCTATGCAAAAACTAACTCAAAAATGGATCAAAGACCTAAAAAATTAGAATTAAGATCATAAACCTTTAAGAAAAAAATGTAGGGAAATATATTATTAATCTTGTGATAGGAGATGGTTTCCTAGACATTATACCCAAAGTAGAAGTAATGAAAAAAGGAATAGACAAATGGGATCTCCTCAAAATAAAACATTTTTATGCATCAAAGAACTTTGTCAAGAAAATAAAAAGGCAGCCTGTGGAATAAGAGACAATATTTGGAAACCATATATCAGATAACAGTTTAATATTTAGCATATATAGAAAGAGATTCTATAGCTCAACAACAAAAAGACAACCCAATTTTAAAAATGGCCAAAAGTGATGAACAGGCACTCCTCAGAAGGGGAAATATGAACGGTTAAAAGGCGTATACAAGGATGCTAGACTTCACTGCATATTAGGGAAATGCAAACCAAAACAACAACAAAATATTATCTCACACCCACTAGAATGGTCATTATCAAAATAATCAAAAATGGCAAGTGCTGGAAAGGTTGTAAAGAAAAAGGCACACTTATCTACTCTTGGTGAACTGTTCTGGAATGCAGAATGGTGCAACTGTTCTGGAAAGCAGTTTGGCATTTCCTCAGGAAGCTAAGTATAGAATTGCCATAGGATCCAGCAATCCCACTATGAGGTGTATATTCAGAGGAACTGAAGGCAAGGACACAAATGGACATTTGCACATCTATGTTTATAGCAGCATTATTTATGCCAAGAGATGGAAACAGACCAAATGTTCATCAATGGATGAATGGGTAAACAAGGTATGGTATATACATATGTTGGAATATTATGCACCTGTCAGACAAAATAAAATCATGAAACATGTAACAACATTCATGAACTTCAAGGATATTATGCTGGGTTAAATTAGCCAGAGACAAAAGGACAAACACTGCATGGTCACACCAATATGAAATAACAATGAGTGTCCTTTGAGAGTTAAACTTGAGAACGCAAGTTATCAGGAGAAAGAAATAGGTTAACATTGGGCATTTGGTGCTGAAGGAATACGGAATGTGCAACAGGATTTTAAAAATTCAGAAATGGATAGCATAATAATATATGATGGTAGCACAATATAAGTACACTGAATGAAGCTGAATGTGAGTACAGTTAAGGAAAAGGGCTGGGACAAATATGACACCAGAAGGAAAGACAGAGGCAAAGACTGAGATAGCATAACTTAGGAATGACTAGAGAGGACAACGATGGTGATTAATCATATAAATATAAAAAAAATTTTGCATGAGGGGAAATAAATGAATGTCAATATTGCAAGGTGTTGAAAATGGGGTGGTGTACAGGAAAAAGTATACTCAATGCAAGCTAGGTTCCATAGTCCACAGTAACATCGTAATATGCTGCCACTGAATGTAACAAAGGCAGTATGCCAAAATTAAATGTCAACAAGTAGGGTATATTCAGATGCAGCATGCATTCTTTGTGGAAGAAAAGGAAATATCTTCATACAGATTATGGTGGTAAATTCCTAGCTATTTACTTAGACTGGATCATATGATATGTGAATAAAACTTTTAAACAAATGACAGAGAGAAACAGTGGAAAAAGAGATGAACCTAATCACTGTTCGTAGAGAAGCTGAGAGGTACAACTCCTCAAGAGGGCAGCGTGGTGGTTCCACAGGAGGCTAAGGGTGGGGTTGCCATATGATCCTGCAGCCCTGTTGCTAGGCATATACCTGGAGGAATTGAGAGTGAGGACAGGAATCAATATTTGCACTCTGGTGTTTATGGCTGTAGTGTTCATGATTCACCATGGACGGAGGTGGCCTAAGGGTACAAATTGAGGGATGGAAGAGGGAACTGTGATGTATATGAACAAAGGACTACTGAGTTGCTGCAAGAAGGAATGAAGTTGTGAGGCATGCAACTAAGTGAATGAACCTTAAGGACAGTATGTTAAATGAAATGGCAGAAAGTTAAAAGACAAATATTATCATGCCTCATATATGATCTATCTATAATTTCAGACTTGGACAACTGATGTCCGGAGTGTGTGTTTCAGATGGGGGATTATTTTAAAGGGTCTTAGATTGTAAGCTCTTACAGCAGTCACATGTATTTGGGAGTAACTGTTATTTGTAAATTCTGAGATACTGAGCTATTTGTAACCACATAGCTTTTACAATGTGACTCGTGAAGTATTTTGTCTAATGGTCCTTTTATCCAATATATGGGCCAATGAGTAAAAAATAAGGATAATAAATAAATAAATAATAGGGAGGTGATAAGGGGAGAAAAAATGAGTAGATTGCAATACTGGGGTCAATAAGAGGGAGGGGTAAATGGTATGGGGTGTATGAGCTTTTTTTAAATTTCTTTTTCTGGAGTGATGCGAATGTTGTGAATATGGCCATGGTGATGAATATTCGACTGTGTGGTGATACTGTGAGCCAGTGACTGTGTACTCTTGGTGGACTGTATGGGTGTGATGGTTTCTCAATACAAAATTTTTAAGAAAGAGTTAATATATCTACTCTACAACAACATACATATGTGGAAAATGATATGGATGAAATTGATAAATACACATTAAATACAACAGAATATGTATGTGGGGAAATGATATGGATAAAATCACAAGTAGCAAAACCAAATAGTTAATTAATATATCAAATGGTATGTCAGTCTTTCTTTTGGACAAGGAAATGAAAATTAAATTCCCGATGACCTATCACTAAACTTTCAGTTTATTACTAAGAAATAAATAGTGAGTGTAATAACACCCACTTTTGGTGGGGGTATGGGGGAGAAAGGTGCTATTCCAAATAACCAAAAAGCAATGCATCTTTTAAAAACTAAGGATTTATCAAAGCACTTAACAGTTAGATTGAAATATCACACAGATGTCTATGCATCAAAAAATATAGCTTCTGCACCTATAGCAACAAAAAGAATAGCACAAGAAAAAAAATGGATAGCTACAGAGGTTGGGAAAAAAAATAGTCTCTGCCTTTCTATGGCAAATAAAAATTTTTAAAAAGGATATAGGATACTTAAGGAATAATGTTAGGCCTAATTCAAATATACTGCATTTTACTTCTTGAAAACCAAAAGTAGATGTTCTTTTCACTTGTACATTGAACATTAAAACAATGATGATATATTTTCAAAAAAATGAAAATTTAAATAAATTTCAAAAGTAAAAAGTAGTGCTGGGAGCATTCTTCATTCTCAGTGGAGTAAAACTAGATATGTATAAAAAATCAAATAGCTCACCACACCTAAAAAGCTTTCTTTTGTTCTTTTGTTTTTTTTTTTTTTTTTGGCATGGGCAGGCACTGGGAATTGAACCCAGGTCTCCAGCCTGGCAGGCAAGAGTTCTGCCACTGAGCCACCATTGCACAGCCCCTGAAAAGTTTTTAAAAAACAAAACAAAACAACAATGGCAGCCAGCTCTTCCTCCAACAATTCTTGAGTCTTAAATAATAGTATAATTATAAAAATATTCTTTCATGAATTGTAGGAAATGTACCAAACCAAGGTAAGGTGTTAATAATAAGCTGATATATGTGGACTCCATTTTTTTTGGACTCTGTATTTTTTACCTGATATTTCTGTGAACACACCACTTCTCTAATAAAAAAGGGCGCTTCTTCCTTTCCAGGCAGGTCACTGCACTTAAGTTTTCCAGTTGTACACTTCCCAAATCGGCCTTGGCTTGCTCAGATGAAATTTTGTTTCTATTTTGCATGGTTTAGATTCTATATTGTAATGATGTCCTGTGCAAAAAGAAAAAGATTAACAAAATTGCAAAATTTGTTTTAATGTGTATACATGTTAAATGATGTTTACATTTTGAAATAAAGTGTATGATTCATTTTAAAAAGGAAATAAAAATGCGATTTCATCTGCAAGGTAACTAAAAGGATTTCTAAGTTTTTATATTAATAAGCCTAACATTTTAATAAACAATATAAAACAGATTAGAAAAAGCATATAAAAGAAAGAGAAGAGAAGGAAGAAAAAATTTAAGTACCAAAAATTAACTTACCAGTAATTAACTTATTTTAACTTAAAATAATGGCATATACATGAATTAAATCTCAGAGCTAATTCTGTACATGAAACATTAAAATAAAAAAATAGTTATGATATTCTAAAAACAAGGAGGAATGTACAATACACACATTATAATGGGAAAATACCTACATACATTGGATATTTAAAGAAACCTAGGAACAACTTCGCTCAAATCTGTAAAAATAAATTTGAGATTTTGAATGAAACAATTAAATATCAACATTCTAGTGTAAAAGCTCCTATTTCAAATAAACCACTGAGTAGAACAACCATTCATTGAAAAAAGAAATATTTAAAAACCTCAAAAAAAATGAATTCAAATATTAAGAAACAGAACTTTCTACTGCTATGCAAAAAGTTCCAGAAAAAAGTTTTTTTTTTCATTTTTTTTCCTGAAACTTGCTTAGAACTGATGCTCAAGCTCTAGAGAGATGCTGAAGCAAAGGATAACTATAAACCCATCTAATTTATACATGTAAAAGCAGAATGCCAAATATTAGCAAACATAAACCAAAAATATACTAAAATAATAAAAACTATGGCAAGGAAAGATTTTCTTTACTTCAGGAATGCAAGATAGTTTGATATTTGACAAATAAAATAATGTATATTTTATTTTGATAAAAAATTTAATATGTATATTTACAGAATTAACATTAATAATATAACAATAAATCATTCTTAAAAACTGATTAGAAAACTGTGATAATAGTCTGTGAGCAGATAAGTATATGGAAAGGAATGAAATGTCCAGAAATGCACCTAAATACATATAAGACATTAGTATATATTTGAGGTTCAGGAGGTAGATTGATAAAGCAAGGACAGTTACTTGGGGTAAAAATACGCTTGATTCTATATAAATTCCAAAGAAAGAAAAACTTTAAAGGTAGAAAAGGGATCCATAAAAGTGACAGAAGAAATCCTGGGTACATTTTTTACATTTACATAGTGAACAAATATCTTCCTAACTATGATCAAAACATGTCAAACAGAACATCAACTGTTTCTTTACGTACAAATCAATTTTTTTTTTTGTATGCTGTACAGCGGGTCACATTTCATTCGGTTTCCATGTGATTATCCCATTATTGCAGCACTACTTGTTGAATTTTTTCTTGGTTTTTCACTTGTGCTTGCTTGTTTGTTTGTTTTTTGGGGAAATGCATGGGCCAGAAATCGAACCTGGAATTCTCACATGGCAGACTTATGACCATAAGCAAAGTCAATTTGTCAAACTGGGGAAAATATTTGCAACAGATAATTGAAACAGATAAAATTGTAAAAACTTCAATTGAACTATTAAAAAAGGAAAAGAACAATAACCCAATAGATAAAATAGGCAAAGGGTAGCTAATAAAGTAGTAGTGGCAGAGAGAGTTCAAATAGAGTCGACAGGCCACTCTGGGGGTTGCTCTTATGCAAGCTTCAGGTAAATCTTGCTAACTATCAACCTGCCAACCCCCAACCAGGACCATTCCAGCCAATCTTAAAGAACACCTAGGGCAATTTATAAGATTCCACAAGGGTTCCAGGCACTAGGGTAACTTGCCAGAGACCTCCAACCTCCAGATGGGTCCCTGGTTTAGATAAGTCCTGAAACCTAGCCCAGCCTCTCCAGAACATCAGAGAGTTCCATCTCCCTACCATTTCCATGACCTATCTCGTATTAGTGACAGACCTTTCCAGTATCAAAAATTTAGAATTGCCATAGCCCAAACACCCCTAAAGAGAGATATGGAAAGATTAAAGGTGATGGTGGAGTTATACATAGAAGATAGGATTTAACAAACGAATATAAATGCTGAATCATTAAATTGATATCTTTTTTCATCTCCAGTATTTTAGAGCAGCTAGAAATAAAAACCTAAAATTGTGAGATTGTAACCCATGTCAAAATCTGAAATATGTTCTACAACTAATTGTGGTGCTGTGCTTGGAAATTTATAGCTCTTTTGTATATATGTTATTGTTCACAAAAAAAAAGGAAAAAAGTTGATTGTGATGATGAAAAACTAAACTATTTAAGACTTCTAGTCTAGATATTCTGAAGTATCTAGAAGGAAAAATCTGAGAGGATCGTATGGTAGCCCATGACAAACTCTAGGATATGTACTGTAACCACATAAGAGTGCTTTGAAAACTATTTCTTTTTTTATTCCTTTGCTTTGTATATATGTTATATTATACAATTAAAATTAAAATCCTGATAATAATAATAATAAGAAGAAAATGTTTCTAAAGTTAAATAAAACACTTGATGATCCAGCCCAAAAAAAAATAGGCAAAGGGCTGAAGGGATGGTTCACAGAAAAGCAGATACAAGTGGCTCTGACAAGCAAGAAAAGACATCGAGTCTCCTGATAGTTAACAAGCAAATGAACAAAGTCAAATTTTGTTGAAGTATTTCCATCTACCCATCAGATGTGCATAATGTATTGGATACACATTATTTGGCAGGATGTGGCATAAGAGGCATTACCATACACTGCTGGAGGGATTGATTGCAAAGTGCCACGAGTTCTGTGTGGGCAAATGTGTTTAAAAATATCAAACACTCACACTGTTTAATATAGCAAAACCCCACTATGGAATGTATTATTTAAATATATTTATACATGTTTGAAATAATGTATGAACAAATCAACAGAATTCAAGGCAAAATAGTAGTAAATTAAGGATTAGTCATATTCAATCCCAGAAAAAAAAAGAATGAAAGGATAGAGAAAATTGAAAGAAATGAGCTCCAAAAGCTATAGCTAAAAGGAAATGGCAACAGTGTGGTGCTGTGGTGGCTCAACAGCCATAACCTCTAGCCTGCCCTGATGGAGACCCAGGTTCGTTTCCCGGTGCTGCCCATGCAAAACTAAAAAAAGGAAAAAGTAAATGGCAACATGAAGAACGCTATATACAGTATGCTTCTTTCTGTTTAAAAGTTTAAATATATTTGTCTCTATCTTTCTATCATCCATCCATCCTTGCATGGACATAAAACTATTCTGAGAAAAAAAGAAATAATAATAATAGCACCAGTTTGGTGGTTGGTGTGGGAAAAGTAAGTAACTGGAGACAGAGATGCGAGGAAGAGTTGTCATGGTACATTCCTTTTTTTCTTTCAACTTTGAATTTCAATGTGTTACCTCATTAAAATAAAGAAAAGCCACCAAAATATTATCAAGCACTTTATTTATCAACATTCTTCTTCACCCTTGAAATAATGTATCATTCTACAAAAAGCAATTAGTTTTATTTGAGGGGATACTTTACAAGGCTATGCTTTTTGCTTCCTATTTCATGTGAATGAATATAACAATTTTGATAAAATATCCCAGTGTTAGTAGGAACCATAATAATTTGGAATGTAATATGTTAGGAGCATTATATTTATTATTCACCTAAGAAGTAGTTTATAAACGTGTATATGTGTGAGCCCAGTATTTTGTATAATAAGAAGCAAGTGTTAATTACTAATAGGCAGACAGCTGTGAAAACGTGTTTGTCATATGATCAAGTTCACTTCCCATTACTGACTTACTTATAGAGCAAAGATGAAGAAGAATTCAAAATCTGTATCATATGGGAGTCAGCCGGGTTTGGCTGAAGTTAAAAACAATAAAAAAACTTCATCAGAATACATTGTTTCAAGGGCATATTTGAAAGAACCTGGAGGTAATTTCAGTGTGATTTACCTCTGATTCATTTTCATAAATGAATTCTCTGAACTTCTTAGTATTTATAACACATTCTTTTCTCAGTAAATATTGGTTTGGTTTTCACATATGGATGAATTTTGTATTTAAATTTGAATGCATAAAGTGTTTTACAGGGCCTTTTTTTCATTGGAATGTCCCCCTGATAAAAAGAAGTACACCTAAAAGAAATCCATGATGTATAATACAGATAATTTTCTTCAACATGCAATTAGTTAAGCTTAATGACAGAACAGAATTTAATTGTAGTAATTATCTTAGTGTCAGAAATAAAGAAAAAACAATACATAATATGCAAATTGCATGCTATTTAAGTTATTTTATATAATGAAAGTGTGTAAATGACTAAAACACTGGCATATTGTGTTATGTGTGTATGGTGTGCATGTGTTGTGTGTGTTTGTTTCTGTAAACCTTCCTCTGTACCCACTATCAATAAGTGTTATATTTTGTCTAACCCAGAACATAGACTTGCACATTATAAAATGATAACATGATGACACAATAATGTGGCATTTATCTTTGCAACAATTCCATTCATGAAATACAGGTAAAACATCATCTTGGTATAAATTTATGTAGGAAATAGTCTTTTGGATTGAGGTTTGGATTGTTTCCTTCTCTGGTTATAATCAATGAAGAATATTTTCTAGTTGGTTACACTGAAATATATAAATGTGTAATGAAAGAATAACCTGATTTACATTTCCAAGTCATATAAGTGGGCATTCACCACCATAATTTCACATTTTAGTAGTCATTCATTCATTTTCAAAAATAACTTTTAAGAAGGAGATAAAAATAAATTCTTGAAATACTATATTTATTCGGGAACAAGTTAAGGGTTTTATCATTGTTTGCTTATTTCTCACAGCTCTGCAAACTTTTCAAGTTGACTTTAGT
Organism: Tamandua tetradactyla; assembly: GCF_023851605.1. NCBI lineage: Eukaryota > Metazoa > Chordata > Mammalia > Pilosa > Myrmecophagidae > Tamandua > Tamandua tetradactyla. The sequence continues at coordinate 79,082,707 of NC_135336.1, forward strand.
TCTCCCAAACTGCTAGCTGTTTATGTGTGTGAGAGAGAGACACTCTATGCAGTGAGCAAAGGAAAGAATGTCTAGCATGGCCACATTCATTGAGATAGGCAATGTTACTAGGCTTCCTGTCTCTTCTGAACAATCTAACAAAGAGAAAAGGAGCTATTTTATGCAAATATTAAAAATATTTCAAATAATAAAATTTGATTATAATTTAATTATAATATATCCAATAATAATAATAATGTTTGCTCTAATAATAAAATGAACCATGATCAAACATTGCTATCCAATTTTTATATTATGAAATACATAATAATATGATAAAACAGTTTTTCAAACAATTTAATGTCCATGTTTTAAAGAAAGGTTTCTTTTTCTTTATTAGAGAAGTTGTGGGTTTATAAAACAATCATGCATGAAATACAGGATTCCCATACACGACTTCACCACCAACACCTGCATTGTTGTGAAACATCCACTACAATTGATGACAGCACACCTTTATAATCGTACCACTAACTAAGGTTATGGTTCAATTTAGGTTTCACTGTTTGCATAGTACAGTTCCAATGATTTAAAAAAAAATTTATTCTGTTAAAACATAGACAATCTACCATTTCCTCTTTTAATCATATTCAGATATATATCTCAATGCTGTTAATTGCATTTACGATGTTGTGCTACCATCACAGCCATCCAAGATTCCATTTTTTTTTTAGTTAGAGAAGTTTTAGGCTTGCAGAAAAAATCATGTAAAAAAATAAAGCATTTCCATCTAGCCCCCTATTGTTGTCATTTTGCATTAGTGTGGCAAATGTTACAATTGATGACAGAATTTTAAAATTGTACTATTAACGATATACAACTGAACTTTATTGTAGGGTTCATTGTGTTATACAGCCCTTTATTTAAGCTTTTTATTTTTATTCCATTAACATACATACAACTAGTAACATATATATATATAATTTCCCCCTTTTCAACCTTCATACAAATAATTCAGTGCTGTTAATTACACTATGATAATGTGCTACAGTCACCACTCTCCATTTCCAAAACTTTAAGATCAATTGAAATTCTGTGCAAATGAAGCATTAATTTCCCATTTTCCATCCCAAACCAGCCCCTAATAATTTGCATTCTAGATTCTAGTTCTATAAGCTTGCTTATTCGAATTAGTTTAAATCAGTGAGATCATACAATATTTATTTTTTGTGTGTCTGGCTTATTTGGCTCAGATTAATATCTACAAGGGTCATCTAAACTGTCACATGTATCAAGACTTCATTCATTTTTATAGCTAAATATTCCATTATATGCATATACCACATTTTGCCTACCCATTCATCAGTTGACGGATGCTTGGGTTGTTTCCATCTTTTTTCAATTGTGAATAATGCTGCTATGAACATCATAGTGCAAATATGTGATCAAGTCCCTGCTTTCAATCTTTTGGGTATAATCCTAGCAGAGGGATTGCTGGGTCATATGGTAATTCTATTCCTTGCTTTCTGAGAAACTGCCAAACAATCTTCCACAGCAGCTGCACCATTTTATCTTCCCACCAGCAGTGAATGAGTATTTCTATTTCTCTGCATCCTCTCCAATACTTGTAATTTTTAAATTAGTATCCATTCTATCGGGTATAAAATGGTATCTCGTTGTGGTTTTGATTTGCATTTCCCTAATAGCTGGTAATTTTGAGCATGTTTCCATTTGCCTTTTAGCCATTTCTATATCCTCTTTGGAGAAGTTGCCCATTCAAGTCTTTTGCCCATTTTAAAGTTGGGTTTTCTCCCTTTACATTGTTGATTGTAATATTTTTTTAATATTTTCTGGATATTAAACCCTTTTTGGATATGTGGTTTCCAAATATTTTCTCTCATTGAGTAGGTTGTCTTTTCACTTTCGTGATGAAGGCCTTTGATTCACAAAAGTTTTTAATTTTGATGAGATCCAATTTATCTATTTTTTCTTTTGTTACTTGTGATTTGGTTGTAAAGTAAGAAACCACTGCCAAATACAAAATCCTGGAGATGCTTCCCTACATTTTCTTCTAGAAGTTTTATTATCCTAGGTCAGATATTTAGGTCTTTGGTCCATTTTTAATTATATTTTGTTTATGGTTTGAAATAGGGGTCCTCCTTCATTCTTTTGCCCATGGATAACTAGTTCTCCCAGCAACATTTTGTTAAAGAGACTGTTCTTCCCCGACTGAGGGGACTTGATAGCCTTGTCAAAAATCCTGTGACAGTACCATGCTGATTTGACCAGTGTGGCTTTGTGATAAGCTCTAAATTCAGAAAATGTTAGTCCTCCAAGTTCATTCTTATTTTTCAGTATCTATTTTTAAAGTCCAATGTTAGAAATAAGTTTTAGTTCTCCAGTTTTTTTAAACAGACTTCATTTCTTTTACTTAAAATATCCTCTAAAATCTCTTATATTCAAAGATGCTAAATGCTTTGGTTTGCTATGCTGCCAGAATGCAATATACCACAAATGGGTTGGTTTTTGCGAAGGACATTTATTAGGTTGCAAATTTACAGTTCTAAATCCATAAAAATGTCAAAAATAAGGCATCAGGAGGAGGATACTTTCACTCAAGAAAGACCAACCAAGTCTGGGTTTTCTGTCACATGGGAAGGCACATGGTGGCATCTGCTGTCTTTCTCTCCTGGCTTCTGGCTTCAAGTGGTTCTCTCAACTTCAGCTATCTCCTGGACATTTCCTTCTGCACCTCCAATTATCTGTGTCTTGGTTTCATCTCACTGTTCTTCGTATTAGCTCTGAGCTCTCTCTCTATAAGCTCTTTTAAGGACTGTAGTAAACGAATTAACAGCCACCTTGAATGGGCAGGAGCAATTCTCCATGGAAATAATCTAATAAAAAGGTCACATGCACAGTTGGGTTAGTCACATCTCCATGGAAAACCTAATCAAAAAATCCCAACCATTACAGGTCTGCACTGCAATATGGTATTAAAAGCATGGATTTTATGGGTTGCACAAAAGTTTCAAGCTAGCAAACAAAGTATTAAAACTTAACTTGAGAATATATAAAAGTATTTATAAAATTCTCTCTAAAAAAGATTTAGTAAACTCAATTCCAAAATGATTAATATTGCAGAATAAAACACTTAGATGAATTTTCCAAGGTTAATTTTATATTCTTCTGCAAAAGTTACATTTTATGCATTTTGTGGATACTCAGCAATTCATTTTGGTGTAATCATTTATTGGTAATAATCTCTTGATTCATCAAAATGTAAATCCAGAAAGGTTCTACAAATTTAGAATTTGGTTAAGTCAAAGAGACACCAGTCTTTCAGTCGAATTATTTTCAGGCATATAAGTCTCATATGTTTATGGGTAATTATCTGTTTCATGGTTAAAATATTTGCAAATGGTTGTATTCAGATGTGAAATTCTATAAAATTTGCGTGGTGGGCATGGACAATGCGGAAAGTTGTTATTAGAATATCCATGGGGACAGATAAGGAATATTTGATATTTGAACAAGCCTCTACAGATTTATCAGATATCTTTTAAAAAGTTTTACTGACATAGGTTAAATAGAAGTTATAGCAGTGTTGCCTTAGGAAATTTACGAAGTTTAATCTTATTTAATCAGACTGTGGAGTCTTATTCTTGAGTTTGAGTGTCTTTAGATAGTTAGAATAAGACAACCCTAGGATACCACGAAGAGGAAATGTTCAATAGTATAACAGAGAAACTAGAATACTGTGAAATATTTTTTCAAAATGAAAATTTTTTAAGGTTTCATTCAATCACAGAGATATTCGTTTCCAAAAATTCACCATAATCTATACTAAACTGCTGCCTCAATTCACCATTTGCCACCAACTTCTCATTATACTCACCCCCAGAGTATGTGTTTTGGAATATACACAATTATAATGACATATTACATTCTTTTGAATAAAACAGGAATCAATACTGATATGCACATTAATTATAAATGGAAAGAGGAAAGCTTCTCCTTAAAATAGAATATCAAATCAGTGTAGAAGGACTAATTGAATTAGAAAATCTTCATTTGGTAATCATCATAGTCATAATTAAAATGAGCCTCAACGAATAATGAAACTAGTATGCAAAATTGAATGAACAATGTAGTATTTACATAGTCTTAAAGTACTCCCCCACCCGAAGCGTTTATTTATTATTTATTTTAAAAAAGAAGAGTAACATTACAATAGAGAAAGATGATGAACTCAACTTCAATCAAGTGACCAAAGTTAATAACCCTGGGAATGTGGTAGATTGATAAGCAATAAAAAGAACACAACATCATTTCTGTTATATTTCTGTCAAAAATGTGTAGCTGAGTCTAATCAAGAGGAAATGTTAGACAAACTCAAGTCAAGGAACATTTTACAACATAATTGACCTATCTTATTTGAAAATTTAAGATCCTGATGATCAAGAAAGGATTTAGGGATTATTTCAGACTGAAAAAAAACTTAAGAAACATAGTGATTAATATAATGAATGATGTAGGATCATATTTTTTGCTGTAAAGAACATTATTCTAATATTTGGCAAACTTGTATAGGTTAGTGTATGAGACTAATTTACACTGTTCTTGAAACTTTTTAAGTTTGAAATTACATCAAAATGAACAGGGACAATTATTGCACTGATACAGCTACTAATATTTGAAGTTATTCCTAGATACTTCTAGAGGATAATATAAAATATTTCTGCTAAGATTAGGAATTAATTGTTATCTTTCCATTCTCTTTCAGGCACATGTGTATTATAATATAACACAAATATTCCAATGTACTGACTAGATTAACAGACAGATAATAATTGGAGAGAAATTAGGAATTTTCTGTGATTCAGCACAAAGCCAAGCATACAAATGAAAATACATACCTATTTATGCCAAAATTTTTTAATCAACTATTCATCACAGTATACTACTATCAAACCAGGTATCCATTGCACATGAAACATAGTTGACGATTTTTTAAAATTATTAAACATTCATGCATCTTCAGCCAAATAAATGTCTATCATGAGAACATTTTTTTTAGAAAAAGCCTGGCATAGAGTTTACTGTGGCACATTTTAAGCAGAGTCCAAGTTGGACAATATGATGCTACCTAGAAATATTACTCTAATTTTGATATTGAGATAAGAGTGGTTATCTAACCCAAATTTGATCAAATTATCTCGTAACACAAATATATAAAACCCTTCTTCACATGTCCAACAGTTCATCAGTAAGAAACTGTAAGACAAATGTGAAATTTTAGATAATTTGTCATGTTGCTTTTTCTTGGATGATTTCAGGTATAGAGACTTATAACAGCTTAAAAATGACTCGAGAAAATTTGTGTGTGTTTACCGTATAATAAATTTCATCCAACGAAATTTTTCTTAACTCACAATTGAGTGTGTTTTATTTACCATGTCAGGAGAAGAAGTCACCAAAAAACAGCTTGAAAATTATGTTCATTCAAACCTGTTATGGCTGAAAAGAAAAGGAAAAAGGTTTTCTTTGCTGTTGAATTTTTCAATTTCAGTAAAACAAAATCATGTTATATTAGTTAGATGAAAACACTTGAGTTCTGGTATAACCAGTCTTGCGCCAAGATTAAGTGCAAGTGGGAAATTATTCAGAGAATTTAATTTTCTTGTGTACTCTACTAAAATTGTGAAAGAGATATGTAGCAATTTACTTTCAGTAATCTGAACTTCCTAATTTATTTAAGCCTAAAATTAACATCTGACAACAAGATCTTATAATCACAAATTCTAGTTATTCCCTGTATTACATTTTAAAAATAATATGTGGTAAAGAAATGTGAGATATTTATTTAGAGAATATCTCAATATCAAAGTTTTCATTCATCAAATACCTGTCTTTGATAAAGACAAATAGAAGGAACTTTTCTAAAAATTTGTATAAAGTCGTAGTAATTGTAGAAGCAGTGCTTTAATTTCATTAGACTATTTCATTTTGCTCCTGGGGATAGGAAAAGATTTCATTTCCTTAGTCCTGTATCAACTAGGTTTGGTCAGGAGGCAATTCTGGACAATGGAATTTGTACAGGAGTGATGTATTATACTTTCAAGCCTGGACCTAAAATATCATATACTTTCTTCCACTTCATTCCTTTATTTGGGTGGCAAGATGTTGAAGATGAAGTGGAAAACAGTGAGAGCCAAGGAGGCCAACGATGCAATAAATAGAGGGATTTCCATCCCCTAATTCATTCTTTGAAGAAGAGTGGCCCAGAATTCCCTGCCCAAGAATAGCCACAGTGGACATTATATGATGAGAAAAAAACTTTAAAATATGCCAATCCATTGAACTTTTAAGTTGCTCGTTATAGTACATCATCCATCTGACCAACGTAGCTTTTTATATGAATCATCTGATTATCAGAGAACAAATTGAATGTTAAGTTTGTCACATATGTATGTGTACATAAGTGAATCCAAAGCTATAAATTGTCCATTAGTTATTAGACATAGAGAAACTGGTTTTTCCTCTCAATTTTTGAAGCCCATGTAATAAGAAAGAGAGTATTGTAAGCAAAAATTTTTGCTTGTGGTTTCTTTTTAGGAGGAACCTGAATCAACACAAATTTGGCTCAGCTTTCTTGCCATCTATTTCTGCAGTTCTACGCAGTCATTGGTCACCAATGTTCATAATGAAGGCTCTGAAGCAATACAAGATGCCTGACCCTCATGCCAAGGTTTTATATCCAATTTATGAAACTGCTAAATCGAATGGACCAAGTCTTATTTTTATATTTTAATAACCAAATAAAGTATTTTAAGTTTGAAGCATGGTGGGTGAGAATTGGCAGGACCCTCATTCATTGATCAGTCAGAGAATCATTAAGGTCTCTTACCACACTAAAAGAATAACACTAAATGTTTATAGAGTCCTTGGAAGTATAGAAAACATGCATCATCTAACTTAATCCTAACAACTAATCTAGGGATGAGAATTCTGAGGCTCTCATCATCAGACTGGGAAACAAAGCCAGGAGACCATTATTTTAAGACTTCCCTAAAGGGAGAAGCTTTACTTTATTCAACAAGGTAGCCCTTACCCCTCTTTCAGTGTCTGTTAAACAATAGACACATAGAAGATATTCTATGAAGAGCTAAATAAGGAAGAGGGAGTGAGAAAATATTTCATCGACATCTTCTGACCCCATAGCTTGAGTGCCAACAGCACTGATGTCTCTGCCCAGGAGACTCCCATGGTGTTTTACCTGTAAACGTATCCTGGGGCTCTCTGTGCCTTTCCCCTGTACCTCCAAATGATAAGAACATAATATATACTCTAAAATGACTGGATGAGCAACTTACTTCTCTTAAACTGAGGAAACTTGAGCCCATGTGCACTTTAATGAATTTCTTTAAATTTCATATTGGAGCAACTGGAAATAACTCAGTGTTTGATTTAGAAGAGGTATCTTGGCTCTGCAAAACTCCTCCCAAATCCAAACCCCATAGGGCTATGGATTATATTCTATAAAGACCAAAATAAGAAAAATTAAAATCTGACTTCAGCTGCCAGTGTCAAGAATCAATGTTCAAACCCACCCAAATTTCTAATGTGCTTCAGCCTTCCTAGGAGACATGGTGATCTCAATGAAATCTTCAACATTAAAAGAACACTATATTGTCTGAGTTAATAACTTTCTAAGCAAGAGTAAGTTACTCAGCTGAGCTCTAAGCAGAATTCCGCTTCCTATCAATGTTTTAAGATAGAGGTTTTAGAGCTTATAAGTAAAGGTTATATTTTAAATGTAGATTTTTAAGGTTTTTGCTATTTTTTAGTTTCCTTCGCAGATAATTAAAAGGAAAAAAAATGGGATGAATTTCTGTCCCAGCTCTTTTTGTTAAGGGAAAAAGGAAATGAAAGAACACATATTTAGGATCTAGGAAAAACTAAAAATAACTATCATGGAAGGCTCAGTATTAAATTTAGTAGCCAAGTTCATATGGCCAGTAGTACAGAGCATCACACTTTTCAAGTCAAGAATTACATTTATTTTAACAGATTAAAATTATTAATTTAGACTAAATTTTGTTTTAAGTCTATCTTAATTTTATATGGCCACCCTTTTAAAATTCACAATATGTGAAATGGTTATAGCCCAATTTTCATCACGTGAACTGAACATACAGTTAAAGGGTCTTGTTTTCCATGCATTAGGGATAAATGATGATCCACTCCTTATCTAAATGTTAAACTGCACCAGAAGGTGATTTATTCCATTCAAATTGGAAGAAAGAAACTACATTGTGTGTTTCTATGTGAAAGGAGAATAAAGAAGAAATAAATCTCATTTTGATTTTGAGAATTTTACAAATGTGACTTAATTTGACTGTCATGATAATACCGTGTCTTAGCTTTTCAGGGCTTCTATGACAAATACCATAGATGGGTTGGCTTAACAAGAGGAATTTATTGGCTCACAGTTTTGGAGGTTACAAGCCCAAAATCAAAGTTTTGGGAAGTCATATCTTTTCCTGAAGTCGCCAGCATTCTGGGAGGCACCTGTTGACAGTCAATCTCTGTCTTCATCGCATGGTGAGCTGTCTCTGTCCCCTCTTGTGGTTCTACTTCCATGTCCAAACTTCCTTTGCTTGTAAGGGCTTCTGTCATGCGGGAGTAATGCCCAGACTGCCTCAGTTTATAAACTCATTTACAAATGAGTTCACACCCACATGATCAGAGGTCAGGACTTGAGTATGTATTTGTGGGGGACATGATTCAATCTGCCACATATCTTATGAAATAGCTAGTATTTTCTTTCTTCTTTCTCTCTCTCCTTCATTTTGAGTTTAAGTTTTGGAAAGCGAACTCTAAGATGTTAAAATTTATGCTCTTCATCACTTGGAGCTGTGACTATTTGATTCCAAAGTTAATGGTTTGTTATTCTTTTTCAAAACAATGTTTTGGGAGTGTCTACTAATAAGATGACTTTGAGGGAAATCACTCAATATGCTTTCAGGGAGTGATATAACTGATTAAATTATTCCCTTATGAAGGCTAAGAAATTGGATAAAGTCAAGATACAGCAGCACATTATGATAATTATCCAGATATTTTCTTGCATAGTCTTTTTCAATATGTTACTATTCAAAATCACTGCTCTAAAATTGGTAATTAACTTGTATCCACATTTCCACATCTCTTCACACAATACTTGGTGAGAATAATCTGCCTTATCTCTGTATAGAAACCCTGATAGGTCCCATGGATTTTCTGTCTTTCATAGGAACCAGACACATATGTGATTCCTCTGTGGCATAATACATCTAATATCAGAAAATCAAAAGTCCTGTCCCAGTTGATAATCAATACTACAAACCTGATTTGATATCAAATCTTCCCATCCTTTGAGACCAGGGTATGTTTGAGGTTTGGAGCCTTCTGAATGACATAGAGAGACTTCATGGGCAGTTTTCTGGGTTCAGCTACCTTTCATTTACTCAACCTTCCCCTCCCCTCTCAAAAAAAAAAAACACATTGTAATTAGTCAGTTAATCTGCCTTCCAGAGTTGTGCAAGTGTGGGCAGGTATTGCTAACAGCATAAGCAATATCTCATTTGGATGAATACCATTATGAGCTGTCTTCACTTTCTCTGAATCTGGCAAATATTTCTTCTGAAATTTCCCACTGATGCCCTCTTTCCTGCCATTCTGTCAATTAGAGTAGAGACATCTCTACATCTTTAAAAACTTGCAAAACACTCCTTAGCTCTAGGTAACTAGCAGTTACCTTCTGTTTCTTTCGACTGAGCGCTCCCACCCATCTAGGCAGTTTTACTGGACAGAATACAAAACAGAATGCTTACTTCTACATGGTACTATCATGTTCCAACACATTTTAGAGAATCAGGCCAGTCGGAGGGTACTAGCACTCTCTTCTCTCTCCCCAGTAGCAGCCCACAGAACGACCCCAACTGCAGATGGTGTCAAGGATGCTCTGGAGAAGCTGCCTATCCTTTAACAGTTGAAATGAAGGTGGGATTCCCTTTTCTCTCGTGGGAAAGGGGATGGAACTCACAAAATGCCTTCTTCCAAATTATTCTGCTCAAAATACTCATCCTTCTGATTTTTAATTTTTTATTTAAATTAGAGAAAGTAGTTGAAGAATCATGAAATGCATTCTTGGCAATTTCCTTTGAAATTCTATGTATGTTGATTTACTTATTTTGGACTCTGAAAACTGTAACAGTGTCATCTTAGTTGGAACTCAGAATGGAAGAAGTAAATTTAAACATGATATTGCAAGCATTTATGATTTTACCATTTGTCTAGGAACTTGGGTCATAGACAGAAAACACAGGTAGTAAACACAAATTCATGTTAATGTGAAAGGATAGTTATCAGATCTCAATCTAATATTTATGTGTTAAAACAGACTTTGTGTATGGCAGGGAAAAAAAAGGGAATTAGAAGCTTATGAAATATTTTGGATGAGCCAGGAGATTCAAGATCTAAAAACACTAATTTTAAATATCAACAGCTATAGAACCAAAGAGAGCAATTTGCTCATCTGGAAACAAATAGCACAAACCTGTACCTAATGTCTACAAATTTTCCTGTACCTATTTGCAGAACAAACCAAAGAATAATGGCTTTTTAAATAATTCTCCTCCATAGAGGAGACTTCTAACAAACTTCTAACAAAGGATTACCCTATATTCTCCAAGGTTAAGTAGGAAAGAGAGTGGCAAAGTGCAGTAGTGTGATTCTCAAGAGTAAATACAAACTGACAGCAGAAAATGACATGAAGGCTGTCTCCTGGTTCAACTGTGTGTGTGATAGGGTGACTCTAACTTAGCAACACAAAGCAGATATTCTTCAAAAGTACCAAACCAACCATCAGTGTAGCAAAGGGGCATCTTGCAATATAGCATAGTACACTTCATTGACCAGACCACTAGCAGTTTACCAAGGAGTCACTGGCAGACATCAAAAGACATGCTCACACACACATGAACACACACATGCAGCATTCAAGAACTGAGACATCAGATTTTAGGTACTATTGTCCTGAAATTTAGAACATTTCATATTCTATTATTCGTAATGTTAAAACCCAAAAACTTGAATTGGCAAGGATAAAGCTGAGTGTAACATATTTACTGCTGTCTTCAGAATGTTCTAAGCATTTAGATGCCACCTGAGATTCTAATAGTACCATTCTTGAAGGAATGTGAAATAAGCTTTCATATCAAAAATGCGTTTAGTTTTGGTTTACTACCACACTTTTTTTTTTTACCATGGAAATGTATATGTGATTGAAAAAATAATTGACTCTGACAAATGTGCCGCATTTTTGCCAAGAGCCATATTTTGTAACAACATGTATGTATAATAATAAATATTATGAGAGTTAAAATAATACATTTTCTTTACAGCTATTCTTTTTAATCGGTGGGTATGTCAAAATAGAGTAAATCACCAAAAATAAATAAATACAATTGTTTCTAAATATTGTATACTCTATTGTTCTGCTATTCCAAGTTATCTGTTTATTCTGCTTCATACTGGCTTCCAGATTTACTTCCTGGTTCTCGTTCCTTACCCCTGTGTGTCCTTTTTGAAAGTGTTCAGATTTACCCATGGTTACTGATATGAAGAGGCTTGCATTTGCCTGGAAGAATATTGACAATTAAAATTCAAGTTGTCAAGAGAGCCTGCCAGCTTGGCAGTTCATTAAATAATGTTTGTGAACTACACTGTTCTCTTTTTGGTGGGTAAATTGAGAATCAGCATCATTTATGATTAGTGCAAGTATAATATTGTCACTCATTGTACAATTAAATTATGCAGCTTTTATGGAATTCTAAAAATGTAAGTTCTCTGTTCTTTTAAAGTCCAGAAGATAAATAAACATAATGGTTTTATTTGCAGAACTTTTCCAATGCTAATACAGAATAATGATAATTAACCATTCAGGGTTCAATATTTAGTAAGTGCTCAGTGAGTTCCTATTCTGCTCCAGACACAATGCCCAGATCTAGACATAGCGTGACCTAAAATAATATAACTTTCAAGGAGTTTAGAGTCTTTCACAAATTTTCTCTAATGACATACGATTTACTGAAATGACAAAAAATATAACCATCATCATATTCTGATGTGTCGACAATTCTGAATAAGTCATACGTTCATTCATAGTTTTGACAAAATTCTATATTTTAATAGTGTCAGGTTTTAATTCAAACAATCTTTAATTTTATACGTGGGAGATGCAGTCAATCACATGTCCTTTCTAGCTCTTTGAACTTGATAACTGCACCTTAGTCTTTCATTTAAGGGCTACTTAAATCTAAAAAGCCTCTTCTGTCACAAGTATATCATTTAATTCCTGGCTTTGGAAGTTCGGTATCCATCATCTTTCCATCGTGTGACTCCAACCTATTTAATGATACATGAGAAAGTATGGTCTTCTACTAAATCAACACTTCTGGACAAGGGAATAAATAAATGCTGGTGTTGGAGAGCTTTGTGAGTTCCTACGTGACCTGTGTTGCAGTAGGGATTTTTCTTCCTTGTCAGCAATTTCTCTGACCTAGCCTACATAGATGTGAGTGTACTTCCTCAGTTTATCTCCAAGAAGAGAACGCTCATACTGCACAAAGCAATAATTTCCAACCAAAAATTACATTGCAAAATATTACCTAGGACCCAGGAATGGAGAAGAGGCACTGATGCAATAGTGGTATCGGTATGAAATGAAGAACAGGTCTGTGAAGGCTACAGGTTGCAAGAGCCTCTATTATTTCATCGAAGAGCTGGTGACTGTGCTCTTGCAGTTGTCGGGACTCAGAATCCCCTACTCCTGACAACTTTAGTAGTACAAAGAGGCTTACAAATCAACTTTCTTCTTTATCCAGGAAGAGTCCTAACTAGCATCAACATCTGCCTAAAGTGGTTACTATGTTAAATGTGCCACTGATTCAATGAGAAAAGAATGTGCTTTAGATGAGTATGCACACATTAATGGCTAATCTACAAACAAATGCTTGGATTATATAAATTATGTCCCAACATCCAAGTAAAATGCTTCATTTAAAAATATACATGCTAGATTTAAAAAGATATATGCCTTAATATGTTTATGTGTGTCTGGGTATGCATAGATGTAATACATATGCATGCAAACATGCATAGGATATTTATACTGAAATTCATATGTAGCAGTTGGCCTAATTTGAAGTATAATATTATCTGCACTTGTATCCCAGAATGCCAACCACTAATGAATTTATAATTTATTTAATTCCTCATGAACATTTCTAGTTGGCTCTCAAAGACTATGGCATTGTTTCTATAGCAGATGGCCTTTTTTTCTTTTATTAAGCACAGTTCAGATTGCTATGAATCTGCATAATGTTTCGCCATTAAAATCAGCAGTTATTTCTTACATTTCAAATATACTTCAGGGTTCCTCTCTGAATGCTTGATGCTTAGGAGATTTTGTTTTGTTCTATTCTATTTTGTTTTTCTGGTTGGTTCACTTATCCGCCTCTATGAAGCCAGCTTCTATGTGTTTCCTCTGTAGTGACTTTCAGTAGAGAATAACAAATAAAAAGGGAAAAACGCTTTAAGGATTTACCAAAACATGTTTTCATATACCGATAAAGATATGGGCTGGAGTAACAATAGCATGCAGATTAATGTGTGGCTCAGAGATCTGAAATTGTATTTCTTTTCATTGTTAAACAGAAAATAAGAGAGCTTTTCAGAATGCTTTGTTCAATAAAAAAAGCCTCGTGACCCAAATCAAACAATGCCTCAAATAGTCAACAAAGCTGTTTGTTTTTTGACATCTTAGCATTAAAAACACTTATTGATATGGCCAATAATTGTAATTTTTGGCCATGTTCTACATGTACACATAAGATGACAAATGCTAGAATGTATTCCCAGAGGAACTGTGGATCTCATCTATATTGTTTATTTACGTGTAGATTTATTTATGTGTATATTTTTGTGTATATCACAGACTGATGGAATTGGGCGGGGAATGGTTTTTCAGGCATTATTTTTTAAAAGCTCCTCAGATGCTTTTCATGTAGAGTCAAGATTGAAAACTCTTGGGCTAGAGTACTGCGTTCAAAAGTTTAAGGTGCATGCAAATTGCCCGACTGTCTTGCTAAAATGCAGATTCTGATTTCGTAGGTCTTGCTCGGGTCCGGAAACTATGTATTTCTTAGGAGTTCCTGAGTGATGATTTTGTTGATGTTCTATGCACCACATTGTGAGGAGCCAGGAGCCAGAAGATATTACAGTTTGGCTAAATGGCATGTTTTTTTGTTTGTTTGTTTGTTTTTAAGCTTTTTTATTGTGTAGTATAACATATATACAAAGCCAAGAAATAAAAAAGCAATAGTTTTCAAAGCATTTTTCAACAGGTGGCTACAGGAAAGATCCCAGAGTTTGTCATGAGCTACCATACAGTCCTCTCAGACTTTTCCTTGTAGCTGCTCCAGAATATAGGATGCTAGAGGGTTTAAATGCTTTTTTATCATTACAATCGACTTTTTTTTCATCTTTTTCTGTGAACAATAACATATATACAAAAAAGCTATAAATTTCCAAGCACAGCACCACAATTAGTTGTAGAGAATATTTCAGACTAGGTAACAAAGTCTGAGTTACAATTTCACAATTTTAAGTTTTTACTTCTAGCTGCTCTCAAATACTGGAGACTAAAAGAGATAACAATTTAATGACTCAGCATTCATATTCATTTGCTAAGTTCTATCTTCTATATATAACTCCACCATTACCTTTGATCTTTCCATACCTCTCACTGGAGTAGTTTGAGCTACGACAATTATAAATTTTTGATATTGGAAGGGTCTGTCACTAATATGGGGTAGGGAGATGGAACTGTCTGATGTTCTGGAGAGGCTGGGCTAGGTTTCAGGACTTATTTGGACTACGGACCCATCTGGAGGTTGTAGATTTCTGGCAAGTTATTCTAGTGCCTGGAACCCTTGTGGAATCTTATAAATTGCCCTAGGTGTTCTTTAAGATTGGCTGGAATGGTCCTAGTTGGGGGTGGGAAGGTTGATAGGTAGCAAGGTCTACCTGAAGCTTGTATAACAGCAACCTCCAGAGTAGCCTCTCTACTGTATTTGAATTCTCTCTGTCTCTGATACTTTATTAATTGCACTTCTTTTCCCCCATTTGATCTGGATGTAATTGTTGATCCTATGGTGCCAGGTCTGGATTCATCCTTGGGAGTCCTCTCCCACGTCACCAGGGAGACTTTCACCCCTGAAAATCATATCCCACATAAGGGGAGGGCAATGATTTCACTTGCAGAATTGAGCTTAGAGAGACTGAGGCCACATCTGAGCAACAACAGAGGTCCTCTAGAAGTAACTCTTAGGCATACTTATATGTAGTCTAAGCTTCAACGCTACCTATGTAAGCTTCACAAGAGTAAGCCTCATGATCGAGGACATAGCCTATTCATTTGGGTGTCCCTAAAGTTTGACACAGTATGAGGGGATTCCCTGATGGTATGGCTTAATAGTTCTAAATGGCATAGTTTTACTTAAGCCTAGCTAAAATGTCCAACCTGCCTTTTGGCAATGTAAGATAGAAATCTCAACATTTTTTATTGTAATTTTTTTCATTGTTCTAATGGATACTCAGCATTCTTTCCCAAATTAGTCCATAGTTGGCTATGTTATAGATATTAATTTTTCTAGGATACAGTTGGGAACTCTAAACAAGTATGTTTTCTGAATAATAGTCACATGGATAACCCAAAATTTGGGAATATATTATAAGAACAAATATGCAGAATATGACGGAAGACAACAACATGATAAAAATTGACTGGCATATCATGATGGAAACACAATCTTTGGAACATTGCTGGTGAGCTGCCAGAGCAAATCATTACATGACACATAGAAGAATATTACTTGTCAGGATGTTGTACATTCTTTACTTTTCTTACTTTCTAAAATGTACAATAAGTATACGTAGCTAATTAAATATTGAAGCTTTAAGCCATTTTATGAATGAACCAACATCGAGCATCCTATAATTTAATGTAAAATTTTGAATTGTATCAATAGCTTTGCAGTTACAGTCTTTCAAATAAATTAAAGCATTTTGAGACTATTTGGTATAATTAAGAGGATCACAAATATCTTAGTATGCCCTTGTATATTATTTAAAATATTTTTTAGCTGATGCTATGTTTTTCTGAGAGCAGGACCAAACTTCATACTTGTTGCATTTCAGCAAGTAGCATTTTGGTAAGTTCTTTTTATTTTTTGGTTATATCAAGATGTGTTCAGAAAAGTAGTGAAGTTTCATGCTGAATTCCTACTTTGTTAGTGGTGTGTGCAAAGCCATCTGTTCTCTTTAAAACAGCTGCGATGACTTGTATAGGACAGCGAGTGCTTGTCATGCCTGGAAGATGGTCCTCTGCATAAATCATTACTCTGCCTTTATGTTTCACAAGCAGTGAACCCTTTTTAGGCTGCATTTCTGGCTGAGGTTGGCATACGCCGCTAAGGGAAAAGTATCAGAGTCAAGGAGAGTTGCTTATTAAATTACTCATCTCTCTTTTACAGAACAGCTGCTAAGCCAAACTGGCTAAAATATCTTAGTAGTTATCCATAGCATATGTTTGAATACAGATGCTCACTCTAGGCAATTCAGAGAGCCAGGTCTGTGGCGGTTGATAAATGTTCAACTTTTAGATAGAAAGCAGAGGTTAAATGGATATGTGAAGATGCTTAGCTTGCCCTGTTACTTTTAATTGTAGAATAAATGGGGGCAAACTTCTCAGTAATCTATTGTTTAATCCTAGAATATGTAAAAAAGGGTGGAAACATTCATCAATTGCTTTTGTTCATCTATTTATTTATTATTATTATTATTTTTTACATGGGCAGGCACCGGAAATATGAACCCAGGTCTCTGGTATGGCAGGCAAGAACTCTGCCACTGAGCCACCATCACACCACCCCATCAATTGCTTTTAATAATGCATTGGGCACATGTTATTGGATTCATTTTTTTCAATCAAAATACTTTTAAATACTTTTCACATCAAGGCAAGTCATAGAGTGATGTATTTATTCATGTAACAAGATGTGTTAGTGAATAAATCCTAAAGATAGTTTCTTGTGGAACAACTTTAGATCAAAAGACTATTTATTAAAGGCTGATGCATGACTTAAAAACTGTCATGGGAAGGCTTCCCATGCCTTCCAGGACTTGTAGTCAGACCACTAGCAAATTCTTATGGACATTCTCACTGAATATCCATTGAATTACAGCAACTTTTAGTCACAACTGATCTTAATGCATTCAGACTAGTGAACTAGAGTTGAAAGGTTCATAACTTATTACAAGTCCTTAATCAATCAAGTGATTCTGATTAAAGGAAGAAACACTCTTTTTCCCTTTCATCGATTCCATTTAATTCTTGAGTTGATTTTATCTACAAAGTGATGGGTAAAGAAAAATCTAGTTTTCACTTTGGATTTTTTCTTCCTGCATAAGAAAGTAGCTAAATCAAAATCATTATTATTTCCTTATTTTTGGCAATAAAAGAAACATTGAAGATTGTGCTGACATAGCCCATTGTAACAGCGAGGAACTATATACCCCAGAAATATATTTTCTTATACTTACTTAATTTCTGTAACTGTGAACCCATTTTAAGTAGGACCTTTTGAAGATGTTACTTCAATTAAGGTATAGCCCAGCTGAATATGAATGGGTCTTAATCCTATTACTGAAGGCCTTATAAGGAAGGCCACAGAGAGAGAAAGCCACAGAGAGAGCAACCAGAAGTTGGAAGTCAACAGAACTGAGAAGCCAAGAGAGGCTGTCATGTGCATTGACATTTGACAGAAAAGCCAAGGACCACACATCAGCAGCAGCCACCCCCAAATGCCACAGTCTTCTGGAAGAAAGCATCATTTTGATGATGCCCAGATATCAGGCTCCTGTTAGCCTCAAAACTGCAAGTCAATAAATTTCCCTTGTTTGAGCCAAACCATTGTATGTTATTTGCTTTGGCAGACAGAAAACTGAAGCAGTTTATTTTGGCTTCAATTTGAATTCTATTTCCTGATAGATCATCATTAAATGCATTTTATAGAAGTTCCTTATTTTTAATACTTATGCAAAAGTATTCAAAGCTATAGCCATTTCCTGTGGAGATATTGGCCAGACATTTGTTAATATACTCTTTAATTAGCTAAATCATTCATCATTCTCATCCACGTACTCAATCTACATTTACCACTCAACCCTTATTTATCACTAATAATTTAAACAAAAGGTCAATATGACTTATTTTTCACATTCAGATTCATTTCAAACTCAATTCCTGGCATCATGAGGATGGGGAATAAAATAAACCTCAGGGAAAGTTAAAAATAATCTATGACTGTTTGAGTCTTCAAAGGAATTCTTAAGCCATCCTTTGAACTATCGTGAGAAATCCCTTCGTGGGCATTGGAGTCATCATGCTTACAGGTCACGGATATTACAGAATGTGTGGCAATGTGACCTTATTATAAGCAAGGACTGTAAGTAGAAAATTAGAGTGACAATGGTCACTGTTCTGTAAAGTGACTCGAATTGTTACAAAGTAGGCCACACATAAGGCATAACGTTAAAGTAACTTTCAGAGAGTATATTGATCCTCTACAAACTTGGAAAATGTAACCAAAAAGTTATGTGTACAAAATACTGCTGAAGTTTCCTCATTTGACTGCTGCAAAAGAAAAACACACATTTTTTGATGAAAGCATTTTGAAGTTAAGAGTATCTATAAATGGGAGGGGCATATTTTCCCTACTTCACATTTCTAGATGTTATATAGGCATAGTTTCAATAGCTGAATGACAGTTTTAGCTTTCCCCTGCTTTTGCTGTTCTGAAAACCTTAAAAGTGTCTTGTTTGATTCTTGACAATGTTTTTTTAATCTATTTTCTGAGATAATTTTTTTCTATCTCTTCTCAGTTCTCAAGAATTCTAAATCTTCTGTTGTCTGTAATTTAATATTTCATACAGATGTATTAATTTCTCCCTTAAATTACTCACCTATTATTTAAAAATAATTTTTAAGGAATGAAATTATAAAATGAAATATTTTTCACCCACTAATCAATTTATCATCCTTTTCATGACTAAAATTCTTAATTCTATTGATTGTATATACTATACCTCATTCTGTAACAGCTACAATATTTTTGCAAACATAATTTCTTAAAAATTTACTGTATAATATTCCATTTTACAGCATACCATGATTTAATGCCTTACTTAGCATTGTTGATGATTTTCCATGTTTTTTTATTATACTGTGTAAATAATTGAGTTGTGAGTACCTAAGTATGTAAATGTTTGTCTTCCTTTCAAAGCATAGACTTTAGAATTTATTAAATTCTAGCTTCTTTCACCACCCCATGACTCTGCCATTGCAAATGTTATCAGTGAATTTTTGTGGCCAAAGTAAATGTTTTTTTCTAAAGACTACTTCACACCTGGTTTTCTGAAGAATTTGATTCCATTCATTTAATTTGCCTTCTTGAATATCTCTACACTTTTGGTCTCTATTCAGTGATTAATATTTGCTCTAAGTATGCATACAACATTTTAGCAGATGCAGGTGCAACAATTTACTTTAACTTTATAAACACTAGAGTTGCTAATCATTTTTAAAAAAGGAAAGCATTATGATTCTGAATGTAATAGAATACGGCCTCAAAATTTAGTCACCTTGACTGAATATAAATAAATAAATAAATAAATATTTATTAGACTTCTACTAGAGATATAAATAAAGCTGATTTGAGTAGGAGTAAGAGGAATTAGAATACTTGGTAAAAGGTGATATGGTCTATATTTTAAAACTTCAACTCCTGTGTGAGACCAATGAAGAGATGTTTATTCGTGCAAAATTTTTATTTTAGGTAGTGCATTATCTAATTTAATTTGCATGGTCGGTTTATTTGAGTACCATAATTACATGGAATTGTGAATAGGGAGTGAGATCTTGTTGATTTGTACAGGTGAGTGTGATGCCCTGTTAAATCCCAGAGTAATCTGGACAGATAATAAAAAGGAATTTGTAAAGTTCCCTTGGAATGCTGGGGAGAAAGGAGGAAATACTAAACTTTTCCCATCTGGGAATTCCTGATATTCTCACAAACATTGGAGAAAAACAATTCAATAAGCTAAACTTTCAATCTTGGGGCTTGTACCTTCTTCTCTAAGTAGGACCAGTTAAGCCTACTATAATTTTGCCTAAGAGTCACCCCCAGAGAACCTCTTTTGTTGCTCAGATGTGACCACTATCTTTAAGCCAACTCAGCAGGTGAACTCACTGCCCTCCCCATTACATGGAAGATGATTCCCAGGGATGTTAATCTCCCTGACAACCTGGGACAGAACTCCAGGGATGAGCTTGGACCTGGCATCATGGCATTGAGAAAGCTTTCTTGACCAAAAGGGGGAAGAGATAAATGAGACTAAATAAATTTCAGTGGCTGAGAGATTTCAAACAGAATATTTTGGAGTTTATTCTTATGAAGTAATATATAGATATCCCTTTTTAGTTTATGGTGTATTGGAGTGGCTAGAGGGAAGTACCTGAAACTTTTGAATTATATTCCAGTGGCCTTGATTCTTGAAAACAATTATATAACATATAGCTTAAACAATGTGACCACGTGATTGTGAAAACCTTGTAGCTGACTTTCCCATTATTCAGAGTATGGATACATGAGTAAAAAAAATGTAAGGACAAAAAATAAATAACAAAGGAGGATAAAAAGTAAAGAAAAAATTAGGTAAATTGCAAAACTAGTGGTCAATGAGATGGTGGGGTAAGGGATATGGGTTATAGGGTTATTTTCATTTTTCTTTTTATTTATTTTTCTGAAATGTTCTAAAATGTTCTAAAAATAATCATGGTGATGAATACACAATTATGTGACACTATTGTGAGCCATTAAGTGTATACTTTGGATACACTGCATGGTACATGAAGATATCTCAATAAAAATATTTTTAAAAGATTATTTGCCTTACAACTGCTGCTTTCCTAATTATCCCTTTCTCCATATTGTCCTCATTATAATAGTTCTTGTATTAAGTATTTCTTGCTTTGTTTTGTGAGAATAGTACTCAGAGTTACCTTATAACATATGTTTTATTCTTCAACTTCTGTCTTGTTTGACTAGTTTGCTTTCCAATTTTAAATTTGTTTTTCTTTTTGTAAAACATACACAAGAACTATACATAGAACAAACATACAGCTTGATGAATTTTCACAAAGTAATCACAATTGTTGGAGGCACAATGTAAGCTAGCTCCAAATTCCCCCCTTCTGGTGTGCATACCCTTTGTCATCTCCTCCATTTGAATGCGACTCAGACTTGCCAGTATGGTAGGATTCACTCCCTAGACTAGGTTATGTTATGAGGCAAAGGTGATATGACTAAGGTCCTAATCAGCTGACTTTGTCTTAATTGAAAGGGAAGTTATCCTGAGTGGGACTGACCTAATCAGGTGAGTCATTTAAAAAGGGTCTAGGTTTTCCATGATGGGAGAGATTTGAATTAGAGAGAGTCTCCTACTGACCTTAAGGAAAGAAATAACTATATTGTGACATAGGTTGTGAAAGTTGACAGCCAGGAAGAGAGCAGACCTCAGACATATCTGCAAGGAATTACAAAATTCTGTCAACAGTCACAGGATCTTGGAAGAGGACCTTAAGCCCAAGGAACACAATGCAGCTGACACCTTGATTGCAGCCTTGTTAGACCCTACACAGTGAATTCAGCTAAGACAAGGTACAAAAACTGAATGCTCTTGACACAGAACTTGTATGCTATTTTAAGCCACCAAGTTTGAGTGAATTTGTAACACAGCAATAGAAAACTAGTGCCATACCCATATTACAAACACCCAGATCAAACAACACAATCACAGCATTATAGGAATACTCCCGATGCCCCGTTCCAATAGTTATACCTGGAGAAAGTATAGTAACTATCCTGATTCACAGCATAGAGGAATTTTTCCTATTTTGGTACATTATGTAATAGTAATCCATGATGGTTTGTTTTGTTTCACAAAACATAACTGAATACTGTTATGGTATTCAGTTGCTTGGTCAAACACTGGCTTAGTTGTTACCATGAAAGTGTTTCATAAAAGGGATTGGCATCTATAACCAGTTGATCTTAAATACAGAAGAGTTGTTCTGTAATATGGGTGGGTTTCATCTAATCAGTTGGAGGACTTAAGGGCAAGGATGGGTTCCAGAGATTAGAAGGAACTCTGCCTCAAGAAAACCTCCTCTACTATGTTCTGACTTTCCAACTTAAGGGATTTAAAGTCAAGAATTCAGTATCATCCTCATCAGAATTTCTAGCCTCCTGCCTGCCCTACAAATTTGGACTTACTAAACCCCATGACCACATGAGCCAATCATTATAATAGATCTCTGTACACAAGTATTTACATAAACATATACATACACACATACATGCACTGAGATCCAGTTGTTTCTTTTTCCTTGGAAGACCCCTGCTCATACACACTGTAATATTTTTGTTTAGGCTCCTTCACTCAAAATCTTATATGTAAAGTTCATTTCTTTTCTTATGTGTAGTAATAGTTCATTCTCTCTTTCTGCTATATAGCATTTCATTTTAAGAGTACACAGTTATTATCCATTCAAAAATTGATGGAAATTTTTATTCTCTCATTGTCTACATTTTGGAGTTACTAAAAATAGCATTCTTTGACATGACTTTTTATATGTGAACTACTGGTCATAGTTCAAAGTTCTCTAGTCAAAGTTCTCTAGAGAAACAGAACCAACAGGAGACACATAAAAGTGTCTCCCACAACTGTGGGGATGCATGAGTCCAAATTCTGTATGGCAGGCCATGAGTTGGCAATTCTGATGAAGGCTTTCAGTGAATTCCCCAGGACAGGCTGGTTATCTGAAATGGAGAGATTCTGTCTTCTGACTTGTCCTTTGAAGCCTTCAACTGAGTAGATTAAACATCACTCATTGAGGAAGACATTCCCCTTAGCTGACCGTAGACGTAATCAGTCATGATGCAACCAATGTGCTGATGATTTAAGTCCACAAAATGTCCTCAAGGCAATAGACAGGCCCAGTTCTTGCTTGACCAGACAACTGGGCCATCACTTGGCCAAGTTGACACATGAACTTGTGTAAACCCTTTTCAACTTGGCAGCTATATGCAACACCTTAAACCATGTTTAATCTCTAAATAAAAAACATTTACAGACATATTTTTCACTTAACAATAAACTGTCCTGCATCCAACCGGAAATGCACTAAATCTCTCCAAAAAAGGTGCAAGTGCTTGGGTAATATTCACTCTTAAACTTTATTATCCTATAACTTAAATACTACAACATGAACAATACAATTTATATCATATGATTAGGGGATAAGATAGAGAAGAAAACAAAGATATTTGCTTTATGTACAAATACAAACATACACATAGCAAAACAGAAGAAATATTCATAATATTACGGTCCACATTTCTGTAACTGTTCATGTGGTCATAGTTCATATTCATTACTACCTTCTTCTACTACCCATTCCATGTTCCTTTTACCCTGAGCAAGCACCTCAGTTGGCCATGGTTCTTTGCCTGATGGGGTGACTCACATCTTCAATCCTGAAGTTTCTAGCCATTGGTATTCCTGTCTGGATTGGGTTGTTGCAATCCATGAGCTTTTATCACAAGGCATGGTAGTACTAAAAGACATCTGTTTGCCTGTATGCCAGGCAAACTCTGTTTTACCTTTATTGTGTAGTTACAGACCTATTTCTCTTTGATAGTCAGGATCAATCACCCTAGCCAGGATAGTAATCTCCTTCTTTGCCTGTTGATTCAGAGGGATAAGAAGCCCAAACTGTCCAAGTGGCAATCTTAACTTCCAGCTAAATGAAATAGTTGTTGTGTTTCCTAGTGAAAGCACTCCTCCTTCTGGAGCTAAGATCTTTAGAACAGCAGAGCTCAAGACTGTAGGGACAAGAAGCAAAAATTTTCCTAGTGGATCTTTATGGGTAATATTGAGTCAGGTCCTTCTTATTTCTACCACTTGATTCCTGGACCCATGAATCCTGGCTATGGGAGAAACAGCACCATAGAGAGGACACTGTTTCAGAGTACACACAGCTCTTGGAGAACATTCCCCACCCCTGAATGGTATTACCACCTAGTTGATGGCATAATGGAATATTCAAAAGACTATTCACTATTTTACCAATCCTCCTGTTTCAGGAAGATGGGTAACATTGTAGGGTCAGAGAATTCCATGACCATGTGCCCATCCCCACTTCATTTGCTGTAAAGTGTGTTCATTGATCAAAAAATAAGGCTGTGGGGAATACCATGATGGTGGATAAGACATTCTGTAAGTTCATGGATGATAGTTTTGGCAAAAGCATTGTGTACAGGGAAGGCAAACCCATATCCAGAGTGTGTGTCTATTCCAGTTAGAACAAACTGCTGTCCCTTCCATGATGGAAGTTGTCCAATGTAATCAACCTGCCACCACATAGCAGCCTGATCACCTTGGGGAATGGTGCCATATTCAGGTATAAGTGTATAAGATATACACTCATCTCTGCTGCTGGCAGATTGGGCACTCAGTAGTGCCTGTAGCCAGGTTGGTCTTGGTGAGTGGAAGTCCATGTTGCTGCAGCTGCAGCTATGCAAAGGCAGGTGTGGCTAGGTAAAAAGGTTGACAAGTATCCACAGAATGGGTCATCTTATCCACTTGGTTATTAAAATGTCCCTCTGTTGAAGTCACCCTCTGGTGAGCATTTACATGGGACACAAATATCTTCATGTTTTTTGACCACTAAGAAATGTGTATCCACATAATTCTTCCCCAGTCCTCTCTTTCACCAATTTTCCAATAATACTCCTTCCAAGTCCCTACAATACAGCCAGCTCATTTACAACAGCCGATGAATCAGTATACAAACACACCTCCTGCCAGTACTCTTTCCAAACAAAATGAACAACCAGCTGCCCTGCTCAAAGTTTCACCCACTGGAAGAGTTTCTCCTCACTGCTGTCCTTCTGGGACATCCCAGAAAGGAGCTGCAGTGCTGCAGCTGTCCATTTTCGGGTGGTATCCACATTTGTAAACCAGGCCTGGATTTTCTCTTCCTCAGCCAACCAAATGTAAGGGACTCCCCAGGAGACTATAGCTCTGGGCTTGGGGAGAGAAGGTGATGTGGCAGGAGTAGGGACCATGGGCATTTTGGCCACTTCCTCATGTAATTTATTTGTGCCTTCAAGACCTGCTTGAGTCCTATCTTGTATATACCATTTCCATTTTATGATGGTGTGCTGCTGTGCATGCCCAACTTTAAGGTTTAGTGGTTCAGCAACACCCGGCTCATGATAGGCAACTTGGGTCTTGGGAAACTTGATGGCACATGGTTAAACTTTTAGTCTCTACTAAGGTCCAGTAGCAGGCCAAAAACTATTTCTCAAATTGAGAGTAGTTATCTGCAAAGGATAGCAAGGCTTTACTCCAAAATTCTAAGGACCTGCATTGTGAATCTCTTACTGGGGCCTGCCAAAGCCTCCAGACTGCATCTCTATGTGCCACCGTCACTTCAGTAACCATTATATCTATTGAATCATATGGTTCCAGTGGCATATCAGCTTGGAGAGCATTTTGGACATGTCACAAAGCCTCCTCTTGTTTCAGTCCCTACTCAAAACAAGCAATTTTTCTGGTCACTCAGTGAATGGGCTGCAGTAGCACACCAAAATGAGGAATATGTTGTCTCTAAGATCCAAAGAGGACAACTTGGTGTTACGCCTCTTTTTTGGTCATAGGAGGAACCAGACAAAACAGCTTATCCTTCACTTGAGAAGGAATATCTTAACATGCCCCAAATCACTGGACACTGAGAAATTTCACTGAAATGGAAGGTGCATGTATTTTTGTTGGATTTATCTCTGATCATCTGACACACAAATATCTAGAGTAATTGCTACTTTTTGCTCACTAGTTCCAATCAACATGATATCATCAATATAATAAACCAGCGTGATGTTGTGTAGGAGGAAGAAATGATCAAGTTCCCTCTGGACAAGTTTATGACATAGAGTTGGAGAGTTGATATAACCTTGAAGTAGGACAATCAAGGTATACTGCTGGCCTTACCAGCTGAAAGCAAATTGCTTTTGGTGGTTCTTACTAACAGCTTGAGAAAAAAGCATTTACCAGATTAATAGCTGCATTAATAGTGTAACAGGGGATGTGTTGATTGGCTCAAGCAATGGTACCACATCTGGAAAAACATTAGCCATTGGAGTCATCACCAAGTTAAGTTTATGATAATCAAATTTCATCCTCCAAGAGCCATCTGTTTTCTGCACAGGCCAAGTAAGAGAGCTGAATGGGGATGGAGTGGAAATCACCACCTTTGCATCCTTCAAGTGATTTTAGGGTGGCACTAATCTCTGCACTCCTTCCAGGAATCTGGTGTTGCTTCTGATTCCCTATATCGCTAGGTAGGGGCAATTCTAGTGGCTTCCATTTGGCCTTTCCTACCATTATAGCCCTCACTCCATGAATCAGATAACCAATGTGTGGATTCTGCCAGTTGCTCTGTTTGTCTATTCTAACTATGCATTCTGAAATGAGGAAAATAACTACAGGATGGGTCTGGCACCCTTTTGACCCCCTGTGATATGGACCTGAGCTAAAATTCCATTCATCAACTAACTCAGAAGCCCCCATCCTGACTGGTGCACCAGAGTGACATTTTGGATCTCCTGGAATTAATGTCACTTCTAAGCCAGTGTCTAATAATCCCTAAAATATTTGGCCATTTCCTTTTCCCCAGTGGACAGTTATGATGGTAAAGGGTCATAGGTCTCCCTGGGGAAGGCTGGGAGAAAGATTAACAGTATAAAATTTTAACAGTGTAACCAGGTTCTTCCCTAAGGGGATCCGGTCTTCTCTTCATTCAAGGGTCTCTGGGTCTATAAATTGTCTCAAGTCTAGGAATTGATAAAGAGGCTCAACTCTCTATTTTTGTAATTCAAGTTAGATTTTTGTTTAATTGGCCTGAAACTCTTCCTCTTATACACCTCAGATGAAAATTTGATAGACGGCCCCTCTATTTTACTTCTAGGTGCCCCATGCTATAGGGCTTTGCAAGTCAGAGTATTTTGCCTGCTGCTTTGAGTCTCCTGTCCATTATGGTAGCCACACCTACTTTAATTTTGGCAATTAAGTGCTGCCACATGGCTCTGCCAACTCAGTATCACCCTAAGTTATAGAAGTAACTTGTTTATGAATACAAAACTCACACAAAATGCAAAACCTGATGCAATATTAATAGCGCTATCACTGTATATATATTTTAAGTTATGGAAAGAGATATCTTTAAATTATTGAACTTTCTGGTCTATTTTTGATAATCTAATTTAATTTTACTTAATTATATTTTGTGGATTTAACTGTACATGGCTTGCACATATTTCATTTTTTTGGACATTTGATACATTATAAGAACATAGTAAATGTAAATATTTTTTAAAATTATGTAGTTAATTTTTTTGTTGCCAGTAGATGGAAACAATTAGTTTATTTAATTTGTACTGTGTCCTTCTATCAGGTAAACTTCATAAAATCTTTTTAATTATAATCATTTGCAAAGTTTGGAATTTCCACATGCAAATTTGTTAAATAATCACTATGTTAACATTTTTCTTTCTAATTACTTTTTATTTCCTTTTCATGTTTTATAGTACAAGTAGAAATGTCAGTAATTTAATGAAGAGAAGTGTTGATAGCAGACATTTTTGTCTCATTCCTGATTTTAAAAGTATGCTCAATAATTTCTCAGTATGTATTTTTGTCAATTTCTGTGTGTGCATATGTTTGTGCTCTTCAAAAAATTAAGTTTTCTTTTATACCTAGTTTTTGTGCCTATTAAAATATTGTTATGATTTTCCTATCTTTTTTTGTTAATATGGGGGTTGATCTTCAAATATTAAATTGTTCATAGCTGAAATAACCACTTCTTGTTATTTATCTTATCCTATTTACACAAAGATATATTTTAATTAGGGTTTTAATACAATTTTATTGAGATATGTTCATGTACTACATAATCATCCAAAGTAAGCAATTAATGGCTCACAATATCATGATATAGCTGTGCAATCATCACCAAAATCAATTTTGGAACATTTTCATTTATCCAAAAATTAAAAATAAAAAAGAACACTCAAAACATCCCATACTCCTTATTCCCCTTATTATTTATTAATTTTTTTGTGTCTTTATTTTCTTATTCTTCTGTCCATACACTGGATAAAGGGAGTGTCAGTCACATGGTTTTCACAATCTCATGGTCACACTGTAAAAGCTATATAGTTATACAATCATCATCAAGAACTAAGGCTACTGGATTGCAGTTCAACAGATTCCTTCTAGCTATTCTAATACAATAGAAACTAAAAAGGAATATCTATATTATACATAAGAATAACCTACAGAATGCTGTCTCATCTCCGCTCGAAATCTCTCAGCCACTGAAACTCTATTTTGTTTCATTTCTTTTCCCCCTTTAGGCCAAGAAAACTTTCTCAATTCCTTGATGCCGGGTCCTGCCTCATCCCTGGAGTCATATCCCACTTTTCTAGGGAGATTTACAACCCTGGGAGTCATATTCCATGTAGACGGGAGAGCAGTAAGCTCACCTGGAGTTGGCTTAGAGATAGGGGCCACATCTGGGCAACAAAAGAGGTTGTCTGGGAGTGTCTTAGGCATAATTATAAGTAAGCTTAGTTTCTCCTTTTGCAGGAATAGGTTTCACAAGGACAAGCCCTAAGACTAAGGGCTTGGTCTATTAAATTGTTAGTCCCCAACACTTGTGAGAATATCAGGAATTCCCCAGGTGAGGAAGTTCAATATTTCCACATCTTCCCTTAGTCCTTCAAGGGGACTTTACAAATACTTTTTTATTTTCTTCCCAAACTACTCTGGGATTAATTGGGGATAATTAGTGATTAATAGTGTATCTTTTTCTACCCTTTTACTTAAAATTTTCTGTGTCCTTCCCTTGGTATACATATTTTGTAAGCAGTTATACTTGCATATTTTAAATCAAGACGAAAGATCTTGTAATTTATTCCATGCGTTTAGTTTTTATTCCATTGATTAATCAATGATATATTTGGCATTTTTATCCTCCTGTCTAACATTTGCTTTCTATTTTACTTGTACCTTTGTGTTCTTCTCAATATCTATTTTCTTCCATTTTTGCACTAATATTTTTTCATTATTTATTTTATAAACAATAGTTATTCATACAATTAAAAATTTTATTGATGAAACTGGAGAGTACAACTTGCACCCTTGATTTACTATGGATGTAAGTCATACTTCTACAAGAAAATTTGTTTCTGAAAATTAGCCAGCCATTTGATATTAACTCTTATTATTTTGCTTTAATATGATTTTGTTTCCAGAAATTTTTTCACTTCACAAGTACTTTAACTCAGAATTTAACAACAATTGTCCAAAATCAATGATCTGCATTATCAGAGGTCAAATTTTCTTTTAGACTTCCTCCATAAACTGGGAAATAAAAAAAATTATTTTTCTAGAAAATGATCACATGATAAATGTCAGCAACACCAAGGCAAGAGAATAATAAAAACTAAGCCGAACAAAATGGGTTACTTTGAAATCCCAGCCTAGCTTATGTCCAATTCACTTCTGAAGTTTAAAATCATCTCTGCAAAGAAGATTAAGCAAGAGAAATCACACATTTAAAAGTTCTTATTTTAATTGGTCTCTCTATTTTATAAATTCCGAGCTCCTTAAGTCAATTTTTAAACTGTCCATATTTAAGTTCCCCTTCTCAACACCTAGCAAGGATTGGATATGGTTCGCTCAGTGAAGACTTTGCCAGTTCTACTGATTCAGCCAATGTTATATGATAGTAATCGGTTTCTTCTAAATTTCCCTAAAATAATTCGTATATTTACGAGGTAAATTTCTTGCAAATTTCTAAGTGCACATGCCTTCTTGAACAGCAATATCATGTATTTGTTAAAATTACTTGTGTGGGCATGTTTGAATTTATCTGGAATGAAAATGCCAAAATTTTGTAATCAAGAATATTAGCAAAGGGGTCCTCCTTCATTAGCTGTTGTTGTGATGGTGGTAGCAGTAAATGTTTGTAGCTATAATGTAACAACTAGCTCCTTATATTCTGAAGACTATTTATTTTGTAGTTAATAAAATGCAAACATTTCTTTCAAAATCTTAATGTGGCTGGAGACCACAAACTGTTAGAGTTCTAGGGTTAGGATCTCACAAAATCAACACCAAGATTTGAAGCTGACTTTTCCAACAAGTTGGGAACAAAAGGTTAAACATTTTAAATGTTAGCTTAAAGCTTGAGTATATCTGGATTTACATCAGGTGTTTATCTCTCTGCTCTTTCTCCTCACTGTGACAATTATCTCTATTGTTCTCACTATGAACTTTCAGAAAAATTGCCTAAAACTTTCAGTTAACTTATTATTTTTTAAAAAACTTATTTATAAATAAAATTTGTGTGCACTTTCAACTTTTAGTAAGTTATCCTGAAGATTTGATACATAAAATGTAACTGACATCTAAAATCAAATTAATAAAGTACTTATATCTTATCATATTACAAATTAACAGTGGCTTCCTATGGGAAAACAAAAATATTTCTTATAGTGGACTTGAAACTGCATTGATTGTGGAAGAGAATTCAATTTGCTTTGAAATGACATTTTTGCGTTTTATGTTTGTAAGTCAAAGTATATTTGAGTCACATAACATATGTATATATAACATAATATATATATACATATAACATAACATTTAACATAACTTGGTTATATGTTAAGCATTAATATAATAAGGCATATTTTTAGTTCTTAATAAAGTACCTAAAAAAACCCAGTTATTTTAAAAATAATTATCATGCTTCAACGATTTGATTTACTTGCTCGCTATAGGAATTGTTCAAGTTTTCCATAACCCTTATAAGTTTAATTTATTATTAATGAAAATGGCAACTAAAATCCATAAAACATCAGATATGACCAAATAATATATCTCATGAGATCTGATTTTAAAAAATAAAAGTGACTAGGTAATATCTTGGTAAAGAATTTTTTACTCACCCCATCCCCAGTTTATTTGTATTCTTACTACCACAATACAGTTCTATACATGTGCAGTATAAAACAGGACAGATGAGGGCGACGCGATAGTGGCTCAGTGGCAGAAATCTCACCTGCCGTGCCAGAGACCTGGGTTGGATTCCCAGTGCCTGTCCATGCAAAAAAATGAAAAAAAAAAAAAAAACAAGACTAATGACTATTAACAGATGTTACCTTCAAAGACAGGAAGAAGAAAAGTTTCTGCCCGGATGTTTGATCTAGAACTACAAATTTGTTGATTATTTTCATGGAAAAAATATTTGATCTGTCCATACATTAGCAAGTGAAATTGTTTCCATCACATCTTTCAGTAGCAGAGATGCTGAATATCAAAATTATGTAGAATTATGTTGTATTATTACCAGGCCCAATTTCACTAATTGTCCCATTTTCTTATCTAGATCAGTTATCCTGGTTTCTTCTAAAATCATTCAACTTGGAGCAAAAAATCTTGATCTTCTCTAGAGTAATGAGAAACTGAAAAATAACAGTTGTCTCTCAAAGCACCTGTCTAATTTTCCCTGTTCCAGTGAATCTCTGGAATCTCAAGGTAGGATTTGTATCAAATTCTGCATAAGTTTGTCTTTTGCATAATATATAGAATTATTTATTTTTTATTATTTTGGAATGAAGAAAAACCAGCTGATTCCCTAAACTCTTAAAAAATGTGTGACACATAGAATTTCCTTTTACTTCATCTTTTAGAGACTTGTGACACAGAAGAAACAGATTTGAACTCTGTTCTCCACGATAACAGATGAAGAGGTAAAATGTCCCTCTGTAAGTTTCCAAGTGTTTCTTAGAAGAAAGTTGAGTTTAATTTTTAGAATGCAGATTTGTCTAAGGAAACATGATTTTTTCTCTTATCTTCCAAACTATCTTTATCCTACAGTAATAAGATAGAAATATCTAATAGGCTATTATTAGGGATATTACACTGGTATTTTTTTAAAAAAACGACTTTTAATAGTCCATAATTATAACATTTGCCTAATCACGCTGCCTTGCTTTGCTTATTTGCTTTCAGAGGGACTAATCAAGGAAGGATGAATATTGTTCGGTTTATTGCATAATATATTTTATCACTCAGTACTTTTTTATAACTATGACTTAGATAAATACTATCTGTGTGCTATTTCTGAGCACCATCACATGTGTGTTAATCATTAAAGCCCTGAATTTACTTTTTTTTCTTTTTCTTTCTTTCTTTTTTTTTTTTGCATGGGCAGGCACTAACTCTGGTCTCTGGCTTGGCAGGTGAGAATTCTGCCATTGAGCCACTGTCTCACCGCACCATCCCCTGAATTCACTTTTGTGATTAGTAAAACTCATCCAAACAATGTATTAATCTCTCTCTTTCTCTTCTAATTACTCTCTTCTTGTTCTCTGGGGTGGTAGAAAAAAATCTGCATTTCAAGTATATGGAATCCAGACAGACTTGTTTGACTCTCCAGTCTCCAAATTATTAGATAAGAGTTACTGAACAAAATATGGCCCTTTATTTTCTCATCTGTGGAACCAGAAAATTGTTATGAATGGAAATGACAGAGGGTTATAGTATGCATTAACTAGCATGGTGCCTAAAAACAAATAATGCTTAATAAGTGGTAGATTCATCCATCACTCCGTGGTCATATTTCAAGCACCTAAAATTTTTATATCTCCTCCCTTTTATATATGTTGTAAGGCATGAAAGTTATAATAAATTATATAAAATATGATATGACAACTTAAAACTTATGGGCATTCAGTTATGGACATTCATTTCCCACACCATGAATCCCCCCAAAAAATTATGGAAAAGTTTTCACATTGAAAGACTTAACCTCTAGGGTTGTTCTGGAATAACAGACAGGCTTTCAGCTCATTGAAAATATGGTAATTTAAGATTATCAGTAGCAAGCCATCACTTAACCCTTTAAGACAACACTCTAAAAGTAAGTATAAGTTTTGCTGGAGTATGATTTTTGAAAAAAGTGGGAAAATGGTATAAGCAGAATTTTAAAAATTCAGTTTCCTTTATTCTATCATGGTGGGGAGTAAGGGAGGTATGCAAAAATCCAGACAGATAATGAAGAATTAAGAGACGTTCATGAAAATCATTTTCAAAGGAATGTGAGTTATACGCCACATTCAAATGAACATTTAAAAAGTTAATTTTAGAACCATAATAGATTTCTTAATATCTGTTTTTTTTTCTGCTTCATTATAACAACAGTAAAAGCCAGTAAATTGTTCAATTTTTGCCTTTAGTACTCACACGTAATGACCCAAATCCAAAAACCACAGATGTAATTGATGCTGTGTTAATCATTTCACAAAATACGTTCCACGTGACGGCAGTCCTATGCAAGGCCTCATTGAAATCAGCAACAGAGACAACAACAACAAAAAACAAGAACATGTTTGGCATCTAAAAAGTTTAGAAAATATAAGTTATTCTTCTCCACTGTAAGCATTACAACAGTAAGGGATCTGAGATGTCTGAAGCAAGTAAAACCATTCAAATTGGTGCCACCCATTGGCTATTTCAGTTAGCACATTCTTGGTTATTTTTACTCAAATAATGGACTAGTGACTTAAGTATTATCGCCTTAAAAATATTTTGGGGAGAATGCTGCTGGGCAGTCAATTTCCTATGATTTGTGCAAGTCAAGCAGGGGCATAGATGCAGAGAGAGTTACCATTTCTTTGAATTCTGGTCCTAGTTATGATTTCCTTTATATTGTTGCGGTTTTTCTTGAATCCATGAACTGGTGAATTTGGTTTCTAGACTTTCAATTTGCTCTAATAGTTTTAATACAAATATTCGTATGATTTATTATGGATAAAATGCACTACCTGTAAATCATTTAACAAGCCAACCCTAAAGTACAAGTGTGGAGATTTGTATGTTATGTTTTGAAACACCTGTAAGCAAGTCTACGGAGACTTATAAATGTGTTGAACCTCCAGGCCAACCCATAAAGTTAATGTTCAATAATTTCAAAAGCGCATTTTCCATTTGAGCCATTAGTATTTGCTGTTTATTTTCCGCTAGCACATTTAATCTGAGCATTTTAGTGTCTTTCAGCTCACCGTGTAATAATTCACATCATTCAAATACAGGCCCTCTAGTGTAGCGATGGTAAGATTACTTCCGACTGAACTATATTTTTGGTGAGGAGGAATGAATTGAAGTTTTAAAATCAGCATATCTGGGTTCAAGCAATTGCTTAGTCAGTTATCAATTAATAGTCTGAATTTTTCTTGCGAGTTAACGCTTTATATGATTCGGTATGTCATGAGTGTTCAATAAAGCCAAATATATAAAAATTCTTTCCAAATCACAAAATACTCTACAAATTTAAGTTTGCATTGTTATTATGGTTCCATATATGCATGATTTTTGGTGCTGTATGAGTATTTTGAAAGTAGTGCTGACTTTTCTGAGCAACATACTTTGCATATTCTATTGCCAAACTGAAGGGATAATAAATTTATCAACTAACAATGATTTAGAAAAGGAACTTGAGTGTGATTACAACACATTGCCCAGGACATACACTCTAGAAAACAGCCCTTTTCCATTCATAATTGTATTCTATCTGAGCCAAGCATAATGACATCGTTTAGAAAAACTCAATGAATTTCAGTTGAACTGAACTGTAGAAGGAATACAGACAGGCTTTGGAAATACTGTAATATTGGCAACTTTGATGGTGTAGCCATTGCTTTATGGAATTTTCCACATTCTTTTAAGCTCAAGTTGCCATTTCTTTTCTGCTTGCTGTAAGTCTCACTAAAGGAGCTAATAATGAGTTGAATGAATTCATCAATAAATCTTTTCTTTCCGATGTATTTGCATTTTTCAAGACAGCTCTTTATAGATGCTTTGTCCCTTTAAAGGAATTAACATGTATATGCATGTGAGAATTTTTGTGGGGAGCCAGAATATGTTGGAGAAGATAGATGATAAGAATCTTATCACTTTCTGGGGCAGTTTTCTCATCTCTATACATCTGCACTGTCCAGTACAGCAGCCAATTGTGGCTATTTAAACTTTTGGAAGTTTTGAAAATCAAATTAAATGTCAAAAACAGTTCTTCAGCTGCACTAGCCACAATTAAGAACTCAATAGCTACATGTTGCTAGTGGCTCCTGGATTGGATAGTGCTGATTATAGAAAATTTCTATCACCACAGAAATTTCTATTGGACATTTCTATTAGATAGTGCTAATCTAGCTAGAATGAAAAGGTAACAAATGCACATTATACAATTTCCAATCAGATGATAAAATTTTTTTTTCTATTTTTTTTTTTTTACATGGGCAGGCACCGGAAATCGAACCCGGGTCCTTGGGCATGGCAGGCAAGCATTCTTGCCTGCTGAGCCACCGTGGCCCGCCCAGATGATAAAATTTTAATATTTACAAACAACAACTTAGTTTTAAAAATTGTAATTGTTTAAATTTCTACTCATTTGTGTGACTGGAGAAAAAGAAGAGAAGAAAATGGGACATTTACCTGCATTATCATTATTAAATTATTGCATATAAAAATTATAGGCCCCATTTATCTTTGTCTGGATGGAGTCAAGTATGTGTTTTACAACTAAGTTTCCAATAAAAATTTCTAAAAATTGGAATAATTTATGTAAAAATGCCTAGAAGAACAATCAGTACAATGTTGACATACCTACAATAAACTCTTTCTCTGCTTCATTTTGAGGAAAGCAAAAATAAATTTAATGAAATCAACCTTATATATATAGCAGGCTATATAACCACTACTTTTTTCCTATTTTATTTTCTGTACAGAACCACATACATATTTTCATAATTCGTCATATAGTTGAATTTTTATTTAGAAAAAAGCAATGTAAGCCAATTGAAAAGATTATGTAATTTCTTTCTAATTTATTTCCTGCTTTACCCCACTTCCTTCTTATCAGAGATTTTTCTCTTCTAGTTCTATCATTTCTCTCCAACTATTGTCTACTGCTGTATAATCAAATTGCTTGCATAGTGCCATAATCAGCTAACTAAAGGCACTTTCATATTCAGAAATTTTCTCTACGAAATCCCACACACTGAGGTTGCACAGTAATTTCAATTTGACTGTTCATTGTGCCATTTAGGATGATTTTGGAGCTATTTTTTATTAATACGTACTTATCTGCTAACGTGGATAGGGGGCTTTTATTTGAAATTTGAAATAATGACTTTTTTTTAGCTTTTCTTGTTTATGTGAAAAAGTAAAAGATAAAAAATGAGCACAAATTATTCTCTTTTATGTGTGGTGCATTCATACTACACTCACAAGATATTTCAGTTTTTCATTTTTAATATGTTACAACATTGCCAAATTTGACATTTTCTTTTCTATTATTTTCTTCACCAGTGGCTTAATTGTCTTAGTGCCATTACAATGAATATAGTTTAAGAAAACGAGTCTGTTGAAATCATTGTCCAACATAGTTTTGCCAAACCTTTGAAAGGTTTATAATCTTAAATCCTTGAATTAATTTATGACTGCAGAATCAAAGTTTTTTTCGTGTGAACATTTGGTTATCATGTTTATCTTTCTCATCATCATTTCATTTATCTTTCACATCACTAATGTCTAACTTTCTACAATTGAAACTAATGTGGGTCATTGTAACATGCTACTTGTCAACACTATCCACTCAGGTTTTTCATCCCTTGTTATCATTTGTCTTCGTTCTTCAAGACAGTTCTTTATCTAAGCAGCTGTCTTCCACGTCTCTCCATGATGGTTGACCTTGTAGATTTAGTTTTCTATCTGGCCATTTAAGGAACGATTTGTATTGTAGGAAAATGGACCCAATTTTCTCTGACAACTGTATTATTTTATCAAGCAAAATGCTATCAGTTTTGTCAGGTGTGGTTGTCTTCCTGTGATCCAGGCTGATTTTCTTTAAACAACTCATCACTCTCTGAGTGCTGTTTTCTCAACTCTGATCAGCATTTCCTGTTATTTCTATGCCTGAAGTCACTGTGACAGGAGAAAATTCTCTTCCTAGTGAAAATGCTAGCTATTTCTCCAACAATGAATATATCGTATCACTTTATTTTTTATTTTACTTAGCTCTATCGTATGTTTGTAAGGTGATTAAAGGTAGGTAGAACATTTTCACACATACTATCTCATTTAAACCTATGCTTTTTACATGGGTTATAAGATAGAAAGATAAGGAAGACCTTTAGTCAGTTTTGTTAAAATAATTTTCAGGAAAATGTAAAATAATTTTCAGAGAAATATATACAAATGAGCACTTGTTAACATTTGTGTATAATCGTTTAATGAAGAGTCCAGGAAGGGAATAACACCAATCTGAGTGAACACAAAAATAAAGTAGAGGGTACACGGGTGATTCAGTGGTAGAAAACTTGCCTTCCATGCAGGAGACCTGGGTTTGATTCCCAGACCATGCACCCAAAATAAATAAATAAATAAGAAATATTGAAATGAAGATGTACATTGAGCCAAAGTGGATTTTGCCACAGGGTCTAGGAGAAAAGTTAACTGAATCCTTAGTAGAGAGGACAGAATCTGAATGCCTATCAGTTACCTACAATTTACCCTTTTAAAATTAGGTAACTGAACTGAAAGCCTGTGAAAGACAGAATCAGATACTTTAAAGTGTGTGCGGTAGAAAACACAGTTTTCCACTGCAGTTCAAAAGTTCTTTCTACAGATTTCATAAATGAAATAGAAATGTTTTATAATAATAACTTCTACTTGCATGCATATTGGTGTTAATCAAAACGATGGCTAATATATCATAAACTAAATTTTATCCTAAGATTTAGGGCCAATCCTGGATGCAGTAGCCTGTATTTTTTTAATGTGTTAATTTTACATTCACAGAATAGAAGTCAGATTGACAATGTTTCCAAGGGTAGAACTCCCTAAATGTTATGCTAAGGCATAATGTGTGCCGAATGGGTAACAGGTAGAGCATGAGTAATTGGCCCTCTTTGTTCCCATGGCATCTGGATGGAGTCAGAGACAGCTAGGGACAATGGGCGGGTCACTTCTAGTCACAAGCAATCTCATCTAGAATTCTTCAAAGAATGACCCAAAGGAGCCAAATCTGAGGTTGTACCACACAGACAGCAGGGGATGTTTGCAGTAGGAGAAATAAAAACTTGCTATTATGATCAACTGTGGCTAAGAATTTGCTCAATCCTGGCAGCTTTTTCAGAAGCCAGCTACTATACTGGCCACTATGTTTTATAAACAAGAGGACTGAGGAACTGTGGGAAGACCTGGGTTCGAGATTCCCAAGAAGAACAGTGAGTAACTCAAAGTGTAGGGAGTGTTGGGAAAGGAAGTGGGAACTATGGCGAGAAGAAAGTCAGTGGAGACTCCAAATCTGTGGCTATGGATATGGAATATTTCTCTTTCTGTGTAGTTAGGATACTTTTACATGGCATCCAATTGAGCCTCATGCTGACTTCTTTAATATGGCATAGATGTTACTCCCCATTAATTTTAAATCTTGGATTTGTGAAAAATTGATTTGATTCAAAAAACATTCACATTATCATAAAAAAATTCAACATGTCCTTTGTGTATAAAAAGAAAAGCTATACCATTTTTTTTTTGAAAAACAAACAAATCAAAATCTCAGAAACTTATTTTTCAGAAATAGAAAAACCAATAAGCAAATTTATCTGGCAGGGTAGGGTGCCCCGAATTGCTAAAAGTGTCTTGAGGAAAAAAAACGAAGATGGAGGTCTCACGCTGCTGGACTTTAAGGAATATTATGAAGCCACAGTGGTCAAAACAGCATGGTACTGGCATAAAGATAGATATATCGACCAATGGAATCGAATAGAGTGCTCAGATATAGACCCTCTCATCTATGGACATTTGATCTTTGATAAGGCAGTCAAGCCAACTCACCTGGGACAGAACAGTCTCTTCAATAAATGGTGCCTAGAGAACTGGATATCCATATGCAAAAGAATGAAAGAGGACCCATATCTCACACCCTATACAAAAGTTAACTCAAAATGGATCAAAGATCTAAACATTAGGTCTAAGACAATAAAACAGTTAGAGGAAAATGTAGGGAGATATCTTATGAATCTTACAATTGGAGGTGGTTTTATGGACCTTAAACCTAAAGCAAGAGCACTGAAGAAATAAATAAATAAATGGGAGTTCCTCAAAATTAAACACTTTTGTGCATCAAAGAACTTCATCAAGAAAGTAGAAAGACAGCTTACACAATGGGAGACAATATTTGGAAACGACATATCAGATAAAGGTCTAGTATCCAGAATTTATAAAGAGATTGTCCAACTCAACAACAAAAAGACAGCCAATCCAATTACAAAATGGGAAAAAGACTTGAACAGATACCTCTCAGAAGAGGAAATACAAATGGCCAAAAGGCACATGAAGAGATGCTCAATGTCCCTGGCCATTAGAGAAATGCAAATGAAAACCACAATGAGATATCATCTCACACCCACCAGAATGGCCATTATCAACAAAACAAAAAATGACAAGTGCTGGAGAGGATGTGGAGAAAGAGGCACACTTATTCACTGTTGGTGGGAATGTCAAATGGTGCAACGACTGTGGAAGGCAGTTTGGCGGTTCCTCAAAAAGCTGAATATAGAATTGCCATACGACCCAGCCATACCATTGCTAGGTATCTACTCAAAGGACTTAAGGGCAAAGACACAAATGGACATTTGCACACCAAGGTTTATAGCAGCATTATTTACAATTGCAAAGAGATGGAAACAGCCAAAATGTCCATCAACAGAAGAGTGGCTAAACAAACAGTGGTATATACATACGATGGAATATTATGCAGCTTTAAGACAGAATAAACTTATGAAGCATGTAATAACATGGATGGACCTAGAGAACACTATGCTGAGTGAGACTAGCCAAAAACTAAAGGACAAATACTGTATGGTCCCACTGATGTGAACCAACATTAGAGAATAAACTTGGAATATGTCATTCGTAACAGAGACCATCAGGAGTTAGAAATAGGGTAAGATAATGGGTAGTTGGAGCTGAAGGGATACAGACTGTGCAACAGGACTGGATACAAAAACTCAAAAATGGACAGCACAATACTGCCTAATTGTAATGTAATTATGTTAAAACACTGAATGAAGCTGAATCTGAGCTATAGTTTTTTTGTTTTTTTAATATTTTTTGTATTTTGTATTTTTATTTTTTGTCTATATTATCATTTTATTTCTTTTTCTGTTGTCTTGCTATTTCTTTTTCTAAATCGATGCAAATGTACTAAGAAACGATGATCATACATTTATGTGATGATATTAAGAATTACTGATTGCATATGTAGAATGGAATGATTTCTAAATGTTGTTAGTTAATTTTTTTTTAATTAATAAAAAAGAAAAGCTATAGACTGTGTAAATATAATTCAACTACTCTATATTGTGAAAATAAAGTTTCTTGTCAATGTGGATTTTTATCACTTGACTGATTGATATTCACTTGGCATCTAAAACTATTGTATCTCACTCTAAGTCAAATGGGGGTTTAATATGGACAGCCAGTTGCCATGAAAACCTATTACTTTTACTGTTACATACTATGGAATGGTAATGAAAAA
Source organism: Tamandua tetradactyla (assembly GCF_023851605.1). Taxonomy (NCBI): domain Eukaryota; kingdom Metazoa; phylum Chordata; class Mammalia; order Pilosa; family Myrmecophagidae; genus Tamandua; species Tamandua tetradactyla. The sequence continues at coordinate 79,123,649 of NC_135336.1, forward strand.
AATAGTCTATAGAATCTTGATTCTATGATTTAATGTCTGTTTGATCTTGGGCAAGACTTTAATATTTATAAAACTCAGATTTTTCATATGTACAACAGGGATAAGATAATGCTGCACGTAGGATTTGTTAAAAAAATGAATAAGTAATACACATAAAGTACAAGTGACACAAAGTTAAAACACACACAAAAAAGATTTGCTCTCTGAATTATGTGCCATTTCATTTACTTAGATGATTCCCAAAGCACGTAAGCTTCAGGGATTTAAGGAGAAGCTGACATTTCAGAGTCCTGTGACAGACAAAGGGTACTGTGTTTAAAATCTCTTGATAGTATGCTGTTACTCTTTGGTGAATAGTTGATATGAAGATTGACAAAATTAAGATTCAAAAAGCTTTTCGACAGTTATTTGGTGATCATAGGTATACTGTACACTGTGATTAAAAAAGACACTTGGGAATAAAGAGCAGAAATGTTTTTAATAAAACAAAAGGTAATGGATAGGATTGGTCAGTTACTATTGTTACTAAGCCCTTTGGTATAGGGAACTGACACATTTCTGAAAGCCCTTCACATCTAGCTTCCTTAAGATGGGCTTTTAAATCCTAAATTCTTCATGCCAAGACAGTGATGGATCATGGGAACCTCTAAATCACAGGTGGATCCAAGCCAAACTTGACCTATTCTTTTTACAAGATAGTGAGTAAGAACCCAGTTGTCAGTGAGTCATACAGGTTTTGTCAATAGGACATTTGCTTTAGGGTCTGTCTTTAATGCACTGAAAGATCCCCAAGCTTAGGGCCAAGGAGTGAAGTAAAAAGGTGATTACACAGATTATCTAGTGTGTGCAGTTTCCTAAATACTAGATAGACCTTGGATACCACCATTGATCAATTTTAATGGCATTTCTGAGCTCTATGATGACCTGGTATGAATCTGTAGTAGATTTTCCTGCAGAGCCCACAGGCATGGTACCTTGGAGATTACAAGAGTTTGTGACCAGAGGAGGATCTAAGATAGAGAGACACATATTACTGGGAGCAAGTTTGGTACCCAATGCCATACTGCAGGTTGAACAGATATCATCCAATATGTGTAGTGTTTCCCACAAGAGTTTTGTTCACAATTTTGCAACTTGGATCTTAAAGCCACAAATTAACCTATGAGTCTTTTAATTTGCAATCCTGTTTTCTATCGGAAGCCCCACCCAGAAACTTTTTCACTCAGAGGCCATTTTAAAACGTACCCCTGGCTATGAATATTTTGTTCTTGGTTGTCCATTATCCTCTTTAGTTTTATTTTTATACATATGTATGTTTTCTTTCTAAATTTGAGAAGTTATCTAGTGAGACATCAGGAGCATTTTAAGAAATACTGAGATTAAGGCTTTCTTGTTGGTTTAGTTGAGATATAATGGTTGAAGAAAGTTTGGATGTAGGAAAATATTTTAAGATTATGATAGTAAGTGTATGCATGTACCTGCCTCTAAAATATAAAATGTGGTATAAAATTCATTATATTTAGAAAATTTAAAGTCATTGAAAATAGCTCTATTTGGTAAGGTATAGACGCAAAGAAAAACTACTCAAGGTTCATGTTTTTAAATTGCAAATGTGAAGCAATATTAATTGAAGAAATAAAGTTTTTTTTATTATTCATTACTTTGGATTATTCATCTTCTATCTACACTGCACCTTGTCAGATTTTAAACAAAATTTTACTGAAAACTGAATTTTGGAGTGAATTCTTTTCTGCTGAAACAATTGAAGAGACGAATTAGCTATTTCTTGACAAACCATTTCATGTAGGTTTTCTGGGAAGCCTAATAAAACACAAAAGAAATGAAAGTGAGAAAAAGAAAAACTACTTTTAGTTTCTATATGATGACTTTGCAGTGCTAGAACCTCAGCTAATTCAGTGTTAATAACAGCTTCTAAATGAGATTTTTTTTTTCACATGGAAGAAGCTGGCGAAACTTTTCAAGGTGAAAAAAAAAAAAAAAGATCTATTTTTAAAGCAGGCCCTCACCATTTGTCCAGACATAAATAGTTCTAGGATTTCAGTTCTGAACATAATCACAAAAACTCAAGTCCTCATGAACAGCCATAGCTCATACAATCAGCAGTCACTAAACAGTCATACTTCCCCTAATGTTTTGCTGCCCACGGCAGCCACCTGTTCTGTCTGGGTGATCAAGAGTATGGGAGCATGAAAGGAAAACTTCCAAACAAAACCTGTGCATGAGGAATTGGATAACTGAATGCCATGTCTCTAAATCAGTATGTAGCGAACATACCACCTGAAAGTCGTGAGGGCTAAGGAACATGTCTTCACTAGGAATTTTGTGGCATATTTTGAAAAATGGGTAGAATGCACAAACACAATTTTCAACAGGATTTTAAAAATAGAAATGATCTAAATAACGTCTGAACTGTAGAGACATTTCCTTATGCTTGATGAAGGCAGCTCACAGTCTTTTGAAAGTTATTTTCATGTTTTCTTCTACTTTGTACAACAGTTAACCCAAGAAGAAGCTAATACATTTTAAAAAATGAAAGCTGAACATTTTATTGCTGCTTCTTGGTATCAAGTTATGGTGATGAAATATAATTGTTTTCAATATATTGCAACTGCTATCAGTAGTTCTTCTACATTTATTGCATACCCACTAAGAACTTAGGATTTTTTTCTAGTTATTGTTTAAGAAGATGACCTTTTTCATATTAGCTTTATTTTCAATGCTTTCAGTGCTTGAAGGACATATTCATACAGCAAATATTTAAATTAAACAATCTATAACTTTATTTTTAAGCAGTAATTTGATATTTTTATGGATGTAGATTTAAGTCTCAAATACGTAATCAAAAATACTTATGAATATATTGGGAAGAGTGCATGGTGTCTATTTGTTTTTCTTTTTTAAGAAAATCTTCAGTATTATAAAGAGAGACGCTCCATGAACCTGGCAGAATTATTGCATATGAGTCACAGAGGGTTGTGAAGGGTGAGGAAAATAAGAAGGTGGAGCTAGGTAAGTGGACTCTAGTTACATACACTAAATGGAAACTCATTAAGATTTAAATTAACACAGAATGTGCGTTGCAGGATATTAAGGGATTTGATATTCCTAATAATCAACAAAGAAATCTACTTCCTGTTATCTTGCCAACAAGGAAAGATATAAGTAGAGCCATGTATAAAACATTTCTGACTAGTCCCTACTACCCTTCTTTAGTTTATCAATACCATCTTAATATCATGCCCTTTTCGACCTATCATCTCTCCTCTCTCTCTTTCCTTTATCTTCATTTGTCAGAGCTGCTATGACAAATACGACACAATGGGTTGGCTTAAACAACTGGATTTTATTGTTTCATAGTTTCAGAGGCTAGAAGATTGCCTTTTGTCCCAGTATCATTCTGGTATTGGTTTGCCAGCTCGCTGCAAACCTTGAGGTTCCTCGGTTTATGCTCTGCCTCCGTCACGTGAAAATGTTCTTTCCTTTTTCCTTACTTTCTGGTTTCCACTGACCTCTGGCTTTCATAACTTCCTCTTCAAAATGCCTTCAATAATTCAGATCATGCTCTATCATCATTCAGGAGGGTTACACCTTAAAAAAAATCTTCAGGAGGTCCTATTTACAGGGTTTTCACATCCACAGGAATGCAGATTAAGATTGAGAAGATTTCTATTTTCTGGGGTACATAATCTCTCTCTCACTCTCTCTAAGTTGTCTTTTTACTTTCATCATGAAGTCCTTTGATCCACAAAAGTTTTTAATTTTGAGAAGTCCACTTTATTTTTTCTTTTGTCTTTTGTTTTTGATTTAACGTCTAAGAAACCATTGTTTAACACAAGGTCTTTGAGATACTTCTCTATATTTTCCACTAAGAGTTTTATAGTTTGCTTCTTATAGTTAGGTCTTTGTTCCATTTTGAGTTAAATTTTGTATATTGTGTAAAGTAAAGTTTCACTTTCATTTTTTTTTTTTTTTTTTTTTTTTTTTTTACATATAGGCATCCAATTTTCCCAGCACCTTTACTTGAAGAGATTATTCTTTCCTATTCAGTATACATGGCACCCTTGAGAAAAATCAATTGGTCAAAGATATGAAGTTATTCCTGAACTTTAAAATTGATTCCATTGGATAGCAGCAAGCAAAATATTTACATATACTAGATATCTTGATATAGAGTGTACATTTTTAAAAAATAAGTATTGCTCCTTCTGGATGGAAAAATACTTATCCAGATTAAAATTTCACATGGATAGTCCAACAGCTATTGTTATTTTTCTTTACATGCACAGTTAAGAAATAACATCCCAATATAGCTAAGATGTTATTTCTACCTAAATTGATTTATAAATTCAATATAATAGCAATTGAAATCTGACAACTTACTTTGCAGAAATTGAAAAACCAATGACCAAATTTATTTGGAAGAGCAGTGTGCTGGTTTGAATTTGTGGGCCCCAAAAAAGCCATATCCTTTAATCTTCATTCAGTATTGCTGGGTGGGAGTTTTTTTAGTTATCTATGGAGGAGTGACCCACCCAATTGTGGGTGGTAACTTTAGAGTAGATGATTTCCATAAAGGTGTGCCTCCACCCATTCAAGGTAGGTTTGCTTACTGGAGCCCTTTAAAAGAGAACCGTTTTGGAAAGAGCTAGCGCCTTCACAGCCAAAGACCTTTGGAAATGAAGAAGAAAAACATCCGTGGGAGAGCTTCATGAAATAAGAAGCCGGGAGCGAAAGCTAGCAGAAGGCACCATGTTCACCATGTGCCTTTCCTGTTGAGAGAGAAACCCTGTATATCATTGGCCTTCTTGAACCAAGATATCCTTCACTAGATGCCTTAGAATGGACATTTATATGACCTTGCTTTAATTGGGACATTGTTTCAGCTTTAGAACTGTAAACTTGCAACTTAATAAATTCTCTCTTTTAAAAGCTGCTCTGTTTCTGGTATATTGCATTCTAACATCTAGCAAACTAGAACAGGCAAGATGTCCCAAATAGCTAAACATATCTTGAGAAAGAAAAAATGAAGTGGGAAGTCTCACACTGCATGACTTTAAAGCATATTATGACGCTATTGCGGACAAAACAGCATGGTACTGGCATAAAGATAGATATAACTGACCAATGGAATAAAAAAATTGAGCATTCAGAAATAGACCTTCTCATCTATGGAAAATTGATCTTTGATAAGGCAGTCAAGCCTACCTACCCGGTACAGAGTAGCTTTCTCAACAACTGGTGTTTGGAAAACAGGCTATCCGTATGGAACAGGAAGATCCATATCTCACTGCTTGTACAAAAATTAATTCAAAATGGATCAAAGGCCTGAACATTAGAGTTAAGACCATAAAACTTTTGGAAGAAAATGTAGGGAAATAGCTTATAAATCTTGTAATAACATGTGGTTTCCTAGACCTTACATCCAAAGCATGAGCATTAAAAAAAGAAATAGATCAATGAAATCGTCTCAAAATTAAACACTTTTATGAACCATAGAACTTTGTCAGGAGAGTAAAAATGCAGCTGTGCAATTAGAGACAATATTTGGAAACCAGATATAAGATAACAGTTTAGCATCCAGAATATATAAAGAGATTATTCAACTCAACAACAAAAAGAAAAACAACCCAATTTAAAAATGGGCAAAAGACATGAACAGACACTGTTCAGAAGAGGAAATACAAATGGCTAAAAGGCACATGATAAGATGCTCAATTTCACTGGCTATTAGGGAAATACAAATCAAAAACACAATAAGAAATCATCTCACACCCACTAGAATGGCCATTATCAAACAACAACAACAACAACAAAAAAATACAAAACAAAAAGAAGTACACTTATCCACTGTTGAAGAAAATGTAAAATGGTACAACCACTCTGGAAAGGAGTTTGCTGATTCCTTGGGATGCTAAGTATAGAATTGCTATATGATCCACCATTACTACATGTATATCCAGAGGAACTGAAGGAAAGTACACAAATTGACATTTGCACAGCAATGTTTATAGCAGCATAATTTACGATTGCCAAGAGTTGGAAACAGCCCAAATGTCCATTAACAGACAACTGTCTAAACAAGCTGAATGTGAGTGTGGCTGGGGTATGTATGAAACCAGAAAGAAAGACAGAGGATAAAGAATGAGACTGTATAATTTAGGAATGCAAATTCCTAAAATAATCTAAAATGATTTAGAGTGGACAATGAGGATGATTAAATGTCCAAGTTTAAAAACAGTTTTGCATGAAAGAGAGCAAGTGAATGTCAACATTGCAAGGGGTTGGAATTGGATGGTATACAGGAAATGCTACAATCAATGCAAACTAGGATCTATAGTCAATAAATAACATTGTAATATGCTTCCACTAAGTGTAACAGAGGCATTGTGTGCAAAACTAAATGTCAATAAGCAGGGGGCATGTGGGTGGGGTATGGATTCTATATGGAAGAAAAGGAAATGTCTTCATATAGGTTATGGTGGCGAAAGTTGGATCGTATAATGTTTGCATAAAATTGGTTAAAAATGAACAGAGAGAAACAAGTGCTAAAGAAAATGTGGAAAAACAGATGGACCTATTTACTGTTGATAGGGAAGTTGAAAGGTGCATTCCCTCTGGAGGACCGGGTGGTGGTTCTACAGGAGGCTATGGGTGGGGTTGTCATATGATCCTGCAACCCTGTTGCTAATTATATACCTAGAGGAACTGAGTGGGGATAAGAAAGGACATTTGCACACTGATGTTTATGGTGGGAGTGTTTGTGATTTGCCATGGATGGTGATGACCTAAGACAGAGGGACAGAAAGGGGAACTGTGGTGTTTCCTTACGATGGACTACTGAGTGGCCGCAAGAAGGAATGAAGTAAGACATGCAACTAGGTGATTGCACATTACGGACAGTATGTTGAATGAAATGGCAAAAAAAAAATGACAAATAATATCATGCTTCACTCATATTGACTAACTAAAATAAACAAACTCAGAGAATTGAAGCTGAGGGCATAGGTTATTAGATTGTGGCCCATTGTAGAGAGCCCTATATTGTTAGATTTTCCACCAGTTACATGCTTTCAGAAGTTGTAACTGATATTTCTAAATTCTGATGTACTGAGCTATTTGTGTATATCCTGGTTGTTCCCTGAAACTATGGGTATTTATATGACACCTGAGACTCAGAGTTAGAGTACTAAAGCTATGAAAGTCAGCATGACCCCCCTCAGCAACTATTTAAAAAGCTGAAAAGTGATTAGACTTCTTCTAGAGATATGAAGGAAGCTGATTTCGATAGGACTAATGTAAATCAGAATACTGGGCAAAGGATGACATGGCCCATATTTTCAAACTTCAATTTCTGTGTGGAGATCAAAGGTAGAGATGTTTATTTGGTGCAAAATTTATACTTTGGGTAGCACATCTAATTTAACTTTGTGGTCAGTTTACTTGAACACCATAATGCACGGAATCTTGAATAGGGTGTGAGATCTTGAAGGATTGTAAAGGTTAGTGTGATGCCTTGATGTAGGCCCGAGTAATTTAGGCAGAGAATATAAAAGTATTTTCAAGTCCCCTTGGCAGACAGGGGAGAAAAGAGGAAATATTCAACTTCCCCATCTGGGGAATTCCTGATATTCTGGCAGGCAGTGAGGGCAAACAAATCCATAGGCTAAGCTCTCGATCTTGCGGCTTGCCCCTATGAAACTTAAACCTGCAAAGGAGAAGTTAAGTCTACTTATAATTTTGCCTAAGAGTCACCCCCAGAGAACCTCTTTGGTTGCTTACTTATGACCTCTGTCTCTAAGCCAACTTGGCAGGTGAACTCACTGCATCCCTCCTACACGGAACATGACTCCCAGAGGTATAAATCTCCCTGGCAGGAGTATCATATGCTCTTTTATTCAGGCTATGGACAGCCGAGTTAAAAAAAAAAAGATAGATAAATAAATAATAGGGGGACAAAGGTAAATATTAGGTAAATTGAAATACTGTGGGTCAATTGGGACAATGAGAGGGAGGGGAAAAGGGTATGAGATGTATGAGGGTTTTTTTGTTTGTTTGTTTATTTTTATTCTTTATATGGAGTGATGCAGATGTTTTAAAAATGATCATGGTGCAGAACATACAATAATGTGATGATATTTTGAGTCATTGATTGTATAATATGATTGGACTGTATGTTGGTGAATTTTTCACAATAAAATACTAAAATACAAAAGAATATCCCATTCTCCCCAATATCTCCTTTTTCTAATTGATAATGACCAAAACAGTTCTAAATTGTGAACCGAGAGAAATGAAAATATTCTTAAATGGGAAACTAAAGATCTAAACTACTATTAAGTGAAATAATTGAAATCTAAGTTTTTCTTGATAGCAGGTTCTCTTACAGTAGTGACAAAAGACAGTGCTTCTGAGGAAGGGGGACATCGGCAGAAATTCACCTTGCCCCTGGGAAAAACTGGTGACAGTAAAAGAAAGCTGTTAGTAATTAGCATAAATTTTATCAATGACAGAGCAACTAGAAGCTAAAATGAATTTATTAAAAGAGTAAGAGCATTGTAATTTTATAAAAGTATTATAATTAGGACAAAAGTAGAAAAAATTGATTTTTGAAAAATGTATTCATATAATATTATATTGTTTAAAAATCACTTGCAATTTTTTTTTTTTTTTTTGCATGGGCAGGCACCAGAAATTGAACCCCGGTCTCTGGCATGACACTTGAGAATTCTGCTGCTGAGCCACCGTTGCACCCCCCTAAAATTATTTTTAAATGAGGATTTAACATCAGTAATTAAAACTTATTCAGGAATACTGAATAATGATTTCAAAAAGAGGTTCTGAGAGTTTCATATCTGGATTAGTGGCAAATGAGCCAGGGTTATTTTTTTTCCTCCACCACTATGAAACACACAATCCATTTGTTCCGACAGAAAATACCAAAATGGAGAAAAAAATGAAGAGCATTAAACACTAATGGCAAATACATATCGTTTTCATATTGCAAGGCATTAAAATTATTTTAAAACCAGAAATGCATGAGCACTTTTGAAAAGCTATAAAAGGGAATTTAGAAATTTTATTTGTTGTTCAAAGGCTGAGACTCCAGATGAATGGATGGTAGCCAGCAAGCATCAACCCCAAAACGAGCTCTCACCGTCTTTTCTGTTGTACTTGTCTCAAAGAGACCGCCTCTTTCACTAAATGGGTGAAATGTTGGAGTCTGTATTCTGTTATCACTAAATACCCAGATAAAAACTGAATTGCGGGCGGGCAACAGCGGCTCAGTGGCAGAGTTCTTGCCTGCGATGCCGGAGACCTGGATTCACTCCCCAGTGCCTGCCCATGTGAAAAAAAAAAATAAATAAATAAATAAATAAAATGAATCCCCTTGCTTTTAGATGTTGTTTTTAAATGTATTAATTTAGGTATTATCATTATTATTATTTATTTGAAGGTATTATTATGCTATTTATTATTATATAAAATGTATATATTATATTGTTATTTATTAGGTATTATTATTATTTAGGTATTATTTTTACATGTATTAACTTCAGGGTTGAGGGGGTCTGGGTGGTGAGGAGGATGGAATGTAAAAGGGACTCAGAGAAGTGTTTCATCACTTGTAGAACAATAAAGTAAAATGATAGACTGTGAACACTACAAACTAGTATGTTTATGTAGTTGGGGGGTGGATAGAGAAGGATGGGACTCGTGTCCCAAGCACATTGAAATTAAAATATAAAGGATTCTATGTTATCCCTGATATTTTACTTTCTCTTTCAAAATTCCATGTTGTTTTACAAATTGCACCTACCTTTGCATTCTATGAGAAACATTCAAAGTACTTTAAGAAATTAAAGTGTTAATTGTTGAAAACGTATGCTGCAGTTTATAAATTTCAATCATTTAAGCTTTTTGTTGTGTTCTTCCATTTCTTAGGTATGCTGCGCTCTCTGAAATTAGCCTAAATCTTAAGAGTAAGATGACTGATGATGTCATTTTATCTCCCAAGGAAAGGTTAGGTACCTTGAGCGCCCCCTGGTGCCTACCTCGTCACTTTTGCGGTTGCTAAAAGGTATAGAAAAAAAAAAAGATCAAAGCTTTAAACGTTAACTTCTATAAAAGATGTTATCAAAAAAATAACAAAACTATCTTACATGTTTATATTGCCTTCCAGAAGAAGTGAGTATGAATTTTAAATTAAGTTGAAACAAGGAAATGAACACACTTAACTTAGTCTTTTATTGTCCAGAGAATGTTGTTTACTGGAAATGAGGTTAAGGCAATGCAGTTTAGGCACAGCCCTTAGTAATTGCGCCATTCACATCGGTAACCTCTATAGAAAAATGTTTGCTACTGAAAGAATCACTGCTTAAATTTGTATATGATAGTTCAGCTCTTTAGTATAATTTCAAATATTTTAATTAAAAAGTATTTACCCCCCAAAATTCACCATGCTTAACCACAATAATACTTGCACATTAAAAAAAAAAAAAAAGGCAGAGAATGCTAGATAAAATTCACAAGTTTTTACTTCTCTCTCTCTTTTTTTTTTACATGGTAAGAGGCACCGGGAATTGAACAACCCAGGTCTCGGGCACGGCAGGTGAGAACTCTGCCACTGAGCCACTGTTGCCTGCCTAATTCTTATTTTATAAACCTTACTTAAGTATGTTATGTGATTTAAGATAGGGTAACAAAGAGGAGAGCTGAAAGTTTATAATCGTATGGAAGACAATGAATTTCCTGATATTTTTACCCTGCTTACTTCATTAAACTGGTGTGACTGAGTACTTGTAAATCAACTTGGCTTTGTTACATTTATGTTGTGGAATTAGTTCTGAGCATTTCAACAGGCATTGCTATGACAAGCCTTATGCACAGAAATACATTTTGCTCAATATTTATTTCTGTTAATTTCTGTAGTGTCATGTAGAAGAATATGAAGTTTTATTCCTTTCATTGTTTCTATAAAGCATACTCCTATACATTTAATTTTCTAGAAATGCATATAGATCATCTATAATTGTCAGTGTCAAGAGCACTTTGTTGAGTCTCTCCTCCCTTCTCTGTCTCTCACATTTTCTCTCTTCATACATATACATATGTATTATCTCTCTGTGTTATATGTGTATTTAACCAGGGATCTTATTTCATATATGATTATCATCCATGTAGTATTGCTTTGAAAACATGCCATCAAAATTATACAAATTTACAATGAGTAAATATAATTCTCTAGGTACATTTTGCAAAATCAGGCCTACATTTAATCCAACCCCACAGTGGAAAGTAAATTTATGGAAAAGTTAAAAATAAAACCAGGAAAACAAAATTGGACAATGACAAGGTTAATAATGAAGCAATCAAGGAAATACATTTGGGTTACTTGACCCAGAGGCAAGTCAAACTACCACAGAGGTAGTTAATAATGGTTCATTTATCTATAAATTTTAAAAATATGTTCTGCATGCCTATGGCATTAGTTGCTTAATGGTTCTTTAAAATATATCTAATTCATCACATGGTGATGGAAAGAAGGAATGAAACATTCACTTTATTTCTCAAGTAAGAAAATAAAACAGAAGAAAGACATAGTTTGGAAAAAAATCAAACACATTTGTCAGTATAGGGGTTTGAGCAGTGGCTTAACCTCCTTTGGTATAATAAAAGCTGGAAAGACAGATCAAATGAGAACTCCCACTGGGTGAGAGCAGATATGAAAAGAAATGCAGGACCTGCACAGATTGAGAACATTTCAAGATCTGGCAAGAACGGGAAGGTAACAGTTGGCAATGGTGACAGCCTGTCAACATCAAAGAGTTCAGTAACAGGTGTGTATCCTGCCAGCAAGGTGGGAAAGGGTGATGACAGATCATTTAAGAAACCCAGACTTCCTATTAGCCTTCAGCCAAAACAACAACCAGAGGAAACCTGTGAATATTACAGTAATTAGAGAAATCTTGTTTGCTTCTTTCTTTGTTTTGGTTCACAGATATTAATTTCCTAGACATGAGATCAAAATTTAGGGCCAAGAATTTAGTTTCCTAGTGTTTTATTGAGATATGATGGGGTGAATTTCTATATTTATAGTACAATGAGTACAAAATATACTCATTGATCAATTTCTACCACTGGTTTAGACAAATAAACCTTAGATAGTTTAAAATAAATTCCATCTAAATTCAGGAGAATAAACTAAAATAGTACTTCTTTGCAACTTTACCAGTCTTTCAATTATTTCAACAAACAGATCACTCTCTATAAGCACAGAGCAGAGAAATCTATTTGGGCTTTTTTCCTTCTAACAAACAGATGTCCAACAAAAAGAATTCTTTCCCAGCAATTTATGTGACATTTATTAGAAAATATCTACTAACGTTTGCCTCTGGGTCTAAATGAAATAGCTTTTGTTCTGGAACCCTGTTCCATGAGCGCCATAATTTGCAAGAATTTAAGAATACTAACTTCGCTAAATATATATGTTAAGTTGGCACCATCAATATCCCTTATATTGTGCCCTGTGTAATAATGACAAAAACAACGTGCACATTTAACTTTCTTTCTTATGTGCTGAGCAGATTAGAACCAAATTTGCAAATAGATTGTAATTATTTTTCTGATTTTTGTATTATTTCTGCTATTATATATATATATATATATATATATATATATACATATATATACATATATATGTGTATGTATGTTTGTTCTAGTTTGCTAGCTGCCGGAATGCAATATACCAGAAGCAGAATGGCTTTAAAAAGGGGAATTTAATAAGTTGCTAGTTTACAGTTCTAAGGCCGAGAAAATGTCCAATTAAAACAAGTCTATAGAACTGTCCAATCAAAGACATCCAGGGAACAATACCTTGGTTCAAGGAGGCCGATGATATTCAGGGTTTCTCTCTCATCTGGAAGGGCACATAGTGAGCAAGGCATCATCTGCTAGCTTTCTCTCCTGGCTTCCTGTTTCATGAAACTCCCAGGGAGGTATTTTCCTTCTTCATCCCCAAAGATCTCTGGCTTGTGGACTCTCGTGGTTATGTCATTCTTCTCTGGCTCTCTCTGAATCACGCTCTTTTTCCAAAATGTTTCCTCTTTTATAGGACTTCAGAAACTAATCAAGAACCACCCGAATGGGTGGAGACATGTTGTCACCTAATCCAGTTTAACAACCACTCGTGATTTAAATCACATGTCCAGGGAGATGATCTGATTACAGTTTCAAACATACAGTGCTGAATAAGGATTAGAAGAAATGGCTGCCTTTACAGAATGGGATTAGAATTAAAACATGGCTTTTCTAGGGTCCATACATCATTTCAAAGTAGCACAATATTTAATTGTCCTATTTGTATATTATAATAAGTTTAAAATTTTCCTTTATTTGTAGGAAAAACATGTTCTTTATTTAATAGAGTGAAAAAAATAAGATTTTCTCAATTTCAAGATCAACAATGGATTAAAGTCAAGAATTTTTGGAAAACAAAAAGAAAAGAAAAAATAATTGCTAAACTAAATGTATAAATCTATTGATGTAAGACAAATGTTTTTATGAGAAAAATGAAAATGTAAAATAATATGAATCTTATTATTAGGGCACAACTTATTATTAGGGTACAATGTATTGTAAACAAATGTAGTTCAGTAAACTGTCTAGAAGAAAAGTAATTTGCAGAAATCTTCAGTCTAGTTTTTGTTTACATGTTTATTTTGAAGAAAAAAGTTCACAACTTTCCCTTTGCATATATGCAAATATCTTATCCTCAATGATTTTCTTTTTTTAAATTTTTTTTTGTATGCTGTATGATGGGGTCATATTTCATTCTTTTTCCATGTGAGTGACCCATTATTGCAGCACCATTTGTTGAATTTTGTTTGTTTGTTTTGTTGGTTTCTTTGTTCGTTTGGGAAGCTCCTGGGCTGGGAATCAAACCGTGGTCTTCCACGTGGCAGGCAAGAATTCTTCTACTGAACTACCCTGGCACCCCTTTAAATTTGTTTTTTACTCTTCCGTTCTTCAGATGTGAAACACCACACTGGTTAGATTTCAAGATCATTCAATATGTTGATTCTTAGAAACTTAAATAAGTAAATTCCAGGTTAAAATTATATTTTTCAAACAGTTTCTTATTTCCAAATATCTGGTAGATATAAAGTGAATGCCTTCTACTAAATTGCAAACATACACATACACAGAAAAATAATTGGAGGAGATAAGAAATATATTCATATGGTTATATATGTATATTAATCAGTAGATACCTTCTACTAACATTTCATAATTATGTCACATCAAGATGGACAATTTATTTGCCATATTGATAATGCAGGAAATCTTCCTTAAAGAAATAAAATATATGCAAAAGTGATTTGGTGTATTTGAAAGAATCCACAAAGCGTTTGATTAAGATTTGGGAAAATTTGACTCTAAAGCAAAACAAAACAGTACCTGAACTTGTGCCAATCCTTAAAATATGCCCAACCAAGACGGAAGTTTAAAGTTCCTTAGCAAACAATATCATAATTTATTGTTGCTTTTAAGGAGCCCTGTTTACAAAAACAAGAGGAATATCTATTTCTCCTTTGAGAGTGCAGTGTATTTCCTTAGACAGATAGACAGACAGACAGAGAGAGAGTTTTCCTAAGTAAGAGGTGTTTGTTTTTTAGGTAAACCAGTGAGAAAATAATTTCCAGACCTCTCTAGTGGGGAGGACAAACCAGAGTTGTATGTCTACTTTAATTCTCCCTCTTCCAATGACTCCAGTCACCACTTCCCTTTCTACAGGGAAAGAGCACATGGAGGAGCTCCTTTTAGCATCCACACAGAAACTTGAAATAGTCAAGCTGATAAGACATCATAAGAGATGGGAGAAAGACAGGGAGAACACACTGAGAAATTTGACAGTAGAAAAGAACGCTTGCAATGAATATATATATATATATATATATATATATATATATATAACCATTCCGTTAGATACAGCTTAGTAAGCTAGGATTCTAAATTGTTGTTCCAGTCATTTGAAATCTACCTGATGCTGCCATTAACAATTCCATGTGCCTGGATGCGTGTTTTGCATGTGTTTGAACTGGAGAAGAAAGTTAGGGAACTAGGTCCTCAGGTAAGAAAAGGTAAGAAAAGAAAAGCCAGTCATCATGCAGATGATCCTAGTAAGATAGGACAGGATTGTTTGCCTTCACGCTTGGCTACCATACTAAGTCAGTACCAGTCATCGCAACAAAGGAAAGACAAGAGTGGAAGACATCTATCTAAAAGTACTACTCTAATCCTCAGGTATGAGAAGCAAAAAGCATGTTTCACTGACTGGTAGGGTAAGAGCACATGCTGGGCATAGAGGAGCTCATGGGAAGTGAAGAGTTGGACCATGCCCTTGTCAATTATATTCAATAGTGCTTCTTCTTTGCTCCTCAGACAAAGAAAGCACAAAATTATGAAGTTAAAACACAACATTAGTCACATTTTTACCTCTTGTCTTCATGAGAATATTTCCTTTCATTTCTGGTTTAAAGTATTGTATTATGTTATTTTATTTAGTCAAAAAATGTTGCTTTTTATCAGACATAAACACATTTCAAAGTAGAAATAAACATTTTAATATGAATCATGTTGTGGATTTTCTCTCTGACTTAAGAAAAGAAAGAGTGCAAAAAATAAAATAAGGAGTGTTAAGTTTAAGAAATCCTCAGGTACTAATCAAGTGCAGGCATTCCAATTTAGAGCAGGGCGTGCTTATCTACAGCATGTGGACATAGTACAGAGGGAAAAATATAGACATTATGAATTATTCTAATTATTTCTTTTTACAAAGGGGCATATGAAATGGTTCAGTAAGATGTGCAAGGAAAAGGAATGGTAAACCATAATGCATTTTTTCCTAGGTAGATAAAACCTTTCTTCCATGTAATCTTTAAAAGTCATATATTTAATAATCTTTCCTCCATGCAATATTAAAGCATGTATAACTATGCAAATATCTGTAGTCTAGAAATCAGCACAGATTTTTTCAGGATAACTTTTTCATGCATAGCAAAGAACACATAAGGAATAACTTTCAGAATGTATTGTAACCAAAATTTTAAAATTATATTATTTCATTTGCATCATGGTTAAAAAAATACATTGATCATAAGAAAAGAGATTTCCTAACATAAAGCTGAATCCAGTGACCAATAATAGCAGTACATTAATTTCTGAACTTAACAGTGGTATAATAGTATATGTTTAACCTACACTTTATTATGATTAAGTTCATGTATCAACTTGGCAGGTTAGGGTGTCCAGTGTGGTCAAGCAAGTGCTGGCAAGACCATTACTATGTGGATATTTCATGGACTTAAATAATCAGTAATTTAATAGCATCTATAGCTGATTGCATTTACAATGTAGCATGTATAACTTGCCTTCTACAATGAAAGAAATCTCATCTGCTCAGTTGAAGGCCTTAAAAGGAGAAGCGATGACTTCGGCAGTCAGAAGGGAAACTTTACCTCTCTACTTCAGGCAGCCAACTTCTCCTTGGGAATTCATCGAAACTGTCTTTGGAGTTTCCAGCTTGTGGTCTGCCATACGGAATTTGAACTTACCCATTCCCACAGTTGCATGAGTCAATTCCTATTAAAAAATCTATCTCTATATAACATATAAATATGTATATATAATACATTACGTGTGTGTGTGTGTGTGTGTGTGTAAACTGCCAGTTCTATTTCCCTAGAGAACACTGACTAAGGCAGATTTTGGTACCTGGATAATGGGATACTGCTATTGCAAATACAAAAAACTGTGGAAATGGCTTTGGAATTGGGAAATGAGAAGAGGCTGGAAGAACTGTGAGATACTTGATACAAAAAGCTTAAATTGCTTTGAAGAGACTGTTGCTAGATATGGACACTAAAGGTACTTCTGATGAGACCTTAGAAGGAAATGGCAAATGTGTAATTGGAAACTGGAAGAAAAGATCCATATATATATATATGGATATATATACAATATATATATATATATATATATATATATATATATATATATATATATTGTTTGTTTGTTTTGTTTTGTTTTTGCATGGGCAGACACCAGGAATTGAATCTCGGTCTCTGGCATAGCAGGCAAGAATTCTGCCTGCTAAGCCTCCATGGCCTGCCTGAGATCCACATTTTAAAGTGTCAGAGAACTTGGCAAAATTCAGTTCTGATGGAAGGCAGAACTTGAAAGCAATATATTTAGATATTTAAATAAGGATATTTCCAAGTAAGTAGGGAAATTGCAGACTGGTTTCTCATTGTAGCCTAGGGTAAAACGAGAGAGGAAAAAGATCAGCTGAGAACTGAACTGGGTACAGAGAAACCAAAATTTAAAGATTTGGAAAAGTCTGAGCTTACCCAGAGCTGGACTACATGTGAGGGTTTAACATGGAGTCAGTCAGCAATTTTCTGGAAATTAGAATTTAAATGCAGTTATGTGGGAATAACCTATAGGCAGTTCTTCCGTCTGATGGTTTGGACACTTGTGAACTACATGCAAAGCCAACAAGTTTTTTTGGTGAGACTTGTATGAATAGGACCACTGACAAATCAACTAAAAGAGACAGAGAAGGGAAAACTTGAAGGAAAAACGATTTTCTGGTTAGAACCATGACATCTTGGTCCGAACCAAAGGCACCTGCTAAGGCCAGCAAAGCAGGTCACCCATGTATGTGGAAAGGGAAGTCTGCTCTTGCTTTTGGACTGGGTGGGTCTTATGCCTTATTATTCAGGAAGAGTGCTACCATCTCCAGTTCTAGGATAGGATGGACCCTGTGCCCTGGAGTATTCAGAGAGCCTGGCCACCATCCCTATGCTTGGAGAGGGTGAACCTTTCAGCTCTGTGTTTGGGAAGAAAATTGCCACTGTGCAAGCACTTGGAATTGATGAGGCAGCCATTCCATCAGGACTGGAGGACAAAATATCGTCCCATAGATGACTCTTAGATTTTGAAAACTAATGGAGTTTTCACCACTGGGTTTCAGGACTATTTGGGATCTGTGACCCTTGTTTTCCTTCCAATTTCTCTTTTTGGGATGGAAATGCTTATCCTATGCCTGTACCTCCATTGTATGTTGGAAGCAGATAACATGTTCTCTAGGTTTCACAGGTTCAGAGACAGAAGGAAACTGTGCCCAGGGCCAACCCTACCCATAACCAATGTTTATGAGACTCTGAATTAACATTGTTTATGAAAAGACTTGAGACTTTTGGGATACTGAGATGGAATTAATGCATTTTTCATGTAAAAATAACATGTCTTGGGCTGTATGACTGGCTCAGTGGCAGAATTCTTGCTGCCATGTTGGAGACCTGGGTTCAATTCCCAGAGCCTTCTCATGCAAATAACAATAATGATAATAAAAAAATAACATGTAATTTTAAGGTCCAGAAGGTGGAATGTGATGGATTGAAGTGGTATGTATCCAAGATAAGCATGTTCTTAAATCGAATCCATTCCTGTGGGTGTGAACCCTTTGTAAGTAGGACCTTTTGATTAGGTTACTTCAATTAAAATAGTGCCCAGCCCAATCAAGATGGATCATAATCCTATTGCTGGAGTTCACTTATAAGTGGGAAGAAATTTATACAGCATGAGAGGAAGGCAGATGAGGCAGCCAGAAGCTGAACACCAACGATACCCAAAAAAGAAGGGAGAGATGAGGACATGTCACATATGCCTTGCCATATGACAGAGTAAGCAAGGATCACCAGCAGCCAGCCTCAGAATGCCACAGTCTTTGTAGAGAAAGAGTTGCCTTGAAAATGCCCTGATTTAGTCTTTTTTTTAGTCTCAAAACTATAAGAATAAAAGTGCCCATTGTTTAAGTAGAACAATTGCATTGATATTTGCTTGAGCTTCCATGAAGACTAAAGCACACCTACTTAATGAAATATAATTATGAACAGAAAGAAAATTGTACTTTTTATATGTTGTATGTGACATATCAATTTCAGCTCAGAGCTTATGTCAATGGTAGAACTATGTTTTATACCTTTTGGTGAGACAAGGGCCAGCACAGTGAAAAGGACACCACTCAATATATATGCACGACTCTGGGCATGTCACCATATCTCTGAGCTTTAATTTGAAGCTTAAGGGCTTAGCTCACTTCTGCTGAATGGCTTTGCAGCTATAGAATCCTATGATCCCAAGATAATACTCTTTATGTACTTTCATTGGCTGGATCGTTTAAGAAGTCAGCATATGGCACATGAATTGTCCAGAAGGCTACATCTGCTTTGTGAGCCTCCATGCCAACCTTTACAGAGAACATACCAAAACAGTGTGGCAATCAAACCATGCTCTTTCCCTCTTTTTTATACTTCATTCACTGCAGAATTCATTGCTTTGTTCTTGTCTGTTATAGATAGAAAATAAACTCACGAGACATATAGAACTTTGTTAAAGGACAGATTGACTCCAAGTTTGGCACATTCTTTGTAATGCTTGTTTATTTCCCAATAATTCCCAGAGATAAAAATAACAATTACACTGCTTAAAGGTCCATTTTGCCATTATTAAATTGATTTCTGTAGACAATTATGCAACACTTAGTGAAAACCCAACTGTGCAGCAGGTGCGGTGGGAACACGGCGTTAGTCACATTCCCCACCCATTGGGCATAATTACCATTCAAATTAGGCAGGTAAATCAAACCAACACAAACACTGACAGCATTCCCAAACACAGTGGTCATCTCTGAGAGTGAAGGAAGCCTTAAGGTGATACAATGTAGCACCACAGCTTCTGTCAGTTTATTATCGAAACCAATTTATCTCACATGGAACTGCTTCTTAACAATGCTAGAACTAAAATAGCACCAGTAATATGCTCTGTGGCAATATTCAAGATTGCTTTACCAATTGAGAAAAAATAAGTCACCTAGTTGTACATTGTAGCATAATTTATGTTGGTGCCTCTTTAATTGTGTTTGCAGTATTCACAGGGAAGCATTCTGTTTGGATAATTATTCATCTTGGTGAAGATCAGTAATTTGGCTTATGAGCACTTCAGAAAATTACTCAAAATGTTGCAAAAAGACGATTTCCTACAAACACTCAGACTTAAAAAAGTATAAATAAGTGTTCTTTTTCATCCTTTGTTTCTCCATTAGAATATTTTTTAAAAATTCCTCTAAGCATTTTTCTGCTTTTAAGTTGTTCATAAGAGTGCCTTTTTTGGTAAGGATCGAGCCAGTAATTTTTTTTCATGTGTACAACTTACTGTGCCATATACTAAACAAATTATAAATATTACGTTGTAGGGGCAATTAAACATATGCTAAGATACTAATAGGTGATAAGTATATGCAGCCTGCATAATAAATCAAATCATCATGATAATAATCATATCTCTACATAGACAAAGATGTATTGCTATCAAATACTTAATAGAAAAAAATAAAACTGCTGCTGTTTATTTGTAGGTATTTTCATTCTAACATTTGACAAACAATAAAATAATAGTTTCTAAAATTATGCATTATGTCAGTTATCATTTGAGAATCGCGATGATTTCATAGGGCTATATGTAAAGAATTAAAACAAAAATTGACATTTTACATTTCCCCAGAAGAATTTGTGGGCTATGTATAAATAATGTATGAATCATAATTAATGTCTCTAAACTTGTTGTCCATTAGAGATCAACAGATTAACATTTTGCACTTTGTTGATGAGAAGCTATCCACACAACACTTATAATATCTGATAAATTAATTGGTGATTTTCTCATTTAGGAAAGAAAGTACATAAAAACTGTAAACTATGTAGGAAAGCTGAAATCTTTCCAATTTTCCTTTTTAAAATATCTTTGTTTTCTGATGAGCTTTTAGTTAGGTTATCAATGCATTATATTAAAAGTATGTTTTTAATGGAATGAAAGTGAACCCTTTGCAGTTAGTGATGCCTAAATCTAAATCACAGAACTTACGCTTCCCAGCTTTGTGATCTGATCCAGTTGCTGGAGCTTTCGGTCCACTAGTGTTCTCATCCAAGAAATGGGAAAATCATGCCCACATAAAGTTACTGTGACGAATAAAAGGCTTAACAGTACCTAGCACATATTAGTTACTCAAGATTTATAAAATTGCTGGATTGCGGATGATTGTGAATAGTACCTTTAGATGACACATCTATTACATATTATACAAAACAATGTGGAGTTATGTTATTGATTATTTCCTTCTATAATTATGTTTTACTCCAATTGTGTGTTTTTTTTTTTTTTACTTATATTAAAGCCATCATTAGAAGGGGTTAGTCATTTTAATTATGGGCAATTAAAAGTTTCATGATCTTTCAATGAGGATCCAGTAAGCAGTTACTATCAATAAAGCAAAGCTGTATGTTATAAATAAAACACAAAACAGGATCCTATAATGGATGTACCGATAGTATAAAGTTTTCTGAACTACCTAATGGAATTATTCTTGACCATAACTTCAATTTTCTCTTCTGCATTATATGTAGAGAGTTGATTATATTCAATTATATGTTACTTATTGAGTACCAATTTTGTTGATCAGACACATTTAGAAAAAATAGAAACCAGTTATTTGGAATTTTTAGCCAATTAAATGTCAATCTTTGATGATTTGGCTCAGTTTTGAACTTTTAGATCAGTTTTTGGCGTTGGTAGCTACAGTCACTCTGGTAATTAGAGATGAAAGCTGAATTAAGAAGATAGGAATCGATTAATATATAATAACGCCATCAGGGGAACCAATAAATAAAACTGCCCTTCTGAAATAATTAGAATAGAATTTAACTTTTAAAAAATGTCTTAACAAGAAATAATCTCACACTTCATTTAGGAAATAAATTATAGAATTATATTATGCAGTGATTAGAAAATTGATCTTGCATTTTTCCATTTTTTAGCATTCTGTAGCAGAAACATCATTAACCTGAATTCAAGTCATAGTTTTGCTCTGGGAGCTTTATGAAATCGGGCAGCTCATTTAATCTTTCTCCATGTCAGTTTTTTACATTTGTAATCTCTCTCTGTGCCATTTTTTTTCATAGAGAGTCAGACTCATATGTTATATCTAAAATCTCTCATGCTACACCTGTGACTACTTGACTATGGAATACAAATGAAGGTGGTACAGGGAGAAAAATGCTTAGTCTACCAATATATATTAATTCTTAGGAAAAGAAAATCCATGCATAAGAGATTTAAAACAACCTTAAGGCCTTTGATTTCAAAGATGAAACTTGCCTTCTTGGAAATCTACAAAATAATGTATTCAAGTAAGTTGTGATAAGGCAGAAACACTAAATTGGACATCACTTTGACCTCTCTAATATTAAATAAATTTAATTTTACTGTATTTAGGAATTACTCATGCTACTTTCTTGAGACACAACCTGAAATTTGAAGAAGATATACTTAAAGGTCAAATTTTCTGAACATTGGTTTTCTTTCTTGTATGAACAATGAATTTCAAAGTTACATTTCATGACCCCACTTTAATATTGCCATTTGCTAATTTCAAGGTGCATTAGGTATAATTATTCTTTTAATAAGGGGAGCAGTAAAAACTAGATGTGAGTATCAGGCTTCACTGAAGTTGTCATATTCCTCGTTCCTTCCGACAGCATTCTCCACCCCCATGCTGCAACCAATATTACCACCAGTTTCTCAAGACCATGAGATTCTTCAATACATCTGCTCTATTTCGGGGGTAAGTTAAAGAAGAGATCCTCACGAGCTTTATGATAATACTGCTAGAAAAAAATAGATAATGCTGCTTTAGCTCTGATGAATTTAATAACTCTTTGATTTACTTCAGAATGACCTTAGCCCTTCAGCACAAGTGATGCTGCTTAAATGGGAGCACTTATATGGTCACATTTCTAGGGGGCTGGTTTTTTTGTTTGTCTGTTTGTTTTTTTAACATGGGCAGGCACCAAGAATCGAACCCGGGTCCTCGGGCATGGCAGGCAAGCAATCTTACCTGCTGAGCCACCGTGGCCCACCCTAGTGGGCTGTTCTTGATGGCTATTCATTAGTGGTATCATAGCAACAGCGATGAGGTAATGGAATAAATGGGCCCTATGCTGTGATGGGGCCCAGGAATGAGGCAGTAATTCATGGTAGTAAGCATGAGGCCATTGTGAAGTATCGTAAGACGAGACAAAGAAGAAAGAAAGGGATGGGGTCAAACTGAAGCTGGAAAAGACAGTATAAAGCTGGCTTGTAAAAATCTGAGATACCGAAAGGCGATAAATAAACCAAGAAATGGAGTTGAGAAACCAAGAAAAGCAAGGAGACTTTAGGTGATTCTGGAGGATTTCCACAGATGGATCAATGATTGCCATGGATGCCCCCATTCAGGTTTACCTGGGTATATTTTTAGAGAATAAGATGCCTATATTGCCAAAATTTCATGGTTGGCTGTAATTTGATATAAGCGACATTATACTAGGTTTCATTTAGTATGTGGCAGAGTATTAAGTTTCAAAACAGGACTCATATTATTTAGCAATAAAATACCATTTTAATAAGAACTTTCTTTTTTTGTGAACCATTTCCTCAGCAATTAACTAATTGGGATAAAATAAATAGATACAACTATTTTAGTATCCTGAACAGGTTTTTGGTTGGAGTCTGGATCCATATAAAAAGTAGCCATTTTGGGAGACCGTTCGCAATTTCTGCATTTTTGAGCTTGGATCAGACCTGTTTTCTTTCTTGGAGAGATTCCATTACAGAATTATTTTCAATAAAAGATGTAAGCCATATGTTCACCCATTTTTTCAGGATATCCTTGATTGAATAAAGTAATCTATATGTAGCTGTTTCTACCCTAAATGTTAAAATATTATTTTGACCTATAAATTGAAGGTTTGATTGTCAAGAGTAGGGTCATCTAGGAAAAAATATTTTAATGAATTTAGACTGTTTTGTTTTTAAAACTATGGTTTGTTCATAAGATTTTTCTTCTCCATCCTTGCTCCAAAGCCACTTCATTCCCAAATATTTGTTGATAAAGAGATTGAGGGACTGTGTCAGGTGAGTAGGACTGCAAAGATCTGAGGTTCTCATAGTTGCTTAGGTTTATACTTAAAGAAAATATTTTCTATATAAAGAGTATGGGACCCTCTTATGGTGGCTCTAACTCATGCATTTTGCTTTCAGGGTCTCCAATATGGTATAATTTAAACTGATAAAATTTGGAAAATTAGTTGCCCACTAAAATTAGTACTTTTGCTGGGCCCATGAGAGATCACACCACAGTATGCGAGGTCAAATTTCACTCTTAAGGAAGGGAATTGTACCACCAAAAATATTCTGAGAAGAAAATGGGTCAGGGTGTTTTGGTTTTATAGAAGCAAATTGCTCCCTTTCTAGGGATTGAGGGAGCTGCTCCTAGACTCACTAGTCTCAATAAAGACAGTTTAGAACAGAATTTCTCAAACTGACATTTGGTATTGGATAACTATTGGAGGGCTATCCTGTGTCTTGTAGGAAGCTTACCAGCATCTGTAGATCTCAATAGCACCATCCCACTATTTGTGACAAACAAAAAATATCTCCAGATTTTGCCAAATGTTCCTCTGGGACAAAAAGCCTCCAGTTGTGAAGTATCACGTAGGGAAGCTCTTCTTTGGGGAGGTAATTCATGATTGCCTAAGGTCCCAAGGATAATCTTTTAAGGGGATTCTACCTAAGGAGATGGAGATACAGCCACTAAACTTCAGAAAAGCTAGTATCTCTTATTCATTGTTGAGTTTCCCTTTTTTTTTGTCTTATGACTGGTATTTCCAAACCTTTACTAGGCTTTATTCAACACCTGTGTTTGAGCTCTGAGTAACTGAGGTAGGTGTGGTGTTCAAGCTTCAGGTGAAGTGATCCAGAAAGAATACATTCTTGGGGAGCCAGTCTTAGGATGGCAAGCAGTAATCTCCAGGGAGTAGAAACGTTAGGGCTGTGATGACAAACAAATACCATACCTTGTATGTTGAACATGCCAGCATTCCTTAGACATTTTCACATATCCCATGTAGCAAAAGGGTCAGGATTCTTAGACTATTGTTTATTTATGTGAATTTCATGTGGAAATGAAATGGGAACTTTGACTCTGATGAGCTGGAGTTATTGCTTTTACTATAAGATGTTGAAAAGTTCGATACATAAGACAGGGGTTTTGGCATCTTGACCAAGAGGAGTAGAGTTGAAGGGACATAAGGAACAGTCTTTCAGTGCATCTTAAATTTGACAAATATGATTACAAGCCTAATAGTTTAATTACTGAGCAAGGGTTTGCAGTCTGACATGCACAGGAAACAATTCTATGACATCAGATTTTTTTTTTTTTTCATGGGTAGTCTCCAGTAATTGAACCTGGATCTCCAGCTTGGCAAACGAGAATTCTTGCCAAGGAGCCACTGTTGCCTACCCCAGAATTTTGATAAAAGAAAAAGTTTCATCGCGAGTTGAATAGCAAGTAGATAGAAGGCAAGACTCAGATCTGTCTTTTCAAGTTGATGGTAAGGGAGATTTTATGGGAATGGGAGGTGGGTTTTGGTGTGGTTTGCTTGGGTAGACATAGATTTGCCCATAAATGTAAGGCAGGCTTTCACCGGATTTTCCTTCTTGTTGAAGGACCTCCCACTTTGGACTTGTTTCCAATGCCTCTTTCAATTCACTCAACTGTGGTTCTGAGGAAGAATTTCCTGGGGTCTCAGAGGTATCTATGGATATCAGTTTGCATTTCTGTGCAGGCTTAGGTTATGTAAGCCTGCAAAAAAAGCTCAAATGGAGAAGAAACTACTATTATCAGGTTAGGAGATGGTTTCAGTTTTTTTTTGCTCATATTAAAAAAAAAATAGTATCTGTAAAGATTTGAAACATATTCCATTATTAAGATTTTATTTTTCCTGTAGAAATTATGATGATATAAATGTATCTAGAATTAGATATTCCAACTGAAGATAGTTGAAGGAAGAAATCATAGAATAGAAATTCTCAGGAACTTCAGACACAAAATATAAAATAAAAATAAACAGTAAATGCTGATATGCATGAAGTGGTTTCACACTTTCCTAAGAAGAGGTCAAATACTATATTTTAGAAAACAATTTAGGCAATTTTAATCTAGTACCTACAAAGAGTCATACATTTTTGGTGAGTGATGTAATGTCTAGTAGTCTAAGCATATAATCCATAATACGTCCAAAATTAAGTGAAGATACATTGCAGTGTGATTCATAATAACAATTATGGTAGATTGAGTTGTCAACTTGGCCAGGTGAAGGCACCTAGTTTTGTTGCTGCGGACATGAGCCAATGGTATGTGAACCTCATCTGTTGCTAATTACATCTGCAGTCCGCTAGGAGGCATGGCTGTGCAATGAATGAGGTTTAACTTAATTGGCTGGTGCTTAAATGAGAGAGCCCAACAGCTCAAGCAGTTCAGCATACCTCATCTCAGCACTCGCAGCTCAGCCCAGGCCTTTGGAGATGCAGAAAGGAATCACCCCGGGGAAAGACGTTGGAACCCAGAAGCCTGGAGAGAAGGCCAGCAGAGACCATCCTGTGCATTCCCACGTAAGAAAGAACCTCAGTGTAAAGTCACCTGCCTTTCCTCTGAAGAACTAACAAAATAAATCCCCTTTTATTTAAAAGCCAATCCGTCTCTGGTGTGTTGCATTCTGGCAGCTAGCAAAGTAGAACAATGATTATAACAGAAAAGCATATAATGTCTTAATGCTTTATGCTTTATATTTAAAGCATTAAGGATAATTGTTAACTATTTTAGGATGTAATCCTTTTAATCAACCAAGGTTATTAAATGTGCAAAATTTAACGTTAATATTAAATATTAGGATGCACAGGTGGTTGGGTGTACGGGTGCTTCAGTGGGAGAACACTCACCTGTTATGTGGGACACACAGGTCCGATTCCTGAACCATGCACAACCCACCCCAAAATTTAAACCTTAATATACAATAGAAAATAAAGTAAAAAGATGCAAAAATAATATTATCTTAAACTATGTAAATACATCTATGTCGAGAGAATGGAATAAAAGGTGCCATAATATTCAAGGCATAGGCTATGTGACTGGTAGTGTTATAACCATTTCTAACTTTAAAAAAATTAGCATGCAGTAGTTTTAGAATATTAAATTTTAATTTATAATAAAGATGTACAGCAATTTAGTTTCATTTCTCTATACTTTTTGCCAGATAACCAGATCTGGTTATCTAATTCCTTAAAGAATGGCTAAGAAAGAAAATAACCAGAGAGTTATCTATTTTCAGGTTGATTTTGTCCATAGGAGTTGAGCTCCCTGGTGCGGGGAAGGAAGCAGATCCAGTAACATATTAAATGCACATTTATTTACATATGAAGACTAAGAGTAAAGAATGTTAGCAAAGGAAATATGCTATTTTCCTCAAAATGACTGAGAATCATCACATCTTAATGTCAAATATAACATTTTTGATTGTATAAAGCATACCCATTAAAATTTAAATATGTATATATTTGAATAAAGTACAATGGTTGCTTGTTAAGTACAATATAATTGTTTATGGTTATGTAAGAAGTAATCCCATGGCAACCATTAGTTTCCCTATTACTGGGGAACTGACCATCTAAGTTAAAATATTATCAGAAACATAAGTCCTTTAAGGATTACAAAATTTTATTTTTAACCAAGTGATCCTTTGCCATAAGAACATTTCAAACTGAATGGCCAATTTTATTGTCCTACAAAAATACATTTGCTTAACATTCTGTTTCCTATCAACCCTATTCTTGTTTGGGTCACTGGCCGGAGATGAAGGATTTGTCATCATCTAGTGCATACTAACTGCCTTTCATGTGATAGGATTTGTGCAGACATAGCTAGTCAATATGACCCATGGACAAAAATATGATTTCTGAGTGTTGTGATCAATACTTGGGCAACCTGCACTTCACATCTTGATTCTTGTCATACCAAATAGGTTCATTGCTAGCCACGGCTTGATTCTTTTTTTCCTGTCTTAGTTTGTCCTGAGTATATTCTTGAAGGTATGTCAATCACTGCTTTGTCAATGTGTACAGGTTCCTTACATTTTCTGCTCTATCTGTCATTATATTTGCCAGTGATGTGTTGGTGAAGAAAAATATAATATCCCCTCAGAGTTAAGAAAATATTCTTCTGGCAAGTGGCAAATTATAGGCGGTTATTACATCATTTCAGAGTGAAGAGAGCAGTTATTTGCCCAGAGGGAACACGAAGTAGCCATGAAGGAAAATGACCCCATGTATCTTGAAAGAAATTAAAAAGTAAGATTCTGTGACAATTAGGGTGTCTCAGTCCGATAAATCTATCCCTTCTGTTTCTGAATTCCTTAGAGAACGGCTAAGAAAGCAAATAACTTACAAAGGAAGGTGTTAAAAATCTAAATTATCCTGGTAAATTAGCTACTGTGATATACTCACAAACGGCTTGGTTAAACATCTAAAGTGTGCTGTACCAAGAAAGTCGGAATTATTTTCAAAGACATGGTCATTAGAAAAAGTGGCATTAATGGAGAGGGGAAGGCGGTTCAGGATCATCTATTTATAGAGGTTTCAGGCTATCTGCCTATAAATACAGTAGATATTTATCTTCCATTGTGGTAATAAAAAAAGGTCAAAACAGGCAATTTTCCAGACAAGTAAATTAATATGTATAATGATTGGTGACATTTTAAAAATATAAATAACATGTGGAATGTCCCATTTCTTAATAGCATGATCTTAATATACATGAATTCTTTCAATAAAGAAGTTAAACAAAAATGACATTAGAATTACACAAATAAAATCATGTTTAAATCCTGCCTACAACATACCATCACACCTGGGTTCCACGTGTAGATTGCATATCTGCATGCTTTCCCAAGAAAAACAGACTGCAGCTGTAAAAGACAGAATATCTTTGGGAAGAGACTTTAGACACATGATACACCCTACTATTTTCCATCTCTCTGCTACTCCTTCATAATCATATTGATTCTTTTAAAACAAATTTATCTGCTTTCGTTTAACCATACATTCAGTCCTTTTTGGCATTTCCTAGTACTTAGCTTTGCATAGATTACCAGCTGTGTTCAACTTTCTCTTATTTTTATAAATGAAGTAACTAAAGCCCTAACAAAGCCTCTGAAACACTTCCTCAGGTAGCTAGAAAAGATGATGAACTGCCTTAAATGTAAACTTTATGAGTTACATATGGAGGGGGAATGCATTTCTATATGTTTTGTATTCTGCACCATGCACATGGCTTAGTCATGCTCATAGATGTGGTACATTTGATGAGAGTACCGGATGCTTGCACAGTGAAAAGCTGGCACTTTGGAGTGGGGAGGAAGACAATTTTTCTACACATTGTTCTCATACCACCAATATATTAAGAAGAGGAATTGACCAAGCAAATATCAGGCTGTACATCACTTCACTCTAATGGGAAATTGCTATGCTTCTCATGGAGCTGGAAAGGCATTTCTGCTTTTGGGTAAGAGGCAAGTTGTGGGCTGCTAATCAGACTTTGGAGCAGCATAAATGTAGGCTTCCTAGAGATAAATTCCATCAACCATTGATGCATAATTTTCCTGTGGACCTGTGACTCACAATCAGGCCCCAAGTCTAGGAGGGAATATATCCCTTCCGTCTCCTCTTGACCATGCTTGTCTGGCCTATAACAAATAGAAATGTTATAAACAGGAAATTTTTTTTAGCAAAACATGGTCCTAGAGTCCTTTTCCAACTCTATCCCACCTTTATATTTTGCATTCTATTTTTTTTAATCATATTAGACTTCTGTTCCTCACCCCTGCTGTATCTGCCACCCTAAGGTTTGATTACACTCCTATCTGTCCTACCTACATTTCTATTTATCTAATTTCTTTCCTGTCTCCAAAGCTCCTGGAACCCTCCCTTAATCCTCTATTCAGAAATTACCCTTTCCTCACATATTTCAATAGTAGTTGTTTTCCACTTTTCTTATCTAATTTTTACAACCTGATTTATATGATCAAATTTCACATTTATATTTTATCTCCTCAACAGAACTAGTAGGGGATTGAGGAGAGGATTCATAGGTATATCTCCTTCATACATTCCTGGGTACCAATACTTTGTTTATTCTGCTTTTCTACAGGCACAGAGAAAGTAGTTTGCTCCCAGTCCTATGATACATGCCTCTAGTCAGTAGTTTCATTAATACCCAAGGGACCCTCTCTCCACCCCCATCTCTGCCCAAAGAAGAATTAATGTCTAAATTAACCCACAGGGCACTAGCCGAGTTCTTTCCTGGCTTTCTTCAATCTTTTGTCTAGGACAAATGCAATTTGACTTCCAATGATGAAAGGAGAACCCACTGATGTACATTTGACTGTTTTCCAGGTGTGTGTGTGTGTGTGTGTGTGTGTGTGTGTGTGTGTGTGTGTGTGTGTGTTCATGCTCTGGCTATTTCTGATGTCAGGTTGAAAAACTGCAGGCTTTGTAGAGAAGTGGCTATTAGACACAGGCAGAATTTTTTTTCTACTTGTTTTGTGATATTGTATGTGTGATATAGGTATTTTGTTGAGCCCCTAGAAAAATCAAGCACCAGTTTAAATAAGTCTTTTATCTTTCATACCTACAAAAGTGCTATTCCCAGCCTTTCCTGCAAAAACCTGATCCTAACCTTGATTAAGTAGACTTGCAGTTACCCAGAACCTAGTAAAAGGGAGAATGTTTTGGTAAATGAACATCCTAAATAAATTATCTGCCCTAAAATCAAGAGAGAAGGAGTTTCTCAAGCTGTGAAGTGCTAAGAAAGTAATTGATTTGAGGAGTTCAACACTGACGTGGGCTCAGATAGCTGCTCCCTGCCCTCTTTGTTCTTCTAATAACCTTGTCCCAGGATGCCAAGTAAATGAACATTCGGTATAAAACTATCTTTCCAGGGGGCCAAGACAGCAAACAATTTCTCCCCTATCCGTATTAGATTGTGCCAGGTTTACCCTTTGCCCTTTCCGAAGGCAATGGGACCTCCATTTCAGCATTAAAACCCCAGGAAGACGCTGGATTCCAGGCTCTACTCCTCTCATTTCCTCCCTGGCTGAAAAGAAACCGAGTCTAGGAGTGAAGCATTGCACACCTTTGACCAGCCAGAAGCCACGTGGCCAATGAGAAAAGGGTTTATTGTATCTCCCAGCCGGTCACTCCGACCTGTAAACTGACAAAGGACCCGGGGCCCTTAACTGTGTCTTGTGCCCGCTCTTGCCTCAGGTTTGACACCCTGATGAACCTTTTCCTATCGTTCCAGGGAGCAGAAAAAAAAGATAAACTCCACCATTCAGGAGAGGGAAGTTGGTTCTGGGTGCTTGCCACCGCCCCATCACAATTTACACGTGCGCATAAACACAGGTGTGTGCGTGTGTGCGTATGTATGTGGAGTGTGGCGCGGTGAACGATCCTCGCTCAACTCATTTTTGAACATTTCTAGGCACCCCTCGGTGGAACGTGGACATCGCTCTGCGCTGGAGCCCTCGGGCAGGGCCCGCTGAGTGTGGCGAGGGAAGACTTTACAGCGTCCTAAGGACGTAGCTAAGCGGCGGGCTCGCACACAGCCGAGTCTAATGCAGCGCCTCCAACATCTCGCCTCCTCCCCACATGCCCCATTTCCTTAAGGTACCCGCTCTCAAACACTGTGCACATCTCTAAAGCCGTCCAGCCTCCAACGCCCGGAGCGACGTGCAGTGTGGACGCTAGAGGACATCGCCTCCCCTCTGCCGCTGCACAGGGGGAAGCGTGGGAACCGTGGGAACTAGCCGGCCGCGGAAGACGCGGGGCTGCTGAAGGTTTGGGCAGGAACGAGAGCCTGGAAGAGACGTAGTATCCCTTCCCTCCCCAATCCCTTTGACCGAATGAGAGCTGCAGAATCCACCTCCCCCACCCCCACCTCCCACCTCCCACCCCTCCCGCCCCGGCTCCCGCTAAGGCCGAGCTCGCTGGGAAAGGCCCCGCCTGCAGCAGCAACATCAGCTCAAGTGGGCCGCTTCCACGAACTGGCCGGGGGCTGTGCGGGAGCCCGGGGCTGCCCTCCCTCCTCAGCCCGGAGCCCCCTCCATCAGCGCCCGATGGCTGGCAGGCTAAGCGTAAGGCCCCCGTCCGCGGGCGTCTTCGAGCTAGCCCAATAGCGGCGGCGCCTTTAGCGGGAAGCACCGGGGACCGAACCTGCCTCCCAGAGCTCCGCTGCGGACGAATCCCGGGGCCGCGCGCTTGACGGAGCAGCAACCGCCGTGCGGCGCGGAGGGATACGCCTGGGCCGCGCCTCCCCTCCCCTCCCCGCGCCCCCGCCCCCGCCTCCCTCCCCGCTCGGCTCTGCTGCCGCCGCGGCGGCCGTTGCTGCTGCTGCCGCCGCCGCCGCCGCCGCTGCCTGGATATAGTGCGGCAAGGAGCGGAGCTTGCAGTCACTTTGCGAGGAGGAGCGCGCGGGCTGCGGGCGGCTGGGGCACCCCGGGAGCGGCGGCGGCTCTAGCAGAGGCGGCCGTGGCAGCGGAAGGTTCTCTCTCCAGGGCTGGACTTAATAACTTTGGAACTGTCCACCAGTGTCACGTCCTGAACATGAGCCTCCTCCTCTCCTTCTACCTGCTCGGGTTGCTTGTCTGTAGCGGGCAAGGTAGGAGTGTGGTGCTTTATTGCATTTACTTTCCCTCCCCCTTCCACCAAGCAACGGAGGCAGGGAGAGAGGCACCGGAAGAATTAAATGAAAGAACTAAAGTTATAGTTATTTGTTGTTGCTATTATTATTGGTATTTTTAAAATTCGTCCTCTCTTTTGACTGCCCGTAAAAATTGTATCGTTTTCCCCGAATCCTTTAAATAAGAAAAGAGATAATAGAGAATTGGAGCTGGGCATCAGTGAGCAGGAGGTCGAGGCAAACTGCCTCTTTTTCTGGGATCTTGGCTGTCTCTGATTTTCATTATCAAACATTGGATGAGTGTATTGGTGGGCATTAAATGTCTGAGGTTGCAGTAGAAAAGGGCACGATGATGTTTTACAGAAGCAAAAGAAACTATCAGCGTTAAAGTCGTTTGCAAAATCTCTCTTTTGTGTGGAAGAAATTATTGGAGACTTTTTTTTTAATCCCACCTTCTCCTAAGACCCCAGCTCCTGACTGTGAAGTAAACGGTGATGGCTTATTTCTATTGGAAACTAAGAGAGGGGCCATGGATGTTGTGTGTAAGAAA
The DNA here is from genome assembly GCF_023851605.1 of Tamandua tetradactyla. Classification (NCBI taxonomy): domain Eukaryota; kingdom Metazoa; phylum Chordata; class Mammalia; order Pilosa; family Myrmecophagidae; genus Tamandua; species Tamandua tetradactyla. Next base: position 79,156,948 of record NC_135336.1, read on the forward strand.
GCAAATGGATAAAACTAGGGATGTGTTGCAGTCATTCATTTTGATCTCCCCCCTTCCTAGAGCGAGATTGAAGAATTTTATAATAGCAGATTGTAATTACACCTGTAAGGTTTTTTGAAGGCTTGTGGAGAAATGGTGGGAGCTTTTATCTCTCTCTTTTATTTTTTTGAATACCCTAGTAGAATAACCTGAGAGAAAATTTTGTGGAAGCAATCTCTGTTGATCTATATAGAGAGAGCTATGACTTTACTTTGTTTTGTTTCGATGGTATATATTCAGATAAAATATCTTTATAATAAATTGAAGCATATCCAACTGTCCAGACAAGTTTGGACATTTAATTGGGGATACAAAATGCTAAAGCATGCATTGGTGGAAGTCTTTAAAAGAAAAGAAAATAACAGTCGCTTGTGACATGTGGCAATTGAAAAGAATAGTATATTATTAGTGTAGCATGAATTCTTTGAGAAAAAAAATAATTGTAAGAGAAGTTAAAATATCCCCACTATTTTCAATTCTAAGAATTTTTTAGCGACTTCTGTGCTGTCTGTTTCTTCCAGCAGGGGGTGGAAGAACTCCATTGTTTAGTTCAGAAATGGTTGTTTCTGCTTGTCCACCTTCACTGAGTCCTATCATTTTTCAGCAGGGCTTGACATTTTGGATGTGAAGCCTTCCTTTCTCTGCCCTTCTCCTCCCCAAAACTATAGTGTTAGTGGCCAATGAAATGAGATTTGATGTAGATTTTATGTTCAGAAATCAGAAGGCAAGCACTGGAATAATGCTTTAGTTTGTAAAGTGTCTTGGGGAAGTGCTGTTTATTTTTCCTTAATAACATAGGGCATGTAATATTTCAGTCTTAGCAAAATTGCAGATGTGTACATCTTAACCTAACTTGAGCCCAATAAGTTAATTTAATTGCTAATATAGCAAAGCTCAACATACACGTAGGCACAACACATATGCTCCTTTAATTTTTGGAGAACTGCTGATTGTGTTTAACTGTTCATTTATAATAGAGACAAGTGTTTCTGAATACTAAGAGCCAGTCTCTGAAAATTGCCGTTAGAATACAAGCAATTAACCAAGTGTAGAAAGTGTGTCGTAAGATGGGAACATAATAAGAAGCAAGTTTATGAGGACTTATGATTACATCGTGACTGGCTTGAAAAAGGGAAATGTCTCAGTTGTGGAGTCTGATAATTTACCATTGCAGGTGTTAAGTGTATTGGAATTTGGGGATTAGAGGGAAATCTGAGACTGTTTCAATCATTAAGGTTTAAAATAGTACAAACACATACTGTGTCTACTTATGTAACATATATTTGCAATTGTGATTCAGTTGATTTGTCAAGAACCCATTATAATTTTGAATGTAAGGTGCTTCTAAAGAGGGGCTCTGAGACTGAAGCATGCCGGAAGGGAAGCCCCTATTCATTGTAATGGAACAGGGAGAAGGATAACATCGCTCTAAGGAAGATTTCTCTCTAGTACCTTTTCATAATGCATGGCACTCAGAGAGTCATAGATGCATATCAGAGAGTCTGAGCCTTTGTGAAAAGGTATATGTAGTATTTCTGTGCCTTGTGTCCTCGTGAAGTCAGAGTGCTTAGAAACAGCAATCTCCATCCTGTAGTCCAATTTCTGTAGGCTGGTGTTTTGTTCTCTAATTAAGGATGCAGCAGAAAAGATCAGACACACCACTGAGAGATGCTTTTTTTTTTTTTTTAATGGGTCTCATGTAACTCATAATTTTGTTTATTGTTTTGTAAATGGGGGCATGGAAAAGCCGCCAGTCAGGGATCCCTGGGCTTGCCTTAGAAATACTAAAATCCCAGCTTGCTGATTTATGTTTCCAACAATATACTTGCATGGGGGTTTTATGAGGCATGATTGAAGCTATTGCTTTGGGAAGTGGTGTGCAGTTAGACTGTGGAAAGGTAACGATGATGTATTCCCTTTTAAGTAGTCAAAACGTTTTGAACTGTAGCAGCTGAGAAAGAGAAAATGACAGAAGAGAAAAACTGACTAACTTAAGTGGATGCCAATACTGTAATTAGCTAACAAGGCCTAATAGGACTGATTCTAACTTTCAACACAAGCCTATTGTTCTGTTGTAGCAAGAGTCTTTTATATTGTAGCAGAAATACTTCTCTAAAAGCCTCTCATTTCCACTGCAAGATCAATATCTGATGAAGTGAGGTTGGAATTTAATTGTGAAGTCTGAATTTAATTGCCAATAGAAGGGAGATGCTATAATTCTGTAACTTTTGTCATTATTTTTCCTCGGTGTTCAAACCTTGCTCACAGGTTCTATCATCACAATCCTCAAGTGATAGCTTGAGTCTTTTATTCCCAGGGCATTTTCTGTTTTGCTCTTTACAAATTCAGACTCCCAAACTGCAGTGCATGTGGGTTGCTTTTCTGAAGCTTTCTTGATTTTGAAAGTACATTTCTTCTTTTCAAAATGTATCAGAGTATAATTGATAAGCATCTATTGCTGGACATTCACTTATGTTGGACTAAAATGTAAGATTGGAACAGAGGTATTCACTTCTCTTATGATCCAGTTCCACCCAGCATAGCTAGAACACTTACCTTTGCCAAAAAATCATGGGAGGAAGCAGGGTGAACTGCTCAGTTAATTAGATAAAACAACCATCTGCTTAGTTATTCTTTCTGGTGAAGTGGTAGTAAGTTTATAGTTCGTTGGAGAAGTGTAGCTTCTAAATATCTCTATGTGTGGAAGTCCCCTAGTTTCAAGTCAACAAGGGAACCCCCCCCCCCAAGACTGTCTTCTGCCTAGGCTGTTTCTACCCTACTCTATGATGCCAGCTTCATTTCGTAAGATTTCAAATGAGTCAACTGTATGTTCATTTGCACAAACTCTGCAAATTATGCATAGGCTATGCAGATTAATATCCTTATTTTCAATGAATAACCCAGAGGATTTCCTTCCTTGCTTAATGTCATAGGAGTGAAGCTGAGCATTTTCTCCCTTTAATTTCTCATGCTGATTAGAGCCCACAGAGCAAGGAGTGAAGTTGGTGGTTGTGATGCATCTTTTCAATGACATGGGGGCCTAATGTTCTCCCAAAGGGAATGTCCTACAAGACAACCAATTAATGGAACAAAAGAATCTCATTCAGTACAGGAAGAAATTCAAATTTCATATGATTTTGTAAATAAAAGGGTGTTATTTAAAAAAAAAAATAGAATTAGTTTGCGATGGGAAAAAGAAATGGGCTATGGAGACTGAGGCTAGTAACCAAGCCTAACGATATAATTTGTTTTTGCCCGTTTCCTTGTAAGTAGAGACAGGTTCAGCAATGTGAAGGCCCTAGAACTAGTCTTGCTGGCTTCTCTGGCTTTTGACATTTGGGAAATCATTTTTAATTTATCTTCTTTCAGGGTCATCTCTCATAGCAGTGAACTTTTGAGAGCATGAAGAAAAGTGCTTGATAAATGGAAGAGCTAGTCTGAATTGTTTTATTTTTGGTACCAAACAATACTAATCCTCTGTGTTTTGGTATTTGAACAAAAATAGTTTAATAATTTTATTCTCTCCTAAAAATAAGAGCATTATTTTTCAAGTTTTATTGACCTACGCTCCAAATTCCTTGTGACCTTTATACTATTCCAGTTATACTGAGGATAGACCTATTTAAAATATTGTAAGTTACTTTTTTACTTTTTTCTTGTAAATTACTTTTAATTTTGTGTACTACATAATATGGGAACACTTTAAGATGCAACCAGTGCTTTTATACTTTTATTAAATGCAGTATTCATGTGCTTCTTGGAACCAAAATCTCTTCGATTATCAGCAAACAAAAGTGCTACTATATGGCACCCTTTAAAATATTTGAAATTGTCATAATAATAAGACTGTCCCCCAGGAGCTATCAGTGTCTTTCCTAGTTTCACATATTCACTTATGACATTAGCAACACATGAAAAATTATTATGACGTTATAGAAAACTGTGACAAAATGAAAAAAAAAGCTGCAGCCAATGAATTAAGAGAGATGAGAAATATTGAGAGTATTTATAAGCATAGTAACCATCAGAGGAGTGTTTGAAGAACTTCAGGTTAATTAATCAAAAATTTCTTGAATGCATTTAATTTATTAGAACAAGCCCAGAAAAGGAAAGTGCACATGGATTTGGAATTTTAAAAACCTAGGTTTGACTTTCCTGCCTTGGCACTAAGGGTCTCTTAATCTTGAAGAATCAACTTAGCCTCTAGGATAGGAACCATTATTTACTTATTGGAAAATTTGATATAAAAATAACTGACTGGTTGACCTTGCTGCACTGCTGAGAGGAGCAATTGTGACAATAGATGTGTGTAGATACTTTGTAAAATGTCGGCCTTACAATGCTAGACATTGTTTATACTTTTATCATATGCAACAGATAAGTCTATCCATGGGTTAAGATATTTAGCCAATTTTTTAAAATTCTCATGAGCTGCTCAGAGATTAGAAAAAAAAATACTGAGAGGCCCGAAATGATCTAATTTATTATTGAAGGTGACTCAATCATCATTTGCTCATTCATCAAATATTTAATCAATATCCTGCTGGGTCCTAAACACATCATTACTTAACATTACTAGGAATGGCTGTATGGATTGCATAGGTTGTGTGATGAACAACTCCAGGGGGCAGTATTCATAGTTATAGTGATAGCACACTCATATTTGTTTTCAAAGTGTTCCAGCAGATGGCAGTAAAGGGTATTGAGGAATGGGGGACTTTTTGGTTTCAGAAATCCTTTCTCTGGGTCAACACCAGGATACATGGTTTAAGATGGGCACACAATTAAGACGAATAACTTACCAAAGATCAATATAATATTAAGATGGTTAATGATTGATGCTCAGGTCTCCCAACTCTTAATTCAGTTCTCTGAACACCAAGCTGATGCTTAGATTTCAAAAAATTAGTTTTACATGATTTTAACTCAAAATAACCAATATTTAAATCCTGTGCCATATGCCCTGTAATCAATTAACAAACACTTGATGAGCCCTAAAATGAATAGAATGCCAGAACCATATAAAAGTAGAGAATGCTGGCTCAAAATGCAATCAACAGCCTTATAACTTACAATCATCTTGACTCCAAGGTATTAGATTTATTTTATAGATGAAGAAATTGAGACACAGAAGAATTATATATTTTTTTTACCTATTTCATTTACAGTTAATGTTTGTGTAGAATTAGAAAAGGACCCAGATTTTCTGACTGCTACTTCAATGCCTACTTTTGAATGCATAACACAATTTGCCTGAAAATTTGCGTGTGTGTTTTGAAGGGGTTCTGTGTTGGTGCTTAACATTCAAGGTTTATAGTTGAGAAGACCAATAAAATATAAATTTTAAAAGCCAAGTAGGCATATGAGAGATCATAAATGACAAAACATATCATATGATTAATTAAAAATTAGGTAGTCTAAATAACTCCTTAGGATTTCAGTACCTAGAAAAGAGCTAAAAATAGTTCTGTTTACCAATCACCAGGCTCTATTATAAGCAATTTTCACATATTAACTAAGTTCATATAAAGATCCTTTAATTATTATCTTATTATTACTCCCCTTTTACACTTGAGTGCTATGAGACTTGAGGAATTTGAGTAACTTTCTAAGGTTGCTCAACTAGCAAATAAGGAACTGAGCTCAGGACATTTCCAAAGTCTAGCCCCTTAGCCAAGACACCAAGCTAGTATTTCCTGAGGCAGAGAGGGTTTCAACATGGTGGGAGTAAATAGAGAAAATAATACAGGGAGGAAAAAAAATGTCCGCAACTTCTAGGAAAGGAGAAAAATGAACAAAGGACAGAAATAATCTAATTTAATAGGGTTAAGGGTTTGGAGAGATGATTTATTGGACTCAATTATGGAAATACTAGTGGGGATGGAGCAGAAAGACACTGAGGCTAAGCTGAGTTTGACAGTTTTTTGGAAGTAGATCTTGGGAGCTATTGTTTGAAGAAGAAGATAACTTAAAGATTTGTTTGTTTTTAAGTCTAGTAGCCATGTTTAGGATGGACTAGAGGGAAATTTAAAGGGAGTGAGAGGTATGAGATATATTTCTATGGAATAATTGATGGGGCTTAGTAATAAATTCATTTTGGGTCGTGGAGAGGAAGGAAGCATTAGGAATTTAAGCCTAATTGAAAGAAAGAATGACTGTATTTTAATAGATATAGAGACACATAAACAGTAACTATTTTAGGCCAAGTTTTTATTGTTGTTTTTATGTTATTTTTTAATTTTATGTTAAGACTGTTGTATCCCTGGGATATCTGGATAAAAATATCAACAACAAAAAGTTGGAAATTTGATCTGTTGGTCATGTTTGTCATTTCCTCGGATTCCTTTCTCTGCTTTTATTTAACTTCTGCTTTACCTCCTTCTTCCATCACCAGTGGTACTCAAAAATATTAATGTAATATATGCCTGGAATTTGGGGTAAATTTTCAGAAGCTAGTAAGTCAATTTTTTTATTAGATATTTTTCATTTAGATAATTTTCTGTTTTACCCATAGTTTTATTTTCTTCATAGTTAGAGAAAACAATAAAAACCAAAACTAAAAACACCCCCCCAAATAATTTTCACAATGAATATATAGATTTTGAAAATTTGTCAAGTTTGGGTCAAGGGAAGAGAAAGAAACTAATATTTTGAGTGCCGTTGTATGCCAGGGGGCATTTTCACAGTCACTATCTCATTTAATCCTGATAAAATCACATTTGGTAGATAATATTGCTTAGATTGATAGTGTCTGATTTGTCTAGAGCGAATGTATGTGCTTTAGGCTGATACCCATGTTATAGCAAAAAGCATGAAATAAATATAAATACATTATAATTCATTCTTTTTTTTTTTGCTACAGTATATGTTTTCTGATGTATATTACCTTATATAGGACTGGTAAATAGGGGATGCTGCATTACAATGCAGAGATTGTGTTGACCTGGGTATGATTTTTCTCAGCTCCTTAGTTTTTTAAGTGATCAAGGGCAAGCTTTTTCAGAATTAGAGAGATAGCCTTAGCCATATGTATATAAATACTTTAAGAAAAATAGAAAAAAAATTAACAAGTGCTTTATTTTAATGTAAGCATTGTTTCATTTAGAAGATACAGAAACCGTCTGGCTTTACACTGTTTTATGTATCTGGCAAAGTTGAGAGTGCAGACAAAGAAGCTGGAAAGTCAAGCGATATTTGTTTATTTGTTGTTTCTGTTTTTGAAAAGCTGAAACCTGGATCGTGGTTTTCATTTTCAAATGAATGCCCTTCAAGCCTTCCATCTGGAAAGAAGAAGCAAAAGCTAGGTGCAAATACCAGTAGAGATTTAATTGTGGTGGTATTTTAATTAAGATTGTTATGAGTTTGTTAGGGCTTGGTTACAAATTTCTGTAGATTTTTGTTGTTCTGCCTCATAATCCTGTCTTTTTTTCCAAAACTGTGATAGTTTTACTACACAGTTTTGCAGACAGCAGAGTTTTTCAGGAATGTAAATATGATATTACTGCAGAAGAACTGTCACTATTAGGAAAATAAGCCAATGTAATATGGCTAAGGCCTATGTTTATATAATAAAGTAGGTCCCAATTTTAAAAAAATTAAATAGCTCTGTACTTTGTTCAAAGTATTAATGAAAGGGCCTGGGAACATTTTCTTCTCTTGTTGTAACTTGTCCATTTTCAACTTGTTTTTATGTCAGCCTTTCCAATTATTATGAATTTTTTATTAGAGAAGTTATGGTTTATAGAACAATCATGCATAATATACAGGATTCCCATATACCACCCTATGGTTAATACCTTGAACTGGTGTAGAACATTTGGCACAGTTGATGATAGCACAGATTTATAATTGTTGCTATCAACTATTATCCATGGTTTAACTTTAGGGTTCACTGTCTGTATAGTGTAGTTCCTTGGATTTTTTTTTTAATTATTCTGTTTTTATGGTCTATTGACAATAAGTAGTGAAAGTATTGCCTGAGCAGAGCAGTTGGATTTTTACATCCTAGCAGTAATTTTGCAAGTGTCAACTGTAAGAGAAATGTTATGAATATTAAAATATAATGTATTTGCCGTATACTTTGTCAAAGTACTGCTCTATAAATTGTTCATGATATTTAAATGTTTGTGATTTATTTATTTTATTTCCTTAGGTAAACCACTTAATACTTTCTAATACCAACTGAAGTTAAGTGCATTTTTAACCCCATTCACTCCATTTTGCAGACCCTTTATCACAGAATAGCTGGCTTTACCTACCTAATCTACAGATTGTATAGTATTTTACAGTAGATAAATCTTTTGAATTGCCAAAGGGTTATGGTTATATTATAAAATTTAACATTTTAAAATACAAATATCTTATACTCTGAGACATTTAGTGAACAAGTATTTTTATAATCTACATCAATTTGCCAATTTTAATTCTTACAATTATCCTTAAAATGTAGATATTATTCCTGTTATAGAACAGAGGAAAATGAAACTCAAAGAAGTGAAATTACTTGTGCAAGAAGAAACACTTATAAAAAATGGTAGGGCTGGACCTGTTTTAAGTATTTTTATTCTAAATACAATAAATTTTCCTGTTACGATGTCACTAATTTTACCTAAATATGTTTACTCTTATTGTTTTTTTTTTTTTTTGTATACTGGATGATGGGATCACATTTCATTATTTTTCCATGTGAGTATCTCATAATTGCAGCACCATTTGCTGAATTTTTGTTTTTTGTTTGTTTGTTTTGCTTGTGTGTTTGTTTTTTGGGAATTGCACTGGCCAAGAATCAAACCTGGGTCTCCCACATGACAGACGAGAATTCTACCACTGAATCACCCTTGCACCCCCAATATGTTTGCTCTTAAACCTACAGTTTACTCATAGTCTCAAAAAGTAATTTCTCAGCACCATAACTGGTTAATATCATTATGCTCTTCTAAGTTACCATTGGACTATGCTTACATGACACATGCTGCTGACCTTTCATTTAAATGATTTGGGTATTCCTGATTTAAAACTTGATAAATTGCCTTTTATTCATTTCCACAATTCTGTTCTCTTAGCCTCATTGCTCATTACTCTGAATGTCTTTCACTCTTGCACCATTCCTGAAATTCCTCAGTTTACATCCTGTGTGTGCTGTGCCTTTCATGCTTTTCCTGCCTTCCTTTGCTTGAAAAATGTTTTTTTTTTCCTCGAGAATGAGCTCAAGCATCCCATCACCGAACCATCTTTCATTCTTGCAACAAATATATCTTACTTGCTTACAAATACTAGTCATTGGATGAGGCACTAGGGAACCAGGGAGAGGTGATAATATCCACACATTCTGCATATCCACTATTATTAAACTCTGCTGTGCCATCCTCGTGAGCTCTATGAGAGCAAAGATATCTTTCCATGCTGGCGTCTTCATGAATTTGAGGTACTTGGTTATGGAATTCAGAAAAAATTCATTTGTGTGTTCCTGGAATATAGTAGATGCTAAGCAAATGTTTGCAGAAAGAATATATAAATATTACCCCACAAGAGTAAAACAAATTGGCTGATTATTTAAAACTGCATTTACTTTGACTTTGGATAATGAATTGCAATTTGGGGATATACTATTTTTTGGTTTGGGAATTTATTTCAAATATTTTGCTTATAACACTACTGCACATATAATAGGCCTTTGATAAATGTATGATTGCCTCTAAAATGGTAAAATATTATAGCGATTACTTAACTTGGGAAGAAGAGCTAGATAATCCACCTTAAATCTGAGTTTATCACTTACACTGAAAATTAGGCTGGGGGAAATGTTGCTAAAGATTTGTCTTTTTGAAGCCTTTTATAACATAGGCACCAGAGCTGGCTTTGTTATTTGGGGTTTCAGAGAAGCTCAATTGTAGGAATAAATAAGAGAAATATACTTTAATGTCGATAAAGTGAAATTAAGCAGATCACATACTGTCAATAGTAAATGTCTGATATATCAATAGAGAAAATATTGGAAGTCCTCACAATAATGGTACCCCCCTCTGGTTAATTAAAAGTTTTGATTATTCAAGCAATGCTTATTGGAAATTGATTCTAAATGTATGTGTTAGAAAGACAAGTAATAGAAGCATTGTTTTACCGTATTTTCCCCCCACATTCATTTGGAATTATCTTTTTAAGTGAAATGAAATTTATACTAAAAAATTCTCTCTTATGTGGTAGCTGTGTTTTGTCTTGATTTTATGATGTTTCCAAGGTCTAACTTTATCACTGATAAAGGCACTTGAGATAGTTAGACATAATGCATTTTCTGTGTTAATGTCTTTATCACCTTTTGATTTGTGGGCTTACTATTTATCCGCTAATGTCACAATTATTGTGGGTGCCACCTGAAATTTGAAAAGCAGTTTGCTAAGGATGTTACTTCTATTCATGCATTTTTTTTTTTACTTTCATTTCACTCCTCCATTTTCACATAATTTATAATCACTTTAATTGGTTATCTACATGTCATTTTATTTCAAATCCCCATTATATGCACCACGCTAATGCATTCTGCCTCTGTGGGTGTGGTATTTGGTCTGTAATTTAAAAACAAAACTCCACACAGGTTATTAAATGACATTATGTCATCCTTCATGGTTTACTGAAAACCTGCACATTCCTATCCAAAATGGATATGAAGTGTTCAAACTTAGTGTTCTCATGTTATTAAAAATAATACTCATCAGTATATAATTCTAAGCAATTATGAAAGACCCAAAGTTACTAATGTATTCTTTCTTTCAAGTCCTTATTCTGTTTCTATTGTAAGGAAACATTTTATTAAAAATATACTCATTCATCTGTTCTGCATTAAAAAAGCAGTTTGGTGAACACTGACTATTTTTAAACAGTATATATGTATCTCTTGCTAGGAAATTCAAAGCATTCAACATATTAACTCTGGGGAGAAAGAGACTTACTTATTAGTTAACTTTCACTTGTCACTTAGATTAGCTGCTTCTCACCCCCATACCTTTTAATTCATTTAAAAGTCTTCACATCGCAGGTGATATATGCGAATGTAGGTATGTGATGGATGAAGAGAAGCTGTTTTAAGTGTAAAATGTCTATCAGGGCTAATTATGCCTCTAAAACACATTCTAACCTCAGCAGAAAATACATGCAGGAAGTTGATGCTAGTGAGAATGGAAAGCATTAATGGTAAAAATCAAATTTTAATCAAATACCATTTTGTTTCCAGGGGGAAAATTCATCATCTAAAAGACATTGGGGAGGTGGGCTGGTGGTGCCATATGCTTGAAGAACCTTATTAAGGGCTGATGTAGTTACCTGCATAAAAGGCCAGCCAAATCAGGCCTCCGTTGTTTCCTTGTCTGTTTATAAATCTTTGGCAAATTAGTTGAATAAAGAAAACCTGTCAGTCACACAGGATGCTTTCATTCGGATCACCTCATGGTTTATATTCACAACTTATATTGGAGCTCCTAAGTATTATTTTATAGATCAAGGACTTGAATTTCATAAAATTTAGGTAACATCTAATAAGTGAAGGCCATGAAATTTGCATTCAGAAATATTTGGTTCTAAAACTCTCCTCATTTCACCGAGTAAAACTCAGCCCACTGAAGTAGAAAGGAATTGCTGGAGGGAGAAAGAAAGTACTAGTAGAAGCTCTAGTTGCAGAGTTTTACCATTCTTTCCGGGTATTTCTTTAAGTGTCCAAACTTGAGCTGAGTAACTACCAATTAGTACATTATTAAATCTTTTTTTTTTTTGTATGCTGTTTGGCAGGGGTCACATTTCATTCTTTTTCCATGTGGGTATCCCCTTATTACAGTACCATTTGTTGAATTCTTGTTTATTTTGTTTGTTTGTTTGTTAAGGAGGTGCATGGGCTGGGAATCGAACCTGGATCTCCTGTATGGCAGGCAATGATTCTATCACTGAACTACCCTTGCACTCCCACGTTAGTAAAACTTTTAGTAGATTAATGTGCATGGAGAAACAGCAGAGTTTAGAGATACTGATTTGGGTTTGGGGATGGTCTGCAAGGTGGAGCAGCTTTATTTTTTAGATTAGTATAATGTTTAAGGACTATATAATATTAATATTTTATATAAGCTGTATTTTTAATGGCCTCCCTTATTTTTAAACACTATAATTATTAATAATTCAGTGTGTAGTTGGCTTACTGAATATGTTCATAATTAAATAGTTTGCTTTTTGTGGCAAGGAAAAGAAGAAAAAATTCAACATGGCTTAAAAGCACGGTTTTATTATAGCAGGGAGAGACAATCTGGAGGTTTCGTTATATCAGCTGCCCAACATCATCAAAGATCTATTTACTTTTCATGTTTACTCACGGTTTCGGCTGTTTTTCCTTGATTTCATGATAGAAAGTTAGCTCCAGCAGTACCATGTATCACATTCTTATGCAATAGAATTTGAAGTTATAAAGAAAAAATACATATTTCTTTCCCTAGTTCTGTTTTAATAACAGGGAGGAAAAAAAGTCCACTTTGAAGGAAGTGCCAGCCCGCTTCCTTCAATTCACATTGGTTACAGTAGCTTCAAATGAACATCTCTAAACCAATTACTGGTGACTACAGTGACATCACCATGATTTCCCTTGACTAACTAATAACTCAGTGCTGAGAGCTCAGTGTTCCTTGAAGTGTAGGTAGGACTGGTCAGTCAAAGTCAGTAGTCCTGACTTTGGAATGTCAGAAGTGTTGGGTAGGGAGTCAGATGCGACTGTAACAGGAATGTTTAAAAAGTCCTTGTTGACAAGGAATGTAATCGATGTTAAAAGCAAACACTTGAATATTACAAGTTGTCATTTTTACATGCCTTGCATGTGAAATCTCATTTAATATTCCAAACTATCTTATGAGATCGATTCTCTTATATAGATGGGAAAGTGAAGAGCTTATGAAGAGGTTAAATGATTTGCCAAATTCACAAATGTACTCAGGCAAGTTGGGATTTGAACTTAGATTATCTGGCACCAGAGTCGGTCTATTCCCTACCATATCAAGACAAGTGGAAACCATTAAAATTGTACTTAGTTTAACTATTGTTAAGTTTAAGAATGATAGATAAGGAAAGTAATATCCTTTATGATCAAGCTGTGTTCTACCACTACTCCCCTAAGAAAACTTAAATAGTTGATCTTCTTTAATATCTCTGTGTACACCTTATTTTTCCCCTACATTTTATAAATGAAAAAATGAAGGCACAGAGTAGGAATATAACTTGCCTGGGGTTGCATAGCTAGAAGTGACCAAGTAGGGATTTGAATACAATTGAGATTTGACTCTTGAGGTCCCCTCAGGATACAATGTTTGGCCACTGTTAACATATATACTAGTGATAAAGTGTTGATTGGAGTAGACTAAATGATATAAACCTGACTAGTCCTTCAGAAAATTATAGTATAAAATAAGCTGATTTTTTTGAGGAAAATGCTTTTGTTTTATTTTCCAAACTAGACAGGAGGATAGCATTCTCTAGTTTAGGGAAGCTGAAGAAAAACAATTTGATTTCTGAAAGAAAATGCGTTAGATAAAAAGTGGAAATGAGGACCAGGGAACCAAAAATAAAAGAGGAATATTGATAGAAAATTGACTGCTGAAGTATATTAAATATTGAAATATGATTAATGATCATATTTCACTGACTCACTGATCAGGGTTCTAGTCTAATGCATACCCAGACCAAGATGTGAACTGCACAGTTCTTTGCCATGGCATGGTCTCTTCCTTAGACTTCTCAGTGAACTAAAAGACAGTGCACTGGAAAATAGGGGATTGAGACACTTAGTTTTATAAACTATGTGTCTGTTTTGCAATCAGTTTCTCTTGGCTAGCCATTTGTTACTGGTTCTCTTTTTTCTTTGCCATATGCTTCACCAACATTGTGTTATTTCCAAAAGGTCAAATATATAAAAAGATGTATGTATTTTATATATACATACAATACATTTCAATTCAAATACATGCACACACATGTGCATAAAAGCTTTGAAAAATATTCCATCATCCTGTCCTGTGTCAAAATGTTTACAATATTTGTTTCCCTACTTTTGCTAGTACTAAGAGTCGTGAATATTTTAAATGAGTTTTTCTTTGCTGCTTTTTACTTCTAAGAAGAAAACATACTCCATGCTAAAACATTAGACTTATTATTTACACTCTGTATAACTGAAGACTAATTAGTCACTAGTATTTAATTTCTGAAGACGCCAAAATAATATCTATTGTGTCTCTGTTGTACAAAATGTAGTTGAAAATCTCTCCCATCTAATTTTTTTAACTAGCTCCCCCCACACAAGTACTCATAATTGATGATGTTTTCCATCAAAACATACTCCCTGAGTATAGATAAAATCAGAATTTGGAAGCAGGGGTTGCTTTGGTTCTGGCTAAGGAGCTTTGATCGAACAGCTTGCATAGACTTGAATTCTTCAATTTGTTTTCTCCAATTTGTAATTGAAATGAAGAAGGCTGCTAAGTTTCTAAAAGGGTTATACGCCCCTTTACACTGCACTGCACAACCAAATTACGAAATTTCCTGCTGAAAAGCTACTGAACAAATTATTTGACATATCTGTAATATCACAAGAAGAATTGGTTCATAAAATTACCGATTCAAATTGTCTTGAAACTTAATTGCTGATTTGTACATCTTTTTTGAGGATTATGAAGTAGATAACCTGTTTTTCTGAAGACAGAAAACAAATTCAGTCATATAAATCAATTCCTGTTTGCTCCTATTTGCAGGTATTAAAAGACAACTGAGTTTATTTATTTTCAGTCAAGTAAGAATGTTCAAATTAGGTAGTTTCTATTTTCTTTACCATTGGCCATTTTTTAATTTAATGGAAATAAAAACATTTAGAGAGGAGCTTCTCCTTTTTCTGTAACTGGCTATTTAAAGGATCCCCTTTTAAACATTTCTTTGATTCTCTTGTTTACTCCTTATGGTTTGGCAACACCAGTCAAAATTGTTTCTCAGGTGTTCAGAATTCACATCACGTGGCTGTCCATTGAAGCATTCTTACTGAATGGTTGGATACTAAATGGATTTGTGCCAGCACATGGCGGTTCCAGACATTGAGGCCGGTGCTGCTTAGTGCTGAGGTGAAATTCTTTCCCATGAGCAATTTCATAGTGGTTTCCTGTGAATAAATTTGAATTTTGTGGCCCAAATATATTTCAGAAATGATTGAATCCTTAGGTTTTATTTCCAACTCTTCCATCTTCAGTCAACCCTGCCTTTTCCCAAATAAATATGTTTTTTTATCCCCTTTATTCTCAAATTTACCCCTGCTATTTCTTTTTCTTATTTTTGTTTATGAGCTTGCAAACACATTCACCCCTCAAGATATTCTTCCATGTCTTACTTTGTGTGATGCTTAATAGCACAGATTCAAAAATCCAGCAGCTTGGCATTCAATTCCTTGCTTGATATAAAATCACAAGCAATTGACTCACTCTGTTTCCCTTTATTTTCTCATTTTTAAAGTGAAAATGTTAGTGCTAGTCAATAAAAAGTACTCAGTAGTAACTATCATCGTTAACATTATTATGGAACCAACCAATACTTAAATATATTTTGGTAATTTATTAACCAGGCTTTTTTTAAAGAGTTTCAAAGGAAATTTAGCTCTATGAAAGACAATGCTCTGCTAAAATTTGAAATAGTTATTTTGAGGTAGTTGCTACTTTTAGAAAGGGATGTTATCACTTTGCCATTGGCTACATTCTAATTAGTTTTCTAATTCTAATTAATTATAATTCTAATTAATTTCTAATTTCTAATTCATACCTTGATAAAGGCAGACCACAGCTGAAAAGGTTGGCGTTCTGGAACTTTGTGGTATTTAGGCTCTCATTGCTGTCATTGTGCCAAGCTTCACAGCCAACGTAGAATGAGGAACCGAGGTGTTCTTCCTTCAGAATAAATGTATCTTCCTTGTGTATACTTAAATTCCGATTGTGCTCATCAAGGACTGACAGAGAAGTTATATGCCGGGAACCAGGGAATCCTGGAGCCCCTGATTGGAAATGAGGTACATTTGAATTAAGTAACTTCTTTTTAAACAAATAATTTTAGCTAATTACTCAGTTTTTACTGCTTGATCAATTCAGAACTGTCTATACCCTGAATTCAATGTGCAATTCAATTTCCTTCTCAAGGCTATCCTTCATTCTAAAATGAAGGCTTTCCGGCTTTCTTTTTCTCACTCTGGTCAGAAAATTGTCTAGATTTAGGTGAAAACTTTTTATCCTTTTTGCTTTTCTCCATCCTCAACTCAAGTGTAATACTTGGTTCCTTCTGGAGTTTGGACAGTGTCCGTGCCCATGCTGTTGGTGTGACTTATGGTCTTTTTTTTTCGACATGATCAGTGGATGGTAGTTGCCACTCTAAGCCTCCGTTTAGGTCCCTCTAGACTGCCACTAGCTCTGGTCAAGCTCACAGGCTCGACAGTTCTACCTGATACTGTCTGGAGGTGTTTTCCCCCCATAGCATGTGCTACTGTGCTCCTGATTTGAGCTTTACTGATCCTAGCTGGTTCACTGACAATTTATAGTTTCCAAAGATCTTTATACTAATAAAATAATTATAAGAACATTTTAAAAATCTCTTTCTCATGGTAGAACTAGTGAAGATTATAAGGAATTCTTGTGTGTGCAATTTAGGCCCTCTGTAACCAACGAGATTTCACCATCTTTGTAACTTGCTATGGGTAATTCTCCTGATGTTCATTCCAGGCGTGCAGATGAGAAGCAAAGTCCTAATCCATTCTGTTCTCATCTTCCAATGGTGACAGCAAAAGAAATAATGGCAGCAAGGATGGTAGAATGAGGAAGCTATCTGCAACTGCCTCATGGTTCCCACCAAGAATTTCAACACAGAAAGGGAAAATGTAACTCTCTAAGAGAAAATTGGCAACTCCTGTTTTGGTCCTTCCCAAAAGTGGTTGCGTTTTTCTCTGTTATGGAAAGGAAAAACTATTTTTACAGCAAGTTAATTCTTCCTTGTCTACGGATCACTTTATAAACTCTTTGCTCTCAGTCACTATGTAGTGGTAAATAAAAGATCACTTATTAAGAAAACATTCCTGTCTATCAAGTGCCTAGATTTTGCCTTTGAAGTCCCCCCATTCAAGCCTATCCATTCTGCCATGCTCTGTTTAAAAGTGGAATATGGGAGACAAAGCTGAACAATCACTTCTTGATTCTCAAGTCTATCTGCTTGGATTTTGACTCTATCTTCTGTCCTGTTTAAGCAATGGATGGCTTGGCTTACTGAGTTGAATGTCACAGACAGCCAGGGTTCAGACTGCTGCAAAGTGATAAAACTCAATGTGTAGACATTTAAGGAAAAAAAAAAGTAAACATTATAATGTGAGGGGAAAATTGAACAGTGATTTTTATGTTAGCAAACACTGAAACGATTGATTTGATTTACTCCCCCACTCAATATTCAGAATAATTTTCTAGAGGCACCTTGTTAGACCCTTCGTATACTAATATGTTTAATTCCCTCCACTTTCCTCAGCTTATCCTACAAAGCCAAATTCAAGGTCCATTTCTTTTTTGAAGACTTTCTTATATCAAATCATATTTTTGTCTCTCTTACCAACTAGAATATACTCACATTGACAAGTTTTTGCGTAAAATCCTGTATTAAGTGTTTTAATTTCATTCTATCATGTCTTCTAAACTAGATCCTAAGCTTATTCTAGACAAATATTTTATGTTATATGATGCACATGGTAGATGGCAAATGATTATGGAAATAGGAATGGTACTCTATTGTTGTTATTTGTTTAGAATAGAAGAAGAAATTTGTTTTAACAGGAATTCAATTTAAAAAGATAATGTCTGGTTGTGAGTTCAGTTCTGTGTAAACGTAATAATAAATGTTGAGGGATATTTACTCTTTTAAAGTCTTTAACGGTAAACAGATACTTCTGATTAGAGCAGTTTGGTGTATGAAAAATTTAAATAATCAATGGGGTCTACAAGTTCCTTGAAAATTGTATATCCTTCAAAAATGAAGCCCTTGTATTTTTCTTTCTTTATTTGTGTTGAATCATTAGCTTATTGACAACTTAATAAGAAAGAAATATAATAGTCTGTTTCTCTGTAATATTTCTTATAAATTTTCAGGGAAGACAGCAAGTGAATGTAGTCAAAGACCCAGAAGCTTATCTTTGCACTTATGCTTAGATTAGCTATTAGCACACCTTGCATATCTAAATAAGTTCAATTTTGCCTAGTTCTAATATTATTTATTCTTAGTTATAAACAGCAGAATCAAACTCAGTTATGAAAAACATAATCCCTTTTCAAGTGGAAATATGATCTAAAGAATGCACTATAAAAAGTCTTTTAAAAATTGCAAGTTATTTTGTTTCACATTATTTCTTTTAAATCATCAGTTTGTACTCATATACTATCAGGCAATATTATAAAGTGATAATTACTGAAATATATGTTGTTGATTTTTTAATGTTTCATTTTAATGACATTTTAAACCTCTATCATTTCTTTTGAGTTTAAAGAATTATTAATTTAACAGAACAATGGTTAGGAATTCTAAAGTGATTTTTATAAATGCCTTACATAATCAAATAAAATGACAATAAGGGAACATAATGAAAGTTAGAGCAAAGTTAAAATATCTGTGATTTCAAGTAAAATACTCCTAAATATTTACTCTATTTTAAAAATACTATTTTATAGTAAAAGATATATATAAAACCATTCTCTTAAAAACATGGGAAATAAGAAATACAATGCCATAAAAATCTAAATTAGCTATATTACTCTATTAAAAGTTATGTTTGATTCAGAGCCTACTGACAAAAGAGAAAAAAAGGGAGAAAGATAAGACATATAATTTTTATCATCAACTGAAGAAACCATGTGAGTTATCCAGCTGGAACATTCATATTAATTCATTGTGTGGTTCTTCAAAGTAGGTGATTTTGAAAAGCTTATTGTAGTAAGTCTTCATCACTCACTTTAATTTAGAAAGAATGCAGAAATTTTTTGATTGTAATAACCATCCTTTGAAAGCGCCTAAGGCATAGCAGATTGTATTTATCTAAAATATCACTTATTCATATATGTACATGTATATATATGTATGTCAAAAAGAGATGAGCAGTATTGTTTAGTTTATTCTTACTTGGTTTATATATTTGAGAAATTTAAATGATATATTGCATTAAAGCAAGATGTTGAAGCATAATTTGAAGTGCCGAATAATACAAGAAGTTCACAAATGTATCTTTGGAAGGGATTTTTGCTTTGACTTCCTTCACTTATTTCTATTTATCAAATCCTTTCTTTGGGCAGCAATTGAGCCCTATGGGTAAAAAAAAAAAGTGTATGAGCCCTGGATCATTCTCACCAGGGATTTACTATCCATCTACTAGCAACAATAATACACTTATTCCCAAAGCTGGAATAGAAAGAATATTTTATATTTCTATATAAGTGACAAAATGTGATATCAGCCTGCGAATGATATTTGATTATATGGGTGTGCATGAAGTGCTGAGAATTCAATTGAAACAACACAGCCAGAATGAGTCTTTGAATCAACAAGAAGTAGAAAATCAACCCGTTTTGTTTTGCCACATACAACATATCAATTCCGTTCTGATCTTGGTATTGCTTGGTGCAGACACCTTGCTTCATGGAATTCTTCCTTGGAACAAAGAAAATGGCTAGATTTTGGGTTTCCCAAGATTTCCTGTGTTTAAAACAAAATACAAGCAGAAGGGTTTGAAATACTTATAAAAGAAAGGCTTGCAAATTATTTTAATTCAATAACCTTATTTTACAAATGGAAAGAAAACTCCCTAAACAAGATAAATTACTTTTTCAAAGAAAAAGTTTTTTAGGCGAAGTTTTCACATGCTTTAAAAACATTTTAAAAATGTGCTAGGTTCTTATTCATTATTTCATCCAAATACCAATTATAGTCTTTTATTCCAAAGAAAAGTGATTCAAAAATTAGGCTAGAGCTGAGATAATTAAAATAGGTATGATTTTAAAATGATATTCCATCTCCCCAGGAATGTCCGTATCAGAGAGGACATTATCAAGATATTGAGTGTGCTGCTGCTGTTTCTTTAATGTTTTGTGATTAATTGGTTCAGTTTCTGCCTTATTAAGTACTGAAATAAAAATGCTGAGATATTGCTATTAAAGATAAGAGTTCTTATTATACCTTAAGTAACTTGTGTGTCAAGTCAATATATTTTATTTCCCAGGAATTTATTTTACTATGGAAATGTTTATTTCTTACAACAGGTGAATATTTTAAGGTAAAATAATGGAAGCACTTCCTGGGCAAAGAATACAGTGTTTATAGGATAGCGCCAAACAGCTGGGTATTCTGAAGGTATGGATTATTGTGTATCAAAGAGTGAAAGTGGAACTGGATTTATGTTATGACAAAACAGTGTACTTTTATCCTAGTTGAGTCCTTTTTTTCCCACCTATATGCTAAGACTTGGCTGAAGAGTTTTGAGTAAATGTAAGGTTTGGAGGCAGCCAGTGTAAAGATAAAATTGAGAAGGTTCCAAGGGTGGTAATTTTTTTTTTATAATCGAATTGTGAAAGTTAACAGGAGCCAGCCATGGAGAATAACCTAAGCCATGTTCTATCTAGGGTCATTGAAATGGTTACAGCCAAAAAAAAAAATAAGTTTAATGACAGTGTTGAGAATTTGAGAAGTGTGTGTCTAACAGATTTATACTTGAGTGAAGTTGAAGTGTTGGGGCTAAATGAGGGTTGACACGGTAATTGGTAGTAGGCAAGGACTGGGTCGACCATTTTCTAACATTGTGCTAAATGCCAACAGAAAAGTAGTTGTGTGGAGATTTCCAGGGTTTGTTTGGAAAAGGGGGAAGTTTGGGAAGAAGATAGTTTAAGAGGGGATGTTCAGAATGGAAAATCTATTGATAGCCAAGGACATTCAAGATTTTCCTTAGAAAAATGTATTTGAAATGTTCAAATTCAGTTCCTTTTCTGGTCAGCACATACTTTTCTAATGCTTAAGAAATTCCTGAAATTAGTGTGAACTGCATGGTTGTTTCTATGCAATTTACCGCTATGGCACGTCTATTAAATTTTGAAGAGAAAATATCTATTTATTTTATTTTTTACAAGTTTCTTAATCTTATATTTATTCCTATATATACCAATTTTACCATGACAAATTTCTCATATTCTTTCTAGAGCTCTAACTTCTTAGTTATCTACAGACAGTCTGGAGTAAGGATTACTTTATATTTCCCATTGCTAGATAAATTCATTTAAGTATTCATTCATTTACAGCATCTTTTGGGAATCAGTTGGTTGACAGTCATGATGATAAGCACTATGATATTAAGTTCATAAAGATGAATAAAACAATGTCTTTTAACTCAAGGAACTTTGTTTCCTTCAGAGATTCCCCTTAAGCAGAATGCTCCAATAGAAATTCTAAATATAACTAGTCTCATACATGGAAATAATTTGCAAACATGAAATAATTTGGGTACATTATTTCATCATGTTATTTGATTAGTCTACTTTCAAGTTAGAATGATTTATTTAATGGTAAAATATGAGAATGTGGTTTACTTTCAAGATTGCTTTATCTCAAAGGAAGAACTATGAATAAAAATAATTTTACTAGTTTAACACACAGTGGAATTAACATTACAGGTGTTTAGAATGGGCACATTGTACAAACTGTGTATATCTCCATGTAATTAATTAGAGGACCTATTGTATCTCATCTGCGTTGGGTTCCTATGTATTTCAATACATTTTTGTTTTTTCTTTTTAAAAATTAATATAATTTAGTTTTTATAAGTTTTAGATTTACAAAAAAATTGAGCAGATAATAGAGTTCCCATATGCTCTCCTTCCCTGCACACAGTTTCACCTATTGTTAACATCTTGCATTAGTGTGGTATATTTGTTTCAATTGGCAATACATTAGTATTGCTACATTATTATTAAGTCCATAGTTTACATTAAATTTCACACAGACTTGTATTATTCTATAGACTTTAACAAATGATAATGTCATGAATCTTCAATTATAGTATCATTCAGAATAATTTCATCACCATAAAATACCCTGTGCTTCATCTATTCATCCCTCCTCTCTCCCCTCCATCCACCAACCCCTGGCAACCATTGGTATTTTGACTGTTTTGCCTTTTCCAGAATGCCAAATAATTGGAATTATGCAATGTGTAGTCTTTTCAGACTGACATATTTCACTTAACAATAAGCATTTAAGGTTCCTCCATGTCTTTTCATGGTTTGAAAGCCTATTTCTTTGCTTTTTTTTTTTTTTTAGTAATTTATATATTTAATACTAATAAAGACAACCTAAAAATAACTTAAAAATAAATCCTTCGGTAAGATTTGATAAATTTTAATGCACCAAAGTGAGCTAGGAGTATGAAATACATGATTTTCTTGTGATGCATTTTTCTCTGAAATATATTAATTTATTAAATCTTATGAGTGAGCAAGTTCTTTTCTAATCTCTTGTACTCATTAGCTTGTTGATTACATTTCAATTTTGACATTTTTGACGTTTTTTCACGAGTACTGAATTTGTTGTTTGGTTCTCATTAGAAATGAAGCAAATCTCCCAATTCTAATCATCTTGTTAATGAACAAATAATGTTAAAATCATAATCCAATTCAAAAATTTATGTTGTGTGAAGCATATTTATTTATCAGATTCTTTAATGAGGCCTGACCACTTCTTCTGAGAGGAACACCAAGCACAATGATTCACATTCACAAACAGACTTTCAGTCTAAATGGTTTTTGGTCATATTTGAAGTCACTTTGTTATTGTCGTTGTGCTTAATCTTCCCGACATCTCATCGTTATTGCCAGAAAACTTTGGTGTGCAGCCTGCATGTAATAAGGGACAGACAACTGCAGCATAGACTGCCTTAACTGAATTAAAATGAGACAGTGAAATATAATATGCAGAATTATCCAAGACCAATATATTGTTTCTGCATAACATTGCCTGTCTTCTATTTTTAATACATAATTTATAATGTAAAGTATCTCTATAGTATGCTAATATTTTATATAACAATCAGTGTTTTCACTTGGGTCTACCTGAAAGTACTTAACATTCTGTTGGAGTATATAGGGAAACAAAACGAGAGAGTGTGTCTGTATTACGGTTGTTTGTGGTTAATGTTATAATAAAATTTTGGAAAGTATGTAAACTACCATCAGGAATGTATAATCCATATTTTTCAAAACAATGGAATATTTAAAATTGCATTTAAAATTAGAATTCAGTATGAAAGAAACTAATTTCTGAGAGTATTCATTTGAATTAAAAAAACAGCTATTCTTTGGCTATCTTTAACTGTGGACTTAGAAATACAGTGTAATGAGTAAAGCGTGGCTTAAATAAAGGTTATGTCAAAATCCATAAACACAAATCCACAGATTTTGTTTAAAGGAAAACACCGCTTCTTTACAGAGATTTACTTTTACACACATATGAATAATTTCTTTCCTCTATATGATTTCCTACAGTATTCCAAACCTTAATTGTTCAACTTTTCAGATGAAATCTGTGACAGTGGTCAAGGTGTGCTTTGACTTAATCACGAGCCTTTAATGAAATTCGGGGAACAATAGATTCTTTCTGATTTGAAATTCTTGGTTGTCATGTTGCTAGTGTGCTGTTTGTGACTAGAATGCAAAGTAGTTTTAATCCATACATCCTTTTTTCTGTGCTGGGATGCCAGCCAAATCTATGTCTGCGATTAACTTTTGAGGTTGCTAGCTTGAAACAAACGTTGGGGCAAAATAATTTAGAACGTATATTTGTATGTGGTGCATATCTAACAATGATTTTTAGCTTTTAGAATTTGAAAAATAATCGTCTTTGTAAAATAAACCTTTGTTTCGCATTATATTTACTGTTTAAACTGTCGCATGATTTAAACTAGATCTTCAATATATTTCATGTAAAATTATTGTACTTTGAATAAAGTATATTAAAAATTATATTAATTATTCAGGATATCTCATTGTTTATAACCGTCTGCTCTTCAGCTGTAGACAAAAGTCAGGGACATTTAAGGGTGCTAATTCCTTGATTTGCCTTAATTCTTTAGAGAACTGTTTAATATTTTTGTCAAACCTGATTTAATAGAAATAATCCTTGGTTTCAAACCAGAATTCTTGGGTTGAAATCCGTCATTGACTTAGTTTCTATAGTCTTTTATATCTTCATTTATATAAATGAAATGTATAAATGTACACATAAATGTGTAAATGTAATAAATGTGAATTCACATTTGTTGGGTATCACTAGCAGTGCTAGACACTGTTAGACACTGAATGAACCCTAAGAGCAAATCTAATTTCAGATATTAAACTAAAGTTGTCCAAGATTAGTTAGCTGATAAGTGATGATCTGAAACTCAAAGGCACGGCTACCTACTGTGGAAATTCATGTTCCATAACTCTGCATAGCCCTGACTGTCTGTAGTTATCACTCCCATGTCATACTATCTTCATGATGATAGTGGTGAGGAGTGATATTGAAAATTTGGGAAAAAAGTCTGTGAAACTATAATCATCTTTCTTAAGTATTTATAGTGGGACAAACATTGCATTAAGCATTAGACATAAATTATCTCACTTGAGCCTACTCATAACTCTGTAAGGTAAGTACTGTCACTAACCCATTACACCAATGATGAAAGTGACTTTTCTAAGTTTCTAGTCAAGATAACCTGACTTCAAAGGACATGTTCCTGATCACTGCTATATGAATTGACTATTGCTATGGTAACAAATTACTACAAACATATTGGTTTAAATAAGGCAAGTTTATTATTTTACAGTTATGGAGGTTAGAAGTCTCACTGGCTGAAATTAAAGGGCTAGCAGGCCCATGTTCCTTCTTTCCTTCTGGAGGTTTGTAGGAGAGAATCTGTGTCCTTGTATTTTCCACGTCCTAGAGGCTGCCTGCAATTCCTTGTTGCATGGCCCCTTCCTTCATCCTTGTAGCCAGCAAATAAAGAGGTAAACATGAATTCTTCTTCCACGTTCACATCTCCTTCTTTGACTCTCTTGCCATCCTTTGTCCATGATGAGTGTGCTGGGAGCATCTGAATAATCCAAGATGTTCACTGATTGTTCTTTAGAAATGATGTCCAGGATATCAATTTCAATATTCTTAATTTAGTCACCTCTGCCAAGTCCCTTTTCCCCTGTAAGGTTACATGTCCACAGGTTCTAGAGATTAGGACATGGATATTTGGGGAGACCATAATTCTGTCTCCCACAGCTACAGTCAGTTAACTGACTCTTGGTAATATATTTCCCATTAGAATAAGTAGTGTTGCAGGAGATGCATTGGCGAATGTTCCTCAAGAACTCGGAAAAGGGATGGTTAAATATTAATTTACTGGTCAGACAACTGGTACCACCATTTAAACACAGGAACTAGCATTTTTTAAAAGTTGGGTAATCCAGAAATAGAGTAGGTGCTTAAATATGTGCAAATCTTATGAGTAGGAATACATACAATTTTTTAATTGAAATATATTAATATATATTTGAATTCCACAATCTAAAATATATGACAAAAAGAAGTAAGGTGGATAGAAAATCTTTCCTTTTCGAAGTTTCATTTTCTGTGATTTGAGAAAACACTGCCATTAAGAAACAATTCGATTGGATAGCACACTTTTTGAAATTTTTTCCAAGCAGTGTTTCCTCTTAATAACCTCAGTAATCTTATAGGTACTAATGCTTATGCTTTTGAAGCTATTTTATAAATAATTAACTCTCTTGAGGCCAGATAACAAATGTGTGTTGTTAGTTTTACTCTGTTTTTTCTACCATTTTTAATCGCAAATTTGCCATTTGATATTGAGTTATTTTATAATCTTCTGAATAATTTTAGAGACTAAGCAGGTTACTAATCCTAATAAATAAAAGGCTATCAACTGAGACATGGAGAGCTTTATTAAATTCCCTAGAGTCACACAACTAATTAGCAACAGAGGCTTGTTGCCACCTTGTTCACTGGACCCTTATTCAAAAGTGCTTGCTGGGTGGGCCAATTTGGTTCTAAAACAGAGCTTAAAGAGCTCTATGGCCTTCTTATTTTACTACCTACGTGGGTTCATTTGAGTCATATAGTAATTGGCAATAAACTGTCATCTGTTGAGGTGACATAGATGATCTTAGTTTTAGTAGAGGAGTTCTGCACTCTCTAAAACTCTAAACTGCAGTGTTCTCATGTACATCCTTCAATGTGCAAGTAGGTGGGGGATGCTCATTGGATTTGACAAGCAAACTGGAGTTCTATTTAATAGTCTGAAATAAAGCTTTGCTAAGTTAACTGAGCATTTCTTAACCTTGACATTTGTTAACATTAATTTATTTTCCTTTTTTCTTTTTCACTCTCTTCACCCTTCCCCACCAAGAAAAATTTCAGAAAGTGTGTTTTATCATTATAATAGCAGCAGGTTGTCTATAGCAGACACTCACATATACATTTATTTAATTGTAAAGTGCAGGTTTATTGTTTTATATTCTTTAGAAAATGAGTTGATAGACTTGTCTCTCTTTTCGTGGCCTAGGTAGCTTCCCCCTCCCTCCCCTTGTTTGTAATCTTCACACAGAGATCTTAACACGGAGCATGCTTCGTAGAGGAATATTAAGGAAAATTTGCTTAGAGATCTTTCATTGTTGATTAGATATTTAAACTTAACAAAGATTGTTGGTCACCCTCTTTGATAGCAATGCACTGGTAAATATATCAAGTTAGGAACAATATCCAGCTGTGGTTGATCTTTTAAAATGGATTTATTTTAACAAAACTGGTTCCATTGTAAATAACCCTTTAGATAATTTTTCCTTAGGAAATGATCTCCACCTGGTGGCAGCACATTGTAGCCTGTGATTATGGAAAAGGACAATAAAACTACAACATTTAAAATGTTTTTATTTATTATTTAGTAGAGAAATGAAATTAGAAGTTACATTTACTTAAAGGTAATATGTAAAATGGCAATATTTTAAATTTGCCATGAGATTTTCCTTGTCGTGTAGGGTAATAAAACTCTATGATTCCTTCTTCCAGAAAACCACTGGCATTAGCCTGTAAATTACGGGGTGACTGTGCATTAGCACCAGCAAAAGTTGTGACTGCCATAAGCACCATCTGCAAAGTAATACTCATGTCTACATTACCTCAGTTTGAAAAGAAAAATATGTGTTGACTATAGCAAATCAAAATAAATCGCTCATTATTTCCTAGCTACATTCTTCATTTTGTAGTTCTGAAATATGGATTAGTTTTCAGTGTTTTTTAAGGAATATAATTACAGTACATTATAAAACTATAAAAATTTGTTGTTTCACTAATGTGTCCAAGTACCAATGTATCCAAACAATAGAGTAGTCAGGGACACAGCTAATACCTTATTTCGTAAAGAAGATTAAGGGTTGTTGATAGGTAGGAACAAATTCGTCAATACATTTATGTGATCTGAATGTTTTTTTTCATAATATGTATTTAGAAATTTATCCACACTCCTTGATAAAATTCTCTTCTATTTCCAGTAGTAACAATTTCATTAACATCACATAGTTTATTGTTTATTACGCAGGATTCATAATGTATACTGCACCATTTTCAAGCATGTAGGGAGATAAGTTGATAAATAAGTGTAGCTAAGGTCATAGTATGAGAAAAATGTACCTATCTTTCAAATACTAACATATGGAATGATATTGGTTATAAAATATAATTTCATATCAATATTAATCCTTGTTTTTTATGTTATGTTGTATATTGTTCCATTAAAAGCTTTTTATCCAGTTAAGGATTTCTAAGAAGACAAATGGTCTTATGGATGATATTTAAACTGTTCAAAATGAAGGAGTACACATTGGATTATTCATTTGAATTTGTTTCTGTTCAGTATAATACTTAACAAGGAATGCCAGGCTTTTATTGTATATATAAGCTCTATGTTAGACTACATATTCAACAAGAATTTTGATAAGTATTTATTTGAAAATTTGCAGCCTAAGACTAATAGTCAGGGTTATTTGTTTATCATAAATGAAAGCATAATTTTTAAGTTAACTATTCAATCCCACAAGTGGGGTGGTGGAGAAGAATCATCTTGGTTTGAATTGCCTGTTTCATATATACCACGTTGATTTCGTATTTATGTTTACTTATGATTAAAATTGGAAACTACAGAGCTTTAGAATGATTCAATTTTCTGATATGTCTTAAACACTTTTGAAAGTTGGAATCATCAGAGCAGAAACTTCTTCATTTGTAAGTAAGAATGTCCATTTTAAATATATATTAGTGCAGATTATAAAGCTGTTTTGTCCTGGGACATATTATTAAATTACTTATACTTGCTTTATCCATTTAGGGGATTATTAAAAATTGGAAGAAAAGATGTTGGAGACAATCTCACCTTTTCTAGTCATCATTTTCAGCTTCCATTTTGTGTCTTCTGCTCCCATTCTCTTGAGAGTTTTTTAGTTACTGCTATTAAATTACTAGTTTGCGTGATTTAAATCTGCATTCTTTTCAGTAGCTGGAAGGATTGATTTTAATTGAGAAAATACTTGGACAGGAAGAAGCAGACTACTATACATGGTAAGAATTATTTTCATACAGCTGTTTTTCCCCAAAAGATAGAAACAGGTCTATAGATATTGTTTCAGCTAGCATTTTTGTACATAAAAATATGCATATTTTGATCTATTAGATTTTTAAAATATTTTGTTCTTAGAAAGAAATAACTGTAAGTTTCTCTTTTGCTAAGAATACCTAAATCCTGATATTTGGCTGTCATTTCTGAAATTTGGTGACGGATCTAATCCCATTTTGACAAAGACTGAATGCACAGCAAGGTTTGTGATCACCAGATTCCAATTTGAATGGCTCAGCATAGGAAGAATCTGACATGGCCGAATGTCTTCTTCTATTGGAAAAGGGTCTTTCATTAGTTACCATATTAGAATGTTAGCCTGACCATTCGCTTTTCCAAAAAATAAGGTGTCATAAAAAGATTTCTTGGTCAGAGGAGCTAAGAACTATAATTATGAGGTTTCTTTATTCTGTTAATAATCTCCTTAAAGAAGGTATTTCCCTCAGTTGTCCTTTAGAATTTCTGAGACTTGAGAATTAAGAAAAGAATGTAGCTGTAACGGTTGCATACATGTCAACTTATTCTTTGAAAATAATAGATTCATAAGGGATCTCTTTTCCAGTGAGAAAAAGCAAATCTTGTAGAAAAATAATGTAATTAAGGGGGAAAAGCAGGGCTATATTCATATTTACGAATATTTTAACTGAACATTTTAATAATTATTTCAGTGTTTATGTGTGAATACATTAAAAATTAAAATGGTAATATCTCCCCAGCAGTTCTGCAACTTTCTGCCTTTGATGTATGCAAATCACTGAAGTTGCCAGAGGGTCACTTAGGCGATTCACTCTCAAGTGCAGCATTAAATGTTAGGATTGCTTGTTGATACCTAATCCACGGTTAACATCATAAATCAGCACTTGTCAGATCAGGGAAGCATATTAACTGGAGTTATTATATTTCACAACAGCTAGAAGTGTTTTTTATTCTGACAGCTTCCCAGAGAGGAGACTCTGCGATGAGTAGCTGCAGATATTTCACACAGATGAGGAGGATACACGTTGCCAGTTATTACTGTTAAGGGCAGCCTTAGCTAGCACGTCGTAATTCTCTCTACAGTCTTCCATTGCAATTCCTGTCATACCTCAAAGTTATTTACTCCTCTTTCTAACTTAGCAGCTTCCAGCCATGTACACTTTATAGAGTTATAGAATTTTAGAAAGGGTGGGGGAGGAACTATAGAATCTTCAGCAATAGAATGAATCTGAATCTTCATTTTCCAGTTGACAATAACTGAGGCTGTTTCATTATTGAGTTCTCATGATGCATTGGCTTAGAGAAAGTGTGGTCATCTCTCTGGCTTCCTCCGCTGACTCCTCCTTGCCAGTTTTGTGTCTCGCCATCATATTCACTTATCTCTCCCTGTCTCTGTTTCTTTTATGTCTCTGTGTCTCTTTCCCTCTCTCTCTCTCTCTTTTCATGAATGCGCCACTGATTGAATTTAAATATTACTATTCCAATCTTACTGTAACCTTGCCTTACAGTAGTAAAGCAATGGATGTACAACCATAGAAGTAGTGCGATAGTCTGCCATAAGAATCTCAGAAAGATAAATATAACTTGTCCTGATTAAAGCAACAGCAATAACAATGAAGAAAGAGGTATCATTTTTCTATAAAACTAAAACTGCTCTAAAAAAAAATCTATGTTAAAAAGAGCAAGAAACGGGCATCTGTTGAAGAAGTTGTCTGGTAGGCTCACATGTACAGAAGAGAAGTACAGAATCAACGAAGATCACAAAACAAAGCCATTCCTCTGTACAAATAGTGCCCAATGATTAGAGCCTGGAATAAGATGAGGCTTTTGTAACATGTTGAACAATAAAAAGTCACTTGGGGAAGCCACGATGTGATGTAAACAGATGATGGCACTCATAAATTATGTTAGTAGGTGGTTTTAAATAAAACAATTCTATGATTAGTCGTTTATAGAGAAAAAGTGGATACATTGTTCTATGTAATTTGTTTGGGAATGATTTTTTTAGAGGAAATAGTACAAGTGCACCGAGAGACAAGTTAGTTGAGGAGTCTCTTTAAGACAATGATTGCCTGATCCCAGTGTTTTCCAGTTTCCTTATCCCAGTGGATTGTATCCCAGAGTGATAGCTGAACTTGTGTGAGACATTTTATTCTGTAATCTTTGGAGTAAAAGAGAATGGTGTTGCTGTAAATATGTGAACTTTTTTTTGAGTTTTTCACAAAGAAGGGGAAGGTAGATAGAGCACACTGGAGGTTTGTTACCTTGCTTTCATCCTGGACAAGCCCCCAGAATTTATCACGTAGTGTGTGTGTGTGTGTGTGTGTGTGAGTGTATGTTCACACTAACAGTTTAGCCTGAAGAGAGGGAGGAAGTGACTGTTCAGATCTAGAAGGACTTTCTTCATGGAATCACTTGGCTCTTACATTGATAAAGTAGAAAAGTTCTGTAAAACTGTTACATCAGCATCTGAGCCCTTGGGGAAATCTGGACAGAGTAATTGATTTGTTACAGATTGAATGACTGTATCGACTTAAAGCATAGTGTAATGTTTTAAATGTGTTTTCATATTTTCTCTCAAAAAAACATGAATTATACTTCCAAACAGAATTAGGAATCTAAGATTTGGAATGCACTTAGAAATTGTTCAGTCTGATTCTTCATAAAGTAATCTGTTCTATGAGAAAATAGGCTGCGGTCTCCACTTGCTTTCTGAGGTGAACATTTTATATTTTTAGAAATTAATTTATTAGGGGAGTAAGAGCCATCTTTCTGAATTTAGATGCAAGCATTCATAAGAAAATATCTTAAAGATTCTTGTACCACGTAGATTAAACTCCTGAGCTTGAATTTTGCTATCTATAAGTAAGGAATTTTGTCATCTATTAAATGAGATGTGAATTATTTCTTTCAGACCCTTCATTTCCAGTCACAAGACTTACACAGTTTGTCTTAAGCATCTAAAATGGACTAAGGTTGCTGCAATAATGCAGAATTGGGCTGGCTAGATAAATGAAATGCAAGCTTTGTGTAGATCTTATTTTGTCAAGAGCTGTTCTTGATCAATACATTTCAGTGGCAATATAACTTTTTTCCTTATAGAAAAATTAGCATTTTATCTCTTCAATTTCTTAACCTTTACAAGAAGTCAAGAGAAGCAAAACGAAATGCCTGAAATCCAAATGTCAATATCATTATTGAACTTTATTGTAACAAACTCCAGAAACATAATTTACCTAGGCATTTATGTGTCTTGTATCATTAGACTAATGAAACGTGAGGTATTTTTTTTTAAAGTGTCAAATTTTAGGTTATTTACAAAGCTGAATTATAAACACACCATAGCAAGCCATAGTAGGATTTAGAGGAACTGATTATTCCCTTCCCTGCCTCATGCCATCTGCAGAGTCCAAGTCAACATTAAAAACATAGTAATTGGGTTTATATAGGGAATATGGCTCAGTTGCTAAGAGGCAGTGCTCTGAAATCAGTTGAACTAATATAGAATTCCTGTAGCACAGGGTAGAACTCGTGATGATTTATCTAACTGTCTGTAAAATGAGTGTGATTATAGTAATATCTATCCCATAGAGTAATTTTGAGAATTAAATTAGACGATGTATATAAATTGGATAGTACCAATTTACTACATAACATCTGCCATCTAGTAAGTGCTTTTTGTTTTAAAGGCACAAAATATTCATGAAGAAACAATATTGCTGAAATGTTAGTAATTTGCCTTTTTGTTAGGTGGTGCTGTCAAATTGTGTTTTAATCAAAGAGGTGAAATGCATATAAATCCATGAGAAGATGAAAATACCTCCCCCCCAAATGTTGGTTATTACAATGTAGGCTTTACTGAGACACCACAAATCAAGTATTTGGGAACATTGCTATATTTATTATCTTACCAACAGAAAGAATATATTTTGTCAAATATTTTAATTCAGAGAGAGACAGAGTGAGAGAAACACTTATTAGTGGGAAAAATCACTGCAAAATACCCCAGCATTTTATCTACTGAAATAAAGATTTTTTTTTATAGTCAAGATTTCCTGGTGGTAATTTCACAGCTATTAAGCAGTTTAAAAATATGATCTTGTTGCAGATTTGTGCTAGGAGTTGCTTTTCCTTTTAAAGCCTGTGGAAAATCCTAAAAAGAGGAAATAAAAGAACAGTGTAGATCCTGAAAAGAAACAAAAAGGGTAATAGATGGTTTCTCTCCCTTTACTGCCACATTGATATTTCAGGATTAACTTTAAGATTTGTAAACTTCAGCTGACGACCATATTAGGAAAGTGAAAGCCCACTCCACTTGACTGTGGATGCCACTTCAATCTCCTGTTAAAAGTTGTATGCCTGTAAAACATGGACAGAGCTCGAATAGTAGAAATACCACAGGATATGAACGTTCCTTTTCTGTAAAAATGATGTGGTGACACTCAGCCTTAATGGAATTATCTCATCCATTAAGTGAGTTGATGTGAATAAAATTAATGTAAAGTACCTGCCTCATATTAGGTAGAAAATAAACAGTAGTCACGATGCATGAATCAGTAGTTCTGTTATCAATATGAATGCATCAAAAATTGAACCAAAGTTGGCCTTTTTAAAAGGGATATAATAATCTGAGCCCACAACTTCCTTAAATTTAGCATGATAACATATATCACAGATGTCATCATGTGGGACAATCTTCCTAAACATAAGTCTCATCATTCCCTCTTCCGACCTACCTTCTAAGAACTCCACTCCCTAGATTTGTTAATCTAGATTTATTAATTTATCTCAGTTAGGTCCAGTTTACCTGTCCAGCCATGCACTTTATATTTAATACTTTTTTCCTTCACAAACATCTCTTAGCTTTTGCGTATGCTAAATTCTCTCTAACCCCCTTCTTTTCTTATCTTTCTGGAAAATTGTTGTCTTCTGTCTAGACCATTCCCTCTGACGTATCTGATATAGCTTAATATTTATAACATCTGGAGCCACACTGCCAGGGTCCAGATTTTGATGGTATCAGTTAGTTGTTTGATTTGTGGGAAGATTTTTAACTTCTCAGGGGCTCAGTTTTTCTTGCTTGTTAAAGAAGGATGTTCGTATTGGTACATAACTTCTCAGAAGAGCGTGAAGACTAAATGTGTGAAGTGCTCCAAAAAGTCCAGATCTCAATAGATGCTATTTACTATTTCATACATAACAATATCTCCTGATCCTAGTTCATTTTACTTAAAGCAACTTTTTTTTTTGTCCGGCATCGGTAAGCTCCAGAAATCGAACCTGGGTCTCCGGCATGGCAGGTGAGAATTCTGCCACTGAGCCACCATTGCACCTCATTAAAGCAACTTTTAAAATAAATGATTTCCCCTTTCCATTTACCCTTATTGATACATTCCAACCTAGCATTATATGAATGAGCCTTTCTAGACAGTTTTGTTACCCCTCTTGGTTTAGGTTTTTAATGTTGCCTTGTAAGCACCAAAAGTTCTTTTAGATCATTTCTCAGCTAGGTGACTAAAATATGCTGTAGTATGGGAATTTTTTTCCTATTGATGTTTTTCAGTTTAATGAGATGGTCCACAGTGACATAAACCAAAGTTGAGAAAGTGAGCTTTATTTTTCTGCTGCATTGACAAGAAGAACATATGAGTGAAAATCATCGAGCAAAATCCAATAAAAAAATAGAATATCTAAGAAAAATTAACAATTATGTGAAGCTTTTCCCTAAAGAGTGTGCAATTTCTCTTCTTTAACTTTGTGATTCCCTTATTAAATAAATGCCTACAAGAAAAAATGTTAACAGTTGCTTCTAGGCATATGACAACTTCCTTACTAACTTACTTCTCTTATTAGAGATAAGAGAATCTGCCCAAGTATATAGAGATGCTTTATGAAAGAGTTTACTGTATCTTTTCTCAGGAAGGGGTATGTGATATCGGTTTGTTTGTGCAAATAAGAGATGCTATGCAATTAATAATTCAATAGTTTCATTAAAGTTTGCTTTCAATGATAAAGATTACACTTGAAAATGCCCCAAGGAAATTTCAATTTTTACTAGGGTATTTAAGACAATACTTGTAATTCTTCAGTTATTTCTTTGTGATAATTAAGGGAATTTTTACTAAATACATATTTTTAAAATAGTAATTATTTTTAAAATAGAAAAATATGCTTGGAACAAAACTAGTTTTGCTAATGGGTTTTCATTTAGATTCTAAGTATTCATTAACCAGGAGGTGGCTAATGAGCAGATGTTTAATGAGCAACAGAAATGAACAGAAAGGTTTTTTTGCTTGTTTATTTCACAGTGACTGGAGGTTCATGAAGCAAACAAAACAAAAGCTAAAAAGAATTAAATTTGATGGGACTTTATTGAAGGATGTTCTAATAACAGAATTGAATATGATGTGAAAAATTGTATTACATTTCCAGAGAAAAATACTGATACAATTTTAAGAGATAAACTAATGTACAAATAGCTTTAATAGTTGTTGAATCAAATAAATGTAGCAATATTAAATGTGTGCAGTATTTTTTTCTTATCCTATTTTATATCTTATTACTTTTCTAATGGCCGTTTTACTGTTCATTTACTGGGGTGTAAAATTTTGTGGTATTTTGTTTTTCAAATTGTACACATGCGTGGTTTCTTTAATCTTGCATTCAATTCTATCAACCCATGATTTTCCATATTCCCTAAATCTCTCATAACATAATCACAAAGCAATGAAAAAATAATTAGAAATTTTTACATAGATATTTACCTCTAAACATTTGGAAAATATCTATTAAGTAAGTTTGCATTATATTATATTATATTGTATCATAAAGAGAAGTTGCCAAGATTCATTGTCTTTTCCATTTGAAGCCGGTGTTTTTCCTCTTTCTTCTTGAGGGTCTATTATTTAAACCTAATTTTATGATGTGGCGCTCTAAATTTTGGTCTCCTAAGCAAAAATTCGCAAAAAAACAAGTTGCTAGGCTTCTGCCTCAGTAAATTCCTTTACTGGTTTATATGGGGCGATCTTTTCCATTTATGGGTCCTTAAGCACTACAATTATTTTTTTTTAATGATTAGTCTTAATTTTATTTTATCTCCCCACAGTTGTTATCAAAGCAAAATCACAGCCCTTCTCTGAATTTTACTTTGTTTCTACTGATAAAACCAAATAATTTTAGTTGCCACCCCCCTTCTAAATATGGAATAAATTTTGAAAGCAGGGGGGTCGTATTAATCACAATAAATACCATAATTTATCTTCATAGGTGCTGAGGAAATTGAGCAGTATTTGGTTTATATTTTATTTCTTCATTGAACTTTGTATCTTTAATGTATGTGTAGATGCAGCTAACCTCTACAGATTAAATGCCCTATAATGATAAAATTCTAATGTAATCTTTTATGGCCATAAAATAACACTATCTTAGGCTTCTAATTATGTGCTTGATACTCTTTTAATGGATTCATAACTGATGTCATGGACCCTTATGAATTGCTTAACAGAAAGAGCAGGAGAATTGGAATTAGCTACTAACTGTCATAGTCATTTCTTGCTCTTGATGTTTCTTTGAGGAATTACATCAAGTCCTGGGTGTCTTTTCAATATTGTTGTGGATATTAAGTAAGATGATGCCTAAAAATGGACTTTAAAAAGTGTCAATACTATATAAGTGGAGATATAATTATTAGGTTTGGAGCATTTGAAGACAAACTGATTAATTACCCTTGATTAGTAAAGGCACAGGTATCCTATTGCAGTGCATCACAGATCAAGTTACTGATCAAATAACTGGAATTTGCAAAATTGTAATATATTTACATCTGAGAACTGTAATATGCTAAAATGATTTTGTTCCTCACAAATCATTTAAAATTTGACCTACTGCTTAGTTTGCATTTCATAAACTCTCCAAATTTATCCTATAGATGGAAAAGAAAATGACATCAATTTCCTGAAGGGCACACTGGAGAAACTGTCATTTTAAAAAGTATGTAGTTCAACTGTTACCCAGACCAGCTTCTAACAAGAGTTAAATCGGAGATTGTGTGTAATCACATGACTACTTGGGGTGTGGAGGGTGGATTTATGAATGTTAACAAAATCCTAGTTGCTCTAATACCATCTTTTGGCCAAAATAAAGATGATTCATTGATTCATAACTTTCTTTGTTCATCTTTGAACTCTTTTGATTTTTTTTTGTTGTTCTAGGTTTATGTTATGCAATCCTACTTAGCGTAGCACTTTGATATTATGTGTTAATGTCTGTGCTTTTCCTACTAGTATGGAAGATCTCAAAAACTGTCTTATTCATCTTAGCATTCACCACAGGTCCTGTCACTAGCCTATCACTGGTCTAGTAAGATGAATGGACTATGTTTTCGTGTTGTGGGTATTACTTTCTCTGTGCCTCAGTCTCTTGATCTGGGAATGAAAATAAATGCAGTGTCTGTATCCCAGTGTGGTTGTGATGATTAAATCATTTAATACCTGTGTTTTACCTAAATCAGTGGTTGGCACATGTAGGTGCTAAAAATGTTAGCTCTCTTAGTTAATTCAGGTATCTTTTTTCTTGAGGTTGTAGGGAACTTGATAGCAACCTCAAAAATGAGTTTGTTAAGGAAATTTTTAAATATTTGTTTGATAACTGTGAAAATCCCGACTTATTTTCACCAAGATACCTCTCTTCTGGCAGAGTAATCGATCTGTCCTGACCACTGTGACATTCTGTGTAGAATCCTCTTCAGCGAAAGATGTGTCCCAGCTGCAGCAGATTGTTTTCCCAGCTGCAGCAGATTTTAGTTGTCAGTCTCTTCTGGGATTGGAGGTCTCTTGCCTAAGGTCGTACTACATCATACTCTTACCTGATCAGCGCTCAGACAATGACTAGGAGAAGTGGAATCCAAAGGTCTTGGCCAGTCCTGCTGTGGTAGTTTGAAGCTGCATGTACCCCAGATAAAATACATGTTCTGAAATGTTAAATCTAATCCATTTCTGTGGGTATGAACCCATCATAAGTAGGGCCTTTAGATGAGGCGACTTCAATTAAGGCATGACCCAGGATGAGTCTTCAACCTACTTCTGGAGCCCTTTATAAGATAAGAAATTCAGACAGAAAGAGAAAGCCAAAGAAGAAAGAAGCTGAAAGGAACCCAGAATACAAGGAAGAGCCCAGGACCGGCTGCCATGTACCTTGCCACGTGATAAGTTATGGACCAAGAATTACCAGCATCCAACCCCAGAAAACCACAGTCTTGGGCAGAAAGCATTGCCTGGATGATACCTTGATTTGGACATTCTCTGACCTCAAAACAGTGGATTAATAAATTACCTTTAAGTCAACTCATTTTGGAGTATATACTAAATACTAAATACAGCTGACCATCTCATAAAAAAGGCATAAATCCCATTTCATCTCCAGAGGTCCCCATGGGATTAACAGAGAGAGTCACTGGGAAGCTTGACTTCTCCCTCTGCCCAGTACTACTTCTTTCTCTTCCCTTTCACAGGTGTTGATCCCAGGGGCACTCTCTAATAAACATCCTGCATGCTGAACTCCACCTCAGAGGCTGTTTCCAGGAAACCCAGCCCTGGATAATCACTCAGTGTCTATGGCTTTGAGTAAATAGAGGATACTAAATACATGGATATCACATTGACCTCAAGATCAAAATAAAAAGAACTGAGTGTATATAATCTAAATTATTTAAAGCTTAGGTTTCTTGGGCCACATTAGAGTAGGGATAAAACTAGTTATATAAGGTGTTTTAACTTGATGTTGTAGCTTCTGTACCAAGAGCAGAGCCTGACACCAGAGTAGGCTTATGACAGACATTGTGTGAAAGGGCCAGCGTAGCATTTCTATAGCTTTTTCCTCATTTTCTATTTCACAACTTCTGTCGTCCATCTTCTGTCTTCTATTTTTTTGGGATTCTTTTGTAATGTCTCACAGAAGTCCATGTATGCCATTGTCTCAGTTACTGCAAGAAATTACTAGTTTCTTCCTTTGTGGTTCTCCATGGCCAAGGTCTCTGATGTAAAACAAATAGTGGCTCAGGGAATAGACTCCTAAGATCTGTTCTCCTGTTATTGTTGATCTCAGGCTTGATTCCAAAGGGGCAAGGAAGATCATTCCTTTTTTGCCATGTTCTTAGTAACTTGGGTAAATGGAGACTCAAACATAGATGCCCTTTTCCTCTGTGTCTTTTAGAGGTTTTTATCCATATTCCTCTGGGTACTCCTGTAGATCTTTCTCCCTAGAATGTAACTCTTCAGTAGGACCTAGGCTGGACAAATATCTGAGGAATTGTACACAACCTTATACATTTAAAATCACTTCTTCCCTCAGACCTGTAGACTCAATCTCCCTTAGAATAATGAGGCATCTCTGTCCCTTAGGCAAATGAAACTCTGACGGCTCACCCATAATCCTGCTGACCAGACAAGTGCAGACAAGTCAGAAACCCTATAATGAACCCAATTTAGGCTCCAGCTGGGACTTCCACTATAATTAGACTATAAATGATTATGTAGTGTCCTGTTTAGTCCTTTCCTCCAAACTAAAAATAAATGTAGCTAATGTTAAACCACTTAGCAAACAAAAGAAAAACAAAAAAATAATTGGCCTCTTAAGTAGTTGAGAGAAAATAAAGTGTTCCTAAGTTTCAGACAGTCAGATCCAAGTATTAAAATTTTTTTTTTAGTATGTGTATTTTTTTCTTTGCTTCAATATTCTCCTTATAATTGCTCACCTTTATTCACCCTTGAGGGTGTGTACATAATTTCTTTTCTTTATATCAGACAAACCCCTTCATTGAAAAATTGCCAACAACAGAAACAGCCAAAACTTTGTAATTGATTAAATTCAATTGTGAAGAGACTGACAGCTAGCTATAATTCTACAGAATTAACAAAAATTTATTAACAATCTGTATTTAGCATTTACAAATTGGCTTCTGAGTAAATTTTTTTTGATGGCTATACATTTAAGTGTTAAAATGACAAATGGGTTTGCATTGTAGTTTTGGTAATTGCAGAGTAGGATTCGTAACTTTTTCTCCATATTCATGTTTTTTATAATTCCAATAATATATCATTTTGAAAATTTGTATCTGTACACTTATGTGAATAAAGCATCTTGTTGTGTACTTGTTTAAATTATGAAAGAATTGTCTCATTATGAAGTTTGATGAAACTCAACTGCAAAGTAAATGTGCTGGAGGCAATTTTAAATAATTATCTTTGATAAATATCCTGCATTTTAAAAATATTTTCTCAATTTAGTTTTTCTGAGATTCTGAAAGTCAACTTTTTAGAATATGTATTATAAAAAATAACTTTCTCAAAAATTTAAAATATCTTGCCACTAATTTGTGTATTATCTTATAAAATCACTAATTTTCCATATATGTGTTTATATACCCTTGTAATTTATAATGCTATATATATTTTTTTCCTCTGAATTTTTCTTAACTATGATTTTGGGGGGAACTCATTTTTCTTTTTATTCATACCCTTTCTACCTTTTCTGTGTTTTGTTTTCTGTTACATTAAATTTACCCTCTATGCATATTAATTCCTCTCCTACTTTTTCTTGGTTTACTTTGTTTCTCTTTTTCTATAGAATATGTTTATTATCTTCTTTTAATAATAAAAGTTTTATTTCTTTGAGCATTTATCTGAAAATAGCTTTAATTATTCCCATAAGTTTATGTGTAAACTATTCTGTTTTTTGGCCCTGTTTTTTTGATGATTTGGAATCTAAAGTTTTATTTCCACATTGATTGGGAGGATGATCCTTAGAAACATCAACTACATACTCCAAGGCAAAATATGGAGGAGCACTTGACATTTCCACCAATTTGACCTCAGAATTAGGAATTTAGATTTTGATGAAGTAAACATTATAAACAACAGATTATTATATTGTCCCATCCACTAGGAGC
This sequence comes from Tamandua tetradactyla, assembly GCF_023851605.1. Classification (NCBI taxonomy): domain Eukaryota; kingdom Metazoa; phylum Chordata; class Mammalia; order Pilosa; family Myrmecophagidae; genus Tamandua; species Tamandua tetradactyla. Next base: position 79,197,672 of record NC_135336.1, read on the forward strand.
TGCATAATCTTTCTTCTACTTTGTCCTATCACATAATCTGAATTATAGATTGTAAAGAATGTTTCATATTAAGAGCCTAAAATAAAAAAACAGGCAGTAAAATCCATGGAACTGCACAACGCAGTGAGCCCCAAGTGGACTGTACTTAATAGTAGCACATAAAAATGTCTTTTCATCAAAGTAACAAATGTACATAGTATGGTGATATATGGAAATCCTGTATTTTTTGCATGATTATTCTGTAAACCCACAACTTCGCTAATTAAAAAAAATAAGACAAGAGAAAACACAATATGATTTCATATATAAGGTTTTATTTTATTTATTTATTTATTTTTACATGGGCAGGCACCATTTATAATGTTTTAAACAGTCAAAACTGAATATTGAATTGTTTAGGAATACCTACAAAGGCAACTAGGATATATTTTAAAGGAAGAGTCTAGGCAAAAATATATATTCATTGTTGAGTATACTTTGTGCATAATGTATAAGATTGAAGATATTCAAACATATGATTTCCTTTTAAAAATTATTTTAATAATTTTATTCAATGATTTAATAATTTATCATTTAAATATAAAATTTAGAGGCATGAGTTATAATAACGGACTTGATATTACCTAAAAAATGTACTACAAATGGATAATCACTTATGTATTAATATTAACTCACATGCATATGGAATGTATATGCATTAAAACCTTACAATTTGCTGGTTAATAATTTCTAGACAGTTAATTATTAAGACATAATTTAAGGTTCCACCTCCTAGTATGTGCATAAATAGAAATAAATATAGCCATTAAAGTTCAAAATATGAGAGACAGTAATGGCTCCAGGTAAGTCTCTAGCTAGCTACTCTATAGTGTTAACTCAAAAAGCAAGAAACTGAGTTACGAAAGAAATGATAATGAGCTCTTCTTTAAATTGGTAGAAGAAAAAAAGGAAGATTTGACTTGAACAATACAATTTGTCAAAATTAATTAATTTACCTTTTAAATTTAGATTCTGAATATTTGTGTTGAAGAGAGCTGTGGCATAAACATGATCAAACTTGAATTGTATGATATTTTGAATTAGCCTTTGACCTCTTTTTATTCTTCTCTCCTAGTCCTAAAGAAAGAATCCATGATATTATTTCTGCATCATAAAACTCTACAGTTAAATACTTCCTCACAATAAAATTTCCTAAATGCAGAATTTTTTTTTTTTTTGCTTGAGACTCAATGTTGGGATAATTTTCTTTTATTTTGAGGTTCATAGGCAAAATGTATGTTACAAACACCTTAGAAGAAAATGAAGCATAAAAATATCAGATACAAGAAAGAAATACATGTATGTTATTCCATACCTGTTGGTATATACTTGATATTGTGGATAAACTGAGATAGAAGTTTAAAATAGAGAAGCCCCTAAATGTCAGCTGCATTATTTGCCAGAACATTACATGTTGCCTATGTATTTATCCTGTGAGCCATTCAAATAACGTGTGTGTGTGCGTGTGTGATTTTTGCCAACTAGGCACTTTAGAAGGATGCTTTAAAAATAACTTTATCGTTTTTCTTGAGCAAGTGCAAGACATTATCTAGTAGGTCATAAACAGGAAACTACAATGGCCATTTTATTTGCTAAAAATAATGACAATTTTAAGGTAAGATACTGTTTTTTAGAAATAAGGTAGTTATGAGGAACCCAACTTTGAGAGCAGTTCTGCTTGACCACCATCTTCTTATTTTATTCTCATTATTTTGTTTGACATGTAGTGAATGGTCAGGAGGACAAATAGGTCCTTTGTAATATATAAATATAAAAGCACATCCCCGAAATAAAATGGAAAGTACTACAGGAGTGGAAGTAGAGGTAATACATTAGGAGAAGGCTCAGTGGCATCAATTAGTAGCAGTTATTTACACATCTTAAGACTTAATTTCCTCATTGGTAAAATGGAAATAATAACAGAGACTCCTTTATAGACCTAATGTGGGAATTAAAAGAGAAAATCCACGTACATTCAATGCCTGGCATATTCCATGCCCAGTAATCATTAGCTGTTATCATCATTATTATACTTAAACACTCCTAAGTGTGTATTGCACATTTCTATGGGACTAGAAATCCATTAAGCTGAATAAAATATAAAAGAGTACATTTGTTCTTAAACTATTTCCTTTTAGCTGTATATTTATAGTCACTAAACCATTTCCTCTCTGAGGATAGACATTCTGCCTTGAGCATTTTTATTTGCATGGAATCAAGCACTGTCCTTACAGATAGAACAGAAATAATTAGGTACAATATCCACTCTTCATTTATATCATTGATATATTAGAAACTACAAAGTGCTGACGGGATTTATTTCTAAGATTTAAACATTGAGACAGGGAGTCATGTTTATTCATGAAACTTTTAAGTAGTATACACCTGATCAACAATGTTGAGTAAAGTTTTGAGGAAAAGTGGCAGAAGCATGTTTAAATTTGAATTCATGAAAGCATTGACATTATTTGATATCCTTTTTTCTTTAATATATTTTGACGATGTAACTTTAGTTTATGTCTGTAGTATTATGTTTCCTGTTCATCTGGCTCCTTTATGAAGTTGCAAAAATTCCTCCTGAGAGATACTAAAATAAATGGATTATTGCCAGTGGGGAGCAAGTGAAATGAGATGTGTTTTTTTTTTTTTTTAATCACAAAAGACCTATTGTAATTTCTCCTAAAGACAAAGCAGAATCATCACACAGCTCTCTAGAAGTCATAAGCTTATTCTTTTTGCAAAGATGGGTTAGCACTATTCATGATTACTTAATTCATATAAAATGTTGTTGTTCATAGAAAATCACAGAGCAGTTTTGATTTAATATTTTTGAATTTAAGAAGAAATAGATAGATGAGGATATCATCATGAATAGTCTAAGGACAGCCTGCAGATTTGAGAAGGATAACTTTACATAATTAGAACTGGAATCATGTAACAGTAAAGAAACCAAACTAGTAGTCATCCTTACTTTTGTCTCTTTTCCCCCATCTACTTCTCTGGCATTAAATAGCCTCTTTAAAACAGATTGAAATGAAGTATTTTTTATTAACATTTTTATTATATTTTATTCCTTTGTTAAATAAGCTCTTAAGGAATGATTCTTTGTTGTACTTCTATACCCAAAGAAAGCTGATCAGGCTAAACTGTTGTAAAATTGAAAGCGACCCGGGGTGTCTAAAACCATATTTAAAGGCACAATACTAGAATGAATTAAAATGCTACCTTTGTGGGCACTTTAGACTTCACCTTGTAAGCAGTGATGAAAATATAAAGACTTCAAGAATAGTGGCATGGAGGTAGGAATCTGTATCGGAGGAAAAAAGAGAGCAATTGCAACAAGCACAAAGAAACTTTTGAGATATAATGAGAGTTGCAATTATCTGTAAAGGGGTAAACCAGTTAGTTATATATTCTGCTTTCATTACTTGAAATCATTCTTAATTTTAAGAGGTTTCCCATATAAGGGCAATTCCATTTTAAAGGTATATATGTAACCCTATTGTTCTCAAGGTTTCTACACTAAAGAAAAATGCCCTACCTTTATGTACTCCGCAAGTATAAGTAATTCCCTCCTGAAAAAGCATGGCCTTCAAATCATTGCTCATTGTTGCTTTTTGTTTATCATCTGACCTCTGCTCCTGATTTTTTCCCAGTCACATATGGTATTCCTGGGACCTTCTCCATGCACCTGTCACTCTGACACCTAACCGAAGCATATTTAAAGTTGTCATTTTTAAGAGTTTCTTGAGGATTGAATAACATAAGGCAAGTGCAACATCAAAATAGCTACAACTGATTTTTAATTACCTTGCTCCTGAAGGCTTCAGGAATCATCCCTTCACTGAGAGTCCTTTAATAGTCATTACCTTAGAACCTGCCCTTTTTCATGCTCAGACGATAACCTTAGCCCAATACGAGAAATCCTTTATCTCATTCTTCTGACTTCTGAGCTAGAAGCTTTATTTTATATAAAAACATAATATAAATTTCTGCAAAGAATTTCCAGCTCCCAATTAAAATTACTTTTATGCAGCTAAGCATAATGCCTGAACCATCATCACAAACTCTCTGTGTCAGTGATCAGTGCCCAAGAAGTGTGGATAGATTGATTACATATGCTTAGTAAAAATTTACCAAATTCATTTACCAAAGTAACGCCAAAGTGTCTTCCTCAAAAACAAACAAACAAAAAAGTAGCTTCCACACTTAGAACCAAAGGAAAAAGAGAAAAAGAAAGTAAAATTTTGAAAAGAGCAGTGGTCTCCCCCTTTCACTCATTTAAAGTTCAGAAATACCGCACTCCAACTGATCTCTCTGTGTGTGTATATCTATGTGTATGTAATTTTATTTCATTTACTCACGGATTTTGAAAAATACACATTTATTATGTTGGGAACACATTAAATACATTTCTTTTATAAAACAAGTATACTTTATTTTAATATACATTAAAGACTATCAGACATTTGTTGATACAGTTAAAGAAAATAAAAAGAAGAATGAATAATAGGCCACAGAGTCAAATGTATGCTATTTCAAGGCTATGATTTAGATTGATTTTGGAACACTTATATTTTGTCAGCCTTATACCAAGTTTTTGAAAGCAGCCTTACATCTAAGGCTCATACAGAATATATTTTTTTATCATACTGCATTGGCCCATTAGGTCTTATATTTCTATGTGAAACAAGGCAAAAATAAGTTTTTTCTCTTGTAGTCTTTTTCTTCAGTGTTTGCCTATAGCTTCTTTTTTATTGCATCCCTTACTGTGTAGCTTACCAACTACAATTATTTCCATGTTAATTGGTATGTCCCTGTTTTCAGACTTTCTAGTTCCTTGTTTGAACAATTGCCCATGGCCTTCAGTTTGCAATAGTTGCTTAGAACATGGCACTCAGAATTGGGTTTAATGTCAGTGATATTCATTAACCATTGCATATATTTATGTCTTATTTTCTGTGAGATGGACATTAATTCTTTTTAAGTAACTTCATTTTTTTTAAGTATTTCATCTACCATGGCACTTTGACTCTTTTAAAACTTGAAGTGAACACACCTTGATCTTAAATAGACAACTATTGTTTACATGTCTATTTTTTAATCCAATATAGACTACTTGAAATTAAGAGACATATATTTGAAGACATATATTCCAGGGGAATGCTAGGTCCAAACCAGAGAGAGAGAGAGAGACTTACACTATATTCCTGACCCAGAAGAGACTCTTTACACCTAAATTTTGAAACTAAGTGAGAGATTCTGGGACATTAATGGAAAGGACATTAGAAGAAACAGGGCAGGCAGAGATACAGTGTTTCAGAGGCTATTACTTTGGTTAAGTTACTAGTCCAGACTTTGTGGCTACTGAGTTGTACGTGCCAATTGTGTTTTAAATACGAACAATGATTAAATGATCAGATTGTTGATGGAGCACTTTAACATAAGAACATTTTAATATTTAAAATATAAGAACCTACTACTGTGATAGTAGATTTTATCCTTTACATAGCATGATTGTTACAAGCCACATTTTATTGATAACATAATAATGGTATTACATAATATTGTCTTTGATTTTAAATTAACAGACTTTCTTGATTTTTACTTAGTTTATTCTCTAAAGTAGGATCTTCAGTGGACACTTTTGTCCTCCAGATATGTTTGTAAATGTCTGGAGACATTTTTGGTTGTCAAAATTGTGGAGGTTGGTGTACTAGTACAATGTAGAGGTTAGAGACAAAGGTTCTAAATATTCTATATGCATAGCACCCCACATCAATTAGGAATTATCCAGGCCAAAATGTAAATAGTGAGAAGGTTGGGAAATTCTACTCTAGAAGTTAAAAGGTAATGTCTGAACAGTAATAGTTGGTGGTGAGTTTGTTTAAATGCTCAACTCCATTAATTGAGCATATTATAATTTATTATGTGAAGGTGGATTCACTTTCCTGAACTACTATGATAAGGTGAGAGTTGTTTTTGTGCCTGTCTCACATATTCTAAATGACTGGCTATTATACCTACATCAATAACAGTGTATTATTCCATTGTTACTAAATTTAATGTGATTTGTTGGGTAAAATGCACAGATGGAAAGTATTATTTTATGCATTTCAATTCACCATGAAAAACAAAGAAAATTATCACTCCGTTGGTGAAAATGGTCACTGGCAGTCAAACAATTCCAATACACAATCTAGAATTCAGTGGGATATGTGTTTTATGTTATAGACACATAACAATATCATTTTTGTATTTTCTTAGTTTAAATCCACTAGATTTTGATACACTTTTGCATGAGTATGAATTAGAAGATATATGTTAATAATTTATTTTAATTTTCTATCCAGATATTTACAAATTTATGTAAAATGTGTAATTGTTAAGAATCAAAAAATTTCACTTGCAGAGTTGGGCTTAGAGAAAGTGAGACCACATCTTAGCAACAAAAGAGGTCCTCCAGAAGTAACTCCTATGCATGCTTATAGGTAGGCTAAGCTTCTCCACTGCTTACATAAGCTTCATAACACTGAGCCTCAAGATCAAGGGCTTGGCGTATTGATTTGGTTTTCCCCAAAATTTGACACAGTATCAGGGAATTCCCTGTTGGTAAAATGTAATAGTTCCATATTGTTTCTCCCATCCCTCAAGGGACTTTGCCAGTACTTTTTGATTACCTGCTTAATATATTCTAGGATGTATCCAGGCATTACATTCAGCTATGCAGGATAAAAGACCTTTTTTCTTATTCTGGCTCCCTGCACTTCAGTTGTTCAAATGAGCTATACAAATAGATTCATTTAGATTATGTGCTACAGAAAATTTAGGTTCCAGACAAAATAAACCTTTCTTCCTTTGGTCTCAAAGAGTATGTGTGGTTCTAAAATATAGACAGTGTCTTCATTACCCCGTGTTCTGAATTACTTTAATGCTGAACTGATCAGTTTCGTTTTTATCTCTAAATATCATTCCTCTTTTTTAGGGTGCTTTTAGCTGTTCAGGATCTCTTTCCCTTCCAGATGACTTTGGTAATTAGCTTTTCCAAATCTTAAGAGTAGGTTGTTGGAATTTTGATTGGTACTGCCTTGAATCTGTAGATCAATTTGGGAAGAATTGATGTCTTAACTATATTTATCCTTCGTATCAATGAGCAGGGAATGTCATTCCACCTATTTAGGTCTTCTTTGATTTCTTTTAGCAATGTTATGGGGTTTTCTGTGTACAAGTCCTTCATGTCCCTAGTTAAGTTCATTCCTAAGTATTTGATCCTTTTAGTTGCTGTTTTGAATGGAACTTTTTCCTTAACTGACTCCTCAGTTAGGTCATTTATTGCTTGTGAATAGGAATGTTAACTGATTTTTGCACATTAATTTTATATCCTGCCACGCTGCTGAATTTCTTTATTAGCTCAAGCAACTTTCCTGTAGATTTCTCAGGATTTTCCAAGTACGATATCATGTCACCTGCAAATATTGAAATTTTACTTCCTTTCCAATTTGATGCCTTTTATTTCTTTTTGCCACCTGATTGCTCTAGCTAGAACTTCTAGCACAATGCTGAATAATAGTAGTGACAGTGAGTGTCCTTATCTCATCCTGATCTTAGGGGAAAATCTTTTGGTCTCTCCATTGAGTACAATGCTGACTATCGATTTTTCATATATGCCCTTCATCATATTGAAGAAGTTGCCTTTGATTCCTATCTTTTAAAGTGTTTCTATCAGAAAAGGATGTTGAATTTTGTCAAATGCTTTTTTAGCATCAATCAAGATGATCATGTGATTTTTCCGTTTTAATTTGTTAATATGCTGTATTACATTAATTGATTTTTTGTGTGTGTGTTGAACCATCTGTGCATTCCTGGTATAAACCCCACTTGGTCGTGGTGTATAATTCTGATAATGTGCTGTTGAATTTGATTTGCTAACACGTTGTTGAAAATTTTTATATCTATGTTCATTAGGGAGATTGGCCTGTAGTTTTCCTTTCTTATTGCATCTTTACCTGGTTTTGCTATTAAAATGATATTAGCTTCATAAAATGAGTTAGGTAGAGTTCCTTTTTCCTCAGTTTTTTGGAAAAGTTTGAGCAGGATTGGCATAGTTCTTGGAATGTTTGATAAAATTCCCCTGTGAAGCCATCTGGCCCTGGGCTTTTCTTTGTAGGAAGACTTTTAATAACTGATTGAATCTGCTTCTTTCCTTTCCTTCCCCCCACCCCCCCGCCCATTTTTTTCTCACATAGGCAGGCACTGGGAATTGGCAGATGAGAATTCTGCCACTGAGCCACCATTGTACCATTCTGAATCTCTTTATTTGTGATTGGTTTCTTGAGATATTCTATTTTTCCTGAGTTACTGTAGCTTGTTTGTGTGTTTTAAGGAATTTGTCCATTTCATCTAAGTTGTCTAGTTTGTTGGCATATAGTTGTTCATAGTGTCCTCTTATGATTTCTTTTATTTCTTCAGGATCTGTGGTAACATGCCCCATTTCATTTCTGATTTTATTTATTTGCATCCTCTCTCTTTTTTTCTTTGTCATTCTTGCTAGTGGCCCATCAATTTTATTGATTTTCTCAAAGAACCACCTTTTGATTTTATTGATTCTTTCTGTTGTTTTTTGTTCTCCCATTCACTTAACTCTGCTTTAATTTATGTTATTTCTCTTCTTCTCTTTACTGCGGGTTTAGTTTGCTGTTCTTTATCCAGTTCCTCCAGGTGGGCAATTAAGTCCTCAGTTTTTGCTCTTCCTTATTTTTTAATATAGGCATTTAGGGCAATAAATTTCTTCAGTCAGCACAGCCTTTGCCACATCCTGTAAGTTCAAATATGTTGTATTCTCATTTTCATTCATCTCCAGATAGCTACTGATTTCTCTAGCAATTTCTCCTTTGACGCACTGGTTGTTTAAGAGTGTGTTTTTTAATCTTCATGTATTTGTACATGTTCTCATTTTTTTCGTGGTTATTGAGATCCAGTTTCATTCCATTGTGATCAGAGAAAATACTTTGAATAATTTCAGTGTTTTTAAATTAATAAAGACGTTTTCTGCACCAGCGTATGATCTGCCCTGGAGAATGTTCCCTGAGTACTAGAGAAGAATGTATATCCTGGTGTTTTGGGGTGCTATGACCTATATATGTCTGTTAGGTCTAATTCACTTATCAAGTTGTTTAACTTCTCTATTTCTTTGTTGATCTTCTGTCTGGTTGTTCTATCTATAGAGCAGAGTTATGTATTGAGGTCTTTTACTATTATTGTTGAAACATCTGTTACTGCCTTCAGTTTTTCCAATGTCTCTCATGTAATTTGGAGCTCCTTGATTAGGAATGTAACCATTTATGATTGTTATTTCATCTTGGTGAATTATCCCTTTAATTAGTATGTAGTGTCCTTCTTTGTCTCTTGTGTTGTCTTTTATTTAAATCTATTTTGTCAATATTAGTATAACTACTTCTGCTTTCTTTTGGTTACAATTTACATGGAAAATCTTTTTCCATCCTTTCACTTTCAATCTATTTGTATCCCAATTTATGTGGACAATCTTTTTCCATCCTTTCACTCTCAATCTATTTGTATCCTTGTGTCTAAGATGACACTTTTGTAAGCAGCATATGACTGGATTATATTTCTTAATCCATTCTGCCAATCTGTATCTTTTAATTGGTAAATTTAGTCTGTTAACATTCAGAGTTATTACTGAAGGGCGGTACAGCGGTAACTCAGAGGCAAGAATTCTCACCTGCCAAACTGGAGACCTGGGTTTGATTCCTGGAAACCCATGCAAAACAAACAAAAAACAAAAAACAAAACCAAAAAAGTTATTGCTGAAAAGCTGTTTATTGAATCCACCATCTCATCTTTTGGATTTTATTGTTCAGATCTGTATGTTCTTTTTCCTCTTTCTCTTTTTATTCTTTAAGCTATCTTTACTGGTACTCTTCAATTCTGTATCCTCTTCCATTGTCAGTGCAGGTATACACACACAGGTTGGGGATGCTATATTGGTGCCTGTGAACACAGGCGCCCAGCAGTGGGAATCTATGTGGCTGTGCATGGGTCTGGGGGGCATGGCCCTGGTGTGTGCTGGTCTAGAGATGGGGCCCTTATGTTTACATCTGCAGAGCCATGGCAGCAGCTCAGCCTTATGCCTGCATGGGCTGGGTACAGTTGTGACCGGGCTGCACAGGTCAACACTTTCCCAGATCTGGGGATGTGACTGGGGCCCGTGCACATGTGTGGGTGTAGGAGTGCTGTAAACTGATGGACCTGTGCCCAGAACTCATGGGGGGCGAGGTAGGGCTCGTGTGGTCTAGGAGTGGGTGTAGTCTGGGTATGGAGGTAAGTGCTGACAGCCTTTATGCGCTAGTGAGCCTGCAGGGAGCAGGGAGGGCAAGGTAGTGCTCAGGAGGGGCTCAGGAGAGGTGGGTCAGAATGCCCTTGGAGTGTGGGTGTGGGGAGGTTGGCAGGGCAGGGGCACTGGGAGCACGAGGTGTGAAGCTGGGCGAAGGGGTTCATGTGTGTGGTGTTTGGCATGAGTCGCAGGTCATGGGGCTGTGCTGGTGAAGGTAGCATGTTCAAGGAACGTGGCTTGGCTTACTTCCTAGTCCCTATCTCCACATCCGGGCACTCCTGAAGTCTCTGGGCTTCCGCTTTAGGCTGTTTGCACCAGCTGGATATTTCTCCAGTTCTCTGCTTCTCAGTTCCTCAGTTTTTGCAACTAGGGTGGCCCTATGTGTTGCAGAAGACCCTCCGAAGTCACAAACATTCTGGAATCCCCATCACAGTTGCCCTCCCGTGCCTTCTCTAATTGCTCCTTGGAGGAAGGCTGAATTTGATGTATCCTATTCCACCATTTTCCCCTGTTGCTTTATTTTTAATGTGAGAAACTTGAACAGTAGAGATTATAGAGGGGTAGAAGTGGGAGTCATAAACCAGTGGGAAATTGATTGATGAAGGATGTTCATGAATGGAGGGTAAGTCATCCAGAGCCAAGTCAAAGGGATTACCGTTTGACAATACGCTTCTGTCTAGAAAATGCTGAGCTAGAAGGGAAGAAGCCGAACGAGGATGGGCCTAAAATTAAGTTTGTAGATGGGGGTGGAGCAGGTGCTTCTCAGCTGACAACTTTTTTTTTCTCTCTAAGACATGAGTCTGTAGTGGGAAGGGCACAAATATAGTACAAGATTTGGAAAGATGTGTAGGGTCAGAGTAACTATTCACAGCAAAAGAGCAAGCTGTGGGCATTAGCCAATAGTCTGAAGAGTTCTGCAGAATAGTACCAGTCTACACAAGCTGCAGCTTCTTTGCTATTTGTGTTCTAAAAGAGAGTTAAAGGCATAGTGAATATTAAACAGTTCCTTTGTTTTTCTGGCAATATAATTTCTGTGTTATTTCAGGTTATTGCTGAAGCTTGGCTTGATATCTAGTGGTATGTCATTATTAACCACAGTTATTTTTATCCTTGTTTTTATTATTGTTGTTGTTATTATTATCTGTTGTAAAATGCAGTTTTCTTTCGATCCTTTGTTTTAAAGATCAAAAATCAGATATATTTATTTATTTTATATCTAATATTTTATATCATTGTAGTTATTTTATTATAGTTAATATACTATCTAGTGTTTTCTTACTTAACAAAAATTTTGTACAACTCACCATGTTAATTTTAATAGAAAAATATAGTTAACATATTAAGGGAAGTTTGGTTTGTTTACCTTAGGAGCCAAAGATAAATTTATGTTAAGTTACAACATCCATTTAAAAATAATATATTTTATTATGATCCACAGGCAACATATGTATTAAATATGAAATTTAAAATTTATTTCTCTTTTTATTCCTTAAATATATTGAATATATGAAAAAATTTTCATTTCTATTATTTTAAATAAGACTAAGAAATAGTGTTAAAATAAGATGGTGAGAAAGGAAATTATAGGCTACTTTCTGTAAATATATTATTCTAATATCATTAGATAATGGAATACAATATCAGACATATATGGCTGGTAGGTAATAGACAAATCTTATGACTATGGGTTGTATTTTATTATAAAGTTAGAAGAGGAAATGGTAATTACTTTTATCCATAATTGTTTTAAGAAGTATTTTATTGGGATAGATATTTACCCAGTAAAGTGGTATTCGCTTTTCTTTTTTTAATAAGTATACAACATGGGTCTGTTAGTTGAGAAACATTTACCCACACTTTTTGACAATGATACAACCATACATCATAAAATACTAACTTGCAACATCTGTCATTCTTTGCTTTGTACATTCTGGTTGATGACCGGTGAAGTTACGTGATGCTTTACAATGAAACAGACTGTGGCTGGATATCTCAAACCAAATGATAAGCAAGTATTTTGAAAGACACAAATCTAATGTTTTAAATTTTATACCGATGGGTCAATTGTAGCTTGTTAGGAAAAGGAGGCCCTTTATCTGAGGCTGAAGATAATGATATAATAATTTGAGAAAAAACTTCATAAATGTATCAGTACTTTAAATGTGTATTTTGTGTCAAACGACAAGAAAGAAGGTCATAAATTATGTATATGTATACAGAAGTATCAAGGTTTGTTTAAGGATCTCAAAATATGAAGCAGTTACATCCCTCCTATCTTTGCAGTGTCAATCTTATATTCTATCATTATGGAATCTACACTAGGAAGTAGCTCCAAAAAGGAACATGCACATTAAAACAAAACAAATTACCTTGGTGGTTTTTACTTAGTCAAAAGTCCATTTTTGGCCGGTGCGACGGTGACTCAGTGGCAGAATTCTCGCCTGCGTACTGGAGACCTGGGTTTGATTCCCGGTGCCTGCCCATGTGAAAAAATATAAGTCCATTTTCTTGTACTTGCTTCGGGGTAAACCATTTCTATTGTACAGGTAAGTAAATTTGAATCCTCTGTGAATCAGTGCTGAATCTTTACACTTGACACTCATAGCAGAGAACTACTTGTGTCTGCAGTCTTAGCATCATGGAAATAGTGAAATGTAGAATTGGGAAGTTTAAAGAGGCGCATATCAATTTAGATATCAAAGGAAAGAACAAATTCCTCAGACAATAGTACACCCATCTTAACAAGTGTGTTATAGTAAAACAATAAAAGTACAAAAAAATATTTTGTTTAGTAAGTTAGCATCAGTGATTTTTATTGCATCCATTACTGGTATTGTTCATTTTAATATATACTTGCAATTATTCATTGTATCTCTTTTGAATTCATTAATTTTGAGGCACATGACTAAGTTTTGGGGGTAAATAATAAAAAATGCAAAAGTTATTTGTATCAATGGGATTCTGTTTTGAATATAGATGTGGGATATTTGCATAAACATTTTTTTATAGCAGTGATGAAGAAAGAAGAATTAAAAAATATAATGAGAGATAATTACAGGAGAATTTAAGTGGGTTTGGAGACCAGGAAATTAACATACAGGTGAGACCTGAAGAATGCTAGGATATTTCTGGCAAAAAATTGGAGGAACACAAATCTCAGGAGTAGAAATAGGACTTGAGAAGGCCTGGAGTTGGGGGAATTTCGTACATTTCAGAAAATGAGTAAGCCACTGTAGGATACTGCAGCACTGAATGAGAAAGTAGGTGTAGACAGGGGTGAGATTACATAGGTCCCTGAAGAACATGCTGAGAATTATGGCATCAATACAAGTACATAACCTTAATCAATACAGAGCACTGAGTCTAAACTTGGAATATAATTAAAGGAAACAGAAACACAGTGCTGGTTTGAAGTACAAAGATCTGGGCTTTCTTAAAAGGGGCTCATTTAGAACTTTCATGGGATGTTCCAAAGTTTTGCATTCAGTTTTTATTAAAAATTGCATTGTTCTCTGTTATTGATATGTTCATACATATCATCAAGATTTCATATTATTTATGTTCTTTTTCTCTACCCAAAGCATCTTTCCTCCCACCTCTAACTGCTGACAGACCATGCTCTTCTTTAAAGGAATTGCTGTTGAACCAAGTGCCTCTGTGCCACTCATTGTTAAGAACCCTCAGCGAAGTGTCGTTTTTCTGTCATTTTGATTGCTTGTTTTGCTAGAAATTCACCTGAACTGTTTCTGGTTATAAAATCGTATGTCTTGTTACATAAAACTGAGAATCTTTCCTCTTTCATCTCCAGAAACACTCTGTAACTTCTTGTAACTTTTTGTAGTTCCAGGGGCAGTGGGGGGCTATTGCTTTATTTTCACATCTGATAAAAATTTTTTGGACTGTGTGATTTCTCTGCTTTCAGAATCTAGGATTAAGAATCTCACTTCCATGTAATAAAAACTTGTAGAAATTATAGCCCAGTATTACTTCTGTTCTTTGATTTGTTTTTAATACAAATATTAACTTGAAGCCACAGGAAATATGGTCCTTCTTTTATCCATTGGATTAAATGAGCATTAACCTTAAAGGACTAAAGCTTTTATGCTTCTCTATGTATCTGATCTGTGAATCCCCAATGTCATCGAAAACAACAGTGATAAAAATTGTATTAACAATCCCACAGTTAAAACACCATAAATTATAAACTGCATGAACAGTTTTCATTTTCCTCATTGTTGAATAGGTGAACCATCTTTATAAAGTGTTCCTACTCATGTAAATATCTCTTGTTATTAGAAATGATGACATAAAAGGTTATTCCTATAAACAATATGCAGCAAGGTTTCCAGAGTCCCAAATCATTGAGGATAGTTATTACCAGACAATTCAATATTCATGGCTTAAAATTTGTTGAGGTCTAATTAATGTTCAAGGTCACAAAAGCACTTGCCTCTTTTGATGGGACTGTGTACTTCAACTAATATATTTATTCTCAGCCACTTACAAAATGGTTTATACCTATGAGTTTTATGTCAATAAATTAGAGCAAATTAGACAAAGGAGTGTTCTATCTCATTTTCAAGATAATTTTAATTCACTGACTCTTAGCTAGATTAATGTTCCTAATAAAAATTAAGCGCTCCCCAATGCATGGCATGTGTACCAAATGACCTCGTTAAATAGGTATATAGAGAACAGATGCCTCTATGACCTGTCTCCAGATTTACTGAGTAGGGAGTGTCCTTGTTTTAGTGTCCCAGTTATCAGTGGATGAATTTCAAATTAGGGACACAAGGACGCTATTTCCTCACGAGATTTTCTCTGTGCAATCTGGCAGAATTTGAAGCATTAAAGAAGTTAATGTTTTCTGGTTGGATTTATCATATTCTTTAAAAGTCCATAAATCCTTTATGTTATAATCAGATTTTAGTCTCTGATATTGTTTTGCAATAGAATACACTTCTCACACAAACAGGTTCAGTCATTAATTTGTCATGTGTACTAGGAGACCAAAATGACACCTGATTTGAGTCATTAATATATGGTATTCAAGAATATGAATTTCTTATCTTGCCATTATCATATATATATATATATACTTTCAAGGCATTTAATCCAAGGCATTGTTTTGCTGTTGTTGTTTCTGCTAACATTATTAGCCTTACAGGTTTCTGTAAGCATAAATAAAAATGTGTCCTTAAACCAATATTTGACCTTTTGGCAGGTTATTGATGCCATCAAGTAAAGGACAATTCTGTATACATATAAAGTAGTAAAATTAATTTTCAAGTGGAGTATTTTGGGATTTTCTCTTCTTTGTTGTTCTGAGTCTTTTACTTAAAGATACCAATGGAATTTAATGTGGTTTTAGAATCATAATTATATATTTAAATCATTGTAAGTACACTCATATTTAAAGCTATATCCTAAATGTATGAAATGCAAGCTAAAATGCTATGACAAGAATTTAGTGTACCCACCCATTTTTAGGTGATTTGAATTCAGTTTTCCTAGTGTTTCAATGGAAATTCAAATCTACTTTGTTAAAAGCACTTATTTGCTCTTAGCTATGAAAGAGAACTACTACATAATTGTAGAATATATTATAAATGTCAAGCCTATTGAAGATGTCACCTTAATGTTATCTTACTATTGGATATCTAAAATAAAGTGCATCTAGTTAAGTAGGTTTATATATACCTGCAGTATAATTTGTAGAAAGGAACTGTTTGCCTAAACTACTTCTTAGTAAAATATTTGATGATATATTTATTAATCAGCTCAACAAAGTTATCACACATGATCAAATCTTACTAAGCAAGGCATGTAAATGTAAAACTTATAGCGATATTTTTAAAGCTGCTATGAGAGGGAGAATAACATATTAAAAATACGTTACTGAGCAATTATTTTATGGAAAAAAATAAAGTCTCATCAGTGTATTTCGAAGGGGGAACTTTGTACCATATTTGCATATAAAATATGAAAACTAAGTGGATATTATTAGTACAAATTGTACAGAATGTTTATGTCACATATAGACAAAGAAGAATGTCTTATAATATAAAACAGGGTATTCATCTGCACAGGAATGATGAAAACTAACATAAGAGTTAGCATTTTCCAATATTTCACTGAGTTTATTTCAGTAAAATGGAAAAATTGGGGAAAATTGAATCTTTGCTGTTATTTTTCGTGAATTGATACCCCAAACATTCCAATACATTGTACATCATACTTTTCTACAGGACACTCTACAGAAACTTACTCTAAGTTCATCTTAGTATAAATTGAACATAATTTTCCTATTTACATTAATTATAAAATATTAAGTTATTATGAAGAAATAATGAAGTAGACATATGAATTAGTCTTAGAACATAGTCATGATATATGAGATAAATAATCCAGTTAGAGGAAATTATAGTATAGCTCTAGTTTAATACAAAGTCAGTATATAGATTTGTGTATTTTTAGAATTCATATTGGTATAATCAGAGGAATTATTGAATGTAACATACAAACTTTTTAATATTGGTTATAAAAGGGTGCTAGGATTATGTGTTCTTGGGACAGAGAGTGAGGAACTGTCAGGAAATGTAATTTAGTTTCTGAAATTTCTTAATTGTTTGAATTGTTACAGTGAATGAGTGTTATTTATCTTTAATCAATAGTTTAATATGTAGTATATTAGTTTAATATATGAAATTTAAAATGGTGGATATAATTGTGATAATGACATTTCATGAAGTATTTAAGTTTAACTTGGTGAATTAATTAATTTATATGCCTCGTTGGGCTGGAGAAATTCTAAAACTTTTGTCTAAATTTTTTTTAAGGAAACAAGTTGATTTCTTGTTCTTAAAGATACTTTACTTATCTCAGTTTTTTTTTTTTTGAGGGTTATCATGTAAATATTGTCTTCCTTTAAATTTCCAGGATAAAGAAAGTTTCTATAAATATACTACACATTTTCAGACACCTTCTCCCCAACATACATACATTAATGTGGTGAGAAAAAAATCCAAGCAAAGTTCTCAAAAAATGTTTTAGATTTTTAAAATTATTTCATTTTTTTCTATGTCGCTAGAAATGACTGCATTTATAAGGCAAGTACTCATTTTTTTTCAAAATTGACTATCAGCTTCAACTAGAACCTACCCTATAAACAACAGCATATATTGCTATCATATTAGAATGTGATTATTTATTATCATAAAATTATAAAATTAAAAACAGTTATAATAGAGGTTAGGTATCCAATTTAAGTTCTACCATAGATAAATATAAGGTTTGAACTAATCCTAAAACCTAAGATGTGGAGAAAGATAAAAGAAATCGGATAGACTTTGCTATGATTTAAAGCTGTCTTTCAAAATGTTTTGAATATTTGAGAAATTTCCACCTTGATATCATAGAGATTGATTTGTTGCTTTTGTCATTTGGCTGTCTCGGTGCAGTGTTGTGCTCTAAAGGGAGAAAGTAAAGATGAGTAGGGTATAGTTCACAAAAATAAAGGTCTATAATCCTCCTGGGAAGATAATACATGTGCAAATAATGGTCAAATAATTATTTATTTCCACAGTAATAACTGAACAGCATCCTGTAATGATCATTGCTTTTGCATTTAATGCAATAAAGTTATGACAATATCATTGCACTTACCTTTTGTATCATTATCTGGGCGATGAACATTATAGTAATTCTCCTTAAAGTGGTTAATAACTCATTTTTAGAAATAGTTTGCATTTATGCATTTCTAAAACATTTTCATTTTCTCACCATTCACCATTGTTGTTTCCTTTATTTCTTGTGTATAATTGTTGCTCAAAATAAAACGTAAGAGTAATATGATATTGCCATAGGAAAATGTGCTATATTAGCATCACCTTCCCAAGAATGATTCAAAAGGAATGCAATGTTATCTGGCTTTTACAAACCGATTCCATCTGATGATATGTACTCTAAACAGATTGCATATGATTAAAATGCAATGCAATTGGAATCACCCTGAAGAATATTCAGAAACACACTTAAAATCAGCAGAGTTCAGGTCAGGCCTTGGGTGCTATGCTCCCTAGTATAAATTTCAACTTGAAACCAGTCACATTCACCAGACCATGTCCAAAAAGGAATTTCTGTGATTTATTAATACCTAATTAACAGTGATGTGTCTTTTATTGTCTTCTGTGCCAGATCACTTTCTGGGAGCAGAGAGGATATAAATTATAGATTAATAAAATATTTTTAACCTCGAAAGTTAGAGAAGGACTCTTGATATTAAAAAATGTTTTAGCTATCTACATTATTTATTTTTCTAATTTAACATTTACACAGAATAATTTTTGGAAACCAAAAAGAGCTGTTATTCTCATTTCCACAGCAAAGAGAATGTCTTCATTCTTGACTAGTGAAGTGTGATGGTATATCTATGATAGGTAAGATCTAATATCTGGTGATAACTTTATCTAACTGTCTACTTTCCTACATACTTCCCTACTTATTCCTGTATTCAATGATATTTTGGGGGATTGTAGAAATGAAATGTAGAAAACAAAATATTGAATTAGGGAGATACCAGGATGCTGGTAGTATTGATGACAAGGAAGTGAGAGGTGGTAAAATAAATTCTCTAGGTGCAGAGGGAAAATGTGCAAAAAGAAGAAAATTCAGATTGTATTTTATTTTTTCTATTCGTCGCATCTCTCCATGTCTAAGTGGAAAATTTTCCGCTCTTTGGAACTTCAGCTCCAAACACAGACACCTCATCCGGCCATTCACTGACACTCTAAGACAGAGTTTATCACTTTCCCTTTTAAGGCATCCTGTTCTTTTACAACTTTCTATTGGTACTTTTAAAACACACTATCCTGCCATTGCCTTCACATACACTGAGCAGAACTCCGCTTTTTAGTGTGTTAATGTGTGGATATGTATGTTTGTAACCAAACACACAGGCAGCTGTGCCTGAGTGTGTTTGTGCATGTATGCATTAAAGAGTATAAATAATATCTTTTGAAAATTAAAAATCACAGTGTGCAAGGTAAATGGTAACTTTACCTGGTATAAGGCTATTTATGCCTATCAATTTCATGTGACAATTTATATAAATCAAACTCCAGGGACATCCTTATGAACATCAAATTTGAAACAACATAAAGGAAAATAAATGACCTGGTTATAAAAGTTTGCAAAAGAAAAGTCCTAAAACCCATGGGTATTTTTCCCTCTAAGTGAAGGTAAGCCCAGGGATTGCTACATAGTTTTCCAATGCTGAAGCATAAGAATTATTTTACCTACTGTTATACTTCGGATTCTAGTTATCATGAATTTTTTTTACCTCTGTTTACATCAGTACCAGATTCCCTAATTTTGAGTTTGAATTGTCTTTTAAAATAGCCACACTACTGGCAAGTAATAGTAATAAAAATATGACAATGTCCTGTACTAAAATATAAGAATTAGAGATGCAAACACAGCCACACACACACTTACATGCACATATTAAATTCTCACAAAATCCAGATGAAGATGCAATACATAAAAAGTAAATTGTTAAGTGAAACAAAAGAAGGCTTTTTAAAGAATTGCCAAAATGTCATATACTTGAATGTACAAATAGATACTACAGATTACTACTGTAGGAAGAGTAGTCGGGAGCGATATGTGAGTGGGGTTGCATAGTGGAAGGGAATGATGAAGTGGTGGCAAGAATTTTGGAGAAGTTATGCAGTTATGTATAGTAGGTAGTCAGCTGACTGAAAACCAGGCTTTATTTGCGTCTTGAAATTTATGCTAATTAATGTGGTCTCCACCTTCAGGGCCACCATTCAACCGACCATAGTATCCAATAGATATTTTGTTTCGAAAATGAAAAGTAATTAGTGATTTATTAAAGCTGAAGAGCAACACTTAGAAAATCAGAGCGGCCTCTGATGTTTCAAGCTTTGGAAATTGTAAGGGTGACAGTATCATTTAAAGGAGAAGTAAGGAAGCCAAGTGTTAAGATACAGTTTTGACAATTCATCTTTAAACATAATGAATTGAAATGAGACTGACAAAGAGGAAATGAAAGACTGTCCATTACAAATACAGTCTCTAGGCTTGTGATCAGTCACTGATAAAGATAGAAATTTAACATTGTCAACAAAGAGGCGATGTATAAATCCAGGAAAGAGAACGTGGTCTTCAAGAAGGAATGGGTGAAAATCAGATGCATGGAGATCAACCTTAGGAAACACTTGTATAAGACGAAAGGAAGGAATATTAGGAATGAGGTAATACAAAACAAAATAGCCATATTCTAGATAGATAAAGGGCATCTCTTAAATAAAAAGGAGAGGTCTATTAAATAGAGGTAGATCCCACCTTACTCAAGTGATCCAACATACCATCACCAAACTGACATTATGTGCCTCCTCTTGTAATGCAATAGGGAAGTACACTTCAGCTATGTAGTATCTAGCCAAAAATGTTTAGCCTGAATCTAACCATAAGGAAAGAACCAGAAAAATCCATGTTGTTGGATAATCTGCAAAACAAGATTAGTCTGTGAAACAACTGTCCTCATACTTCAAAATGTCAGTGTCATGACAGAAAAAAAAAGTTGCAAATGAGGGACATTCTTGTTGAAAATAAACTACAGAAAATGTCAGCCAAATGCCATGTGTGATATTTGAAATCTGGATCAGAACAAAATAAACAAAGAAGAATTACAAAAAGGGTATTTCAGGGGACAGTTAGGAAATTTGAATTGTATAAAAGTAATGGATGCCTATTAAATTGTCAATGTGTTATATAAGTAATATTATATAAGTAAAAAACTAGGAGGAAATGCTCCTAGTTTTTGGGAGACGCAGGCTGAAGTATTTATGGGTGAATTATGCACAACTGCAGTGCAACATCATACAGATGCACACAAACATATTTTACTTTCTCTTTATAAATATTTACAAGGTCAATTGTCCATCATCCTATCAGTTTAGAGCACATGAATCAAAATAGTAAAAATTAGTGAAATTTTGAAGACTCTTGAACTATTTCAACTTCTTTGTGCATTTGGAATTTTTCAAAATAAAATATTGAAGGCATTGTGGGAGGAGCAACAAAAAAGAATATGGATGCCAAGATGACTAAGAGAACAATTTGATTTTGTGACTTGAAAGATAAAATTGACCTTTAAATTTGCAATGTTATATAAGTGCTGGGGTGGAAGGTGCGTTAGAAATGTTTATGAAGCTATATGATATGGAATTGATTACATTATAAATTTACAAACAAAAAGATTTTGCTGCCACCAGTTACAATATCAACTTAGTTCTAAATGTTCCATTTTCCTTCAGTTTATTCAAAAGTTGAGGAGGTTGACAAAATACAAACCACTCTGATGCAAAATGATTAAAGTAACATTTTGACTGCAAAGTGTAAGCTACATAATGAATAAAATAGTATACTAACCAAATATTTGTTATATTTTCAAAAGTGAAAAAAGATTGCCTAATCTGATAAATATAAATGGGAATACCAGAAACCATACAACCCACATTGGCTTATTTCACATAGTAATGCATTGCAAAGGAACAGTGGGTGTGTAAATACTGGGTGCCTCAAGATATTTTCTGTTATCAAAAAATAAGTCGATAAGCACTAATGGTATATATTTGACAAGGGTGGTTATATTGTAATGAAATTGCTCATATAATAAAAGCCTACACTTGCATGTGGTTCAAAGAAGACTAAATACAGATTTGCAAAGATGAAGATATATGTATATGGATGTAAATGTCTATGTATGTATTTGTAAAATATGTATGTATTCCATGAAATTGAAATAATAAATCTGAACTAATTTGAAGAAAGTAATGAATATTCATTTGTGAGGTTTCGTGGTTTGACATTCTAAATATTTGACATTTAAAAGATTTTTTTCCAGTTTATTAGCAATTATGAAAGCAACGTTAAACAAAGATTTTTTTCTTCTCTTCTTTTTCTTTCTTTTTTTTTTATTAATTAACGGAAAAAAAGAAATTAACCCAACATTTAGAAATCATACCATTCTACATATGCAATCAGTAATTCTTAACATCATCACATAGATGCATGATCATCGTTTCTTAGTACATTTGCATCGGTTTAGAAGAACTAGCAACACAACAGAAAAAGATATAGAATGTTAATATAGAGAAAAAAATAAAAGTAATAATAATAGTAAAAAAAAAAAAAACCTATAGCTCAGATGCAGTTTCATTCAGTGTTTTAACATGATTACTTTACAATTAGGTATTATTGTGCTGTCCATTTTTGAGTTTTTGTATCTAGTCCTGTTGTACAGTCTGTATCCCTTCAGGTCCAATTACCCATTATCTTACCCTGTCTCTAACTCCTGCTGGACTCTGTTACCAATGACATATTCCAAGTTTATTCTCGAATGTCGGTTCACATCAGTGGGACCATACAGTAAGCACACTTATCCACTGTTGGTGGGAATGTCAAATGGTGCAACCACTGTGGAAGGCAGTTTGGCGGTTCCTCAAAAAGCTGAATATAGAATTGCCATACGACCCAGCAATACCATTGCTGGGAATCTACTCAAAGGACTTAAGGGCAAAGACACAAACGGACATTTGCACACCAATGTTTATAGCAGCATTATTTACAATTGCAAAGAGATGGAAACAGCCAAAATCTCCATCAACAGAAGAGTGGCTAAACAAACTGTGGTATATACATACGATGGAATATTATACAGCTTTAAGACAGAATAAACTTATGAAGCATGTAATAACATGGATGGACCTAGAGAACATTATGCTGAGTGAGTCTAGCCAAAAACTAAATCTTCTTCTTTTTCTTAATGTCAGTATAGGAGGAGGAAGAGAATGACA
Organism: Tamandua tetradactyla; assembly: GCF_023851605.1. NCBI lineage: Eukaryota > Metazoa > Chordata > Mammalia > Pilosa > Myrmecophagidae > Tamandua > Tamandua tetradactyla. The sequence goes on from NC_135336.1 coordinate 79,220,949, forward strand.
TGAAAGAGGTGGAACAGATAAAGAGCGTAGGTCCTTGTCACCTGTCCTTTTCTCTAGCCTTGTCTTGCTACAGTCCACATACACTGATCTTTATATAGTTCCTTGGATACACTGTGCTCTTCCCTGCCTCAGGGCATTTGCATCAAATGTATTTTGTTTTATCACTGAGGGATTTTGATTGAACTTTATTAGCCTGTATCTAATGTTCTGTAGATTAAGAACTTCCCCTATAGCTTCCAACATTAGTTCCCAAATCCTCCACTGTATACCGTCCTCTTTGGCAAAAATTTAATGTATTCAGAGTTTAATCTCTACATTCTTAATTTCTTGCCCTGAGTATTGGGAATTTCATTTTCACAGTTCATGTATTGCCGTTCACTTCTTTAGGGGTTAGCCAGATAAAGAAGGAACTTTTGGAAGTAATGAGAAGACCAATGGAAAATAAACCCAGTCCTAAGAACCACACTCTTATACCTGTATTCCGGGATGGACAGGGGCTGGGTACATGCATGTCAGTAGAAAACTTTTATGGAAAAATTTAAAGCTTTTATTTGGAGAACAAGTTCAATAAATATTTACTGAAGCCTTGCAAACATCATGGAAGAGTGATGTCCTAATTGCCTGGTGAGAAAAGGAGGTCAGTAGCATATGTGTATATGGACAGCCTGGAACCATCTCTAGGTGCAGTTCAGCTGACCCTTATTTTTTGTGCCTTTCTCCCTTACCCCAATGGTATCAATAAAATCAGATTAGAAGTAGTTTTTGAAAGACTTGACACAGGGAATCTCCTAGAGGCATGTGTATGTTGACAATGGTGATAACTGGTATATATGCGAATATTATGCATAGGTAAGAGAGTTCTCTTTTTGCCTACTGCAAACAGAGCCTCTCTCTGCCTTGTATATGTCAAACCTTAGTGCCAGTACTGGGGACATAGTCATGATTTACTGAAATAGACTCCAAATAATAACTGAGGGTTTAATCTACAAATGTTTGTTGAGGTAAATAAAAGCAAGATGTATATTGATGGGCCCAGTACCTGATAATACCAAATAATAGATATAGTCACTCTGCAAGGGTCATATGAGTATTTCACATTCCAGGAGACACACTAATTTTGTAGCGACCATACTGGCAAAAGGTAACAAAAGTGAGATCTGATTCAAGGGTAGGTTCTGTTAATTGATAATCAATGGTGAGTATGATAGATTTGGTTCAACCTGTGAAATCAGAGGTTTAAGGACAATGTGGAAATTCAGAGACCCACAGAGTAATTCCACAGATCTTCAGCACAATGTTCAGGTGAATCTCTGCTTCGTCCTAAAGACACCTTTTAAATATATGTTTACTTCACTTTAAATCCCATTTGGACATAATTCAATGCAGTAATATAAAATGAGAGAAATGTTAAGTTTTTAAAAATGAAAACCTTCTCTAAAAAGAAAGTTTAAGGAAAAAAAAACATTGTTTATGATGTTATTTAGTTTAAGAATATGGTCATGAAAACCATCATTTCCAGAAGGAGTTATATCAAAGTATAATTTGTATTACAAGGGAAATGAACTGAAACAATCATCTATAGTACTTTTATGAGATTTGTTTAAGCTGACTATGCATTAAATGCATCACATAATGAAACTTGGGCCCTTATAATTAACTAAAAAATAAACTTAAACAAAAAGGATGTCTTTAGTGTCTGTTCTGATCCCTTTGAATGCTTTGGTAGATAATTATTTCAGGCTTATATTTGCAAAGATTTGTTAGATAATTAGAGCCATTTAATTTGTTTTTTTTTTTTACTATTTTCTTTTGTGTGCATATTGCTTTGTTTAGTTTTTTCTTTTAAAGATCTTTTCAAGCCCTGTCAGTAAAGTTTGAGAGATGTAATTCCCTCTTCCTTCCTTTGTTTCTCCTCTAATCATCATTCGTTTTAAAACTGGAGCAGTCTACTTTGATCGCAGTTCCCTTACTTTCCAAAGACTATTGATTCTAAAATAAACTCCCTGTTCTTCAGTATTACTTAAGATTCACAAAAAAAGAGTTTGAAAGTTCTCACAACTATTTGAAGACATAAAACTACACAGGATCCTAATTGCTTTTTTTTTTCATGCCTACTGAAAAGCAATGTAATTCTGCTCGAACTCACCGTGTTCATGGTGCAAAATGGGCAGAATCCGATAAGACATTCAGGTGCACGACCCCTTTCTCAATTTTCCTCTTTTGTCAGTCTAGTGATGGTCATCGAATGGAAGGTGGCCTCGCTTTTGCAGAACGAGTGCATCAAAATAGAGTGAGAGGTGACTGCAACCTTGCAGAAATAGGTGAGGATGATTTTTTTTCACTATTATCAGAGATTGCTTATAAGAGAGATGGAAGTATGTCTAAGAGTAGAGAGGTCAAAAAAAAAAGGAAAGTTGGAAACATTTTCTCCCTTGATCTGTGATCTTGAGCAAGTTATTCACTTTCTCTTAGTTTGAGTTTTTTCGTTTATGAAAAAGGGGGAATAGCACCTTCAAGAAAACTTTATGATGTGATATTTTAGGTGAAGTGGCTAGCAAAGATTAGCTATTAGTCACACAAAAATGTGTCACAAAAATGTGTGACTAATATGGTGCTTTGTAACTGACAGTTGGTATAGATTGCGTGTGAATTCAATTGATTTAGTATTTTACTTCTTCCTAATATATTCACACTACTCTATGCGGGAAAAATAATTTATTAAAGAAGATCTAACCCTAAAAGAATTCATGCTGCCTTATATTGTAGACTTTAGGTTTGATTTTCCCCCCTTAATAGGGTGGACCCTCAATTGACTTTGAAAGATAATTGAAGAATTATTGAGAAAACATCATCTACTATTCGTTGTACAAAGATATAAACAATAGACATCTGTTTGCCAATTTCAGGTTAATGAGGCTCAGAGTATAATATTTTGTAAATGATAATGTCCATATTAAGACAATTTTATATGCCTGAAAAAGTCGCCCAACACCCTTGCCTTCCTGTTTACAATGCAAGTTTTATAAGTAAAATCTGAAGAGAAATACAGAATAAAAATCCTCTTTCTTTTAAAAGTAATTAATAAAAATAAGTCTAACAAATAAAGAAGCAGTAGCTGAAAATGTCAAGATGAATTTGAAGAAATAACTTCCACCAACTCCACTGCAAAATTTTCTTTAGTTTTGCAGTATACTTTTACTATTATTTAAAGTAAATTGTACTATTTGTGGTATGTTATTTTTATGGTATGAGATTTTATTCATTCACTTGAATTAGGGGAAAAAATGTCATGAGACTTTTCCAGGCCAGGTCCTACCTGCTTCTTTAAAATAAAGTGTCAGTGAGGTGTAAAAGTGTATTTTGTAGCTACTTCTTTTAAAGAATATTACAATTCAAATTTTGGTTTTAAGTTAACTGGAACAGTAGCAGAGTTCTCTTATAGTGGTATTATGATTGCAGTCAGTAAAGTTCTAATTCATATTACATTATGATATATAAAAGAAGTTATCTCATTTGTATGGGAAGCATATTTAATTTTGATCAATTTTGCCATAAAAATAGAAGCTTTTAGTATTTTAATAAATTACTTTAGTAATTATATTTCCATATATAATGAATTTCTTGCTTTTAATTAGATTTCATTTTCTGGGGCTTATTCTAAAAGAAATCTTACATAAAATATTTTAAACTAAAATGTCGAAATCTCATCATTAGTTCTAGACCCAACTGCTTATATTAGGGTAAAATCTAGTGTATCTGTGCATTTGAGTGCTTGTGTATACCATATATTTGACTGTTTGTGTATATATGTTTTAATCATGCAATAAGTATTATTATTAAATAGCTTAATTAGTTGATACTATTAATTGATTTGTCATCCTACTTTCTCTAAATGTAGTCAAAGGATATGAAGAGTCTAAACTTCACAAATAACTTGCTGTTCATTAGCGATTTTCCTTTGGATGTAGAATTAATGCAGATGTATAAAAGAGGTATCTATTTTGGATCTGATTGCATATAAAGATGTTGCTTGGAGTTACTTTTGCATCTTAGAGAAGATTTTCCATTATTAATAGCAAATTTCATTCATTCAGTAGACAAAGAGCAAGTCACTGATATGAGTGAGAACTGCAACAGAATTTGGAAATTTTTAAAGATAAAACACAGCATCTCTGATCTCAAGAAATTTGCATTTGAAGAGGAAAAAAAGACTAATGAAATCAAAATACCTATGCTATCAGTTTTACTAAGATGAGGATTTTTTCAAATATTGTAGATATTGATGAGGAAAAGCTCATCAATTTTACTTTGGTAGAATTTCTTTTGCCTTGTTTTTCCTGTCAGTGAATTCTCTACTCATTCAGGCCATTAGCATTTCTCTCTCCATATACTTTTACAGCATTTTGATTTTTTACATTACCTTTATTTTTACCGTTTATCCATTTAGTCTGTCATCTGTACTCTAAAATAGTGGTGGTTTCCCATCCGTAAGGATTTAAGATGCTATCCCTTAGATTATCACACAGGTTTCACCAATTGGTCACACTGTGCCTGTCACATTTTTTTCAGACACCCAGTACAACTAACAGACCCCCAAATAAAACATCCCATTTCCAGTTTCACCTGTTTTCCTTCTTGTGCTTAGAGCAACTCTCTCTTGTTGCCCTTGCCTGGTAAAATAATACTTATCTTCAAGAAACCATTAAAATTTTACTTTTTTTGATGCAATTTCAGACTTCCAAGTCAGAGTTGCTAACAGCATTATAGAACATTTATCCATACCCTTGACATTTATTCATGTTTGAATTATTTTAGAGTTGCTTTAGAAAATTTCAATCTTCTTACTGCCATTGTGTTCATGGACATATAAGTAAAAGCTCAAAAATAAAAAGGCTTGTTGAGTGTAATAAAGACCAACAATCATAGGGATTTAAGCTGCTCTTGTGTCAGATAATTGCTCAGTAATTTTTAAAAGTTCGATTTATCATATGAAACTTTAAGTCTTCTGTTTCACAGAATATCTAATTCTGCTACCATGATAATTAATCAACTTTAGTTTGAAAAGTAGCAAGTTCAATAAATTAGGTTTTATTTACATATCTCTTCTGATGTTATTGAGCATTACTGGTAATACTGCTATTATTACCACTGCCACTCCTACATCTAATGATACTACTAGTAATAAAAGTTAAACTACTCTGTATTTGCCAAGAACTGCAGAGGGTTCTTCTGGTTTCTTATATGACTCTGGTGTCAAGTGAAAGCTTTACTAGAGGGATTTGTTAAGGTCAGGCTAAGTCAAAAGTTTCATTGTTGTAAAACTGCATTTTTTCCCCCCTTATTCTATGTGTCAGATGTGATTAATACCTAGATTTTCACAGATTTACTATCTCTCTTAAGGTTCTGAGACTACACTTTTATGCTTCCGTTGCCTGAAAGACATATCCACTTCTGGATTCTGTGCGGCTTTCAAGGTTAAGATTAATCATGATATGGTAGTAATGGTATATATACCGAGAAAAAACATGTTCTTAAATTTAATCCATTCTTGTGGGTGTGAACCCATTCTAAGTAGGACCTTTTGGTGAGGCTACTTCAGTTCAGATGTTACTCACCTCAATCAGGATGAGTCTTAATCCTATTACTGGTGTCACTTATAAGTGAGTGAAATTCAGACAGAAAGAGAGGGAAAGTCACAGGAAGCAAGAAGCTGAAACGGAACCCAGAAGTGAAGGAAAAGACCGAGAGACACTGCAATGTGCCTTGCCATGTGACAGAGGAGCCAAGGATCACGCCCTAGAATCTCACAGTTTTCAGGGAGAAAGCATAGCATTGATTTGAACACTTTCCTGACCTCAAATCCATAAGCAAATAAAATCCCACTGTTCAAGCTGAACCCTTTCATGGCATTTGCTTGAGCAGCCTAGGAAATTAAAACATGATGTGGTCCAGAAATCTTTCTATCTCCTACATCTGAAAGTCTGAGTAAAGATGCCTCACCTTTGATCCTTTGCAGCCTTTTCTTTTTACCATGGCATTTGTTAAACATAACATCTCTTAACTTGGCTCTCCTACTGGCTTGTGCATTCCTTGGGGACAAGAATCTTTATTATAATTAGTAGTAGTATCATCAGTAATAGTTATAAATACAGTAGCAGTATCCATTGTAGCAATAATAGTAATTGTAGTAACATTGTATTCCCAGCCTCTTAACATGGTATCTGGAATCAAAGAGATACTCAGTACATGCCTGATGTTTGAATGAATGAGTGAATGAGTAAATGAATCAACTAGCACCTTTGTTATGTGACACTTATCTTCATTTCACCAGGGAGAAAAGTGAGTTTCAGATAATTGAAATAATTTCCTCATGATATAAGGCACAGTTAGGAATCAAGACTCCAGTTTGACTCTAAAAGTCATCTTTTTATTTAATTGAAATTATTATTGAACTCATTTTAGATTCACATGCAATTGTAAGAAATGAGACAGTTAAATTCTTTGTACACTTCGCCTAGTTTCCTCCAATGGTGATATTTTGTAAACTAATAGTATAATATCACTATCTGAATATTCACATTGATTAATTGCGTCTCTCTTATTTGGCTTTCCCTCAGTTTATGTGTATGTATTAATGCACAGAGGTACTGGTGGTGATGGTGATGGTGGTGGTATGTTCTGTACAATTTTATCACCTTTCTAGGTTCCCCTATCAGCCACCACAGTCAAGATAAGATGTCCTTTTATAGCCATCCCCACATCCCTACTGCCCCTCCCTTGTTCCTAAACCCCACAACCACTAATTTTCCCTCTACTACTAAAATGTTGTCATTTCAAAATGTTAACTAAATTGAATAATGCAGCATGCAATATTTTCTTTTTCAAATTCAGCATAATTTCCTGGAGTTTCATTCAAGGTCTTGCATGTGTCAATACTTTGTTCCTTTTTATTTCTCAGTAATATTCCATGCTGTGATGGTACCACAATTTGTTTAACCATTCACCTGTTGTGTGACAGCCAGGAGGATTTTAAATTTTAACTTTAACAAGTAAGGCTGCTATTTGTGTGCGGGTGTTTGTTTTAATATAATTTTATGTATATATATAACTATATATATAATTGAATATAATTTGAATATAATTTATGTATATATAAATTATATATATGTATTCATATATATAAATATATTCATATATTTATATATATATAAATTTATATTTATATATGAAGAGACTTGTTGTTTCATATATATATATGAAATATATATATATATATGAAGAGACTTGTTGCAAAGATTTGGCTAAGGGTTGTGGGGCTGGCTAGATGAATCTGAAAGCCACAGGGTAGATCATTGAAATGGATATGCTGTAGCTCTTGGGCACCTGATGAAGCTGCAGTCCATAAATAGAATTTCTTCTTTGTCAGGGAAGCATCAGCTTTGCTAATAAAGCCTTCCAACTGATTGAATCTGACACGTCCAGATTATCTAGGAAAATTTCTTTTAATATGAAAAGTCAACAGATGATGGACATTAATCACATCTACAAAACACTTTCCTGGTCACACCTACATTAGTGTTTGATGAATAATCAGAGACTGTAGCCTATCCATGTTGACATATGAATAATACCATCAACATGGTTTTCAAAGAACTGTTCCATTTATTCTGAGTTATCAAATATATGGATGCAAACTTTTTCATAGTATTCACTTATTACTCTTTTAATGGCAACAGACTCTGTAGTCATAGCCCTTATTTCATATCTGATATTATTGTGTCTTCTTTTTTCTTAGTTTTTGTCATTTGCTAGAGTTTTAACAATTTTGTTGAGTTTTTTGAAGGATAAGCATTTATTTTATTGAGTTTTTCCTATCTTTTAAATTTAATTTTTGTTGATTGCCACTCTTTGGTTCTTTCTTTTCTTTCTTTAGGTGTATATTGGTTTCTTTTTCTCATTTCTTTAGGAAGCCATCTTCTTTTATCTATACTTTTAAAATGTTTTATCTGAAGATGGCTATGATGGTTGAAATGAAAACAAAAAAATAATAGAATTGGAAGATAGCCGATAGATTATTTTATAGCAATATAATTTTATAGATCAAGAAATGAAACAAACAGAAGTGAAGTTATTTTTGCAATACTTTCTCCAGTCCCTCAACTCTGCTTAGTTTGTTACCACTTTACCATGCTGAAAAGTAAAGGGATTCATACCTTTTCCAGTACTTCTCAATACGAAGAGATATTACTGAATATCTCATTTTGCCAAAGTTAGTATATGTCCTAGGACATAGAAGATTAGCATTTAATTTTTAAGAAATTTTTGCTTTATTTATGCAAATTATTGTTAGAATTAATCTGATTAAAGCGTATATTTTTCCATCTAGATTTCCTTCCAATTAAAAATATTTTTTTAATTAGTAAAATATTAATAATAATATTAAAAACAATAATTTTCTATCATGTTTGCATGCCATACAAATAATTGAATAAGGGACTGCCTTTTTTGGACTATTATTCTCTTTGCTATGAGGGCAGGAAACTCTGGCATTTCTATTATCTTTCATGGTATAGAAAATATAGTAGACACTTAATAAATATTTTTCTAATAGTATGAATAATTTTAACTACTATAAAAATTGCTGCAGTGCTTTATACTTTAGGCTTATAGTAAATAGTAGCTTCTTGTACTTGATAAGCATAACTCATGTAAATAAAATATTTTTATGTCGAGCAAGAAGAGATGGTTATTGCACTGGTGTGATTTTACAGATACCAGGTTAACTTATGCACTCTTCTACCTTCTCAACTACTCTTCAGTTATTATCTTTGATCACGGGTTAAAGTTCTTCCATTGGCATAGAATTCTGAAAACCTAAAATTTTATATCTGTACTAGAAGTATACTTTGTTAGGTTAAAGCCAGCCCCCAAACACTTATTATTGTTATTATTTTATTAACTACTATGCTTGTCCTAGCCCAGTGTCTCTTATTTATAAGGAATGGAGTGAATGAAATGGAAACATACATTTGCTCAGACCCTGGGTCATAGTGAAGATCTTACTATCTGAGCACTTTCAGAACTGGGCACTCTCTCCTCTCTGTCCCTTTTTTCATGGAATTTCTCCCTCTGCACATCTGCTCTGGTTTTCTCTCCACTGGCTGAATTCCCAAGCATATATTGGCTTCTCATGCCAGTTCCAAGCCAGGTTCTATCTCATGTCCATTTTCCTCACTTCTCTCACTTACAACTGGTTTTATAACATAGTCTTCTAGACAACTAGTGGATGAATTCTCTTTCTCTCTAAATTTTCACTAATAGCCCAACTGTCACAGCTCCGGGGACGGGGTCAAGTGATGCAGAATACAGGTATGAGTGTGGTCTTATTTCTATAATGGATTGTAGGCATTTGAAGACAGATAAAAAGACTCCTGATACAATGAATAAAGCTTAGTTTCTAGTTGTTAATACCCTTTTGCTTAAAAGTTAATGTCATCTCATTGCTTTCAATTTGGGAGCAAATCTGTTACTTTTCATATACAGTGTGTTACAGAAATATATGTGGGGAATTATTTTATCGTGAAGTTTATGGAAACTATCTAAACCCTTCAGATTCAATTTAATGTGCCTAGAATAAAATAAATTATTATGAGGGTTTTAATATTTAATTTGTAGAGTAATCTTATAGGAATACATTGGAGGTTTTCTCATCTGACCTGAGTGTAAGATGTGAAGGCACATTTTAAAAATGCCATAGAATGTTCTTTGTATTCTATCAATGTATTTAATGTAAATAAGATAAAACATATATAAAGGTATAGAAGTTGAAGTAGCATGTAGTATTGCTGTTGTTAAAATGTCAGAGGAAGATTTGCATGACAAAAACTTATAAAAGAATCTCAAAGCAAAATAGTAGATGGTTTTGGTGATACAGAGGGAAAACAAGGAAAGAAATTTTGCTGAGTCCTGTTTCATTCTTTGATACAACGGTTCAGTTTGCAGATTAGGAGGGTGTATTCATGAAACAGGAAATATAGGAAGTTATGCATTTTACATTATACTTCTAAGTTAATGTTTAACTGGCAGAACTGCACACATGCCTAAAATACACAGCTATATAAACTATATGTTATGTCTTACGTGGATAGGTCAGGTTTATATCGTTTTCCTACACCAGCATCATTTGTAAATAGCACAATACTTAGGATGCATAGTGCTGATTTTTAAGCTGCTGCAAGGTCAAGATCATCAAAGAGAAATGCTTCAGTGTAGCAAATGTTATAGTGTCAGAAATAAAATTAACCACTTCAGTATTTTCAAAAACAAGATGTATGGGTGTAGTGTTTAGTACGTGAGTGCTAAATAAAGTGAACAATTAATTTAATCAGAATGTATGAATAAAGACACAATTTTATTTGTGTTAACACGCACGCACACACACACACACACACACACACACACACACACAAACACATATTTCTCCCTCATCTTAATTGTTTCAATTTCATTCAGCAGATTTATATCCTACTGACTTTATTTCTCAAACTGAAATATTATTATCTATTTTTTTTTTTCAAATACAAAAGTCAGTCCATCCTTTGGATAATATTTACCATTTTGTGGACACAATCTAATGTTGTAACATTATCTTTCCAGAAATGTGACAAAAATTACATGAGATATTAAGTTATTTCTAAGATTTTAATTATGCTTATTTTTTTCCCAAAGATTTTTTTCAGGTAATCACTAACATTAGAAAGGAAATGGCAGGTTGTGAAAAGAAACAAAACACAGTTTCTGCGTTCTTCCGAAGGTTCATTTGGTTTCCTCCATTTACACTCCTTACCCCCTCTCCAATCTTCTACACCCTGATATTTTCCCAGGAAACAGAGTTGTACTTCAGCCTATTGAGATTGACTCTCTCAAGAAATTGAAGGATAGTAAAACGTCAGAATATTAATTCCCCTAACTCCCTTCTTGAGGCAGGTCTCCTCAAAGTAGCCTACTCCCACAATTCTCTCTCCTTCTGGGTTCCAACAACCTCTTCACTTCTATTGCTCATCTCTCTAAATTTTCTCTAATGATTCTCCTATACATCTCCCACAACTTTGTAATTACTCCCTTTGTACATAAACCATCCTGGCTTTGTGTTAATTTGAATGTTCCATTTATTTCCTGTTGGGACTCTGAGAGATGCTGCAATCTGAGGAGGCCAGACAGGACTGGGAATAGGTGAGAGAGGAAATTGTGAGATGACTGCATGAGGTATTAAGGACCCACCCAATTTAAATCCTGGCCTTGAAATTCAAAGGAGAATCTTTTGTTTGACTTTGCCTTTGGTTTTTTGATCTTTGGAAGGCCGGAGAAGGTGATGGTCTGCTTTAGCGTTATTTTTGGCAAATCTGATCTTGCTTGTGATCAATGATTGTGTGATCATGGAGGGAATTGTTCTAACTAATTGAAGTAAAATATCAGAAATAAGTCACGTCATTAGACATGAACATCACCTCTGAACATCACCTTCAGATAGTGTAAACTCTCGAGATTTTTGTTGAAATTTATATCTTCTATCTTCATGGTTTTATATGTTGAAATTCTATAAAATAACATGGAACTATGATTGCATATAGCAAGAATGTGATACCAGATTGAATAATAATAACAGACTTTCAATTTGTCTAAAATTAACAGATTTCAAATATTAAATATGATTGCATATTATATATATTAAGAAAGTACATGGGCGGGCCACGGTGGCTCAGCAGGCAAGAATGCTTACCTGCCATGCCAGAGGACCCAGGTTTGATTCCTGGTGCCTGCCCATGTAAAAAAAAAAAGAACATAGAAATCCCCATATGCCCCTTCCCAGGTCCCCCAGAGGAGGACTTTCACTCTCTAACTTTAAAAAAAAAAAAAAAAAAAGAAAGAAAGTACAATAGTTGGATAACTTTAGTAGTCACAATTTATCCTTTTCTAGCCAAGAAAGTGCTAATAAAAATTTAAATAATACAAAACCAGAATATTAGGTATTAAGTTAGGTCATACTTCTAGTCATACAAAATTATTTGATATACTTGGTAAATAGTCAATGATATCAAACAATGAAATCTTAAAGTACTGTGTTTATGTTATATGTAATTGCATTGTGGACTATATATTTTCAAGGAAAAAAATTCTGTGTAGGAAGTTTTATATTTTTTGAGAAAGAATTAAAATCAGAGTGCCATCTTTGCTACCTCAAAGTTTCACCCGGGGGACGAAAATTAAATCATATATAACTATCACCATGATTAATTATATTCCATACTGAAAAATGTCATATTTCTTGCATACAAGAGGTTCATTTTTTTAATTATTATTATTTTTTCTTCAGGATCAACTTTGGAAGTTTGTGGATTTTAACATTCATTCACACAGTTTGTCAAAACTGTTTATGGAGGCACACGTAGTCGCAACTAAAGACATTCTCTGATAGTATTCTTTGAGCTTCGGGGATCATAGGTTCACAAATAGTTATTTAGCAGTATTGTGGAAATTCTTCATGTGGTTTTTGTTTTTGTTTCATTGTGCTTTTAGCAGACACTATGCATTTAGAACCTTGCACTCAGCACAAGGATTTTAGAACTAGTTGTGCTTTGCAAGAAGATAGAATCTTTATTTGAAAATATAATTTAAAATTTACACAAATAGAAGTTTTGTGGAACAATTACTGTTAAAAAAGAGAGTTGCCTTTTAAAAATTTTGTTTTCTGAATACTTTCTCCCTTAAGAATGTTGCTATTCTCAAAGCTATGATGCAATTTATAGTAAAATTGTTTATTTTGGCCAGAAGATTTCTGCTAGCTTTTTCTATCCCTAATGTATCTATCCCATCTGCTGGCTATTAGTGGCAATCAAAACCTACAATAAAGAATCACATTAAAAACCACTTTTCTTTCTGTTATTTCCCTGAGCTTCTTTCACTATGTATATTGATGCAACAAGACTGGATATTTCTCTGAACATCCATTTCCAACTGAAACTAAAATGCCTGTGTCAGAATGACTTTATGTCTGAAACTGGGATTGGAATATGGATGTTCATGATATTCAAGATAACTGTTCTCCGCTTTCTCTTCCTTTTTTCTCTATGTTTAAACTGTTCAGTGATGGACTCCAATTCTTACTCCTTTGAGATTTTATCACTCCTTTTTACAAAGTGTATTGAGGCCACCAGCATTGCATTTCTAAAAGTCAAGTGAAAATACTGAAAAATTGTTCCAATTATTCTGCAATGACAACTCCAACTTTTTAAACCTTAAAATATATTTAAGAGATAAAGCATTATTATTATTTCTTCTGAGTTCATAAGCATATACCCTGTTGCATTAAAAATCCTGGTTTAAAAATGACCACCCTATTGACTTCTTTTATCCAAGAGACCACAATCTAAAGTAGGGAATACAAACTCAAAAAAAAACACAGACATAAAGGAAGCAACCACAACAACAAACGGATAGGGTTGCAAGAACATGGGTATATGTGTGTGTGTGCTGATGGGATCACTTCTTTTAATCTCTAGCACCTCTCTACTCAGAAATTTGGTTCAAGAATCTACAACATCAGCAGAACTGGTAGCTTGTTGTAAATGCAGAATTTTAGTTCCCACCCTAGAACTGCAAAATACAAATCTGCCTTCCTCAAAATGCCCAAGTGCTGTGCATGTATATTAAAGGTTGGGAAGCACTGCTTTACAGATTGTTTTCCTCTCTCTCTCTCTTCTGTCTTTTCTATGCTTCCTCCTATCAAGTACTGTCAGATCTGATTTTTTTTTAACATTCAAGATATGTGGAATCTTAATGTGAGAGTTCTTTATTTTAGAAAAAAATATCTAATTCAGTATTTACTGAATTAAATTTCTTTTGCATACTGTGGTGCCAATAAAACAGCGAAAATTTCATTAGGTCTGGGGATCACCGGTTTGGAAACTCCATTCTAAAACATTTAATGGCAAAGGGTAAGCATGGACGGCCTTATTTTTGTATTTTCAGGAAATAATGACATCTAAATATCTAAGCAAATAGTAAAAAGAAAGTATTGTCATTGGTAGACATGCTAAGCCTTATTTCACTTTTAATAGATAACAGTTTATTGTAGTTATAATGCTGATCCCTTTTCCCACTCAATCCCTTGTATTTTAGCCTTAGAGCAGCTAGAATGTCCTTTTAAAGCCTAAGTTGAATCTTTGATGCCTTCTTTTTTACTCAGGAATAAAAGCCAGCATTCTCTAAGTTTTTGGAATCATCTCCTTCCAGTTCCTCCCTTCCTAATCCATATGAAGTCTCCCTGGTGAGCTTTGTATTCGATCCTCCTAGGCAAACTCTGTCTCAGTGCTCTCTTCCCAGAGATGAGCGTGGCTTCCTCTCTTGCATACTTCAGTTTATTTCTCCAATGTCATTTTTACATTGGGGTCTTCCCTGAGGACCTACTGAATATTGCAAATCCCTAGCCCTGATACGCCAACAGTCCTCTCCTCAAAAGTCTTTCTCCAGAGCGTTTACCATCATCCATGATATTCTAAGTTGTTTATTTCCTGTTTCTCACCACTGCAATGTCAGTTCTATCGAAGAAGGAACTATTGGTCTTTTGGGTTTTTTTCACGATGTATTTCTAATTTAAGTACAAAATTTGGTCCGTAGTAGGTGCTACAAGAACAGATAACACCATTCTTTTAAAATTGTGGTCCCAATAACTTATCTAGAGTGTATTAGTAGTACACAGTTGAAGATTATTTTATTATGTAAGTATATGATCTTACTTTAACTTAAGATTAGAGTTTGTTTTATCCTATAGGTATTCAGGTACACTATATAGAAGTGAGTTACTCCTCTGCCACTTCCTGGCAGTTTCACCACTATGCTATTTTATTTCCAAAGGTACCTAAAACATAATACCTTAAATCAGGGGTACATATGAAATCTTTTTTTATAAAAGTCTTTTAAATTATGAATGCTAACTATTAAGAACCAAGTCAATTATAAACTGAGCAGTTGACCTGTTCTTTATTACTTGGTTTGAACCAAAAGCGACTTAGAATAAAATAGTAAATTTTACACAATTTTATGAATAAACACACCTATTCTTAGGAAACATTTTTTTCCCAAATCAGAAGAAGAGTGCACATTATCTTATACAACTACTTCTTGAGACATTACATTATATCAAATATAATAAATGTCATTCTGGGTACTCTCAGTTATTCTAAGAGAGAGATTTGAAGCTGGATGTTACACTTTGTACTAGTTAGCTTCATAATTATCTGACACTCGAATAGGTCACTCTAGACAGAATATCTTAAAATATAGAATGTGGTTCATCCTGAAATTAGGTGTCAGTGTTCACAAAAGAATGGCTTTAAAATAAAAGACTGTTATTTAATTTTTTCCTTTTTTTAAAAATACACTCTGACAATGTGCATAGGGAGTTCCTTGAAGCTAATGTCCACTTATGGGCTTTCAATTAATTAAGGTATTGGTTTTAGGCAGCTATCTTTTCTGGGCTTAAAGAGTGGCTAACAAAATAAGTATTCAATATAATGTTTGGTAATGGATGTAGGAATGAATGAATGAATTTATGTTAGGCATATATATTTGTGTATACAATGGGTAAGTCCTTGCACTGAATTTTCAGCATTATGTGAGAAAGTTGCCTGCGATGAAAACAATTTCTTCGTTTATTCCCTCTATGAAAAAGAATAGGTGATTAGTTAGGAAAACTCTTGATTAAGAGTTAAGTGAAATATACCAGATAGAACATTGTCAAATGATTCCATTGTGGTAGAACATGAAGCCTTAAAGGGAGAAAAATTCTAAAATATGATTTAATCCATATCAATGATAGGAGATATTTCTTACTATAAGTTCATTTGAATACAATTTCATTTTGGATATAAAAATAATTTTAAATATTTATTTAATCTTCTTTATTAAAATTTAAGGCTAAGCTAGAATTTACTGTACCAATAATTTAGTTATATTATCCTTTCATTTTTGTAGAAATATCCATTAGCACATATACTTTTTATTTTTTAAATAATGGCAACTCATAGTACCACCTGCTTTGATGCTAGTAGAAGTCATACAAATATGTGACTATTCTCAGAATACTAAGAGCGATGTTATGTTAAATCATGATCATTTGAGAGAGAGATAGGTAGTTAGATAAGCAGAACCATGCTTCTATGGTCTAACATCAGAAGAAAATGGGAAAATCACTTCTTCCATATTCTGTTGGCCAAGACACTTGCATAAGCCAAAGCGAGTTGAAGAGTAAGGAGTAGAGACATCACCTCTAGGTTGAACACTGTGAATAACCATTGTAAGAAGAGCTTATGGGGTGGGATTTTGATTGGCATGGCCTCTAGGCCTTCATTGAAAGGCAAAATCTGCCACCTAACTAAAAGCATCCAAGCCCCTGCCCAATTAATCCTAAACTTCACTCCTGCCTCCTCATGATATTGGCTACTTTAGCCAGTAATTCTTGCTTGAAGTGAAACTAGATTCATTCTTTAATTTTTCAGCAGGAGTTCTATTAATGCATCTTCTAACCAGTTAATATATTAGGGTGGGCTCTCCTGAGCTCACATCTTAAGGTACTGAGGAGGCAGGAAAAAAGTCAGAATATGGACAGTTAAAATATTAAGCTAAAAAGATGCTAGAAATCTTTTACTATGGATAAAATATTAAGCTGAAAAGATACTAGAAATCTATTACTATGGATAATGAAACAAAAATGCCAACATATTTTCAATGAGATACCCTAGCTTAATCAACTAGTGAGCCATCATGTTGAGGCTCATAAGAAGTGATTCCATTACTTTCACAGAAGGCTGCCCTTTTCAGAACTCTCTCTTGGTATGGGAGGAGTCTGCAAGCAAGTTGAAAGGACACCTATATGATCAAGTTGTGTTCTCTACCTCAGTCTCAAACTATCACACTCCATCATATTTTCTTATATAGGTCTTGTTTAGTCCTAGCCATGACCTTGGAAGTAATTTTTTTTAATATTCTGACAAAATATATGTCTCCTTCCTTCTAGTCTAGCAGTCAAACACTTTTCTCAATGATCTTACCCCTTTGACATTGCTTTGGAACCCATTTATTGACCTTTTACTGGATCATAAAATATCTCAGTTGTCTTGGCTACAAGACTGCCACTGAGACTGTGTAGGGGTCAGGAAACAGGGAGGTCCAGGTAAATATTTTGCAGTGCCATAAAATAATATGATTCTCCCAAAATCAATGAGTCAGCACAATTCTGGTGACCCAATGTCATATGACATCTGTAAAACAAATCTCACGTTGGCAAATGGGAGTGATCTGCTCACTACATCACATCCTGGAATCTGCCACACCACTAGGCCCCCAGAAGGCTCTATAGGTGCAAGTTTTGGAACTCTTCAGAGCATCTGATTAGTTCTTCTTACAGGCTGGAAGACATTGCCAAGATGGGAAGAATCATCTAAACATGTTTCTCCATCTGAAGAACACTGCTATCCTTGGCCAGTCCAGGACATTCAGTAGAAACTGAAAATTTCATGGGTGACACCTTGAAGCATGGGGTCCTCTAAGGGCTGGGTCAGTCCAAGGGCAGTGCTACTTAGCTAGATTTGTGCCCATCCTGTGACTCCAGTCATGGTTGTTAATTTGATGCTCTCTCTGAGTCTGGTAGTTATAATACCTAATCCCCAAACTTCCCATATAACAATATTTTATGTCTATGAATAGTATTTCCTTTTAACTATTGTCCAAACAGACATTATCCTTGGCATCTCCCATTCTTTCACTCACCCCACACGCAAGTCATTAATAAATTATTCAAATGAAATTATCTTTGCATATCATCCACTTTTCTCTGTCACCGCAACTACCATGGTAGCCCGTGCCAATTAGTTGTTATATGTATGTCATAACATGTCATTTGGACCTTTTAACATACGAGATACCATGTGTGTTTTGGGGACCTCATAGTTCTCTACTTCTATTATTGTCCCTCTTTCAGAAAGGCATTCTTATCTGAAGTGCAGATATTATACCATTTTTATGCTGTTTTAAAAATAAATTAATGGCTTACTAGTCTTGACATGAATTGTAAATCTTTGTATAGTGATAATTTCTTAATTGTCTGGCTTCTACAATTACCTCATCTCTGCCTCCAACCCAGTGGCATCTTTCCTGTGATTGCTGTCATTCTCTGGGCTCCTAATTGGTGGCTTAATTTCAGTCCTTTGTGCATCAAGCATTTATGCTACCAGAGTCAGTGATATTCTTACCATCTTATTTTGCTTTATATCTCATCTAAAGTATAATTTCCTTAAGGAAACATTTTTTAACTTCTCTGAAAAAAGTCAAATTCAAATGCCTCTTTAAAACTGTGGTGGCATTCTGTACTTTTCCTTTATATCTCTCAGCAAAGTTGCAAATTTGCATTTATTTTGTTACCTGATTAATGCTTATATTTTCTTCTATCCTCGTCAACTCTTTGAGAGGAGGTCCAGCGCCTCATTCTGCCACTTGATCTCTAGGACTGTGAATGGGTGTGTATATTGAATATTAAAAATACAATCATCACAACTTGAAAATTGAAATTTAATGATGGGTAAAAATGAAATTCATATGTTCATTGTTAAATTTATATACACAGTCATATATTTGAAATTAAGTAATAGAGAAATTGAATTATTTTCGAGGCATACAAACAACAAAGGAATTAATCCTCAACCAGATAGTTTCCCAAAATATGTACAAGGAAAACTTGGAAATGATATGCCCTAAAGAAGCCCTCATGAGATGAGATGAAAACATGCTCTCTAAACAATTCTAATCCTAGGGCATTTTTGGTTGTATAAAAAGTTAGGAAATGCTCAGACATAAAATATAACTCTTCTAGATAAATTATTCTTTAGTAACACAAGTATATTTTAAGAATTGGAGATTTGTTCAGATGAAAAATTATTTATTGTGGTTTATGAATAGAATTTATTTCAAAGTTTCTAAATATGTTCTTAGAATGAACGAATCTTGCATTTTGTACTGAATCCTAACAAATCATAAATATTGTAGAATAGTTTTCTACAAGGATTTTATGTATGATATTATTTGAAAATGTATGTGTAGATATACCTGGGTCATGTTTCTAGACCAATTAGCTATAAAGATTTAAGAAAGTTCAGCTTAAACATTTCTAATTGGCAATATTTCCATAGGAACAATAATCACAATCAGGAAATAATGAAGAATACTGGTCCATATCCGAGACATATTGTTGACTTCTGAAAGAGTTTTCAGTTCCTCTGAACATTGATATTCACCATTAAAATGAAAATAGTTTGTTAGCATACTCTGTGTGGATTTATTAACAGTCAATTAGTTAAATATTATCACTTTCCCAGTAGAAATACTGTTTTCTTGCAATATTTCTTTCAATATCTTAAAATATTTCTTGCAATGAGAAGCACAGTCAATTCAAGTTATTTATGTTTTTGTTTTCAACAGCAAAGTCTATACCAGTTCTAAAATGAGAGTGCAACTTAATTGTGAAAGAATATATTTCAGAAAATTAATTGCTTCAAAACATGCGTACTTCAGCTTAATCTTTTCTTTCCTGGATACATTTTTGGTGCATATCACATGAATGAATTCTTAGTCACAGTAACAAAAATAAACATACACACACATACACACACACAAAAAGTTGTTTGTGGGCAGGCCACGGTGGCTCAGCAGGCAAGAATGCTTGCCTGCCATGCCAGAGGACCCGGGTTTGATTCCTGGTGCCTGCCCATGTTAAAAAAAAAAAAAAAGAAAAATAAAAAAGTTGTTTGTAACATAATTCAAGCACCCGTATAACTGATGACTTATGTTAAGTGCATAAAATATTTTTAAAGTGTTTTAAATCACTTCTTAGATCAATATATCTATGTTAGTACACAGTTAATTTTAACATAGAGAGAAGGGAAAAAATATTAAGAAAAGTATAGAAGAGAAGTGCATGTCCAAAACTGAGTATGGAAGAAAATATAAACAAGAAAATCTAAATGAGTAAGTTCATTAAAGGACGAAACCTGACAAGAAGCTTTTAGAATATATCTCTTTCTATAAAGAATAATGCTATTGCATACCTGAAAATATAAATAAGTGAAGGAATATGAACATTATAAAGAAAAATAGTAAATCAGAAAATGTTAAATATTTAAGTATTACATATTTTAGAGAATCATCCAGCTAATTTTTTTCTTTTTTTTTTTTTTAGATTTCTCACAATTATCAGTTTTCCAATAGAATTTTTCAGAGTTATGATTATATTTAACTTTTCTTTATATTGCTAATCTAATCCAGTACCTGACATGTAGTTGAGACATTACATACTGGCTGTTGACTGTTACACTTTCTTATCATTAATTCACAGATGTGCTATTTAAAATGAATTGGCTGTAAGACATGAGAGAAGAGACTAATGAGGCAAGTATATATCAAACGGAATAAGAGCAGAATACCTGTTTATAAGAAACAGAAAAGACCTTAATTATCTTTTGGGAGCATCCATGGAGATTCTTCTTCATTTCCCCTTACATTATGTCTTTGTCTTACCAAAAACTCCTTAACTATTGCTGCTAATTTTAATTAATGCCCTCAGATAATAATGACACAGATTCTTATTAGCATGGGTGCTTATCAGGTTGTTCCAATTTTCTTTTATGTCATACAGAATAGATATGATGTTGCCTTTAAATGTTTTAATTAAATCCACAAGTGCTTAATGTGAATTTCTTTTTACATTTTCACTGAATCAAAGATAATGATCTTTTAAAGTGCACACAGGCAGAGCTTTGGGTCATGAAAAAGACAGTGTAAGCTGAAAATATGATTTTAATAATCAATGGAAAATTATGATTGATCTGTGACATTTAAAATGCTTTGACAAAACATTAAAAACTTGGGGAGAAATATATAGGGAAATGAAAAAATAGTGAAGATAATATTTATTTAGCACACTGCCGTTCAAAACATTAGATATATTGAGAATTAGAATAGTTTCCTCCTTCGTAAAATACTTATCAAAGGTAGTTTGAACAATGTTCGCCTTTTTCTTTTTGTATAGTTTAGATTAATATCGCAAGTGAGCATCTTTTCTATGCCTTGCCAAATTTTCACATCTTATTCCATGACGGATCACTTTCCAGCTTTTTATCCTTTGTTCATTCAATGTTGTGAAAAATCTCTGAGTTCCCTTAATGTGGAGTTTTTTGCTGATCTCTGTGATATCCTTTTCATCACAATTATTTTGCTAATTTATGCCAATAAATCTACCTTAACCAAGTTCCTTTGTCTTCTTATCTGGGGCCTGTTAAAAGGTGGCAATCAACATTCCTATGGTCAGCTATTTCTTCTGTAACTTCAGTTACCCTTGATTTGTATCACTGTGAGTTTGTATATTGAACATTTATATATTTTTAATCCATTCCTTTTCTCATAGTCCATTTCTGTTAAATCCCAAGTGAGCTGTTCAGTAAGAGAGAAAGAGACATCACAACCATGACTTTGCTGTATGCGAATGAACTAGGTAGATGTCCAGTGTCTTAGTTTTTCAGGGTGATTAGACAGATACATAGGCTGTTTGGCTCCAACAGTAGGGATTTATTATCTCACAGTTTTGGAGATAACATTGCACTAACTTACAAATACTAAGTATTGGTTAAGGAAACAGAAAAATATCTATTTCAGGCATGCCAAGAAGAGAAAGCTTACAATTTTGTGGATGTGGAAACCCAGTTATGCTAGAACACGCATTGTTGACCAGACCTTCTGAGGTTGGTCCATTCTAATCAAAATAGCAGGAAAGCATTTGAGAAGCAAAATACAGGTTTTTTGATGATCAGAAGAAAATTGTGAATTGAATGAAAATTGTCATGGTGACTTAGAGCATGTCTTTCCCAGGTAGGAGCCTCAGCATTGGAGACTTGGTGGACTTGAACCAGAAGCAGTGGTTAGAGGCTCCACGTTCGTTGACTGGGGCCCCATGAGAGACAGTTTGCCTAATGTTTTTAAAAGCACATATTACAGAGCAATGTGGACTATTGAGCACTTGTAGCTAATCTAGATTAAGTTGTATGGTTAAAATATATATTGGATTTTGAAGACTGCTATCTTAGTTTCTAACCTGCTAAAATAAATGTCATGCAATGGGTAGCCTTAATCAATGGGTATTTATTGACCCTCAGTTTTGAGGCTGGAAGGCCAAAGTCAAAGTGTCTGCAAGGCAATGCTTTCTTCCCAAAGATCGTGGCATTCTGGGCATGTTGAGGTTGGATACCACTGATCTTGGTCCTTGACTTTAATGTCACATGGCAATGCACTGGGCAGCCTTTCCTGGCTTCTCTGTTCCCGTAACTTTACTCTGCCTTTAGAGGACTCCAGTAATTCTAAATAAACTCAAACCTGATTCAGTGGGGCTGCACCTTAACTTCTTGAAGAGATTTTTATTTACAGCGAGTCCACACTCTCCAGAATATGGAGCAAGACCAAGAACTTGTCCAAACGGAGGCACACAATTCAATGTGCTATGATTATGAAAAAGAGAATGTAAAATCTAATTTATGGTACTAATCACATGTTAAAATCATACTATTTGGAGATGTAGATTTAAATAAATAAATTATAAAATGAATTTTACCTGTTTCTTTTTACTTTTTCAGTGTGGCTACTAGAAACCTTAAAATTGCAAAAGTGGTTCATGTTCTATATGTGTTGCCAAGTGTGACCATAAGCTGGGTACAAAACCTCTTTCTCTTTGTTCCTCAGTTTCCCTGACTACCACATGGGGGAAATCACAGTTTCTAGAACATGGTGTTAAGTTAGATTGAAATCAGTTAATAATAAGTGTTAAACACTGAAATATTTGCCTGGCACTGTATATTGGTTACTTTGTTCAATCATGATCAATGTAGAATGCTATAAACATTCTTTCTCTTCAACTTTGTTTTTGTATTTTTTTCCTTATAACCAACACAATTTATTCTTTCCAGACATATTACTGTTAATTGGGTCAGCTTGCACTTACTTTACATCAGCCTAATCAAGGGATGTTTTTCTAAGTATGCACACAAGACAGTTGACAGACAATTGAAACACAGCTCTGTTTCATCACCAACATATTTATATCTCATTGAGAACATGTTTACAAACTATATCGCTGTTCCTTTTACGTCTACAAGTAGCTACTCTTACCCATTATGTGCATATGTGTATGTGTTTAAATTGTCACTTTGTTTGTCAAAGGTTGTTTTTTACCCTGATGTTTTAGTCAGATTACGGGAGCTTTGTGTTCAGCTAACTATGAAATGATTAAACCCTTTTATTATCTAATATAAAAATAATTTAATTTTTGCATTTTGTATAATATTAATTTATGTAAGTATCAATGCAATTTTATAGATAATAATCAGGTTTTAAATTAAGTATGCAAGTCTGTTATTCAATAGCAGTACCAAGCATATTGTAGGTGTTCAATAATCCACTGCTGGTTGATTCAACGGTGGATTTCTTTCAGATGCAGTTTCTGAACTACAGCTAGGAATATGGATAATTATTTCTAAATGTAAATTAAATGAGCTAAACTTATGTTGTAAATAATTAATTATATTAATTTCTGCTTAACACTAGTACTTCTCAGTTGTGTAGATAGCTTGAGAAACCAAACAATTCTTTTATGTATTTGTAATATCATTTTGCATTCTTCAGTGTAAGGGATGGGCCGAATATTAGTTTCTCTTCCTTGTGCTTTTAAATGTGCATTATTCCTACAACTGAATAATCATACTCCAAAATAGCTCTTCCTCACTGTTTTACGCAGGCTTCCTCCTAGTATTTCTCCATCCTTAAATTTTTCTCAACTTTAAGGCTTGTACTCCAGTCGTAAAAATTTATTCTTTCATAGTTACCCATGCTAGTTTTTCACTATGGTTAATAAGAACATGAGGCTTAAAAACAGTTTTTAATCCCAGCACTGACTTTCAGTTTGAAATATTTTGAGTCTGAAAGGTTATTGCCTTTTCTTCTAAAGACACTCTTCTATCCTGACGCCTTACTTCCCATTAAATGGGTATTTGATGTATCTATTAATATTAGATGATAGAACCTAATATAATGGAAAGTTTTCCTGAAGTCTAGCTATTCTTTGCCAATTGAATGTGTTTGTATTTTGGCAGTAAGAACTTCAAAGAATCGTAAAAGGTTTGTTAAGCATGACCTCCCATGAAGTCATGTGGACTGCAATTAATCAAATTATTCCCCACCAGGTGTTCTTTTGCCACGACCCCTAAATACATTTCATGAGCATAATTCGCTAGCAGATGTTAACCTTGGCCGCTGTAGTTTCATCTTCAATAGTTTTTTTTTTTTTTTTCGCATGGGCAGGCACCAGGAATTGAACCCGGGTCTCTGACATGGCAGGTGAGAACTCTGCCTGCTGAGCCACCATGGCTCGCCCTTGAAGTTAAATGTTTAGAATTGTAAAGACAATATTTATGAAGATGTGTGTTGTTACTATTGGGATAAATACCAGTTTTTTAAGATAAATAATTTCATAGTTCTAATAGTCTTTGTCACTGTACTTTTCAGCTGTCATTGCTTATTAGCTCTGTGTTTATCTTCACAGTAGGACAGATTTAATAATTTGATGCATTTTATGCTTTTTATAGAACCAGCACCATTATTCTTATCTGTATTATAAATACCCAAATAAATACCAGAACAGAAAGAGCACACATCGTTTTTGAGTGTATTTCTATACATCAGATAATGTGCTAGGCATTTCCATATATTATCATATTTAATGTTCACATTAGCTCTATTAGGGGGGCATTTTTACCCCCATTTTACAGATAGGGAAATTTAGGATCATGGGCTTGGGCTTTGCAATTAATTACATTTAATTTTGAAAACAAAGTGGTTTTTATGATGTGCACTGAAATGTGAAAGAATGTGATTCATAACTTTCTTTAAATACTTATTAGTGTACATTGCTGGGATGGAAAGATGGACCACAGAAAACACCTTTCTCTGCAAGTACACATCAATATTGAAATAGCATCTTTTTTTGTTTTGTTTTATCCTTTTTAAAAATTTAATGTCCTACTCAGACAGAGGTGTAAAATGAACTCATTTTGGGCATTAACTTAGTAGAGGATTGGAAGCTTATGGGGAAATTTCCTGCCTGGAGTAGCCAGACACAGGAAGAGTTATGGAGTGAATTTGGGTGAAAGTGCTTACAGAAAGCAAAGAATATAAAGATGGAGAAAGCAGACCCAAATGATGTGACTATTCATGAATTAATTTATTCACTTCCGTGTCAATGGATAGCTATTAATGAACAACTGTCTTTCAGACAATATGTTAGATATTATCCAAAGAAGTATATAGGAGAAACAAAACAAAATTAAACAAAGTGTGTGAGAAAGACATTCAAAGCCAAGAATCAATAATCACATGCAATTCTAGAACATAGCAATGTGGATGATGGTGTCTTGAGAGGCATTGACATATCTACATGTTGCTTTTATTGTTCATTGCTTTTCGATCATCTAGCTTGGACAAACATCATAAATGGTACAATGTAAGAGCAATGATATGGGCTCTAAAAAATGACTGTGAATTGCTCTCCTTAGATGATTTTCAAGTGCTGGCAGCAGTATAGGCAGTGCAGCTGTTTCCCATGATTCTGTGAACCAGATGTTTGGAACAGCTACCCCAATTTGTCTCACCTACCTTCCTTTTAAGATGGCCCACCCACACCCTAAAGCAGGGTTCATCACTAAGCAAGGCTTAATGCACAGACATACCAAATGGGCTGTGGAGGAAAAGGAGGGTTTATTTTCACCAGCAGGAGGGCAGGGTAAATTCCCAAATCTGCCTCCTTGTAGATTTTTCTTGTGGCTTTTATACCCGTTAGAGACAAAGAAGGTTAATCATCTTGAGTAATATGTAACAGGTGTCTGAAGAACTTCATTAGTCCTTTAACTCAGTTATTTACTACATCCTTTTGGAGTACATTCTTTAAGATATATGGTGCGTGATGCTCCAAGTTTGGGGTGATAGATGAGAGAACACAGGCAATAGTGATTAATGTATAGTGTAATTGGTGTCTGTACGTGCCTGGGGGCACATCCTATATTTTGCTTCTCTATGAGCTTAAAACTTAAATACATAGTGTGTTGACAGTTTCAGGATTACATTTAAAATGTTAACGCTACACTTCATCGCCTTTCTTTCTCCACTACCTACTTAGCTTAGTCGTGATGCCTTTGATTGTCTTGCCAACTATTTTTAACCTTATATATATTTTTAATTCTATTTAGTCATCTATTAAACTTGCCTCCTTTGCCTTGGCATTGTCTTGCCATTTCTTCTAGCACAGTGTGTCTTCTAGTGACTATCACAGGTGAAGGACTTAAGCAATACTTTGATTGTTTATTAGTATACTATTTTAATTTTTAGTCATTCTTCTTTCCTTGCTTTCTTTCTTTCATCCTTTTATTCATTTCTTTTAACCTTTCGGCCTTTCAAAACTAACAAAAGAGTTTGCCTCAGGTTAAGGCAATATGGCTAAATTCAAAGAATGCAATATGAAATTGCTTGCTTTCAATTTTTGAATAGAATTTTTATAATTTATGTTTGATCACAGTTTCAAAATCGAATATATTTTATTTACAAGGCCACTTTTTTTAGAGAGGGAATGTTTGTGTGCTCTTACTTCTTAATTTTTTTTTTGAAACTGCAATCACTTTTATTATCTAGCTTAAGAAATCACACTGTCATTTCTGCAATAATGTTGGTTTTATAGGTCAAATTACCCACACTACTCAATGTGAGAAAGGACCACACAAGTGCATTAATACCAAGAGTCAAGAATCATGGGGTATATTTTGGAGCCTGGCTACCACATTGACTGTGTGAACCTCTGGATTTTTTTTTTTTTATTAATTAAAAAAAATAACTAACACAACATTTAGAAATCATTCCATTCTACATATGCAATCAGTAATTCTTAATATCATCACATAGATGTGTGATCATCATTTCTTAGTACATTTGCATCGATTTAGAAAAAGAAATAGCAAGACAACAGAAAAAGAAATAAAATGATAATATAGAGAAAAAATAAAAATACAAAATACAAAAAATATATATAAAACAAACAAACAAAAAAACTATAGCTCAGATGCAGCTTCATTCAGTGTTTTAACATAATTACATTACAATTAAGTAGTATTGTACTGTCCATTTTTGAGTTTTTGTATCTAGTCCTGTTTGTGTGCTCTTACTTTTGAATAACAAAACGCAAGCCCCAACGGAATCTGTATTTGTAAGATAATATAATGAGATATAAAATATAAAATATTTGTGAGATAATATAAAGAGAGATCAAGAGCTTGTAGAATTTTTTACTGAATACCAGAAACCATAATGGATCTGAAGGCATGTCAGTAGGTGCTAACAAAAATAAATGTTATTCTGCCAGGGATGAGCCTGGCCCTGGGGTCATGGTATTGACGATACCTTCTTGAGCATAAGAGGGAAGAGAAATGAAACCAAATAAAGTTTCAATGGCTAAGAGATTTCAAATAGAGTTGACAGGTCGTTCTGGAGGTTACTCATGTGCAAGCTTCAGCCATCAAATTGCTGCAGTATGCCAAGCCCCATCCAACAGTATTCCTGTAAATCCTAAAGAATAATGTGGGTTCTATATAAGACTCTATAAAAGTTTCACCTATTAATTTTATTTTTTCAGAAACTTAAAGTCTCCAGACGGCCCCTATGCCAGATAAGCCCTGAAGCCCAGATGTATCAGGCTCTCTAAGAACATCAACCAGTTTCATTCTTTATCCCATAATGTTGACACCCCTTTTCAGCATGAAGAAGTAAGAATGGCCCAGGTATCCCTGAAGATTGAGAGAATGATCAAATGAGAAGGAGGAGTTGTAACTGAGAAGTTAGAATTTAATAAATGATTATGGCTGCTGGCTCATTATAAAGATATTTCTTTTTAGTTCCTAGTGTGGTAGAATAGCCAGAAGAAAATAACTGAGATTGTTGAACTGCAATCCTATAGCCTTGATCTTTGATAGTAATTATATAATTATATGGCTTTCATCTTGTGACTGTGTGATTATAAAAACCTTGGAACTAACACCCCCTTTATCTGTATGGAAAATAGTAATAATAATAGTCTGGGAATACGGGGAAAATACCCCTATGTAAACTGTAGACAGTAGTTAATAGTACTACTTAATCTTTCATCAATTGTAACAAATGTAACTACTGATAAAAAGTAGAATTACAAAATGTACAATCATCTACTATAACAAATTTTCCTCACCAATACAAGTGATGGTGTTGGGGAGGTATATGGTAATTCTGTATTTTATGTGTGGTTGTTCAATAAACCCATAACTTCTCTAATAAAAATAATAATAAAAGCATAAAAATAAATGTCATTGACTCCCCAGGAGCTAAGACTTGGCAACTCCCAGTGGATGCCAGCAAGGAAAGACAAAGCCTAAAGATCAAGGTGCTACACCAAAGTCATGATACCATGTAGAAATAGAGAGAAATAAAAATTGTAATATGAATGCTGGAAACTGGAAGTAACTGGGTTTACCTGCGCTTCACAGTATTAAGTTTTATGTTATCAGGCAGAATGTAATTTTACAAAACAGGATAAATTTAGTAATAGACATTTTTACATTTCTCAATTTGATCTATTATATTGACTTATTGACTATGCCCTAAATATCTCCAGTAGTATACCTTGATATTATCTAAATGACATGATGTGAGGACAGTGTAGGAAATGCATCGTACTATGTTGTTTTGTGAGACATTATAAAGTTAACTTATATGAGTTTATAGTTATTACTCTTTAAGAAGTGTTTTCCCCTATTGCCTTATTTTAGCCTTGGAATTATGCAGATAAATTATAAATAATGCCTGTTTGTTAGCTTTTCTTAAATTATTGTATGTAAAGGCAAACAATGCAAATACACTGTACATATAATGCATGATAAATATGTGTTGACTGAACATGGAGAATATGTACGGAAAAACATAACAAACACATAATCACACCTAATGATGCAAGAGAAAATACACTTTCACTCCCCTGTGTTTTTGGAGGCATAAGCAGTGCACACTTCCACATATACTGAAACCTGTATTCTCTCAGAAGAAAGAGGGTAGAGTCAATACAATGAAATGGTTTTCTCACTTCAGAATCAGATTTCCCAGATGTGACTATCTACTTTACCATATACTAGTTGTTTCACTTTGGGCGAGTCACTGAACCTCTCCAGCCTCAAGTGTAAAATGATGATGATGACATCATCTACTTTGTAATGTTGCAAGAATTAAACAGGTTAAGATATGTGAAGCATGTAGGAGAATTCTTGACACCTAGCAAACACTAAATAATTGTTAGTTTTCTACATTTTCATTATAGACTATCATTGTAACGTTAAAGCTTTCTTTTGTTTCACATAGATAATTCTGATTTGGTAGAACAAGACAGTATTGCGCAGTTGTTGGATAGATAGAAGCAAGTTATCTGTGATTAACTAATTACTACTGATATGCAGTGTATTTAAATTTAAACTTATTTCAAAAATCCAGAAGTGTTTTCTCTTCTGAATTTGAGATAATCAGAAGAACAAAAGTAAAAGAAAATGAAGAGTGCATTTAGGCTCATGAACAAAAATTAAATGAATGAAATAAGGAAATAAATTGTAAACCATTAACTCTAGCAAACCGTTTTTTATTTTGTGACTTCAAAAAAAGACTGTCATAAGAAAACATAGCTATAATGTTTATTATTGGTTCCTACCAAGCAATTACAACACTCACCTTCTTGAGAAAGTGCTACAATTGTTCTTACTTGCCTATAGAATGCAGCATGGCATGTCACATACTTTGGTTAAAGAAACTTGAGCATTAGTGTCACGTGCCAGTTTTGAGCTGAAGCCCTTGGGACTGTTCTGGTGATTGTGATGACACGAGGAGAGATGAAGGCTCCATGGTTCAGGTTTCTCCTGAGGGACCACAATGAGAGAGCTCCCATGCTGACATTCAGTGAAGATGAAGCAAGAGCCAAACCAATCCTTGTAGCAGAACATGGTACTTTGGTGTTGTAGGTAACTGCAACAGAGCCTAAACTATTCTGACTGACACAATATTTACTTGGATTTTGAGTCACTGTTTGTAAGCTGCTTTTTACTTTAAAAATTATAATTCTATAATAATGTAATGATACAATTGATATAAATGTTTTGAGATATTTACTTACCTGAAATCTTTAATTTAAAAGATTGTGAGAGGGTGCATGGGTGCATCAGTGGTAGAATGCACGCCTTACATGCAAGAGACCTGGGTTCGATTTCACCAACCCCTGCTCCAGAAACAAAAAAAAAAAGATTGTGAGAACTTGACAATTTTATTTAATTTCTTAATGCTTCCAAAGCTAATGCTGGTCAGATGGTATTTCATATATGGTGTATCTTTTTATTTATGTTCCTTGGTAGTAAAGTAAGCTTTAAGCATGTTAGAGAGAGGTGAATTGGACATTTAATAAGATTCCTTGGCACTTAATTAAAAACTCTCAAATGTAAATTTAAAAATCTATGATCAAAATTAATGAAATTCACTCACCTGCCATGCCAGAGACCTGGGTTCATTTCCTGGCGCCTGCCTGTGCAAAAAAAGTAAATAAAATAATGAAATTCAGAAATAGTTTTTGAGTATCAAAAGCACTGTGATAAGTTTTCAAGGGGAAAAAGGTGAAAATACTTGAAATGAGATATCCATATATGACACTTTTCTATCATGATGATGCCAAACAAACTTCACTGAATTATAAAAGTCCAATGGGAAATATTAATATACTATGAAAGAGTTTGAAAAGGTCTTTTTTATGAATCATCGGCCTTTGGTGTTGTAATTTATTTAGAGAGAGAGGAAGAGGGAAGAAGGAGAGAGAGAAGAAAAAATGAGAGGGAGGAAGAAGGAAAAGAGAGAGTAAAAAGAAAGCAAGAGGGGAAAGAAAGAAAATCAGTATTATGTTTTTATTTTTTGAAAGGTGTTAAGGCAAAACTTTAAAATACTCAGATATATTTATGCAATATGCCCTAATATCTCATTATACTTTCGTAATTTTACCAACCATAAAGAGTTTTAAATCCCGTCATTTAATTCAAGCATTCTTGTCTAGTCTTTTTATCAAAGGATTCATTCTTGAAAGCAACAAGGCATAGACTGAGACTAAAGAGAGCTTTCATCGTTTTTGAGAAAGTAATGCTAGTTTGCAGTCTCCTAGGAAACTCAAAAACTCAGTAGCTGTAGAGAGTCCAAGTTTTACAAAACAGTTCTTATTAGGGTATAAAATCTTCCAAGGGAGTATTCCCTGAAATCTCACCTTATTTTAAAAATTAGGCTAAGAAATATTTATACAGTTTTTCTGATTAGATATTTGTTTCAAATTAAAAAAGGTACAAATCCCAATTCTGGATGCTTTCCATTACTCGATCTGTGTGGAACTGCAGTTAAACTCAAGAAACTAACAAAAGCCTGCTTATTTGAAAAGAATGGTCACCAAACATGGAAAAAAAATACAAATTCAGTAAGCACAAACTGAATAATTAATAAGACAGTATAATAGCAACTAATTAGGAGAAGTGTATAAACACACTGGAGAAATACATGTTAAATATATAAAACGTAAAAATTAATTAACTATATGTGAAATAGCCAATTTCTATCCATGAAATTAAGAATTTGACTCTAAAATTGTCCTCAAGAGAAAATTCCATGATGCTTCTATACTTTTCAGGTGTCTAACATGTTCAATTTGCTGATTATGTTCTCTTTGGTGTGCTAAGAGCAGTGTAATGAAATATTGTTTTTAGAAATATAAAACTATTTTATACTGATATAATGCTATGGAACATAGACATGTTATTATTTCCTGTCATGGGATGTGATGTTGATGTTAGCAATTTTATTCACATGTGTTAATGATCAATGAGTAGTGCACAGAAACACCCTAATCTTTTTAAAAAATGTTTTTATTGAGAAATCTTTACACAGTGCAGTCCATCATAGTACACAGTCAATGGCTCACAGTATCATCACATAGTTGTGTATTTATCACCATAATCATTTTTAGAACATTTCTATCACTCCAAAAAAGAAATAAAAAAGAAAAAATAAAACATGTCTGTCTTAAGGATGAAAAAGAAAATCCATGAAATAATTTCTCTGAGAATGAAAAATAGCATCTCAGGAAATAAACATGCTTGTGGAATTTCTAGTATGTTTACCTGTGCTTGGCACACTGGAGTACAACAAAGGACAATGTCTTTGATGCTCAGGAACACAAACGTTAGGTCAAAAATTATTTTTTTTAAATTATTTCTTTCACTTTGGAGAAGTTAACATCTATGAATCTCAGTTTCCTCATGTGTAAAATATACATATTACGCTTACCTTAGAAGGGTTTAGGAAAGACTTTTTATGAGATACTAGCTTAAGATTTGGGAAAATATCTTCCATCCTCACTTTCCTTCCCATAGATACTTAAGTTTTTTTCAAGAAGTAACTCTAATCTAATATATACAAAGATATCTATTAGTGCATTAGTGTATTATGCTTATCTGCATATCAAAATGCAAAATAAAGAAAATGAAAAAATAAATCTAGGAAAAATATTTTCCCTACAAGTTACCTAAAAAGGTTTTTCTATCATCTTTTTTTTTATTCTCAATAGATAGATAACTTACTACATAGATACTTATATATAGATATTTAAAACTTGCCAAGCACTTTTTTTTACATATGGTGGTGAACAGGGCAGATATTCTTTGCTCTCATGGAACATATAACTAGTGAAAAAGTGAAAATGAGAAAGTTAATAAATAATCAAAAATAAGGTGTTTTTTTTTACCCCCAAGGAATTTACATTTGAATTGAGAACTGAGTGATACAGTGGAGTCATCTATGTTGTATTCTGGGATAAATTTTTCCATGCAAAGAGAACAGCTAATGTAAAGTTCTTAAGAAGGAAATGAGCTTGGAATATGTAAGAAAGAAAAAGAAGGTTCTGTGGCTGGAGTAGTTGACACTGTGTGGTAATCAGCCGCCAAGAGTGCCCTTGATGATCTCGGCCTTCAGAGATCTTGTGTCAAGACTGCACTGTGTGGACAATAGAATGTAGCAGAACTGATGTAATGTCACTTCTGAGATGAAGTTATAACAGATGCTGTGACTTCTATCTTAGTCACATTTTCTCTCTGATCACTCTCTGGGGGGAGTGGGAGAGGTCATGGGAGAGGCTCCCATGTGAAGAGTTTGAACTTCCCCAGCCACATGAGTTTGAAGTGGATCCTCCAGCCACAAATTAGCCTTCAGAGATTGCAGCACTGAAATGCAGCTTGTGCAACTTCAGTAGAGACAATGAGCAAGAACTACTCAGCTAAGCTTCTCCCAGATCCTTGACCCTTAGAAACAGTATGAAATAATAAATGTTTGTTGTTTTTGTACCAATATATTGGGGTATTTTATTTTTCAGCAATAGATAATGAATATACAGAGGAGAGGAGTTGGAAATGAAGTGCTATATATGGCCGTGATAGGGTTTGGATTTTGTTTAAGTTAATGAAAGTAATTTGAGGTTATGAAAGATACATATTGTTCAAGTGTGCTAGCTGCCAGAATGCAATATACCAGAAAAAGAATGGCTTTTAAAAAGGGGAACTTAATAAGTTGCTAGTTGACAGTTCTAAGGCCAAGAAAATGTCCCAATTACAAGTCTATAGAAATGTCCAATTAAAGGCATCCAGGGAAAGATACCTTGGTTCAAGAAGGCTGATGAAGTTCAGGGTTTCTCTCTCCTCTGGAAGTGAGAAGGCACATGGTGAACACCTTCAGAATTTCTCTCTCATCTGGAAAGGCACATGGTGAAAACAGTCAAGGTTCCTCTCTCATCGGGAAGGGCACATGACGAACGCGGC
Source organism: Tamandua tetradactyla (assembly GCF_023851605.1). Lineage (NCBI taxonomy): Eukaryota > Metazoa > Chordata > Mammalia > Pilosa > Myrmecophagidae > Tamandua > Tamandua tetradactyla. The sequence continues at coordinate 79,255,037 of NC_135336.1, forward strand.
ATCATCTGCTAGCTTCTTCTCCTGGCTCCCCGGGAGACATTTTCCTTCTTCATCTCCAAGGATCGCTGGCTGGTGGACTCTGCTTCTTGTGGCTATGTCATTCTGCTCTGCACTCTCTGAATCTCCCTCATTCTCTAAAATGTTTCCTCTTTTATAGGACTCCAGAAACTTCTCAAGACCCACCCAAATGGGCGGAGACATGTCATCACCTAATCCAGTTTAACAACCACTTTTGATTGGTTTACATCTCAGGGAGATGATCTAATTACAGATCCAAACATACAGTATTGAATAGGAATTATTCTGCCTTTATGAAATGGATTTTGATTAAAACATGGATTTTCTAGGGGACAGCCATCCTTTCAAACCAGCACACATATAAAATTACTTGATTTGTTTATTTGAGAAGTTGTAGGTTTACAAAAAATATCATGCATGAAACACAAACTTCTCATATACCATTTTAGTATAAACACCTTTCATTAGTGTGGTACATTTGTTTCATTTCATGAAAGAACAATTTTGGAATTGTACTATTAACTATAGTCCATCATTTATAACAGTGTTCATTGTTTTGCACATCCCTATTTTTTAAAAATTATTATTCTGGTATATATATATATATATATATATATATATATATATATATATATAACCTAAAATTTCCCCTTTGATTTTGTTTTAAATAAAATTAATTGGCTTTTAAGTACATCGTAGTTTTCAGGATATAAGAATTCATCAGGCTGTCAGGTGTGAGTGAGATATAGGTTAAACAGAAAAAAGGACAAGTTTGGGATATACTTGGAGATAAAGCTGGCAATACATGCTAAAGACAGGAAAAAAACTTAAAATAAAAGTATGTATAAAATCAATAGAAAAGTTAAAAGCAAGTGGATAATGGATATACAAATGACAAAAATATGTTTGAAAAGATACTTAGTCTCATTATTGACAAAAAATGTCAATAATGAAAGGTGTTTATACTAGAATGGTATATGAGAAGTTTGTGTTTCATGCATGATTTTTTTTGTAAACTTACAGCTTCTCAAATAAACAAATCAAGTAATTTTATATTGACAAAAAATGTCAATAATAATGACAATTGGCAAAGATTGAAAAAAGGATGACAAAACCCTTCATTGTCAAGACTGGAAAACTAGTCATTCTTATTCATTGTTGATATGAGTCTAAATTGATATAAAGGTAGAGATTTATTACAGATGTCAAATCCCCAGGTTTTCAAGTAAATCAGGGATCATTCCCAGATGTTTCATAGAAATTACTGAAATTATTCTTCTTTTTCTGTCATTCTGTACAAAATAATTGGGTTAGATATAAGGTAATTCTCAAATTATACATGCTTGAATTTTGGTTTTTAGACGGTTTAATATAACATTAAGAAAAAAATCTTATCTGATAAAATACTGCATTATAGTTTGCTACTTTAAAAAGACCAAGGATAAAATCTAAAATCAGTAAGAAAACTCTGCTTTCCATAATTATTTGATACTAATCTATCTTGGTTAGTTTATTGAAAGGCTTAAAACATCTGGCAATAACAGCCATAAATAATAGCGTGCTACTTACGCAATTATTATTCTTTTTGTGTGTCATACTCATTGTTTAATTTGATCCTCATTATAATTTGAGGTAGTTTTTTTTAATGGCTTCTACTTTATAAATAAGACATGGGACTCAATATCATGCCTAGCATTCCAAATTTAGTAAGTAGTGAAGTTATTTCCTTAACTCCACGAATCATAATGAAAAAATGTCTTCAAAAATCAGACATTTTCATGCAAGTATATTTATTCACACAGCTTCCAAAATGTCCTATTTGGTTTCATTATTAAACAGGGAAAGGCAATTTTTCTGAAATGTGTCTTTTCACCCCAGTTTCCCAATCTGCAATGTCCCCTGGTCTTTGTACCTATCTCAGGTGTAATACATTCTACTTTTATTTTTTTATTTGCGTATAATTGTACCATTTCACTCTATTTAAAAGTGACATTTTAAAATAACAGTAACACATGCATTTAAAATAAATGCCTAAACTTTTAAGATACATGTAAGTGTTTAAGGGAGAGCTACAGTTTGAAGGAGTTTTACCATGGTAATTCTGGATATAAAGCCTTTTAGAGAAAATGTTAAACAATAAGATACAACTTGTCATGATATTGTTTCAACCTCGATGATTTTGCTTTGGTTTAAAATATATTTAGTATAAGATTTTTATCTTTTTCTTCTTTAGTTCTGGCCCCTTTGAAGTTTATTTGTAGCATACCACTTGGATATAATCTAATTGTTCTATAATTAACATTTTAATAAATATTTAAATGTTCCCAGTGTGTACTGTAGAAATTAGAGTCCCTAAATTGCACATGTTGAGCAGAAATATATTTTCTCTAAAGTACAAGCAGCCTCAATCTATGCATGACCATAAGTTTGATTACTTAAATCCTATAATTTCAATTTGTTTATCTGGCTTTGGATATAATATGAAAAAATTTGCATACGTTGGAAAAAAATTGTTCAATGCCATCATAGTCAAATATTTTTTAAATGATTGTCTTTATAAACTCCTGATTTTTTCAATAAACAGCTATTAAAATGTACTGTGTACTAGACTTTAGGTGTCATCCAAGAATTCTGTAGAATGAGACCAGATTTTCAGAAAACTGAATTTCCTTCACAATTTAATTTCTGTTTTAAAAGTTGAAAAACAGCAATCAAGAATACATTTGGGCATGGATGGCAATTTCAACTTTGAAGTTACACTGAAACTGTCAGGCTTCTATCCAAATAGCTGTCAAAATGAATATGCTAATTGAAAGTTTCTGACTATGAATTTAAGTATCTCAATTTTATCTTGTGTAGACAAGGCTTCCATGTAAAACATGGATTTTAAGGTGAATTGAATTATCAATTATAAGAGTGGGCTGCAATTTGAAAATTCTATAGTAGATGGATTTTTTGGTGTGTGATTTGTCGTGAACACTGTGTACAATTGGTATAAGGACATTTCTAGTCATTTCTAGATTTTGACAATGTGCTGAGCTTTGTAAATATTTGTTAAACCTGGTCTCGCTTTTATAAATATATAGTCAAACTGTTGCCTTATGATAGCATTTTTTCTCTTTCGTTATTTTTAACTTTTTGAGGACTGGAACAGTATCTTATTCATCTTCATGTTCCCCAATTGTTAACACAGTATTTGCATGTAGTAACAACTCATCTGATATTCAAGGAGAAGAATATTAAACATAACTGCCAGTCTTTTAATGTAAAGTAGATATGGGGTTTATATTCCTGTCTGTAATTCAAATTAAGTATGAAATAGCACATGCAAAATAATTATTGTAATTCAAGTATATAAAGAAAAATTTGTTTTCTAATCTCCATGGTATATCAGATGAAAACATATGAATATTACGAGTCTGAATCTTGTGATAAAAGTTCCAGGAAATGTCTTCTGTGAATTCTTTTTTGTTTTAAGCAGTCTATTCTTAGATTTTATGAAGACATGTGTTTGCAACTGCATGTTTTTCACTCCCCAAAACTCCCATTAGACATGGTCCTTGTGGGCAGGGAAAAAATGAGTTGATGCTGACTGTACCAGTTAGAGCAAACTTAGTCCCTTAGAATAGTAGCCACATCTTATTCTGCTAATGACAGATAGTAATCATGGAATTGGTGAGATAATAAAAAATGTAATGTTAGAGAAAAATAATGCCTGGATTTAGTGTGTGGTAAATGACAATACTTGCATAAAAGAATACATCAAAGTACTATATAAAAAGAAAATCTTTATGCAAATGTTATATTTCAGCAACGATGTTTATTATGTTTTTCAATATCCTTTGTTTAAAAGGTAACATCATTAATTCTAGAATACGGAATGTGTTTCAAACAAAAAATTATGCTGCCTTTATCTGAAAAAGGAAATTACAAAACCCATCACTTTTCCCATTCTAATGAGTCTTTCTCCAAAGATACATTAGAACTTGAAACCTGAATTAAATAATAAACTGCAGTAACTGTATTTGAACAAGTTTTAATTATTCTATTTTACTTCACACTTTGTATACTACTGTTCTTTTTAAGTATAAATCCTTAATTCATTAAAGATAGGTGATGAAGTCAAGTGAGGTTTCATTTCAAGGTGGGAAAAACAGTGGTATATTTTTATGGTGATAGGGAAGAACCAGTAGAGAGGGAAGACTTGCTGAAAAACTCTCCGTTAGTAAAAAAGCACAGATGGGATTACGTTCATACTTTGCAGCGGTTGTCTCCAGAACTGGAACAAGAATAACCCATTCATTGAAAGAAGAGGGAAGGCAAAGTAGATAGTTAGAGAAACAAGAAGCTTGATAGATTGGTAGAATGGGAAGTTCAATGTTTTCTTCTTATTTTTGCTGTTTCTTCTTTCCAACAAAAGGAGAAAACAAATTTATCTGCTTAGGAAGTGGGAGAGTGTCATAACTTCCTTGGGCTGCCATAACAAAGTTCCAGAAACTGGATAGCTTAAAACAACAAAAAATATATTGTTTCACAGTTTGGGAGTTTTGAAGTCCAAAATCTGTAGAGAGAATCTTCCTTCCCACTTGCTACCTTCTCATGGACTGCAGGCAAACCTTGGGCTTTAAACTCTGTGTGAGTTGTCACAAAGCACTCTCCCAGTATCTGTCTGTGTCCAATCCTTTCTTCCTTATAGAGACTCTGCAATATTAGATCAGGGCATGCCCTTATCGAGTTTGTCTCCATCTTAACTAATAACATCTTCAAAGATTCTATTTCCAAATAAGATCACATTCACAGGACTGAGGGTTAAGACCTGAACTTGTCGTTTTTTGGGGAGGAGGGTATGCAATTCAACCCATAACAGAGAGGATGTTTGAGACCTGAGTAAAGTGTGGACTACCCTTTGAAGAGATTGGGAGCTCATATTGACTGTGAGGTCCTCTGGCCTCTCATTGGCCTTTGAATTTAAAGTTTTATAATCATTGGCTATAAAATCACTTGTGTGAATTAATGATCTGTTCTTTTAGTGAATCACATGATAATTACATTAAAGCCTATTTTTATTAATATTTGATTAGTTGCGTAAATTTAATTTTATATAGGCATTCCACTACCAATTTATTTATCAAGATTTTCTTTTATGCAAAAATTTAATTTCCTCTTTATGTTCTTTGCTAAAACTAAATACTATAGCTTTTGAATATGAAGATACTTTTGTTTTTTTCATTTTTTAAAAGCATAATATTCTGTAGTGATTCATTGCTGTGAATGTTGCTACTGTTATCTCTCTCTCTGTCATTCCTTTTTATTCCTAAAATATATTGCACTATTTTTTCTTATGTTCTGCTCTAATTCTGTATTTTGTCTTTAAAAATATTTAATCAGTCTGTGGAGAATAAGGAAGCAGCTTGAAAAAGATGTACCAGTTTTTTTAAAGATCATGTGGTGGATTGAATTGTATACCTCCCTTTGTACACCTTCCTGGTCTTGATTCCATATTCTGCAGGGTGTGGACACATTGTGATGATGTCAGTTCAGTTAAGCTGTGGCCCAGTTGAATCAGGGTGGGCTTAATGAGGATTATCAGAGTCCTTTATAAGCAGATGAAAATCAGCGAAGGGAGAAGCCAGGGGGAGTACACAGAAATTGGAAGTCAAGAGAATTTTGAAGAGAAAGAAGACACTACTGTATGCATTATATGATGGAAAAGCCAAGGAACCCCAAAGATTGCCAGCCAGCCAGAAGGTACTGACCCTTGGAGAATGCAAGCCTTCTAGTCTCTGAAACTGTGAGCCAGTAAATTCTTATTAAGCCAATACACGATGGCCTGGTTCCATCCATCTCATTTTTTCCCTCTTACTTATCTGTTTCTATTATGACTTCTAGCAACAGTATTGATATACTTTTTTAAAATAAAGTTGAACCATATGAGATAACTGAAAGAACAGTGAACATCATAAAAAATGTCCGAAAGCAGATTATTATAGGAGATTGACCAGTGCAATTGATCAAACTGCACAGGATTCATCTTTTTCACTCTTGAATCAATAAGAGGTATTAATAAAATAAAAATATATCATGAGGCCTCCTGAAACTGCTTAAATCTAGAGTTCATTGGATTTATAAAGAATGGACTATATTCTACGCAGGATTCATCTTTTCACTCTTGAATCAATAAGAGGTATTAGTAAAATAAAAGTATATCATGAGGCCTCCTTAAACTACTTAAATCTAGAATCCGTAGGATTTATAAAGAATGGAATCTATTCTATGTGTTGCTTTCATTCACATGGTCAGTTTTTCTACAAGGCTTGGCTTTTCCAAGAGTTAGCCTAAGGCACCCTTATATTATAGGTATCAGAGCTTTACAAGTTTGAGACCTAGACCAGCAATTTTCCCCAAACCAATATGTTGATATTAAAGCAATAGGAGACAAAACTGCTGGCCCGTAGCCAAGGTCAGTGACATGGAATTGTTCAAGTAATCATTTTATTTTTCCTTGTCATGCAATCACAGAAATAATGCCAGTTTTATTTAACCATGTTCTTCAAGAAGAAGTTAAATATATTAATATTGTTCAATCTTAACCCTTGATTACACATTGTTTCAATATTCAGTGTGACAGAATTGAAACTCCATATAAAATAGTTCTACTGCAAATAAAAGTACTATAATTATACCAAGGAAAAAGCAAATGTGGTTTATTTGAGTTGTGAGCTACACTAGCTGCTTTTTTATATAGAATGTTATATTTACTTGAAAGGTTGACAGACAAATTATGGTTTTCAGATTTGGGTATTTAGCAGGTATTTTTTCAAAAATGCTCAAAGTGAGACCTGTCATTTCAAATAAACAACTCACACTATTACTTGTCAGTGATAAAATTTGTGCTTTCAATTGCTTGATCTCAAATAGTGGGAACCATTAAGCATTATGAATATTTAAAGTGAAATATTTTCTCAAGTTACTAGTCTAAGATTCTGGGACTTAAATTAATGCCTCTTTTTTCTTTTGTAGGCTTTCACATATCTAAAAATTAATGCTGGTTTTTATGACTGACAATAATAATGCTTGCTAGCCTTTACTTTTGGTTATATGACTTTGACTTCATACTAATTACTCTATTTTAGGATTAAGACGTCTTAAAGTTGCATATCACTATCTGACTTACCATTGATTTATTATTAATTAAGCAAGTTGGCTAATTTTGCTTTGACCTGTTTTCCCTTCCTTGTACTCTCTCTTTTAATCTATGCCTCTGTAATATATAGCTTATTATATGGATTATGAATACCTATTAGCCAAAAATATCCCAATTGTTTTCTGGAAATTTTGTTAGAAAAATAAGAAACATTTTGAATAACTTTTTAGGTTACACTTAACTCCCCAAGATCCAAAGGTTTTGAGAGAAGAGGGTGTAATATTCCCTTGAGCCTATCCACTTGTATACGTATTGGAAGCAACATAATAACATCTGTTATCCTATTGTTTTCACAGTTTTATTAAAAAAGAATTTATTTCTATACAGAAACCTATTCTTTAAGTTTTGATGTGAACTAATAAGCAATATTTCATTTTTCCTATGATGCATTTAAAAATGTCATTTGTAAATTGCATTTGGCTTTGTATGAATGTGATTTTAAGATTGGGCGTGCAGTGTACTCCTGTACTAATGGATCTCCTGGGATATAACCCTTAGTTTACAATGGTCGATGGCAATGTTCTGTCATAGGAACAAGTTGGTAACAAGGGTAGAATGTCCTTTTTGCCAAATGCCATTTCTTAAATTTAGAAAGTATGGCAGGAGATGGAAGTCCGGCTAATTTGCTGATGCCAAGGTGACTAAACAGTAGCTGTCTAAAGTTGTTGCACTGAGTCCATGAGCTGTGTCTTCCTTGGACAAGGGTGAGAGACCAAATGGCAGACCAAACTGAGTTCAGGGCTTCCTGGAGAGCTTCCTCCCCTTCAACTCATGCAACCTTACATTTTTTTTTTTTAATACTAGATTTACTCATGTTGCCAATTAATTGTCTTTGAAGACAAAATTTCCCTGCAGAAAAAGTGTGAAAAAAATCACAGAAAGTCCAACTAATGAGTCCACCAGGTCAATTTACAGTTGCTTAGGAAGAAGTCCACTACTGCATTTAATTAGCATGAAAAGTGAATTGTATTAGAAATTTCCTAGTTCGTCTGTTGTGGTACTGCACTTCAGTTTCAGCCCCAGCCCTGAATGCCCAGTCACCTTTAGAATTCATATTTTTAATTACCGTAAAATGGGTGCTCAAGTTGCAAGTTCTATACGAACTAGTTAACTGAAATGAAAACATTAAAAACTCCATGTTTGTTTTCAATTCTACTTCCAACTTAATCCCTAACTGCATTGAATCTCAACTTGGCTCTCAGAATATTAGATCCATTTGGTCCTAATGGCCAGGTCAGAAGTTAAAACTGCTGTTTTGACAGATAACTAAGTCTCATTATCAGCATCTGTGGATATGCTCACAGAATGTCCCTGCCTGAAATGTTTCTGTTCTGCTTTTAGAATCTCTTAAAACCTTTCCTACACTTCTCTTTACCAGCAATTACTTTACATACTTCTATGCTCTACTTTAAGTGCATTCATGTTTTAAGAACTTGTGATTCTAAAAATCATCCCAACTGTCATAGGTTTTATCCTGCATGAAATTTAATTATAAATTCAGAACCATGGAGGTATTCCAAAAAAGTAACTTGCAGTATTTTTCATGAAAGGGATGATATCACCAGTTCAAATTGGATTAAAACATACTGCAGTGTATTTTTCCTGGATAAGTATAAGCTATAGATTAGGCTGGAGGAGAGGTTTCCAACCCCAACTTCTCTGGGATTCTCTTTGTCCTCCTCTGTTTGTTGGTTTGCTCCTCCATTAGGCCATACGAGGTATGCAAGAAGCACTTCCAGGCTTCATATTCATGCACAGTAATGTCCAGGGAAAGAGAAGACACCGTTTTCTTGCATTTATTATTTACTATCAAATAATTCTTTATTGATTGTTTCCAGCATAGCGATATCTCATTGGTCAAAGGTGAACCATACTCAGTGAAGCAGATTGCAGTGTGTCTTGGATGAAGCATTTGGGGAGATCACCACTTTGACAAGTGCAGTATTGTATTCTAGCACCTTAATAGGCCCTGCAGGAGAGGATATAAGATAAATACAAAGCAAAACAGGTGCAGGGATGGGAGGTGTCATCCTCTCTCCCTGAGATGTCCCTGAAGGAAAAATGATCTGAAATGGACCCGCAAAATGAATGGGCCCTTCATTATCTTACAATTTATTGAGAGTTAAGAATATATTTAAAATACACATCCGCTAGATGGGACAGATGAAGTTGTTTAGACAAACTGTATTTCATTCCCTTCCTTTCGGTGCGAAGACCTTTCAAATCAATATTGACCTACCACTTGGCACACTTCTTCCTCTCAGATTAGTCTGGTTAATTATCTTCCTCTCCTATTAGTCTGGTTAATTTGACCTTATTCTTTACGAGGTTGTCTAAGATCATGCCTTCAAGGAAGACTTCCTGGATTTTACAAACACCTCAGGTCTCTCTGACTTCATTTTCCTATCATTTAGGCATTGATTTTGATGACTTTCACCTTCATATCAGTTACATTCACTATCTTATGTATTATCTTGCTTGATCTGTGTAACAAAGTCAGTGTTTAAATATATTTGTTCACTCACTGACTTGAATACGTGAATGAAAAATGAATCAGAAATAGTTAAAATTGCAAGACGAGTGGTCTCTGAAGAAAAACAAAAAAGTCACTGATACTGTTTTTTTGGTACTGCGTTCTCTGCTGTTTCATCATTTTACTGAACCTGTGAAGTCTTGCTGAGGATTAATGAAGCTGGTCTTTTCTTTCAAAGCAAGCATCACAATTTGAGATTCCACGTTGGATGTGTATGTGTGTCTCCGTGTTTAGTGGTGGTCTCCCTCATGTGACTCCAAGTTCCATGAAGACAGGGAAGTCCCTTTTGATGGCCAACTTAAACTAGGACGTGGCTCAGTATTAGGCAAATGCTAAGAACTTAATTCATTTCTTTTTAATGAATGAACTAATGAATGGATGGATAAAGCTAAGTTGCCTGATATTCATGACTTTTAATGATACTGATGGAAATAGAAATGAATCTTAATTAAAAGATTTCCTCTCAGTGTATGTTAAATTGGAAGAAAATTCCAATTTTTCCCTGTTAAAGTGCCTACCAAGACTTTCAGCAACAAATAAAGAATAGGCGTTTGTGATGAGACTGTGTAACTTGGATGTTTTTCAATATGAGAATGCTTCCCCTTCTGTTGACTTGCTCAATACCTTCACTGGCTCATTGGATCACTTCATCAGCAAGGAAAAAAGGGTAGGGGTTTAATCACATTCCTATTGTGTTTTAGGAACTTATCTATTACAAACATTCTATATGAATGAGGTAGAATATGATTAAATATGAGAATGAGTTGAAGAACAAGTACCTCAGTGGTGCATGGATAGGAGGTGCCATCCTCTCTCCCTGAGATTTTCCTGAAGGAAAAATGATCTGAAATGGACCTGGGAAGCTTAACTAATTCAGAGAAACTAAGAGGAAGGAACAAGAGACCTAGTAGATGGAGAAAAATCAATAGGAATTATGCTCCATATTCATTTTCTATAGGTAATCTGAACTGATCAGCAGCCGTGCTAATTGTAGTAACCCTTCTTCTCTTCTTCATCTCCCTCTTCTCTCCTTTTCTACCTTTCTTCTTTTTTTCCCCTTCTTACAACCCATCCTCATACTTCCCTTCTCTCTCTCCCTTCAGTATTTCCACCAATTTATATTCCCTTCTCTACCTGCACTCCCAACAAATATCCTCCTTTATATTGTGTGATTAATGACTCTTATGTTAGTGCACTTGGTCTCTTCCATACAATCCCCATTTTCCAATATAAAAATTTAAGACTACCCAATGGTACTCTATAACTGCCTTGTCAAAAACAAAATTATGTTTGATGTATGGCTCCTAATTATGTCCATTCCTAGCTTTTTGGACTAGTGAACACTAATATAAAGGTACCACTTATACATCCTCCTCTTTTTGTTTTTGCCTTTCATTGTTTATGGGTTTTGCTTCTTTCTTTTTTTGTTTTATTTTAAGCCTACTGTGAATTATTTCACAAAAGTTCAACTTTAATTTTTCATTTGGGAGATCATGATATTGCATTTGAACTTCATTCAGAATCAAGATAATTGGGCATTTTTTCTCAGTCCTAATTCTCTTTTTATATATTCTTCTTAGCATAATGGTTACTTCACAGCAATATTATAGTACTTTCCTTACTTTAATTAATGTCACATCGCAATTCTAAGTGCTTGTTTCTGGCCCCAGGGTACTAATTTCATATCTTGTTTCTTAAATTAGCTGACTAGAAGCTCAAATGTCTGGCAGTTATGATAGTCATACAGCTATTCTGTGTTCCCATCAATATGAAGAAATTAGTGTTTTAATGAAGATTTTTTTGCTGTTCCATTAGATATTTGATTTTAAAAGAGCTGTACTATTGTTTCATGGCCTTAAGTTGCATATTAAGCAATAATTGCTCTGCAGCTAATATATTTTCGTTATTGCTAGAATCATTCAGATTTTATAATATGGCAAAAAAGGTATAAAAACTAACCAGACGATTCCTAAAATTGCTGTTTTATTTTGTTATTCTCTTATTTAATAAAGGAATAAAGAAAATATAGCAAGTTCATAAGAAGCCTTAAGAAGATATGTTTATAGAAAATAAAAAAATCTGTAAATATCTTATTAAAATTGCATCTGAAGTTTAAAAAACAAATAATTCCAAATGTTCTTTACGTTATATTTATTCCACATAATTCTGAATCTCAAAACAATGAAGGTTGAATGTTAAAATGAACTCTATTGTTTGTTCAACTATAGTCCTTCTACTTTAATTTTTTTCAAAATCCCATTGTAACCTTAACCTGCTTTAGTCCCCAAGCACTCATTCTTCTCCATTACCTCACTGTTTGACTTGTTGCCCAGTTAGTAGAGATGATTATATTGAGGCTCCATCGTTTTTTTTTTTTTTTTTTTTGACAGTGCTTTTATCTGCTCCCTTATTTCCTTAGAAGGTTTTACCTGTTAAACTTGTTTCTCATATGCTATAGAAGAAGATAGCTACTTTCTTAGGTTTCATTAGTTTGTTAAGGGGTATGTTAATATATTTACCAAACATATGCAAGTTTGTTGGAATTAAGGGCTTACATCACTAACTTGCAAGGATAAGGACACAGAAATATTCAAGAGTTCTCAGCATTTTATTTGAAAAGGAGAGTTGGGAACGAAAAGAATGGCATTCAAATTTCTTATTTTATTGTTGGCTCTTATGTCATTACAATGCAAGTGATTTTCAATGAAGAAGATGAAACACTAATTTTGTGATGGAAAACAAATTTCTGTAGTCATTAAGTGTGGTTTGTGTGTGTGTGTGTGTGTGTGTGTCCGTATTTCCCAAAGGACATGATTTGTGTTGTTACTGTTGTTACAGAAGTTGTGAATTTACAAAATAATCGTGCATTAAATATACTATCCTGCACACCACCCCACCTGCAACACTTTGCACTGGTGTAGAATATTTGTCACTATTGATAATAGAACTTTTTAATAATTGTAATTTTAACAGTAGTTATCTTTGTCACAATTGATGAAAGATTATTGAAATAGTTCTATGTATTATCCACTCCTTTTTTAAAATATATCTAATGGCATTATTTTAAGCTAATAATTGAAGGATGAGGTAAGAGTCTGTGGCGGTTAGGGTAGTGTTACTGGCAGTTGGAGTATGTTATGCAGAAACCCTGCAATAAAAAGGAGTTTGTGCTTGTCAGGGCAGGAAAAAGTCCAGCTTGGTTTAGCATTAAAGGGGAAAGGTCTTTGGTATTTGTAAAGGCAATGACAGTGCTAAAAGTCAAAATTAATCAATGTTTAGTTTTATAACTTAAAGGGCTTTAGTGAGTTTATCTTTATATCCCTGTTGGATTTCTCTGTAGTTTACTGATATTGTTTATCACCAATATGTATATTATCGGGTTTTAATATTGTGGAAGTTTCTCTCAAATATCACAAAAGTTTCTTTTCATGGTGTTATGACTGATTGCACTCTGACAATGACAATTAACTTCATCGGCTCCTGATTAACATAATGAACATCACAGAATCTTCACCTTCTCTGACTCCTCCTTTTTGTCTTTATTTTCACCATTAAGAATTATTCTTTTAATTTTATTTAAAATAGTACTAGAACCTTCCCAGTTAATGTTTTGACATCTAATCATGGAAGAACTTATTTTTGTGTTATCATTTTACATATAGATGCATGTAAAAAGTAAAAAAAAAAAAATGAATAATTAGAATTAGGTGATTGGGCTTTAATTTGAATGGTAAAGTTATGAGAGTCTATTCCACTATATTTATTAAGCAACTAATATGTGTCTAGACATACCTGAACATATAAAATAATCATGATCCTTCTTTTCAGTTCAGAGTTGTTAGCTGAAGATTAGGGAATCAATTTTAGATAGTTTAAACAGAAAGGGTTTATCACAGATTACAGTTTGTTCACTGAAGTATTTGGACTGCTGATGGAAAAGACTATACATAGGCTGAGCTTTCAGTCATGCCTCCCAGATTCATTCCTAGTGGTTCACCAATGGATCTGTTAACTCTATTATGATCAAGTATATGATCATTTGGGAAGCCAGTGCCACAGCTATGGGCTCCACGTTCACATTCCTTCACAAATAGTGATGGGGAGGGTTAAAGTGAAAATAACAATTTATTGAGCTGAATCTGAAAGAGCTGTTCTACCTGTTTCCAAGAAAAACTGAAATGTGAGACAGTGAGTATTGCCTTCTGCTAAGAATTTGTCCTAGTTGTGTTTTAAGTGGAAACTAAAGGGACTTACTGTTAGCAATCAAGGTCTGATTATGCTTAAAAACCATGGAGTAAGGTTGCAGAAGCAGCAAATGCTTTTAAGTTAGGAAAAAAAACTAGAGTCAGCTTTTGAGCCATAGAAATTTTGTTCATGTTCATCCGTGCATAATTTGGTAATAAATTATTGCATGATGCTGCATCGTGTAGTTCACTAATTTGATTTCGTAATATAATCTAGTAAAGAGATTACATAGAATGACACATGATTCAATCTGACAAAAAGACCCAGTTACTATATAAATCCTGAGTTTCATAAAACACATAATCTAGAGGCCTTATAGAAATGGGCAGAAGAAAGAATGCTTTTATTACTTTCTCCCTTAATGCATTCTTTCTCCTTATATTAGTTCTGAATTGCCAAGATAAGACTGTGCAGAAATCTATCTCAATAGTTACTGACATTAAACAAAAAATTTTATTATTTCTCATGAGTATATGAGTTTGCTGGGTGGTTCTGATTTTAGCTAATCTCCCATTAACCTGGGCTGAGCTTGCTCTATGTAGTAGGTTGGTGGACTGGAAGCGGCTGGTGTAGCTGGGCTTTAGCTGGACCTATTTGTTCCCTTTCATGTGGTCTCACTCTTCTTTGGCATTTATCGATTATCTAATTGAACCCATTTTATGGATAATGTGAAGGCATCGAAAAGGAAGAGATTGCGCCTAAAATCCACTCCTGATTGCTCTCTAATTATTTTCAAGCTGATTGAACATATCGTTGGTAAATGTAGGAGCCATTTCAAAGCTTACTCAGCATGGGGGCAGCCCTTGACATTTGGCCCAGACTTTTGCTGTTTTCTATAATGTCTCTTAATCATTATTGCAAAATTATATGACATTTAATATACTATCTAAAGTTTGACACTACCTACTAGGATCCAAATATATTCAGTGATCAGACAACCTGGATTTTGTCTGGTATGTAAAGAAAGCAATTCCAAGTGGCAATATTCAGTCACCCAGAATGCTTTAGACATTTCAGTAGTGATATAGGTTTCTAAAATAGTAAATGACCAATGGTTTTGGAGGAATTTTTGTTAATTGAACTGACAACAAATGGAAAGGGGGAAATGTTGGAGAGATAGAATCAGTGTAAAAAGTTATGCTGAAGGAAATTTTGAAGCTGAAGCAAAACACATTGCCTTCTATTTTTGAACCATGAACCAAGCCTAAGAAATAGTAAAAAAAAACCTTATGTAACACCATATAAATTTAAGTACATTTTTTCTTCTCCCTTGTTCCTATCCTTAGGGCATGACATCATTCTTTCAGTTACGTGAGTTCCCACTACAGTGCTTTTGCCATCCTAATACAACTAAGAATAAAAGTTTGCTTCTGCTTCTTTTATGAATGGCCTATTGAGTCATAGTGTCACTATTTTTACCTTCAGAAAAAAATCATAAAATTTATAATATTTGAGGTGCAAGTTTTTCTTTTTTCCTCCTTGGAAATATTAGAGGAGAGTGTTGTATTGGAACCTGCTCATACCAATTTCCAAGAAGCAATTACTAAATCTTCAAGAATTTTGTTAGCTGGTTATTAGATATACTCATTATTAAAATTAAGTTGTATAAAATACACGTTTTTATTTATTTATTTATTTTTATTTTTACATATAAAATGCCAGTTAATACATCATATTAAAAGCAAAGACTAGAAATGCAAATTAGTACTTTCTAATTATTTTACTACATTTCTTTATTATCTGTGTTCTTTAGTTTATTTACATTTATTGCATCTGTTTGGTGGAAATTCTGTATAATGTTTACTGCACATATCTTTTGAATATCAGACTTAGAAGTTTCAGGTCAGTGGTTGCCTGGACACTTTAGTGTGGGGCTTACCATGTAGTTTTCTCCAAAGAAATGCTTAGCATGTCTCCCTTGACAATGTTACACCCTTGATTGCAGATTTAGTTCCTCTCACAGAAAACTGGTTGTGACGTGTATTTTAAAGCAGAATCGTCATTTTTGGTAAGTTCAAAGAAAATCTTTAAAGCATGATAGAAAGAACATGTGAAACGTGCCTCTAAATTTTATTCATTTAATTGCTTCCATCATTAGAACTTTTAAAAAATGAATGTTTATGCATCTTTTTTGGGGGAATTTGATGCATGGTCCAGAAATTGAACTCAGGTCTCCTGCATAGCAGGTAAGCATTCTACTACTGAACTACCTGTGCACCCTATTAATCTTTACTATGGTGTTTAATTATATATTTTTTCCATTATTAGAAGAACAAGAATCGGCCATTATTGGTATAAAAGTATCAATGATATTATATTTGCATAATTTTGTTGCATTTATAAGTAATTTTGCAAATAGCTCTTATTTATCATATAATAATAAATTAAGCAAGGGTAAAAAAGATTACTTCAAAAAATACTTACAGAATAAATATCAGGAAACAGATATCATCAAATAAATGACAAATGAAACATTTGCAAGTAGAAACAATTAATTACATTTATTAAACTTGTACTTAAATAGACATATGTATATATACCTGTATTTATCTGTCTAAACTGTCTGACCTTCACTGGGTTACACAGAAGGTTAGTAACAACCAGAAACCTGGGTGGGTACCCACCTCACTGCAGAGCCCTACATTTTGTGTTGACCAGCATGGTCAATTTGCCAACCTCTCTGGCAAAGAGGAAAGTAGAAAAGTCAAACTATTAGATTTTACACCTAGGATGTGAGCTTCCAGGAAGGTAGAATCTGACAGAAAATACACTGCAAGTCATGAACTATGGCTATTATTGGGTTTACTTGTTTGTGGCTGTTCTTTGATGGTCAGAGCAGAAATACCACAAGTGAATAAGATTTGTGCAGAAATAATATTTTCCTTCTGTTTTAAAGAAGAGGCTGCAAGAGTAAGATATAATCTCTCCTTATTTCAGACTTGAAGTAGATATATGCCCTGGCCTCCTACTCAGCATCCAACTTGGGATCTTTGTCAAAAAACAAACAGACAGACAGCATGTCTGATGTGGGGAACTCTTGAAACAAAATGTACTGAGAAAGGTCAAGATCTCTTCTTAGTTAAGAATTACTGCAAATGTAAAATAAAGGATGAAGGAAAAGTAAGATGGAATAATTTTATACTACTGTATAAATTGTTTGGAATATTAAAGATCTTGTAGAAACAGAAGAAATATAGTGTCAGATATTGTCTCATAGATCCTTTGTATAAATCATTTGGTTTCATTTGGAATGAAATATAAGCTGAATTTTATAAGGCAGGGAAAGAATCTGAGTTAAAAAGCATGTGTTGAGATAAAAATGACTTGGCATAACATAATATTGAAAAGATCAACAGTTAAATTAAATCTACTTTTGAGATGGTAAATGAGAATTATTGCTGCACAAAATCAAAACTAAATAAGAAATTATGTAAGAAATCTAAAGAAAATCTTTAGATTAAAAACAATGAATAGAAAATACATAGGAAGACCAAGGTAAAAATAAATATCCATAAAAGTACAGTGGGTAGGAATGAATTGTTTTTAAAACAAGTGTACCAAATGCCCCAAGTTGATCATTAGAATTAGCACAATAAATAACAATTTTAAAATTGTATGTAGCGTGTTTATTAGAAAGCCATCATTAATTTTGTGGGAATACTAATTTAAAAACATATATGAACTGACATGAATATTTATGGCAAATTTATTGCACATTAGTCTTTATATTATCATAATTTTTGCAATTCTTTGAAAATCAGTAGAATAAAAATTTGTTCAGTTACTACATACACCATTCCTCATCAAACATCTTTTTTTATTATTTAATTAGGTTAAATGAGAGAAAATTGTGATCATGGTGCAGCTTGTCCATCTATTTTGTTGCCTTAAATTCTGTAGGCATTAGAAAGCTCAATGTAAAAGATCTTAAACAGAGAAAATCACATTGTGAAGAATCTGAATATTTTTGCAAGAAGCTACTTTGAACTTCTTTAGAACTGTAATGTGGGTAACTGGAATGTGGGTTTTGGACTTAAAAAAACACAGTCATTTTACAAGAAGAAGCGATTCTATATATAAGTTATTACTTAAAAGAAATTTGTTTCTTTTAAGCAGAAAAGTGTAACCAATGTCCTTGGTGGAAAGATTCTGCTGTGGTAGATATGACTTTCTTTTTTTATTCTGAATTGTTTAAAAAGTATTATATTGTTATGTTACAGACTTCTAAAATTTTAAATAAGGAAGAATCAGAAAGGAAAGAAATAGGTAAAACTAAAAAAAAGAAACATACAGCAAGGTTAATATGTTCCAGATGTAGTTTAGATAAGAGAATCTTTTATGAAATGTCTTTGGGATTGTTCATTATATAATTTTTGGATAATTGATTACAATTGGATTAGTGATAACATTATAATCTGCCATTGTGATGTTTACATTCATATGTCACCTTAGCTAGGTTACAATTTCTGGTTTGGTCAAGCAAGCACTGGCCTGTTTGTTACTGTGAGGGTATTTCAAGTTTTTAATTCATTAGTCAGTCAATAACCTCTATGGCTGATTATATCTAGAATCAACAAAAGAGATTTCCTTCAGCAATGAGAGAAGTCTTATCCAATCTGTTAAAAACCTTTAAGAGAGAACTGATACAGCAGTCAGAAAGACAAATTTCTATCTCTACTTCAGCCAATAAGATTCTCATGGAGAATTCATCAAAACTTTCTGAATCCTCAACTTGTGTCTTGCCCTATGGAATTAAGAGTTGCCAATCCCTATGTCATTTGTGCCAATTCCTATCATAAATCTTGTAATATTCACATTATTAAAACTCTGAATACAGCCATCATATAGCATTTTATAACTCCATGCTTTGTAACTAATGCAGAAATTATTTGGTCCATCTAAGGGAAATATTTTCAAAGGGATTTTGTAAAGATAACTATTAATATTAAAATATTTAGTGGAATACCATCTTATCTTAATGGATTTTAAATCAATATTGGTAACCTTGAAATAATTTAAATAATGTATCACTTTCTGTGGATCAATGTCCCAACTCTTATTTAAATGACTGTGAAATTTTAGTTCTTAAAATATTTTCATTACGAAGAAAGCCTTGACATAATGTCATTAAATGAAACATATATTGTAGCTAATCTCAATTGTCTATTGATAACCTGCAGGGGATAGTCAGAGAGATGTGTTAATGTGATTATATTAATAGTTTCACTTTTAAAAACATGATTGCCATCAAATAATATCCATATTTGAGGAAGTATTTAATTTTATTTGGTTATTCTATGCCTTAACTTATGATCTATTTAAAAGATAAAATTATTATATTTTTTAAATATGAACTTATTAAATTAAAACCAATTTATGAAGCTGCTTTTAGTAGTATGTTATGTATAGCAAGCGACATATCCAGAGATATAAACCAGCAATATACTTTCATTCATGTTTGCATATATTGGCCATGCAAAATCAATGATGTTTATTTAGCTGAGCTACATGCTTCATGTATAAAATGGTTGCTCTTGATAGAGGTAAAAACACAAGCCAGTGTACCATGAAATTCTTTAGATATTTTTGCTTGCCTTTGTAATCCAGATATCTATATGCAAAACATAGATGCATCAGAAAAATAGTATTAGACAGTTTATTTTAATAAGTTTGAAATTTTCATTTGAAAATGTCATGTCATTAGAACTTATAAATGTCTATTTAACTTTGTGTTTAAACTTTATTCAAAACCTTTAACTTATAATAATAAAAGTGATATATTAAGATCACTGTTTAAATATAATTGTGTGATTAAATAAGCAATATATCCTCCAGTAACGTCACACATTTTTCCCTTTCTCTCTTACCTTGATAGCCATTTCATTTCTTATCCTTCATTCATTTATTTTTCAATATATATTGAATCTCAGTTGTATCCAAGGTACTCTTCAAGATTCTGCACACATAGATGTGAATAATATAAAGTATGCATTTATGTACATGGATGATGTTTTAGTTTGTCAGAGCTACCATCACAAATGCCACACAATGGGTTGGCTTAAAGAATGGGTATTTATTGGATCATGGTTTAGAGGCTAAAATAAGTTCAAAATCAAGATGCAGCAAGGCTTGCTTTGTCCCTGAAGACTGTATCATTCTGGTCTGGAAGTCAGCAATCCTTGGGGTTACTTGGCTTGCATTTCTGCCTCCTGTCACATGACAATATCCTTTCTCACTTCAGTGACTTCCTGGATCTCCTCACAATGTCTCCAGTCATCTGGTTGAAGACCAACCCTCATTCAGTTGGGACACACCTTAATAATTATGACATCTGTAAGAGGTCCTATTTACAATGGCTCCATACCCACAGGGACATGGATTAAAATAAAGAGCATGTATTTGTTGGGGTACATAATTCAACCTATCCCATCTGCCCTCTGGACTCCAAAAATAACATGCTCTTCTCACAAGCAAAGTACATTCACCTATACCAATATCCCAAAAGCCTTAAGTTGTTTCAATAACAGCTTGTCTCATCAAAATCAGATGTTTGTTCTGCGACATTTGATTCCTCTCTGTTATCTGCCTGCAAATGAAATAGTGTAGATGAGCATTGGATAGATATTCCCATATCAGATGGGGTAAATTAGAAGGGAAACAGGAGCAACAGATCCAAAGCAAGTCCAAAAAACTCCAAGGAAACTCCATTAGATTTCAAGATCTAAGAATCATCTGAGGATTGGTGATTCCAGATCTGAGGGATTTGCATCCTTACCCTTTCCAAACATGGAGCAGTGGCCATGCTTTCCTTAAATCCTGAGGCACAGGCTCTACCTTCTCAGAGCACTGGAGTAGTGGACTTGCTGTACCCAAAACCTGGGATGTAGACCTTATTCTCCCTGCACATTGGGGTGGCAACCAACTCTCAGCAAACAAGAGCAAAAGCTGTCTTCTCCAAGTGCAGTGGTGGGTCCACCTTTTCCACAGGCAGGAGGGAGCCCTTTCTCTTAGCCTAGGGGGCTCTCTTCAGTTCAGACCACTGCGTCCGTGGTTCTTTCCTTTTATGTCATTTTCTTTAGGTTTTTCCCTTCACTGCCCTTTTCAGTCCAGACTGGCAGTGGTACCACTCATATAAATTTCTAAAATCTTTGTCATTTTTTCATGCAGTTCAAGGTTGTCCAGACCTTCAGACAAAAGGATTTTCCACAGATACTTCATAGACAAATACATTTTGAGTCCTGGCTTCCATTGTGACTGGATCCATTTTTAACCACATCTCTTTAGCAAAAACACGTAGCCAGCCCATGCATCTCCTGGGAACTCAGATATAGCCCCAATAGAGCTGCTTCTGTCCCCAGTCTCAGAGCAGGTTATTTGAATAGATGAAAATTGTCCAACTCATCAGTTGCTGGGTTCCTGTATGTTAACAGTTAAGTTCTCAATTTATCCCTTTCCTCTCACATTATACTATAACCAGCAAGGAGGAAACAGGACACATCTTTCACACTTAGCTTGAAATCTCTTCGGCTAAATATCTAAGTTGAGGGCATACACATTTGACCTTCCATCCAACATCAAAACTCGCTTTCCCAAGTTCTTTGCTGCTTTAAATCAAGGTGGCAATTTCTTTTAACACATTTATCATTTCCTTGTAAGACCACACTAGAAGTACCTTTAACCATCCATATTTCTACCAATAGTCTTTTCAAAGCAATCTGGTCTTTTTCTATCAAGCCCCTCAACATTTTTCCAGCCTCTACCCCTTAACCATTTCCAAAACTACTTTCACGTTTTTAGATAATTGTAAATAGCAGTGTCCCATTTTTCCAGTATCAAAAACTGTCTTAGTTTTCGTAGCTGCTATCACAAATGCCACACAAGGGGATGGCTTAAACAATGAAAATTTACAGGCTTGTTGTGTTGAAGCTAAAAGAAGTCCAAAATCAAGATATCAGCAAGACTTGCTTTCTCCTTTAAGACTGTAGCAATGTAGTGCTGGTTGCTGGAGAACCTTTGAGTTCCCTGGATTGTATTTCTGCCTTGTGCAACATGATAATATCCTCCCCTTTTTTGCTTTTGTGACTCCTCAGCTATCTTTATAAGGCCTTCAGTAATCTGGATCTAGGCCACCCTCATTCAGGTGACCACCCCCTAACTAAAAGTAATATCTTTAAGAGGTCCTATTTTCAGTTGACCCAAATGGACATGGATTGAGATTAAGAGGATGTGTTTGTTGGGGTATGTAATTCAGCCTACTGTAGGTAAATAGGCATAATAGTTTCCTGTTGATTTTCTAAGAAATCACCACAAATTTCATAACCTAAAACGACACATGCCCATTATATTATAAATCTGGAGTCATAAATCTGAAATGAACCTTACTGGGTCAAAATCAGTGTCTCCATGGATGTCTCTGATGGGCATTGGAAAGAATCAGTTTCCTTGCTTTTTTCTAGCTTCTAGAAGCTGCCTGCCTTTCTTGACTTGTGACCCCTTCCTCCATCTTCAAAAGCAAGCAGCAGAGCATCTTCAAGTATCTCGCTGACTCTGACCTCATCTTGTCATATCTCCTCTGACTCTTGTCCCCCTCTTATCCTTATAAGGATTCTGTAATTACAGGGGACCTACCCAGATAATCCAGGATACTATTCCCATCCCCTTCTTAACTAACATTTGCAATGTTCCTTTTGTCATGTAAGGCAACGTATTTACAAATTCCAGGTGTTAGGCCTGGACATTGTAGGGGGCTATTAATCTGTCTACACAGAAGCTATATCTATATTTCTCTAACAGTTTGCATTCACTGATGAATGTGCACATATCAGATGGGAGAAAAGTTCCCGACTATTCTAATTTCAGATTTTAACATAGTCCTTATAACCTATTACCGTAACTTACTACTAAATTCCGTGTACCTAACTAGAGACTTTAAAGTAGGTTTCTTTATACTCCAAAGAAAATATAGATTTTGTTTTTATGTTGTATGTGCAGACAAATATCAATTTATATTATGGGAACATTTTATTATGGTATATAATACAAATAGAGATAATTACATAAAGCATAAATTTACAGCATAGTAAATTTGTAAGAAAATGCACACCCACATAAGCAATGCACAAGGAAAGAAGAGAACACTTCCAGTACTACTCCAGAAATTCTCATGTGCACCTTCCAGTGTATAACAGCTGGAGATTGCCACCACCCTGACTTCTTGTAATGACCTCTGTGATCTTTATTCCACTTTTACATATATCCTTAAAAAATATATTCACACCTGTTTTTGAACTTAATATTAATAGAATCGCCTTCTATATTTATATTGCATCTTGCTGTCTTTGCTCAAGTTATATTTATAAGAACTATCCATCTTTTTGTCTATAACGCTGGATTTTAAATTTTAATTGTGGTATGATACTCCATTGATTTAATTTACAATGTAAAACCTTTAGAGAGTGGTATATTAATAAGCATAAATTAAATGACAAGATAAAAGAACAATAAATTATAATAATGATAATGATAATGATGAAATTGGTCAGCATTGATTAGAATATGCTTCTGGGGTAACAATCTGCAAAGTCCTTGAGTTTAGATGATGCAGGTTTATTTTTCTGTCACAGTGCACATCCATCACTGGTCTATTTAACAAGGTCTTCACTCAAACACTTAATTTGAAGCAGCAGCTGTGTATAGAATATTGACAATTTCCCTAGGAAAGGGTATGAGTGAATGAGATGAACTGTACTGTCCCTTAAAGTTTCTGCTGAGAAATGATACAGTTCATTTTCACTCCTAATTTATTTGTCAGAGCAAGTCACATGTACGTACCTGTGTTCAAGGAGGCAGTGAAGTGCAATCACAACACATACTGTGAGGGGGAAGACATGGAGATATATGGTGAACTGCACTATCAGTCTAGCAACAGCAGTATAAGTTAGGAAATACCTGCCTACAAAACAAACTCAGCCCACCCCCAATAGAGCCAAACTATAAGACCCCTTCAGTCATGACATAATGCTTCACAACCAAGATACTGCGGCGACAAGCAGTATTTCCTCCACACTGCACAATTCACGGTCTTTGTTTTGTTATATCAGATGTCAGTCTCCCTGATCCAGAGACTTGAGAATTCAAAAGATCTTAGCCCCATATCTTTCCCCAACATTCAGTGGCAATAAAGGGTCAGAATAACTGGAGGGAAAACGATCCGCCATAAAGGGAAGAATTTGAGATTCGAAGAATTTACTGGTACACATTAATTCTGAAACAATCCCGGGCAGATGTCACAAATGTTCCACACTTTAAAGGGGGAAAATATTCCTTGATTAGGCCCGGCATGTGCTTCCTAGGATTTGCTCATCTCTCATGGTGCTCTGAGGATCTAGGAGGTGAAATTTCCTGTCCATGTGCTTCTTAATTGTATCTGGAGATCATAGGCAGTAGGAAAAGAGACCCTTCAAAGGTGTGGGGAAGCTTTGCCAGACAATGTGTTGTCTGTTTAAGGTATGAAGCAGAAGCATCGTTTGAATCTTGATCATTCACCAGCTCACTTATCCTGGATAATGATTTTTTAACAGTAAAATCATTCTAAAGTTTAATAGCCTTTTTATCATTTTTTATTTCAGCCTTTTTCATGCACTAAAAGCAGATGAAATACTGTTCTTAGATTTACTATATTTCTATTGGTTTTCTTTCCTCCATTCATGTTTTCTGTCAATTTAATTTTGAGCATGTTGAATCTATTGTGCTTTAGTGAGAGAACCACTTTTAGTTCCTTTTCCTTAGGACATTTTTTCCAGTAAGAAGGATTTATTGGGCATCAAATATATGCTCAGGTTCTTTACACCGAAACACTTCAGTCCATTGGAGATTTCACAGTGGATGTGATAGTCATACCCTTGATTCCATGTGTATTGCAAGTCTGAGTTTTAATTGACCTTTGTTAGTCAAAATCCTTCTCAGTTTCGTATTTTGCTTGGTCTAGATACACAGTTACTTCTTCTAACCATGCAAGTTCTTAAAATGCCTAGACTCTATTCTTTTTTATTTCTGACTGCTAATTTGCTAGTTGTTTTCTAATCTTGTCTCTTTCTTGTGAAATCTGGCCAACTTCAAGCAATAGGAAGCAATGTGTGCCTTTTTTTTGAACACTTTCCTCTAGGGTGCCAAGTTCATTAGATACATAATATCATCTTTCAACTTATTACAGGTGACCCTTGTGCCAAATATTTCATGGCATATATTGTGGATATGGTCTTTCCAGTCTCACTTAAGAATCTGCTTGCTATGCACCAAATAATCCCTAACTCAGTGCCAAATATTTTTGTTGTTATTATGTTATGTCAACTTCAAGGCACCAATTTCCAATGTAATGGACTAGATCATGCTGCTGTTACACATATCAGCAAATGTCAGTGGCTTATGAATTAATGTTTATTGGTCTTGCTACATGCCCATTATGGGTTGGCTGGGCTATTACTTGACTTTATATTGGCATCCAGGCTGTTGAAGCAGACTCTTTCTGGAATATTGTTAGTCACATACAAACTTTGTATGTTGGTTGTTGCGGCAGAGGAAAATAAAGGGAGTCCAGAATCCTCACTGGCCCTTAAGCTTTTCTTAGAACATAGGCCACTGTGATTTGTAGGTTAATAGCTAGAGAACATCATATATCCACATCTAACTCTAAGGGCAGAGAGGAATGGAATCCTACCATATGTCCAGAAGGATCTAGAAATAATTGGTGGATCGCATTATAGAAAACCAGAGTAATAACAGGATATAAGATAGAAATCAGATAATGGCTTATCTAAATGTGTCATTCTCATCTTCAGACTTGCCTCTGCTCCTCTTCTGTCTTTACCATTTCCTTTCTGCAAAAGGAGAATTACAGTGAAATCCTTCTTACTATTAAAGGCACTAACTTCTAGCAAAGGAAGGCAAATTTATTAGTTTCCTAGGGTTCCCATAACAAATTACTGCAAGCTTAATGGCTTTAAAAGGCAGAAGTTTATTATCTCACACTTCAGGAGGCCAGAAGTTTGAAATCAAGGTGTCAACAGGTTTGATACTTTCTGGAGGCTTTGAGCGAGAAGTCATCCCATTCTTTTCTCCTAACTTTTGGTGATTTCCAGAAATCTTTCATATTCCTTGGCTTATGACATACCACTTCAGTCTCTGCCTCTATCTTCAGATTGCCTTGTGTCCATGTGTCCTTGTTCTAGTTTGCTAGCTGCCTGAAAGCAATATACCAGAAACTGAATGGCTTTAAAAAAGAGGAATTTAGTAAGTTGCTAGTTTACAGTTCTAAAGCTGAGAAAATGTCCCAATTAAAACAAGTCTATAGAAATGTCCAATTTAAGGCATCCAGGGAAAGATACCGTGGTTCAAGAAGGCCGATGATGTTCAACATTTCTCTCTCAGCTGGGAGGACACATGGCAAACATGGTGGCATCTGCTGGCTTTCTCGTGGCTCTACAAAGGGGGTTCTCTCCAAAATGTTTCCTCTTTTAAAGATTCCAGTAAGCAACTCCACCTTCAATGGGTGGAGACACATCACCATGGAAATCATCTAATCAAAAGTTACCTCCCACAACTGGGTGAGTAACATCTCCATGGGAACAATCTAAATGCTCCCACCCAGCAATATTGAATGAGGATTAAAGGACATGGCTTTTCTGGGGTCCACCACAGATTCAAACCAGCACACTGTTTTTGGATTTTGGGTCACCTTAATCCAGTATTATTTTATCTCAATCCTTACGTATTTACATCTGCAAAGACTCTATTTCCAAATAAGGTCACTTTCTGGGGGCCCACATGTTTGTAGATTTTGGAAAGACACTATTCCATCCATGACAGCAATGTAAACATCCATTGCTCAAATGAAGTTTTCTTTGTCCATAGGTACAAAGTAATGCATTTCTTCATTTGTTTAAAGATAAGAGTGGTGATTATAAAAGCATAGTGTGTAAAAGCATCTGAATCACTGTCATCAACAAGAACAAATAGTGATAAATGCCATTTCATGAAATAAGTATTTTGCATGTATGTTTCTGTACCATTATAATGTTCTTTTATGTTAATTTTAATTCCATCTTTTGACATTGAGCTGTTTGGACTTTGGTGATAATATGAAATTTAATTGTAGATTCAATTTTATGCAACATTTGGTTAGTGATTTCCCCTTCAGTTCTATTAATTTCCTTTCTATTACAGCACTACCTAGGCTAAGGCATTTTTATACCTGTGAGAGTCATTACTGATTGCATCTGTGTCAAAAATATTACATTGGAAAATTTTGTATTTTCTTAATGTTCTTAAATAATTTTCCCTGTTGTGAAAATTTTAAGTCGTAATTTATAGAAATACACGATAGTTCAACATAATCATCCACATATATCTTTTTTTTTTTTTTTGCATTGGCAGGTACCAGGAATTGAACCCACATCTCTGGCATGGCAGGGAAGAACTCTGCCTGCTGAGTCACTGGGGCCCCACCCTATATCACTTTTTAACGTAACATTTTCTAGAGATTAAAAAATATTGAGACATTTAATTTAGAAGGAGTTTGAGAGTCTCGACATCATAACGTATTTACATAGTTCTGTGATCGGTGGACTGCTTAAATAAGATTGGAATCGAAATTACCCAGGCCCTTTACTACTTCCTCATAATCGTTAGTTGTACCTGATAATCTATCAATAGTTATTTTCAGGAGATATGCAGCACTTAGGGCAATGTGGCAAAATGTTATCATCCTCACTAAATAGCATTTTCTTTGTGACCTTCAGTGGTTTTACACGTCACTTAACATCAGCTTTAAAAGTAGTATCTGAAGACTCAGTACTTTTGTACATTATATCAATTTCTAAAATATGTTGGCGAAAGCTAAGAAAAATCTAACTTTTCTTTTATATGAGGATTTATTGGTAGCTGAAAGGGTAATTTTTTTTTCTTCAGTCTTCGCTCCTGTGTTTCTTTTCTGAGTATTCTGTGCGGTGCTAATTGGGCATCTTGAAAAAGTGTGAGTGTGCGAGTGATGTGGGCAATGATGGTTTACCTCTTTATCTCTATATTCCGTATAGCATTGTCATTTTTTCCTACATCCTTGCATATTGAAAATTTACTTTCCTAAAATATAGCTATAATTAGTATCATTATTAACTAAGAATCCTGAAATACATAGTCATAGCATAAAAAGAACATAATTAAACAGATAACAATATTAGAAAGATGCCATTAACAAGTTAGCAATTTCTGTGAATAAATTCTAAAATGTGACTAATGCATACTACTTGTATTGCAAAATTTAAAAGATAGAAAAACAATACACTACAGATACTATGTTAAAAAATTCCTGCTAATGCCAGAGTATCACATAATAATCATCTAATCTAAAAAAATTGTATACAACTTAGAACTTCTAAAAGAGGCATATATTTGTATATTGTGACATTTCATGATTTAGTACACTATTTTGAAGCTTTAGTATTTTCAAATGCCTATGAAATATTGTAACATGAGAATAATTGTGCGGTATTCAATAAGAGTTACCAAAATGTTGACGTAGTAAGAGGTCGTTCCTTTTAGCGGCTTCTAAACCTAGAGGATAGCTGTTAAACACATTTATTTCTTTTTTTTCATTGCTTATGTTCTTCTCAGCACTCTGTGTAATAACTTCTCTCTTTCCTTTAATGGATCTCGGGTGTCAGTAGGGTTGGGAGGGATGTAACACTCTTGATTAAGTCTTGGCATAGTTGGCAAGATCACTTATAACAGTGTTTCTTTAAACTCAACTTCAGACACCAGCTTATTTGCTTCTCCTCTAAGACTGTATCTGCAGAACCAAGAAACATGTCTTTTATCCCCCTTCTAAGCTCTGCTCCCCTAGCAAGTTCTGCCTCATACTAACAACTTATTTATCTAGGAAATAGCTGCTTTTCATGTACCCTGAGAATGAACAATCACAAACTTTTTCATTAATTTTTTACCAAAAATGTGACAAGGTTTCTCCCACTAGCATGCCTT
The DNA here is from genome assembly GCF_023851605.1 of Tamandua tetradactyla. Taxonomy (NCBI): domain Eukaryota; kingdom Metazoa; phylum Chordata; class Mammalia; order Pilosa; family Myrmecophagidae; genus Tamandua; species Tamandua tetradactyla. The sequence continues at coordinate 79,284,070 of NC_135336.1, forward strand.
GAATAGATTCCGGCATTCCCATTTTCTCATATTCTCTTGGAAAATCACCATTGCAGCACTTATTAAACCTTGTTGTGCTTGAAAACAAGGGATCATTAGAGAAAGACAGATGTGCTTGACTCTCCATTTAAGCACCGTGTTCATTATCTGTAAATTGAAGATAAAATGATAATCACAATTCTCAAATCTTAAGACATATCATACAGTTAGTGTCTATTGGGGATTGAATCACATTCCCCACAAAAGGCACATTCTAGTCCTAAACCCTGGTCCTGTGGGTAGGAACGCATTTGTAAATAAGACTTTTAAAGATGTTATTATTAGTTAAGGTGTATCCAAACCGAGTGAAGGTGGGCCCTAACCCAATAGGGCTTAAGTCTTCGTAAGCAAAGGAAACTGAACACAGAAGAGAAAGGCCCAGGTAGGACTAAGGATCTAGAAGTCAAGAGAACATAGAAGAGAAAGGAGAGGACACCACAGTGTGATGGGAAAGCCAAGGAACCCATGGATTTGTTCACTAGCCAGAATGCTCCTCATCCCAAGAAAGCAAGCATTCTAGCATCTGAAACCATGAACAAATAAATTTAACTCAACTGATTGAATGGTGTTTGTCATAGCCACCTGTAACAGACTGATATGTGTCTACTATCTCAGAGGAAAAAATTAATGGATTGATTGGCTGTCTCCCCAACCAGATTGTGAACTACAGGAGAAAAGAGGCTGTACTTTTTTTTTTTTTACCTAATATCGTCTCTCCAATCTCCATCAATATTATTATAAATGAGATAGGTAGTTGTCCTTAACAGTGGCATATTTATATTAAATAAGTGGGTTATGTTTATTTTGATTGCATTGAAAAATATCCCTTATAATTAAGCACAATTTTATAACTATACATTTTGATGCTAAAAATATTCTTCATATTTCAATGTATGACAGGCCATTTATTTGACGTTGTGATTTCTAACTGAGATGAGATAAAATACCCCTGTATAACCAAAATGGTCATTGTAGGAATTTCTTGACTCAGTTATTTATCATTTTGTTCATGCTAGGGTAGTTTAATTATAAAGGATAGTTAAATATGTTAATATCACCACTGCTTGGAACCTGTTCCTGAAGATTTAGCATGTTTTTTTCATAAACTCCTCTCACCCATTTGGTTTTCCTTATTCAATACTAGAAGAGAATAAATGTAAGCAACACATTCAAAGAGAACGTTAATGTAAACAACACATTGAAAGATCAAGTTGCAAAAATCTCTATATATTTTATTTGATTTTTGGTTTGTTTATATAAGATATAGAATAAATATTCAGAATAAATAAGAATACTCATTCTTATTCAGAACAAACATAAGATTTAAAAATTCTTACATTTGTATTTCTAGATGCCAAAGAAATTAGGAGATTGTTTGAAAATATGTGTACAGAATAGAAGTCCATAATATAAATTTTGCAAATACTTGCTAGTAACATATATATTCATATATATGTATATAGTGTATATGATGTATATGATGTGTGAAAAATATTAAAGTCCTTTGATGATTAAACTCAGTTTGCTGAGGTGGTTAATTTAAAATATATACTCATCTAACCTAAATAAATATAAAATAAATACAAAATTAGTTGCAAGTTCTTATGTTATAAAGATTTACTGTTTGGAAATATACTGGTAACTTCTAAGATAAGAAAATTTTCATCATGAGCAATGGTGTAATTTACTCACTATAGAAGGTAGCATTGCCAAAAATTTAGGATGTAACACAATGATGACAGTCTCTAAGTTTTATCCATAGTTTCTATTTAAAGACTAAGTTACTATTTAGAAGGTGAGCAAAGCAATATTGAAATTTATTTTAAATCTTATAATTACTACAATATCATTGCTCTATATTAATTTCAGAAGTCATTGATTAAAAAGTTTAAGGAACAAATCTTGGAGAATAAAATGTACTGGACATATAAATACAGTTTAATGAGATATAAAGAAAAAATGAAGACAAATTCTTGAATACTTTTGTCATTGAAGCTAAAATGTTTTTACTCAGTAATATTTTCTGGAACATCTGTAAACTTACATTGGAGCCTCTAGGCATAGGAAATACATCCCATGATATATACCTCCAATAAATGATTACTTGTGACAATAAAATTATTATCCATTCCACTATTAGTACTATTTTCTTTGGGGTTTCAAGAAATTGCCTTACTGATGTTGATGAACAAGGTGTATCATAATTTTAAAAATATAAAGTATCACGCGAGATTGACAGACTTCATTAAGTCTAAATCTCATGCCCTGCTTTCATTTGGTGGAGTCACCAGGATCCAAAATCACGTACACTGATTTACAACTGTTATTTTAGTCAGAGGTGCTAAGGAAGAGTTTATGTTATAATTTACTATTTTTTCTGTCTATTTTAAGTCCATCATCTAAGTTCTAGAAAAATCACGTCACCTATTTTCAATATTTTCTGTTACAATTCCTGAATTCAGATTACTTTTTATAGAAGATTCCTAATGGAGCTTAATATGGCAAATTAATTCATCGATAAAAACCCTGCATATTGAAGTGAGGTCAGGATAGAAGGTTGGTATTGAACTGCAAGAACAGAGAAACTGCTTTCTTAATCTTACCCTGATTTACCGTCCTCCTTATTTTGTAGACCTATATAACTTTCAGAATGCACTCTTGTTTGTAGAGGGGGCAAAGATTCTTTCCATAGGGAGAAATTGAATCTTAAACAGCAAATATATCCCCAGTTTTACACATTTTTGAAATTTAGAATCTGTTATGATCCTAAAAATCTTGAAGAACATAACATATAATTTCAAAATGTATAACACTTAGGTAAAGATGTTTTTCAAGTTTTATTGCTAGAAATTTTGTATAGCGGCTATATGGATATAGACATAACAATGAGGTAATATAGTTGAATATGCTCCTATAACTTTCTTGTAAATTGTTCTAACATTAGGAGACACATCTTTTATGGTGTCTTCTTTAATTATATTAGCAGCTACTGATGAACTGTGGCTAGATCTATTAATTATTGAGTATTTTAAAATGGTGCTGTTTTAATTGTAGCACTCTTTCCTCATTTATTACCAGATACTTTTATAAAGAGAAGTATCCTCTCAATCAACTATATGGTTGGTTTCTGAGTGGTGTCAGAAAAGGCATTATAAATGCTTAATTCTTTCCATTTAATTATGATTTTTTTTCAAAATAAAGTTTTTCTTCCCTAATACCTTCATCAATGAGCAATTAGTAGATTTTTAAATCATAATTATTAACTCCTAGCTATAAATGCATCTGATAGATTTCCACCCACTCAAGTTATTCCCCCATTCTTGCTCAGATTGTCTCAACTTTGACATCTGGGAACCTCTTCAATTTAGCTAAGTCATTTTGACACAGCCTCAATAGTCTTTATTAGCTTCCATGCTATCTTAAGTAAGAAGAGGTTCGAGGCTTAACCTGTAGATCTCCTATCGTAGTACAGGCAACAGATATTATTTTAAAGTGACTTGATAACTTTAGTGGAAATGGTATCTGGCCACCATAATCTGGGTGCTAGCTGTGCTCATTACTGTTGGTTTGATACTTGTTTCAGAGGAAGGGCCAAGATACATAGTGATAGACAGATAGGCAGGTAAGTAGATAGATAGATAGATGATAGATAGATAGATAGATAGATAGATAGATAGATAGATAGATAGATAGATAGAGATAAAATACATCAAGAGTTCATAATGAGTGTTCCAAATCAAATTCAGCCTTTAAGAATTCAGCTTTTAAAGATTTTTTAATAATCTCCTCAATCTTACAGGTTTATCTCCTTTCTCGTGCCTTTCAACAACATTGAAAGTCACTGAAATACCTTGGCATTCACTTTCTCCCACAGTGTACTTCACAATGTACTTTACCCCACAGACTCAGCATCACCAAACAACAAGCAACAATTTTATTACTGTAAACAGTTTAATATTTTCGGATAGCGATTTCTGCCCTTAGAATATATCTTGCTATGAATATATAGTCAAATTCATATGTTTTAAATCATTTGGAATAGTTCGTTTGTGTGTGTGTATGTGTGTGCACATTGCATATATGTATTTAGTAACTAGATATATATTTAGGTTCATTTTTTCATCTTTTTATTTTATTTATTTTTTATTGTAATCATGAAAAATATTTTGCATGGTTTCAAAGACCAAATATACAAAAATAGACTATTTTAAAAGAACTGTAGCTTCATTTTCTGTTTCTTCCAAAGTATTCCTCAAATTCTCAGTCAGTAAAAATGGATGTTTGCCCTAAATATGTACACACACTGTGTGTATTTGTGTGTGACATATGGATTGCAGCTATTGTGTGTGTCTATTTGAGTGTACATATTTATTTACTATGCATATTATGCCTAATTTTCTCAACTTGAATTTGTCATTTGTAATATACATGGATGTGCCAGTTTGAATCTGTTATGTACCCCTGAAAAGCCGTGTTGTAATCCTGATACCATCTTGGGGAGGCAGCTGATCCTTTTAATCGTAATTCAATATTATAAGGCAAAACTTTTGATCAGACTATCTCCACAGAGATGTGACACGACCAATTGTAGGCGTGACCCTTTGATTAGATGGAGATGCAAATCCATCCATTCAAGGTGGGTCTTGATTAGTTTATTGGAATCCTTTAAAAGAGGAACCATTTTCGAGGGAGTTAGAAATGACAGAAGCCTCAGAGTCAATGGATATGACAGAGCCGATGGAAACTTCAGAGCAGAGCTGACACAGATGCTGACACTTGGAGAACAGAGATACAGATATTTGGAGATGCTTGTATCCCAGCTGTTGCTGCTATGAGATGTTAAGCAGCCCATTACCTGGGGAGAGCCAAGGGAAGCCAAGAGATGAAAGCTAGCTCCAGAGAAGCAAAGTGAGGAACCCCCACAGGAATAGAGGCTGAAAGCAAGGGATCCCAGAAGCAGGGAACCAGAAGATGCCAGCCACATGACTTCCAGCTGACGGAGGTGTTCCAAACTTATCAGCCTTTCTTAAATTAAGGTATCCTTCCCTGGATAACTTAGTTTGGACATCTCCGTAGGCTTAGAACTATAAGTAAGTAAAGTAACTTAATAAATTCCCTTTATAAAACTATAAGTAACTTATTAAATTTCCTTTATAAAAGCTATTCCAGTTCTGGTATATAGTATTTTTGGCAGCATTTAAGAAACTAAAACAATGGATCATTTACATTAATATATAGTGATATGTCACATTCCTTTTTTTACATTTTTGACTTTATAGCTATAGTATAGTTATTAAATCACATGTTCATTGATGGGAATTTCGGCTGTTACTTATCTTGTTTTTCTCCCCTCCTCTATCACATATAGCACCGTAATTACCCAACAGCATGCATACTTTCTATTTTTTAATAAATATGTTTGCCAGTGTACATTTTGTATATATTTTTGGACGTTATGTTGCTAGGTCAAAGGGCAAATTATTGTGTAGTTTTGTTACGTATTTCTAAGTTCCTTTTCATAGTGATTTTATCATTTTGTCATCCAACCAACTACATAAGAAGATTCATAATTAGCCACCCTTTAGTCAGCAGAATATGTTGCTGAATTTTTGGATTTTTGCCAATAAAACATGAGAACCTGACATCTCAGTTTCTGGAACATTTCAATTTCTTCCACTATGAATTATGCATATTTCTCTGGATCATTTTTATAGGTTTGTTGAAAATTTTCTCTAATTTTTGAAGCTCTTTATTAAAGAAACTTATTTTTTGAGATTTTTAAGTTGCAAATATTTTTCTCAATTTGACATTTATCTTTTTTACTTTTATTTATGATGCCTTTTTCATGCAAGTGTAATCAATGTAATCAAATTTATGTAACAGTTTCCTTATGATTCATAGTTTAAAATGTTTTCCCTCTCCCATGTTATAGAAAAGGCAATTACATTTTCTTCTAATATGTGTGTAATTTTACCTTTTACTTTTAAATTTCTAATCATTTGGAAATTATCCTGATGCATGATACAATGAATGGAGCCAATATTTTATTTTATCCATATGGCTCACCATTTATTCTAAAACCGTTCACTTGCAAGTCCATTTACTTCCTCACTGATTTGAATTGCCATCTTTTTATTTCGTTTTTTTCTTCATCTATTTACATACCCCAGCCAAAAGTGTTTTAATTGTAGAGTCTTTAAAAGCTTTTCTTCAGAATTTTCTTGTATAGTAATTATTTGCACCCATTTATGCCTTCCAATGAAATATTCAATCATATTCTCATTCTCCAGGAAAAAAAAAAGACTGATTTCTTTGGTTTGGTGTCAGAACTCATGTATTTATGATGATGTTTTTCTATTCAAGGATATGGCTCCTGCTCTGTGTGTCTACCTTTATGTCTTTTTATGATGATTTTGTCAGTATCCCAAAGTCAGTTGCTTTTCTACATGCTGGAATTGCACAGAGGAAAATCAAATGTTTTTAAAAATCCACTTAATATAGCATAAAAATTAAATATTTAATGATAACTTCAAGATGTGTACATGGAAACCAAAGAATGTTGTCGAGAGAAATCAAGTGAGACCCAATACCATAAAATTATACCACATGCTCTTGGATCAGAAGACTTAATGATGTTAAGGTGTCAGTTTTTACCAAATTGGTCTAATTTAATTAATTCCATTCAATCCAAATCTGTAGTGTGTGTGTATATATATATATACATATATATATATACACTTTGCAATTTAAGTTTCCACTCATGACACATGTTTGAATTCCTTTTGCTTTATAATGATAAAACTCAAGGGCAGTAGTATGGTGGTGGCTCAGTGGCAGATTTCTTGCCTGCCATGCCAGAGACCCAAGTTTGATTCCCAGTGCCTGCCCATGCAAAAAAAAAAAAAAAAAAAAAAAAAAAAAACTCAAGGGCAATCTCCCTAACTTGAAGCAAACATCCCTGCTTCTAAATGCCCAACGCAACACCATGCATCATCCCCTTATACTCATAGTATGTAGGATATATTGAAACATTAGTAGAAAGCACTCAGATTAGTGTAAATTTTCTTTGAGAAGTCATGGATCAGCATGTGAAAAGCAAATCAATAAATTATAAGTTGAGAGAAAGAGTGATCACTGAGGAATGAAAAACTTTATTGCCAGTAATATGAATATTCTTCAAGTGTTATTAATCTCTACAAGAATGGGTTTGTAGTGCAGAATTCAAGTTGATAATCAATACAGTTTGGGAAATATGCTTTTTAAATTATGATCATAATGCCAAAAGTTTTTCAAATTTTTTTAATTGAAAAACAAGAAAACCTTTGATAAGCCTGAATAAAATTAGGTTAAAGGTAGCATGTGACATCACAGCCATTAGAAATTTATCTCATCTATTTTATTTAACTAAAATCTATCTTATTTTTTATTATACTGTTAGTTTGTTTTTTAAAGCTGAATACAAATAAATAATATATAAATAAATAAAAGCTGAATAAATCATGGCCAGCAAATATGAAAAAAACAGACAACCTTAGAATGGAAAATCATTGAAGCTCATGCTAATATGAATTAAAAATTATTTTTACAATGAATTCATTCAATTTAACAAGAAAAACAACAAAAAACTTCTTCAAAAATGTGCTTACTTGTTTTTGAATCTTTATCATGTCTCCCTTCAGGTGAACCATTTAAATTTTTCTTTTTCACCATCTAGATCAATTATTTTTATATAGAACAATTAATTTTGAAATGGAGTGTAAATTAATAACTGATTTGAATTTATATATGATGAAAATAAACTCCATAAAGTTTTTTTTTGTTGTCCTTTCATCTGACTATGAAGTATATTTTATGCTGAATTAAATATGAATGAAGACCTTTAGATACTCATGACAGAAGAACATATGTATAATGCCTTTGTTAAGAAAAATAAGTTTTATTTATTTGGCATTCTCTAAAAGGTTAGGGTAATTTATAAAGCTATATGCTACAAATAAGATGAAGCTAAAATAGAAGTTGGTAAAGGATGATTGCAAGAGGGAAATACAGGTAGTTATATACATAGCCCGCAAAAGAGAATATATAAATTAAAGACTTATCAAGAAAGGTTTACGATTTCCATAATGCATGACACTATTTGAGACACTGAAGATAAAAAGAAGAATAAATGAGATTGTTATTTTGTAACTCAGGGATTTCACAGTCTAGTAGGAGAGATAGGCAATGATTCAGGAAGCCTGTGATACATTTGACAATACCAGCGTACTTAGGTACTTGGTCACGTGGCGAATAGTGCGATTAAATTTGCCTGAGGGAAGAGGGATGTAGAGAGGATCAGCAAGACATGTCAGAGAAGTTGGCATGTGGACAACAAAGATTACAATATCTTTAAATAGCAGTTCCTGACCTTAAAATTTTGCATAGAGAAGCACATTTTCTACAGTGTTCACAATAATGAATAAAATGAGAATATGAATTGAATAATTTCTATCACTGTGTGCTGTTATAAAAAGTTAAAATCTGTATCATATTAGAATATGATTAAATATTCATGGTTGTCTATGGAATGAAATATTTTTTAATATTATATTTCATGCAGGTGTATTCAGGAAGATTAGCTATTTCCATAGGTATCATCACAGTCTTACTAAGCCTTTAGCTTATATCCAAGAGTTTTGTTTTGGTTTGCATTTTTTTCTTTTTTACACTGATTATGGGATGTTATAAAGGGTAAGTTTTCTTTCTGACAAATTTTAGTCTGATTTCTGAGCAGATATTTATCTTCTGTGACATAAGTATTCCATATGGGCTGAAATTACTTGGTAGGTTCATGCTTCCATGTTCAGATCAGAGAAATTAAGATCCCATCTATTTTATATTCTGTGAAACAAGCACTGATAGTTTGGCACGAAGGCAGATTATACAAGAGCTGCCACTGGGAGACAGAAGCCTTTCAATTAGTATTACCTTTAGTAGATAGACCCCTGTTTGATTAGATAGTCTTTCTGAAAAGACATCTTATTTTATAACTTTCCTTTACCCTCTTTAAAAGTAGAAGAGAATCCTGGGAATTAAATTTTCTTCTTGACAATGTTTTTTAGTAATTGCATTAAGAAGTATTTACTAGTGCTCCGATTGTCATTGTTATTAATATTGTTGAGAATTTCCCTTAGATTTCCCAGGATGTTCAGTCAATCAATATTCTGATCTTTGCATAGAGGTTGACTTAAATTTATTTACTAATCTGTGAATAATTCTTGCAGTAGAAATAAAAAATGTGATTCTAAATCTGTATGTATAAATTAGTATTTACAATATTTGTATAAATCTTGAAATCAGGTATTGTATGGCATCCAACTATGGCCACTTTCCAAAATTGTTTTGGCTATCTTTAGGCCTTTGCTTTTCATATATGTTTAGAATCAGCTTGGTGATTTCTCCCTAAAAATGCCTGCTTGGAATTTTATTAGATTTGCATTGAGCTATCTATCAATTTGGAGAAAATTAACATCCTAGTAATATTGAGTCAATCCAAGATAATAGACTATCTCTTAATTTATTTAGACCTCCTTTAATTTCTTTCAGGATTTTTTTTTGTACTTCTAAGTGTGCATTCTTTTCATATATTTTGTTAAAAGTTTGCATAAATATTTCATTTTTTGTAATATTTTATGACATTTGTTATTTTTTACAACAAAAATCAAGCACACAACATGACATTTTTTGTTGTTGCTCTTAAAATTTTATCTTTCTCATTGATTTTCAAAAATTTTGTAATGATGTACTTTGATGTGGTTTTCTTAATGTGTCTCCTACTTGAGTTTGTTGAGCTTTGTTGGGGTGCTCAATATTGCCCACAAGCCACTGATGATTTGTTCCTTAATTTTATTTTTCGCTATGTGATTCAGTTTTGATATTTCTATTACTGTATTCAATTCACTGCATAATCTTTCTTTGTGTAGTCGTTCTAATCACTGTTAAGCCTACCCAGTGAATATTTAAGTTCAGATACCCTATTTAAAGGTTTAAAGTTCCATTTGATTTATGTTTTCTATGGTTTTCACTTGGCAGCCTCTCCTCGCTTCTTTGGGTTCCAGTCACTTCCAGCTTCCTCCTGCGGTTTCCTCTCTCTGTGTGTCTAAAATTCATTCTGCTTAAAAAAGGGTCTCAACACAGGATTAAGACCCATCCTAATTCAGTTGAGCCATACCTTAACTGAAGTAACTTCATCAAAAGGTCCTATTTACAATGTGTTTACCACCACAGGAATGAATTCAGTATAAGAACATATTTTTCTGAGGTACATAACTCTTAAGTCACCAAACAGCTCCTTAGTAACTAACTGCTTTTTCCCTGTAAAAGGATAGGTTAGTATTCAGCAAAAGATTTAAAAGGACCCATGTGCAGATTTTTGGAGCTCTTTCTCTGTGTAACCTCCTTATCTCCACTGTTTGTTTCACAGATTTTAGCCACTTTAATGTCTCTGAGTTTGACTTTCTATTTCCATATGCCATAGAAAAGATTGTGCTCTTTGTGGTGTACCCCACTATGCCATTGCCTATTAAATGTGTCCAGAAAGAACGTTGGAATGATTTTAGGTCTTATCTAAATTCTTTCAGTGAACAAAGCTCTGCACTGGCTGCTGTCAAATTCTGAAAGTACTTTTCATTTTTTTTCCACTATTTTAGTTGTTTATATAAGAAAACATTTCTGAAACAATCATAACTTCATGACCAGCAGTGTGAGATCAACTATCTCTTTCCCTTTTTGTAAATATCTTCCCCATTGGAAATCTTTACAAAACCTTATTCCTTCCATCTGGAGCACAATTTGCTTATCATTTTGGCTTGTTCTCTCAGATTCAATATAAATGCCATTTTTGTTCCAGGAAGTGCTTCATGGTCTTTGTGTTCAGTAGCCCTCCTTATTTCCTGCCACAGTATCTGTGTTCTCTCCATCCAAGCCTTTTCTATACTACATCAGGTTTCTTTTCTCATTGACTTTCCTAAATGTATTACTGTAAAATATGCAAAAATTATTATAATAGAGAAGTTTAATTTTTTAACCTTATAAATAATAATAATATTTGAATTTGGATAAGGAAGAGGTCAATTCCAAGTTTGGGGGAAAGACATAATGGCCTTTAGAAGACATTACTGAGTGTAAGTAGTTTTGAATGGGAGGAAGCCGCAGTATACATAGGGAACCATATGTAAAAAAAGCACAAAAGTTTGAGAACATAGAAGGGAATGTTTGAATGGAAATAAACTTGGAGCAAAATATGAAAGCATTGCATATGAAACAGTGATGATTGAAATACTGCGTTCAGTCCATCAAAAGTGTATTCAAAAGAGATTGATGGATTCACATAATTCTAATGGCAGTATAAAGGTAGAGAAGGCAGTATTAATTTGACAGCTGCTCATTTTTATTTTGCTTGCCTGAATGCATGTCATGCTTTTAACCAAGAAGAGAATGCATGAGGAGTAAAATGATTTTGGGAAATGATAATCTCAGTTTTAGCATATAAAGTTGGAAGTACTTGAACGTAGAATCTACAAAAACCATAGAGGACAGAAGAATGAGTTAGAAGCAATTCGGCAAATTAATGTGGCACCTACTAAAGATCAAATGATACATTTTATCTAGCTTGTTAATTATATGAAGAAAATCAAGAAATAATATGATTGTCCTTTGTTTTAGTCAGGGCTCTCCATAGAAACAGAACTGATGAAATTGGCTGATGTAACCATGGAGATTAGTAGGTCCAAATTCTCTAGGACAGGCTGCAGATTGAAAATTCCAGTGAAGGTGAAGCTGAATTCCCTGGGAGAGTCTGGTTGACTGAAGTAGAGGCAAAAATTCTTCTTTCTGACTTCTGAAATCCTCAGTTCTCTCTTTTAAAACCTCCAACTGAATGGATGAGGAGATACACCTCAATTGCTGAGGATTATATCCTTTGTTCCCTGTAGATGCAATCAGCTATAGATGAAATCAACTGACTATAAATGCAAAGCAATCTGTGAAATACCTTCACATTAACAATCAGGCCAATGCTTATTTGAAAAAACAAGGAGATACCATAACCCAGACAAGTTAACACATACAATTTACCATCACATTATTGAATAAAAAACAGGCTTAGGAGCTTTGACAACCAATGTGTTACATACATGTTTACTTATGAGTTGAACAAACCAATTTTATGATGTAATTTTGTAACACTCAAGGAACTTGAATATGGATGGGATATTATATAAGATTAAGAAACGAAGTATTTATTGTGAATTAGGTCTAAGGACGGCATAGTGATTCTCTTACAAAAAAAAAAAAAAAGATACCCACTGCTTCTGGTTGAAAAAGACGATTATGTAAGACGCTCCAGGGTGCCATTCCCCAACAGAATATGTGAATGACTAGAAAAAGAAAAAAAAAAAAACAGTAAGAGCCTTCTTCCTTAGAACTCTGTAAAATAATTATAGGACTACATAGTTGGATGAGTGTCAAATAAAGAAAAGGCAGCTTTAAGAAATGGTAGAAGTTCCAGGCAGCTTTGCTAGCCCTTCCTCCAGCTCACTTCCTCCCTGATGCTATGTGAAGCCAGCCTCCCATAGGATTGTGGGTCCCTGTCACTTTTCTAGAGAGCAAAGTAATCCCTGGGTGCCTTTATGTGGTGCCTTTATGTGAGTCGACACTGTCCAGTGGTAGCCAGGACTGTAAACCGACTCTGCCTTGCCCTCCAGTACTTGCCCTGCTGGCATAAAGCAGCTTGTAAACAGCTAAAGCAATGTAAGAAACAATTTAGTCAAAGAAGCCTGGGGCAAAGGATTGCCTGTTTTAAGTCATACAGCAGAGCACTTCAGAAGGGTAGAAAATCTGTTTCATGAGGAGTAGAGGGGGCACTTGAATTCCTGTAAATGGAGGAATTTCTAAGGCCAAAAGCAAGTACAAGCCCAGGAAATGACCGAGAATCAGAAAAGGAGAGGAGGACCTGCACTTCACATCTGGCCAGGGTGGATCCTCTGGATGGGAGGGATGAACTCTGAAGGACAGCACCAGCCTAAAGAAAGTCACTTTGCAAAGACTCTGACAGCTGGTTTTGCATCAGATAGTTATTTTTTTTTTAGCTCTTGGCACTCAGGAAAATCCCTGTCATTTTACTAGCTGCATATAGACCTAGGGAATAGACTGCTAGGGAATGGAATCCCAGAACTAAATACTTTAAAATATGCCATAAAAGATTACAAAGCAAACAGAGAAACAGAAAATGCTGACCTCTCCTAAGGAATAAGATAAAAATCTAAAAAAAAAACATCAATGAAAAAGACCAAATTTTACCAAAGACATTAAAAAAATAATTCTCTACATGCTCAAGAACATAAAGGAAAACACAAAGAAATAACTAAGGGATATGAGGAAAATGGCAGAATTCCAAAGTAAATGAAGCAAATATACATAGATATTTGAAGGAATAGATAGATGGCTTAACATTAACAGTAGGAGACTTTAATGTGCCACTTTCAATAAAGGATAGGACATCTGTACAGAGGATCAATTAGGAAATAGGACTTTAATGAAATTATAAACTGAGTAGACCTAACAGACATATATAGGTACACTTCACCCAACAGCAGGAGAATACACATCTTCTCTATTACACATCTACTATTCAATAGGCTAAAACATATGTTAGGTTCAGTGGGTCACTTTGGCTCAGCAGGCAGAGTTCTTGCCTGCCATTCTGGAGACCCGGCTTCAATTCCCGGTGCCTGCCAATGCAATATATGTATATGTTAGGTCATACAAAAAATTACAATGAATTTAAAAATGTTGAAGTAATAGAATGTATTTTCTTTGGCCAAAAGAAATGAAGCTAGAAATCAATAACAGGGAGAGAACTGGAAAATTCATAAATATGTGGAAATCTAAATATGCACTTTTTAACAGCCAGTGTGCCAAAGAAGACATCAAAAGGAAAATGAGAAAATATTTTCATGTGAATCAAAATGAAAATGAAACATACTCAATTAATAGGATGCAGCAGAGATAGTGCTGAGAAGGAAATTTATTACTTCAAATGATTTCAATAAAAAAGAAGAAAGATCTTGTATCAGAGACCTAGCCTCAAACTGTAGGATCTAGAAAAGAAGAGCAAACTAAACTCAAAAGTGAGGAAGAGAAAGGCAAAAAGAAAGACTAGTGTGCAGATAAATGAAATTGAGATTAATAATAACAATAATAATAAGAAAACATAGGGGGAATCAATAAAATCAGAAGTACGTTTTTTGAAAAGATCAATAAAATCAATAAACTATTAGCTAGACAGACAAAAAAAAAAAAAGAAAGAGGACACAAATAAGTAAAATCATAAATGAGACAGGGGTATTACTGCTGATCCCACAAAATAAAAAGGACTATATGACTATAATATGAACCATTGAATGCCAGTAACTTAGATAACCTGGGTGAAAAGAACAAATTTCCAGAAACAAACCACCTACACTACCCAAGAAGAAACAGAAGTTATCAATGGACCAATAACAAATAATGATTATAAATTAGTAACCAAAAACCTCCCAAAAAAGAAAACTTAGGACCATATGAATTCACTAGAAAATTTTAGCAAACATTGTAAGAAGAATTAGTATCAACACTGTTCAAATTCTTCCAAAAAATTGAGGAAAATTTTCTAACTCATCCCATGAGGGCAACATCACACTGATATGAAAATCAGATGGAGGCCTTCCATCTAAGAACAAAAAAAAACAAAGGATGTCCACTGTCACCACTGTTTTCAACATTGTACTAGAAATTCTAGCCAGAGCAATTTGGCAAGAAAAAGAAATAAAAAGCATCAAATTGTAATGTAAGAACTAAAACTTTCTCTACTTGTAGATGACAAGATCCTAAACAGATAAAATCTTGAAAAAGTTGATAACAATCTAGTTGATCTGATAAACAAATTCAGCAAATTGGTAGGATGGTAGATCAATGTGCAAAAATCAGCCATGATTCTATACAGTAGTACAGATCAATCTGAAGATGAAATCAAGAAAAAAATTCCATTTACAATAACAACTAAAAGGATCAATGATCAGGAATAAATGTAACCAAGGATGTAAAAGATTTATATGTGAAAAACTATAAAATATTGCTAAGAGATCAAAGGAGTCCTGAATAAGTGGAAGGACATTTTCTGATCATGGATTGGAAGACTAAATATTGTTAAGATGTCAGTTCTACCTAAAGTGATTTTCAGATTCAGTGCAATCTCAAACTGTGCTGGTTTGAAAGCATTATGTACCCCAGAAAAGCCACGTGTTAATCCTAATCCAATTTTGTGCAGGTCACCATTTCTTTTAATCCCTATTCAGTGCTGCAGGTTGGACACTTGATTAGATTATCTCTGAGAAGATGTGATGCACCTATTCGTGGGTTTGACCTCGTGGTTACGTGGGCATGTGACTTCACTCATTCCAGGCGGATCTTGATAAGTCTACTGGAATCCTTTAAAAGGGGAAACATTTTGGAGAAAGTCAGAAACAGCAGAGTCTACAGAAATGACAGAAGCCTCAGAGCTGACAGAAACTACATAGCATATATGTGGAGAGGATGAGTTTGCCCCAGGGCAAGCCTTCCACTTCAATGCTTAGAAGGAGTTTTGCCACCCCAAGCATTAGAGAGTGTGGAGCACATAAGTCAGGGATTCAGGGGAGCCTGAGTACCACTCCCTTGTGGTATACACATAAAATGGAATATTATTCAGCAAAAATATGGAGAATAAAGTTCTAATACAGGCAGCAGCATGAATGAAACTTGAAGAAATTATAGTGAGTGGAATAAACCAGTCACAAAAGGACAAATATTATATGATCTCATTGATATGAAATAATCAGAACAAGCAAATTCAAATGTGGAGAAACTAGAATGCAGGTTACATGAGCCAGCATGAGTGTAGGGAATGGACAGTTAATGCTTAATTGGTGCAGAGTTTGTATTTTGGGTGATATTGTGAATGCAATTAACGCCACTGAATTATGTATTTGACTGTCGTTAAAAAGGAAAATTCTAGGTTTTCTATAGGTTACTAGAATAAAAATTAAACACCACAACCAACAACATAGGACTGAACAACGCAAACGGTGAACCCTAATGTTAACTATGGACTACAGTGTTTAGTTATCCTAATGTTTTTTCACCACTTGTAATGAAGTTACTCCATTAAAGCAAGAGGGAAATTGTATGTGTGAGGTTCTATATGGAAAGACTTTTTTTCTGCCTGAGTTTTATGTAAAAGAACTTCTATAATATAATTTTATTAGTAAAAGGAAGGCCATCATACTAAGAGATGCACAATGTACTTATTTATAAAATGTCATCTGAAAGACCCTGTTCTTTCCAAATTAAATCAGTTTATATCCCTAACACACATGGGAACATTTCATTGTCATAAGAATGACTTCCAAAACATTTTTCATCCAACTGAAGATATGTGAAATGCTAAGAAAAACTTTGGGAAAAACAACTCTATTCAAGTTCCAAAACATTTAATCCATTATTAGTCTAGTTTAATATGACATGTTGAACCATTTTCATAAAACCTTCATTTTCATCTGTAAAGAAGGACTTTCTTGCTTTGGTTAAGTCCTTGTTAATGAGCTTATGGTAATCAGTACTTTCTGTTTCCTTCCCCTGACTCATTTTCTGGAAAAATGATCAGAGACCACCTCAACTCATATTCAAACTCCATTAATCCTTTCAGGCACCCACACACCAGAATGAAACAAACAAACAAAAAACCTTGCTACCCTTATATGCTTTTCTGTAGTGGTTAAGTCTCTTGTTATAAATAATGAAGCATTTTTATTTTTCTTAAAGTAATATAAACAAACAAACATATGGTAAAATCCACATTAGTAGTGTTTGAATTCCAAAGAAGAAAATTTATTCTGGATACACCCAACTAACTTTCATTAGATTGTCATATATTTGGTAAGAACAGTGATATTTTGGCATTCAGCCATTTCACAATAAATGTTTGCTCTACATATTTAGCCTGGGTATATGGACTATATATGGCAATGTAATTGTAATTATAACTAATTAGGAAAAATAATCTTTTGATGATCCAATAAAGTGAATGCTAGTTTTTCTTTTTGGTTGACCTATAATAAACAACAAAGTGATAACTATGGAAATCAGATTTAGGTGTATAGAGATAAAAATATATATACATAATTGTTAATATGACTATAGATACAGTATAAATATACTTTTTATCATCTAGATGGATTTTTTTAATTGAATTTTTCTGGAAGTGATAAAAGGATGAGTTGAGAACAAATGAATTTATATTAAGGGATTAGAAATATCACCTGTAAACTGCAATTAAAACTGTGCAGAAAACTATGATTATTATGCAGTTGCAATGTTTCTCTAACATACACACTGGGTATCCAGTATTGGCTAAGAAGATTACCTGCCTTTTCTTAAAGCCAAGAGATTTAAAGTCACTCGATTCATTATCCAAGTTACATCTTCGTCATCTCCTATAGAGGCCTGATCTCTCATCCTCATATCAAAACCCAAATTATTATTGATAGAAATGTTCACTTTCTTGCATTTCTTGAATTTTTCAACTCAAAGCAAAAGGATTCACATCGTCCTGTATATTTTAACCCATTTGCTCTAATAGTCTCTGTAGCATGCGTACCACATATTTCTTATTCCCGAATGTCTTTATTCATCTGTGGACTTATGGCTTTATCTCTCATTCAACCGATGTGTTATTCTCTTCTGCATTCCTAGAAAGGAATTGCATCTTGCCCTGAATTTTGGCAGGAAGAGTAATTCATCACTTGAAACTGAGCTAAAATTAGCTTCCACATTGAGTAGAGATGTGTATGCATTGTAATGTCCTATGATATACCAATAAACATTCTTCTCTGGCTGCTCCACTTTATCTTTCCATCTTAAATACATTTTACATGCAACATTATAGGTTATATTAATTCCGGAAATTGGTGAAAATCATGTTTTTGTAATTTCACAAAGGATAGTAGGTGTAATTGTAGATACCAGGTTTATGATTATAAAGCTATTCTATATTTAAACTTTTAGAAAGTAATAATATATCAACATATTTATACATTATTGGGTCAATGAAGGGGAAGAATCATGTGCTTTATAATGTGATCCCTGTTATAAAATCTCTAGAGCGAGAATATGAACTTTATATGATGTTTTCATGTCCTGGTATGTTCAAAGCAGATACCACAAAATGGTTTCAGCTTAAAGAATGGGAATTTATCTGCTTACAATTTTATAATTGTGTGGCCATGAAAATGTCCAAATTGATGCATCATCAAGGTGATGCTTCCTTTCCAAAAACCAGTTCCTGGTGATCCTTGGCTCCTCTGCCATATGACAAAACACATATGGTAGCATCTGTTGGTCTTTCTTCTCTTCCAGATTTTGTTGCTTTCAACTTCTTGCTTTCTTTCTCTCTGCCTGAAATTTCATTGCACTTAAAGGACTCCAGTAATAGGATTAAGATCCGTTCTGAATGAGGTAGGTCACACCTTAACTGAAATCGCATCATCAAAAGATTCTGCTTACAATGGGTTTGCACCCATAGGAAAGGATAAGATTTAAGAACGTGTTTTTCTGGGACACATACAGCTTCAAATGACTACATATGGAAAAATCTACATTTAAAAAAAAAGTATGCTCATAAAACATGCAAAGAACAGATGTCTGTACTTGTAGGTGCAAGACAGAAATATTTCTGTACTCAATTTCTATTTGTACCAGAACAGGTGAAGTTTAGAAGGAACCACTCTAGGCAAAATGGTAAAGTCTTAGTACTTTTGTTTATTTTTATTTGTTCTTGTGTTCCCTAGACACATTGAACATCCTTCTAAGCAATTCTTTCTTCAACTGCAAGAATGTAGAGCCTCCATGTGCCCCTCATTCTCTCAGATAAAGAGGATACTTGCACTTCATAGAAAGAAGCCATTTAAATAAAACATTCTAGACTCTGGATTTGGATGAATCTGGGGTTTGAATCTCATGTCCAAAATTTATTTGCCATGTGATCTTGGGAAATTTAACCTCAGTTTTTCATATACATTTGCTCAAATACTTTCTGAGCATCATTTATCTGCCAATTGTGCTAGCCATATGTAGAAACACAACACTCTGTAGAATGATGAGCCAGAAAAATATATGCTGTGTCCCAATCCCTAGAACCTGCGGATGTTAATTTATTTGGAAAAAATGAATCTTTGCAGATGTAGTTAAATTAATAATTTTGTGATAAGCTATTCCTGGATTATCAGGGTGGGCCCTAAATCCAATGACAAATATCCTTATAAGAATGAGGCAGACAGTGTTTGCCAAACCCCAACCAACATCATTCCTGTTAACCCTAAAGAACACTCAGGGCTCTGATAGTCTGCAAAAGTTGCAGGTGCTAAGTTTCCTTTTCACAAACCTAAAATTTTCAGATGGTTCTTAGGACAGATAAATCCTGAAACCCAGAGGTGCCAGCCTCTTTAAGATCATCAATTAGTTCCATCCCCCTATCCCATATTGTTGACCCCCCTTTTCAACATGAAAAATTTAGAATGGGCATAATCCAAATATTCATACAGATTGGGAGAAGGATTAAAGAAGAAGGAGGAGTTATAACAGAGAAGTTAGGATTTACCAAATGAATAAAACTCTGAATCATTATATGGTGTGCTGGTTTGAAAGGAGGTATGTCCCCTAGAAAAGCCATGTTTTAATCTAAATTCCATTTCGTAAAGGCAGAGTAATCCCTATTCAATTCTGTATGTTTGAAACTGTAATCAGATCATCTCCCTGGAGATGTGATTAAATCAAGAGTGGTTGTTAAACTGAATTAGAAGACGATATGTTTCCATCCATTTGGGTGGGTCTTGATTAGTTTCTGGAGTCCTATAAAAGAGGAAATATTTTGGAGAATGGAGATTCAGAGAGAGCAGAGAATGTTGCAGTACCATGAAGCAGAGAGCCCACAAGCCAGAGACCTTTGGAGATGAAGAAGGAAAGTGCCTCCCGGGGAGCCTCATGAAACTGGAAGCCAGGAGAGAAAGCTAGCAGATGAGGCCATGTTCACCATGTGCCCTTCCAGGTTAGAGAGAAGCCCTGTGTTCGCCACGTGCCTTCTCACTTGAGAGAGAAACCCTGAACTTCATCGGCCTTCTTGAACCAAGGTATCTTCCCCTGGATGTATGCCTTTGATTGGCTATTGCTATAGACTTGCTTTAATTGGGACATTTTCTCAGCCTTAGAACTGCTAAGTAGCAACTCATTAAATTCCCCTTTTTAAAAGCCATTCTGTTTCTGGTATATTGCATTCCAACAACTAGCGAACTAGAACAGATTTTGGTACACTGAGGAGTAGGGTGTTGCTGCTGCGGTTTGCAAATACCAAACATGTTGAAACAGCTTTTTAAATGGATAAGGGGAAGATTCTGATTCAACTAGCAAACTAAAACATATAGATATACATATATTTTTTAGACTCCAGTGTCTTGGGGCAGGTAGAAGAAAAAAACCTGAAATCGTGGAACGCTAACCCATACCAAACTTTGAAATCTCTTCTATAACTACTTGTTAAAATGTACTTTGAAATTTATTGTGTTTTTGTGTGTATGTTATATTCCACAATAGAAAATGTTTTAAAAAAGAGGCAAACAGGTATCTAGTAGATACAGAGAAGAAGGTAATGCGAAGGTGGAGGGCAGAGGGTGGCCACAAGTCAAAGAAGCCAAGGAATACTGCCAGCCACCAGAAATTGAAAGTGTCAAGGAAGATTTTTTTTTTTTCTAAAGTGTACAGGGGTTTCTATCCTCAATAACTGAAAAAATAAGTATCTGTGTTTATGCCACTAAGTTTATTGTAATTTGTTACAGCAGCCTTAGGAAACAAATATACTTACCTTGTTGAACTAAATATAATAATTCATTTAGAACACTGAACAAAATGCATGGAACATGGTATGTGCTGAATGTAAATTAGGTTTTCTTCACTTGTGTTTATATATAATTAGAATTCAAAACCTACTGATGTTGTTTCATATCGAACAAACACATGTAATATATAGATATGCATATGCATATCTATATATTTATACGTATGATTTTTGAGCTCCAAATTGGAAACAGATGAGTGATATATACTGGGAAAGAAAAATCTCTTTAAAGGTAGTTATTCATTATTAATGAAGTAAGGAGCAACTGAGAAGAAACGATTTACTCTTATCCTATTCCCACATGAATTGTGACTTCATAGACCCAAATTAAAATACTGAATTCATTTTTCATTCACAAGTCCTCCAAATATATACTGTTCTTGTCTGCCTAAGCTTCCAGAATGCAACATATCAGAGATGGATTGACTTTTAATAAAAGGGGATTTATTTAGTTAAAAACTTGTAGTTCTTCAGAGGAAAGGCAGTTGGTTCTCTCTCATACAGGGACAGAGCACTGTCTGCTGGCTTTCTCTCCTGGCTTCTGGGTTCCAACAAATTTCCCTGGGATGATTCCTTTCTGCATCTCCAAACTGGGTTGAGCTGTGAGTGCTGAGATGAAGTAGCTGAACTGCTTGAGCTGTGCTGTATTGAGCTCTCTTCTGACCCCTCCTTCTTAAACCTCAGCTAATTAAGTTAAAATCACTCATTATGGAAGGCAATCCCCTTAGCCGACTGCAGATGTAATCAGCTATGGAAGAATTTCATGTGCTAATAGTTCAAGTCTACAGCACCAGATCTAGGCAGCATCACCTGGCCAAGTTTACACCTGAACCTAACTACCACATATACATAGCATAATTTTAATGGAAGAGTAAAGGTTTTTATATTTTATTTAATTTTTACAATGTAAATAATTTTGAGTCATGATAAAAAGAAAAAATAGTGAATGCAAGTTTGAATTAAATATAGACAAAGCAGTAACTTACTGTATGATAGTACTTATTTATGTAGTTCAATTATATACAATTTGATAAAAAATAATTTTTCATAGCATAAGATAGCTTTTCAGAAAAGCATGGACAAATCCCAGGGAATAATTTTAACAAATTTAGTTTATTTTTGATGTTGTTATTGTTGTCACACAACAACTAAATATGATACTGGTTATTTTCTTTAAAAAATACTGTATTTCTTTACAAAGCAAAAAATTCTAAAATCTTACAATGTTTGCTAAAATTCTCATATTTTTTCATAAAATTCTCAATACTATGTAAAGATGGTTGAATACAATTTTAGGGATATATGACAACTTCATTTTAATAAAATGGTAAATCTCATCCTTGCAATCACGTCTTCACTTTTTTTTTAATCTTTAAATTTGAATTCCATATTATTAGTATTGGGTATTGTGGTAGTTTGGAGCTGTATGTACTGCAGAAAGTATCATATTCTTTTAATTCATTCCGTGGGTACAGACCTGTTGCAGGTGGGATCTTTTGATTAGGTTATTTCAATTGAGGTGTGACCCACCCTATTTAAGGTGGTTCTTGATTCCTTACTGTAGTCCTTTATAAGAGATAAAACACACAGAGAAGCTGAGAGATGAAATTAAGGGAAACTCACAGAGAAGAGAACCAGAGAAGCTGAGAGAGGGAGTCACTGAAGCCAGAAGCTGAAAACAACAAAACCCAAACATAGGAGCGCAAGACCAGCAGTGTGCCTTGCCATGTGACAGGGGGTCCCAGAGCCTGCAGCCTGTCTTCAGAGTCTGGGTGTTGTCCTGTTGATGCCTTTAATTGGACATTTCATGGCCTAAGAACTGTAAATTTTATGTTCTTCCCGTTGTAAAAGCCAACCTATGTCTGGTATACTGTATTTTGGCAGCTTTAGCAAACCAAAACAGATTTACAAGAGAATATTGGCTTAGGGAACTTTATTTGGAATCCTAAAAATTTTGAAGGTCACATAACAATATGACTTTATTATAAGAAATTTCTGGATTGAGCATACGCTGTGAAATGAAGCATGTTAAAATACTTCGAGATCATTGATTTTTGTCTTGATTTGTAGTGACATTTTGCTTAAGTTATTCCTTTAATTGTTTAGTCTTGATATTTGTTGTATCTGTCTTATCCTTGGAGAATACTAGAAAGATTTTCAGCTCAGTTTTGATTATTGGGTCCAAGAATTGTGGCCACAGATGAATAAGATCACTTCACACTCAAATAAAGAGGTCCCTGAAATACTTATTTGGAATATTGGACTGTCGAACTATACTTGAATTTTTTGTTGTTGTCTTGTGCACCTCTATTATAAAGCTTAGAAAGAAATTTTCCTATGAAATAGCTTATACAAGGAATGACCAGTTCATTGAAATCAACATTATTATGTAAGAATTTAATTTGCAGTTGATTTTATAAGAACAAAGGTATCAATAACCTTAACACAGAGGAAAAGCACATGGAGGAATAATATGTCTGTAAGGCATTTGCTGCATTCTTTCTATCTAAATCTACCTATCTGTCTATCTGTATTTATCCATTTAGTTACCTGTCTATCTGTCTGTCTGTCTATCTATCACTCATTTGCTCCACAAACATGAATCAAGCACTTACTATGTACCCAGTTTTAACTTATTGGGAGTTAGGATTACCTCTATTAAATTTACAGCTAGATGATCAGTAAAATGGTAATTTCAAGTGATAGCCCACTGTGGCTTTCTCAAAACTGAGAATTGCTGAATGGTAGGCCCACAAATATAAATAAAGGCAATAGATTAATTTTAAAAAGCTGGAAATGCATTCAGTAATTAATTGATGTATTTAGGCCAAGGGGAAATCAAAAGAACAGAAATTTTGCAGTAGTGCAAATTGAGCAAAATTCTGGGTGTGTGTGACTACCCAGAAATTTCAACAAAATCATTCTTTGTCCAGTGATGTGCCTTATTGAATTAGTTTTCTACTTAGAAAAAGTCATTTTTCAATTCTTTTAAATTTTATAGCTGTTTGACATCTGTTTGAGGAGTTTTTACTGAGTTAAACAGCTTTGGTGCACAAGAATCTTATTTTCCTTTAGGAATGGTATACATGTATTTATAGGTTTTATAACACTTTAAATTAGCTATGCATACATATATTTAGAATATATATTTTTAAATGCTTCACTGCCATTGCTATCAAATTTGAATTCAAATCTATGAGGATTAGGAGTATGTAGTGGGGAACAGTGTAGATAATTTTTAAATAAGTTAGTTCACTATGGATTGTAAAGGAGTAAAAATGTTTGAATTCTCACCTCTTTCTCATTTGGTCTCTGTATTATATCTCACAGTAATCGTGAGGATTGTGGCAGGAGAGATTCTATGACTAGGGTCTTATTGTATATCTCACATAACATCTGACTATATTGTTAGAGATACTTATTACAATGTTTGCATTTACGTATCCTGATGCACTTATACAACTTTTTAGAAAATCCCATTACCTCATGTGCAATTGCAGGAATAAATTAAGAGTATGACTCACCACCCCATGCAAGAATTCATCTGTACCATATTTAAAATAAAATTCCATACAGAAAATTCTAGTAGGTGAGTTCAGAACCATTTTACAGAGTGAATGACAATGTCATATGTAGGTTAAGAAAAGTGTTCTTCCTATGAAATATAAGAATGGAAGAGGTTATGAGTCTGAAAAATACCTCATTCACTAGGTCGTAAATTTTCATGAACAGTTGTACTTAGAAATATGTTTAAATAATAATGTGGCAAATTGCTAGCATAAAATATCACAATTACCTACCCTATATGCTATTAAAGGGATTGGACTATATTTACATTAGCTGAAATGCTATACGAAAAAAGAAATGTCCTCTTTCTCTTTCTTTACACTTAGTGAAAAAAATGCAAAACTTCATATTGTGTACACTGTAATCCAGTCCTACAGTTGACACATGTACTTAAATGATTACCAGCAAGAAAAAGGAGAAGAAAGTTCTTGGTAATGATTGGCATGTCTTTGATACAGACAAAGGGCCATAAAAAAATATTATGTCGGATTACCTGAAACCCTAAGAAGCAAGTAATCTTTATTTTTAACGTTAGCAGCGTCAACACCAATCTGAAATATATCCTTTATTGGTGAAGAAACCAGGCTGACGTTTAAACCGTCAAAAATATTGTGAACAAGTAGTTGAAGTTTGTCACGTGGAGGAAATTTGGCAGTTCCTGTGAGGAGATTAAACTGTCTTTATGAATAGATAAAAAGGGAAGGCCCGATTGCTTACTCAGTTCTTGTGCTTAAAATAATAAAGTGCTCAATTAGCATGTTCTTTCATCTCTTTTCCTAAATAGTAACGTTGACATGAAAAGAGAAATTCATATAATCATGTTTTTCTGTCCTTGATATATGACATTGAATTAATGATGTCAGGGATACAGCCTAAAAAAACAAATTCAGCAATTCCCTTGAAGAAGCTTACACTCCAGTAAAAAATAAAGATAAATGCATTACTTTGAGTGGTGACAGCCAAAAAAGAGGTCAGTGATTACCTGTAGAAGAGAGCATGATTGAAGTACTTCAAAAGCAACTTACTGAAAGAGAGGAGGCTCCGGAAAGATCCAGGAAGATAGAAAGGAAAATTAAGCTTTATCATTGTTAAGAACACAGTCTTCTTGCTTTCACCCTCACTTGCATCTTTACTATGCTAAATGTCTTTTATTTGTCAGCACTCTTCCTACTTGAAGTTATTTTGTTTCAAATTGTGATATTTTTACAGGTGTAATTTATTTCTCTCACAAACATAATTTTGTAGAAATATATAACAGTGTGTGTTTGTGTGTATAGAGAGTATATATAGATAGATATTCCAATAGATATTCCACAAATCCAGCATCCTCAAATATATATATATATATATTTTTGCTTAGGATATTGTTTGTTATTATAATTCAGAGCATCTGTTATCCTCTATTTTTCTCTGTTATGCATATGTTTCTTGATACAGCATATCTGCAATGGATGTTAATATGTTTACTGTTTTTTTAGAGTAGCTTTCTATAGCATCACCAACAGGGTTTACTGACTCAAGTACTCTTCTAAGAAATTATAACTGTTTTTTTTTAATCATTACAAAACCTCATTGAAAAAATTATATTTTAACTCCTATTTTACAGGTAAGCAAATTGAGGCCAAACAAATTTAGGTATTTATAAAGAGTTCATCTCGAGTAAGTGGTAAGATGGAGATGAACCTGACATTCTGCCCCCAAAATGTTGTGTTCTAGATTTTAATCATTTCAGGGGTACAGGCTTGGGTCTTGATGACCTCAGTTTTCTCCTGTTCCAGTGCAGTGAACCAATGCAATGATTGAAAACTAACAGTGAGGGTCCTGAAATCACATCGGGTATCCTAAAAGTCTTAGAAAACACCCCAGGACCCAGAAAAGTCCCCATTTATATTTAAGTCTAAACTAGCCACCAGATGGCACCAAATACAATCAGAAGTGGATGACTGTAGCTAGCATCAATGATAGTCCTTGCCTAGGAAAGCTCAGCTTTACTATTTTGACAGTTCAGTAGTTTACACTGTTAAAAAGTTTTGGGCTCCATTTATCGTTTTTTTTCCATTTATTTTTTTATGATGGAGTTTTCTTTGGTATTTTTATTTGAAATTGAAGGCAGAATTATTGAAAGAAAAATATTAAAATATAAATATTTACAAATACTTTTATGGAAAACTATACTAGTTGGGCCTATTGAAATTAAATCTGAGATTTGAATGGAAGCTTAAAAGCCATTCATTCTAACCACATAGAATTATTGAATTCTCTTTACAATATCTCCCCCAAAAAAGTAGAGATACTGCCCAAGCATCTCTAGTGAGGGGAAACCCTACCTGTGCCATTTTTGGTTAGACCACAGTTACCAAGTACTTTATTAAATTAAACCAAAATCTGTATCTTCATAACTTTTTGTTACTTGTCCTAGTTCTATTTTTGGGGATCTTGTAAAACCAACGGAGGACTTTTGCATTTAAGTGTCAAATATTTAAATAAAACTATTCTGATACACTTTGGGAGCTATTTCCCAAGTTAAATTATCACAATTTATCTTCCTGTAATTCATACCTATACTTATTCATAAAATTTCCAAATTTATTCTTGAGGACATAACAATTGAAAGATTACTCCATGTCTGGCACTTTGCTAATTATTAGGAATCAAAAAAAAAGAAAAATCAGACAAAATCACTGCCTTTGTGGGGCTTGCATTTTAATGAGAAGACAAGTCACAGATGAATAAACATTATGATAGCAATCCTGATAAGCTCTCTGAAGGAAACAGATAAGGACTTGAGAAACAAGAATTACAGTACAATTATCAAGTTCTCATCACATACCAGGCACTGCTTTAACAATTCTTCACCCATCAGTCTTCATAATAACATTGTTAAGTAGTATGTCAGATGTTCGCAAGACCCCTCAGATATCAAATTCACTGGAAGGACTCAGAAGACTCAGAAAAGCAGTCATAGTCAGGAAAAAAGATACAGAGAAAAATCAGCAAAGGGCAAAAGCACATGGGGGAATGCACAGGGAATACTTCTCCCAGTACTAGTGTGTGACAACACATATGAAGTGTTGCCAACCAGGAAAGCTCACTCAAGCATTGGTTCCCAGGGATTTTATTTGGAGGGGGGGTTGCCAGTCACTTAGGCATGTACCTACTGAAGCATAACCTCAGACTCGAGCCCCTTCCCAGAGTGAAACCAGGCATTCACCATAAAACATATTGTTAGCATAAATTACCTGATCAATCCAGTATCCTTGTGGCTCAAGACCTCAGGTATACAATAACATTCTTCATAGAACAGATATTCCAAGGCCTCAGAGCTTATCTCCCAAGAATTGATCAAGAGCCAGTCCGGAAAAATGACCTTTTTTTTGGAAGGCAGAGGATATGAGCAACCCACTCCTCCTGAGTAGGTCCTTTGCAGGAATGGTACCTATTATTTTGCATCCCCAATTCACGGTTACAGAAACTTGGACATGAGTTTAACAGCCTTCTCCAATTCCAACGAGACAACTTCTAAAATGATGGTTAAAGAAGACCTCTTTGAGGATGTGATATCTAAACTGAAGTCTAACGATTGAAAGGGAATTAACTATACAAAGAAGTGAATGTTCTTTTCTATTTTCCAGAAAGCCTTGCCCATTTTACCAAAGAGAGCACCCTAGAGGATGGAGTAACGTGGGTGAAGTCTTTGAGACAGGGGAACGTCTAGAATATTCAAGGAAATGGAAGGCTAAATGAGGATATAATGTAGTCAGACATGAGCATGGCAGGGAAATGGTGAGAGAGGGAATTGAAGAGAGACAAGTAGGGCCAGATTATGCAGGGCTTTATAAACCAGGGTAAGGAATTATAGAATGGCATGATCATGTTTACTTTTCAAAATGAATCTTCCTGGAAAATTCTGAATTATGGTAGGAGAGGAAGAGAAGATACATCAAAGTAGCTTGCAGTATTCTTGGTAAACATGATGGCTACCAGCACTAGAAGAGAGAAACTTTAGATATATTTGGAGGTGAAATCTAGAGCACATGAGAAAGATTGGATTTAAGGTCTGAGGATAAATCAGTAAAAAGCAGAAATAAAAATCTCCTTCCTCCTGAAGCTTACTTTTTGTTGGAAAGACAGGCAATAAATGCAATAAATAAGCAAATTATATAGTATAAGTGTAAGCAATGTTGGAAAAATAAAGCAGAGTAAGAGAGATTGGGAGATGAAGCTGGGGAGGGCTATGTACCCTCATTGGAAAGGCGGCACTTGGACAAAGACAACCATTACTTCTCCAGATAATTTGATCCTCTCATCCTAAATCCAACTTGCTTCTTTTTGTGATGTGTTTCATAAACACATCAATCATCTCATCTGGTAATCGTTCTAGTTGACTTCATCCAAACAATGTCAGAAATGCCATTCTGTGTCATTGTCCAAAATGCTACAACATGCTTTTCCTCATGCTTCATAGATGTCCGAGCCATTGTTTATCCCTCCTCATTCTCCCTTTCTTCCTAAAAGGTTTATTTTGTAGAAAACCATCTCTCTGGTCAATTGTGAAGTTCCAAACCTGAGTTCCATTTTGGCAAGTTGTGTTGATACCTGTGTAATGATATTTATGCCGTTTGCCATAACCTGTTAAGTATCCTGCTCTACCTGTTGTATCATCTCTAACTGATGTTCCTAGTCTCATTGTTTCTATTTCTCTGTCTCTTTCTCTTCTACCTATGTGGGTAAGCTCTATAGAAAGTGTTTTCAAGTTTATTTGTTTTTTCCCGGGTTGAGAAATTTAGGGGAAAGGGAGTTGGGTGGGAATTCCCTTAAAAGGGAATGTTCTTTTCTATTTTCCAGAAAGGCTTGTCCATTTTAGCAAATATATCAGTGACATTCCCTTTTTTACTGTTCTCTTGAAACCTGTTATGGTCTATCATCAGATCACCAAAAATTTTCAATAGTAATTAGATACAGATTTGGAAAAAGAGAAAAGTCATAACCCATTGGAGATAGGACTTAAATACAGATAACTGAGTTTTTAAAAATAATTTGAATAATTTAAAAGAAATGCACCACATTTAGAATATATTGTCCTTAAAAACCTTACAACATGAGTTGTATATCCTTGCCTTTCATTTTAAGGGTACTTGAACACAAATTTCAGCTTTAAAATTTGATATTGCAAGAGATTACATGGTCAATTAGACCAGGGTGTGGTAATGCATTTATAATGTGACACTTTCAGCCACTGATGTGATTAATTACCATGCATTAAACATTGGATGAGAAAATCACACTTGGGAACGATCATGGGATACTTTAAGATTTACACTGATTCTAAACTTGGGGAAAGAGAAAGAATTGTAGCATACTTTCTTAAGGAACTTGTTCAGATTACAAATGCCTGTATTACAATGCCTAGTAAAAGATGAGACAAATGCATTTACAAGAAAATAATAATACCAAGTGCACTTTAATGAACATTCCATGTGTGCAGTGCATGAATAATCTTACTTAATCCTATAATGATCTCTATTTGGTGGAGTCTGTTTTTGTTGTTTGTGTTGGTTTTTTTTTTTTTTTTTAACTTTTTTGCCATTGAGAAAACTGTGAGGTGTCTAGAAGCAAAGTAAATTGCTTAAGATCACAAGGATAGAAAATGTTTCAGTCAGGTGTTAAATGGAAGTTTTCTTGCACCTAGTATGTGCCTTAGAGCTATTTGCCCATACTCTCTCGCACCTTGGGCCCACCGCTCTTGACTGCTAATTACTGGGAATAGCAGTAGCAGTGATTTCTGAAGAAAATATTTCATTTTATAATTTTCTAGGTCAGCAGTCACCTGAGAAGACTGATTAGCAAAAAAATAAATAAAAACAAAGCATGGAAAATCTCATAAATATTTTTCCATAGCTTCAGGGGAGTAGAACCAAGTGGATTGAATTAAAATGCACGAAACAATTATTTTGCTGCAGTGTACTAATGTGGGTGAATAGGAAGGTCAATATTAAATAAGTGGATTTTTTTTTAGCTCTGGAGTAAATGGAAGCAATTGTACTAATTACTCTAGTACGTAGTTAATATACTATTTATATTTCCAAATGGCAACAACTTCTGTTTGTCATATTTTTACAAAAGCCTAGTCATGGTAAGGAAATCAATAAATTTCTATTTATATGTATTTTTATAAATTTTATTTATATATATATATATATATAAATTTTACTTTATAAAGTAACCTTAATAATTAGTATAACATATTCAGAATGTGGCTGTTTTAGTTTTCTTGGCTGCTCAAGCAAATACTATACAATATGTTAGCTTCAACAATGGAAATTTATTAGCTCATCATTTTGAAACTAAGAAAAATTCCTAATAAAGGTGATGCTTTCTCCCCAAAAACTGACATTCTGGGGATGAATGCCTGTGATCCTTCGTCCTAGGCTCCTCTGTTGCAGGGCAGCACACATGGTGGTCTTTCCTGGACTGTACCTTCTCTGACCAATTCCCGTGACCTTCAGCTTCTTGCTTCCTTCCTCTCTCTGTCTGTCTAAATTTCATTCAGCTTATAAAGACTCCAGTAATAGGTTTAATACCCAACCTAATTGGTTTGGGCCATGCATTAACTGAAGTAACCTCAGAAAAGTTCTTCTTACAATGAATTTACACCCATAGGAATGGATTAAGTTTAAGAACATGATTTCTGGGGGAAATGCAGCTCCAAATCAACACACTCCACCCTCTAGACCCCCAAAAGACATGTTACATATATATGCAAAATATATTTATTATATTACAACCTCCCCAAAGTCTTAAATCATTTGAGAAACAACATTTAGTGCAAAGTCTTATCAAAATCAATTATGGGTATGGTTTATCCTGGGGCATATTTCCCCTCTTTCTGTGAACCTGTAAAACATAGAGTACAAGTTATCTGCTTCCAATATACAAAGGAGGCATAGTCATAGGATAAGCATTTTGAGTCCAGAATGGAGAAATGGGAAGGAAAACAGAGGTCACAGGTCCCAAACAATTCTGAAACCCATCAAGGCAAGCTCCATTAAATATTAAGGTCTGAGAGTCATGTGTGTGTGCATGTTTTGTTCTCCAGGCCTGATGGACAAGCAGCTCCACCTTTTCCAGTTGTGTGGCAGCTGCACTCTCCCTAAGCACTGGGTGAAGGCCACAGCCTCTCCGTGTATCAGGACGGCCTCTCCACAAACTCTGGGGCATAGGTCACTTTCTTTCTGAACACTGAGTTGGCAGCCTTCTGCCTGAACATTGGGGTCGAAGGTTTCTCCCCTTCAAATACTTGGGTAGGTGAACTGCCCATTCTAAGCACAGGGAAGAAGAGCATGCCCTTTTCACAAACATGGGTGACCTACTCTCTTGGCCTAGGAGAGATCTCTTCAGTCCAGACCTCAGCTTCCATGGTACTGCCCTTGAAGTCATTCTTCCTTCAGTTCATCCTTTCTCTGTTCCTTTCGGTCCAGGCTGGCAGTGGTTTGGTTCATACAAATTTCACTAAAACTTAGCCGGCTTTGGGTGTAGTTTACAGGGCTTCAGATAGATTATCAGAAAATTATCAGATGATCAGAAAATAGGACTTTCTATAGCTCCTTTTGGCATAACTACATTTGCAATCCTGTCTTCCAATGAAAGGTCTGACTGATTTCATGTTCAGTTAAACCCATACATAGAACCTTATTTGTTGGGGACTCGCTTTCCAGAAGGTCAGGGAAGTCTCCAATAAAATCATCTCTGACCCTTGTCTCAGAGCACACTATGTGGATACAACAGAGCTTTCCAAACAATCGATTTCAGATTTATTTGTGTTTAAGAGTTAATCTCTCATCTTATCCCTATATACTCGCATTTCACTTTAAGCTGCAAGGAGAAACTATATTGCACCTTCCACATCTAGTTTGGAAATCTCCTCAGCTAAATATACAAGTTCATTGTTTTCAAGTTCTTTCTTCCATCCAATATCAGCGCTCGATTTTGCTAAGATTTCTGCCTCTTAAAACAAAGATGGTCTTTCCTCCACTCTCCAATAACACATTCATCACCTCCTCCTAAGGGCTCATCAGAGGTACCTTTAGCATCTATATTTCTATCGATGGTTTCTCCGAAGTAATCTAGGCTTTTTCTGTCAAGCAGTTCACAACTAATTCCAGCCTCCATCCCATTAGTCTGTTGTGTTAGTTTGAAGTTATGTACCTCAGAAAAGACCATGTTCTTTTTCTCCATTCATGTGAGTGCAGACCTATTGTGGGTGGAACTTTCTGGTTAGGCTGTTTCAATTGAGATGTGACTCACCCCATTTAAGATGGGTCTTAATCCACTTACTGAAGTCCTTTATCAAGGGATAAAGGACACACAGAAGAAGCCCAGAGAGTTCAGAGAGGCCCTCAGAGAAGCTAAGAGATGATTTTAAGAAAGGCTCATAGAGAAAAGCCCCAGAGAAGCTGGGAGAGGACCCACAGAGTCTCAGAGAGGACCCACTGGAATCAGAATCTGAAAGCAATGAAACCTGGAAGAGTGAAGGACCAGCAGACTCTAGCAAGAAGCCTTCCCACGTCACAGAGATGCCCAGATGCCAGCAGCTTGTCTTCAGAGTCCAGGTATTATCCTGCTGATGCCTTTAG
Source organism: Tamandua tetradactyla (assembly GCF_023851605.1). Lineage (NCBI taxonomy): Eukaryota > Metazoa > Chordata > Mammalia > Pilosa > Myrmecophagidae > Tamandua > Tamandua tetradactyla. The sequence continues at coordinate 79,317,310 of NC_135336.1, forward strand.
TTGGACATTTTCAGTTGTAAGGAATTGTAAATTATAAGTTACTGAATATCCATTTGTAACAGCCAACCCATTTCTGGGGTATTGCATTTCAGCAGCTTTATTAAACTGAAACACCAATTCCAAAGCTATTTCCACATTTCTGGTATTTGCAATAACAGCTCCTCACTCTCGTGGTTCCAAAATTTGATTTAGTTTCCTTGGCTGAACATGCAAATGACATGCAGTAAGTTCATTTAAACAATAGGAATGCATTAGCTTATGGTTTTGAGGCTAGGAAAACTTCCAAATCAAGGCATCATCAAGGTAATGCTTTCTTCCTGAATTCTTGGGCTGGCTGCCTATGATCCGTTGTTCCTTGGCTTCTCTGTCATAAGGCAATCACAGCTCACCTCTCATAGCTATTCCCTTCTCCTCTGAGTTCTGTTGACTTTCAACTTCTTGCTTTCCATGGCTTTTTCTCCCTCTGTCTGAATTTCATTCCACTTAGAAATGACTCCTTATAGGATTAACACCTATCTTGATTGGCTAGGACAACATCAAAAGTTCCTACTTACAAATGGGTTCATACCCACAAGAATAGATTAAGTTTAAGTACCTATTTTTCTATAGTACAGACAGCTCTAAACCACTACAGTGACATTTCCATGTTTTTATTATTATTTTTTGTTTGTTTTACCAAATGTAAATGAGTTTTTTCCAATGTAGTGCCCTATTTAAGCAAACTTGTGTTTGTTTCTAATTGTTGTCTGACAGAATAGTGACATAGTCATCAGTTTAGTAAATTAGAAGGAAAAAATAATAGAATTCCACATGTGACTGCCTCAGGCAAAAATTAAAAAAAAAATCTTTCCCCATCAATACCACACTTATTAAAAATAGCATAGCATTTGGAGAAAATCACTTATATATTTAGACACATCTATATCATTTTTATGTGACCTAATTTATATCTTCAGGAAAATTTTTAAGAATTCCTTTGTAAAAACACACATTAAATTAATTCATTCTTATTATGTACTTCACATGTGCATTGTATATTACACATTTGTAGTCATATACAAACATATAATCACTTTGTTACCATTTCTGAAGTTTGGCATAATTATATAGGAGAAACAAGTGCATTGGTTTAAAAGTATTCCAACATTTAAGTGGGTAAAGCATCTCCTTTTCCTTACTAAATGACACCATTAATTTCATCCAGTGCAGAATGCAATTCATTAATAATTTAGCGTATGAATTTATGACATTTAAAATATTTATCTAACTGAAAATTGAAGACTTATAAATTGCATCAACTATAGTATTGGCTGAGATTTTCCTTAAAATGTACAGCCATTTGAAACTTATTTTCATATATATCTCACAAGTTAGATAATTTTACAAATGCATACTTTATAAAGTTGAAACCACAGACTAAATGAATGATGAAAAAAATATGTCATTAATTCGCTCTACTATTTTATCCTCTGCTGCCTTCATTGTTTAACTTTAATATTGTTTATGAGACTCAACAATAGTGGCTGCAGTGTAAAATGTTTCTTCATCTCAATTTCTTGTAAGGGAATATGAGCGTACGTAGTAATGAAAACAATCAAGGGAACACAGTGCCTAGAGCACAGAGGGTATTCAAAAGCCATATAAATGCATTACCAAAGTATGGCATTTTTGCTTGTATTCAGTAGCCTACATGACCATTTCTCTTTTGATCTAGGATACATCTGAGAAGGCAATTATTTGCTCTAAATTGCTATTATTTTGTTTACATTGGCAACAAATGAAGCAAAGTTCAATGAAATTAAGTGGCAGATAATGTAATGAAGATATATATATATAGTATTATATTTCAGAATTATATTTCGGAGTAGCACAATGTGATAAGAGACATATTAATACAACTTTTGTTCATTTGTAAAAATGACAGTAAGTATTGTATCTAGTTAAAAGTATACAATGGCATTGAGATCTGAAATAATATAGTCCTTCACTTAGTGAACATTGAGAGATGCAGGAGAGAATGGGTTTAAGAATATCCCCATGAAACCTGCTAACTTGGGTTTATTTAGTTGCTTATTTAGATTTCTTTAGAGTAAGCCAAGAGCATAACTCCAAAATGCCATGCAATGAATGCTCTTTCATGAGAGGCTTCAACATTTGAAGAAGATATTTTAATCCCCTGGTGGTCTTTCTTCATCCTTGGAATAATAATTTGGGTGCTTAGAGGAATAAATGGCCCAGCTACACTTCAAACTATCAGTCATGTATGTCATTTTATCAACCAGACTTCTGATAAACACTGAGCAGAGTATGTTGAAGGTCATATTCAAACTCAATTTTTAAGGAGTCCTTGTGGCTGATGAATGGCATAGTACATCCAAAGGCTTTAAAAATCACCGGACCTAAAATCAGCATGCAATTTTGAAAATTAGAAGCATACATAAAGCTTTTCCTTAAGAGCTTTAAAATGTATTAAAAATATTCTGTAAATAGGGTTGCCAGATTTAACAAATAAAAATATAGGATACCCACTTAAATTTGAATTTCAGATAAAAAATTATTTCATAAGATAAGTATCCCATGTGCAATATTTGGAACATCCTTATACTAAAATATTATCCATTTGTTTATCTGAAATTCAACCGTGTCTGGATTGTATCTGGCAAGCCTACACAGAGACATCTAGGGGAAGACCAGAATGGATATTATTTCTCTCACACAGCTAGCGCTGCTTAAAAGATTATGAACTTCCTACCAGACGCTGTAGTTGTGGAAGGCAATAAGCATGAATTTCATTTTCTGCTTCAGTTCATTCAACAATTATTTATTGAGTGCCTACTCTATACAAGGAATTCAACTAGGAGCTAGGCAGTGAGAAAAATAGCTAGCAAAATGAATGAACAATGTAACTATAAATTGAGAAACATATTATGAAATAAATGGAAGAGCAATGTAAGAGAGAAGAGGGATTTTTTAAATAGACAGACCAGGGGAATACTAGCTGAGAGTATAAAGTCTGAGCTGAGGCCTGAAGATTAAGAAAGAGCTATGCTAAATTGTGCAAAAGCTGAGATAAGTGCTTTGCAGGAAGTGGGGATTTTTGTAAAGAAAGGCCTCCATTAAGAAAGGACTTGATATAGAATATAAAGAAGACTTTCTGGAATATAGTAAACAGTCTATAGACAAATCATATAGGACCTTGAAAGTCATAGTAAGAAATTTGATATTCTATATAATTTTAAAAATTCCTATTGAAAAACTATTGGCTTAGCGTAGAAAAAACAGTTTGCTTTTGTCAAGAACTGACCTGATCAAAGAAAGCTGCCAGATGTCTAAGATAGCTGAATCAATAACAATCAAGCCCCAAAGGAAATGAAGTGAAGCCTTTAATCACTCACTGCTTGGTAAAAACAAAAGGTTAACCAAGAAAAAACGCCAGCCCCTTCCTGTTCCGATGTCTCCCATGGAACAGTGGCGCCACCGGAAGGATCAGGTGGATGAATCAGTGCAGATGTGGGACTACTTCTCATAGCCAAGGGATCCCCAAACAAAAGACTTCCACAGTCTTATGAATCTCCAGGACTGGAGTGAGTAGTGGGGAGGTGGGGGAAAAGGTAGGATGGAGAAAAGCATCTTCAAGTTCTCCCTGCTTCCATAAGGAGGTCTCAGCAGAGTCACCCAAGGAAGGCATCTGGTTGGAAGTGAAGGTAAGGTTAAGAGCATGCCATGCCAGAGAACCTGACTGACCTCTACCAATGCCTCCAGAGACCCCGATGCCCTGGCTGTGAACCCCTGTGTGAGGGAAAGGCTGCTCTCCACCCCAGATCCACCCAGCCTGCTAAACTCTTTGTATGTCCAGGTTGAAAATTACACATATAATTTTGGCTAAATGCCTGACTCCTCAGGTTTATATTTTTAGAACATGAGCCAGGTTAACATATAAAGAATAGATTGAAGAAGAGCAAGAGTACGAACCAGGAAATATGTTCATGTGTAATGCAGGAACCCAGGTAGATGATAATGGTAGACTTGAAAACTAAGTTGGTAGCATTAAAGATGGCAAGAAGTGGAGATATTTGAAAGTGTTCTGGAAGGAGTGGTAAAGGCAGGCTGGACTTGATGAGGGTTTAGCTGCTGGGACTATGGGAAGTAAGAACAAGGAATGGTTTAGTATTTTGGATGGGAGGAGATAGCAGTGCATCTACTAAGAGAGGGAAAGCTGTGGAACAAAATTTATTAAATCAAATCATTTTTGTATTTTTCTTAACCAAGTTTGGTACGTATGTTATTCAACTGAAATATACTAATTTTGTGTTAGTGATATAATTCCTACAGATAAATCAGTGATAAGCCCTATTTGTGTTTTCTTTTTATCTTTTATAACTCTGTTCAATTATTCAATTGCATATTTCCTCAAAGTTTTTAACTATCTTATTGTTCTGACTCAAAAACCCAAATTTATTGATGATGTTTCTAAATGACATTACATAATGTCTAGAAATTTACTATGATATCCTTCATAGGAATATTAAATAATTTTAGAAATCCTTATTAATTAGTAATATTGAAATGTTTGCTATTTCAAACAAGTGACAACAGAAACTTAGTAATAAATGAACTGGGATGCTATTTGTATTTCAATTTCTTCTTCTATCAGAATTGCTTGGCACATATTAAATATATACTTAAAATCAATAAAGTAAAAGGGAAATATATATGATTTTGATTTTTAGGAAAACTTATTTTTTAAAGAAATAATGCAATGGTAACATATTCATGTGTCTTCTTCTCATTTTCTCTTTACCTCTTTCTTCCTGTCTTTTGTTTAACAATGACCTAGGCACTTTTGCCTCATGATATTAATTACTGTTTTCTTTTCTATGATGCACAAACATCTCCCGTAAATTTCCTCACCAAAACAGGTAAACTGGGTTAGTTAGTTCATATTTATTTTCATTTTTGATAGAACAATTAAAATATTGAATTTTGTTTGTACACCTGATTTTGCTTTTTATGAGGAGGAGGCAGGAGAAAAGTGGAGAGAGAGAGAAGGGAGAGAGAATGAGGGGGGCAGGCAGAGATCTGTTGCTTGTGATGCATACCTAGGGGTCCGATGCACTGCTTTATGGTGTTTTCTCTATGTATTACATATTTTATACTTAATGATATTTTAAAAAGTTAGCTTAAGCTATCATCCTCGGCTTATGTTGTTATTTTTCAGCAATAAAAATCGCTTAAAATAATTAAAGAAATGAAAAAAGGAATAATTTTCAAAGCATAGTTCAACAAGTAGTTCCAGGACAGATCCCAGAGTTTGTCATAGGGTACCATATGATCTTCTCAGATTTTTCCTTCTAGCTGCTCCAGAATATAGGAGGCTAGAAGGCTTAAATATATATTTTTTGTCACCACAATTGACTTTTTTATTTCTTTCTTTTTTGTGAAAAATAGAATATATACAAAAAAGCAATAAATTTCAAAGCACAGCACCAGAGTTAGTTGTAGGACATATTTCAGAGTTTGACATGGGTTACAATTCCACAATTAAAAGAGATGTCAATTTAATGATTCAGCAATCACATTCATTTATTAAATTCCATCTTCTCTGTATAACTCAACCATCACCTTGATCTTTCCATCCCTCTCTTTATGGGTGTTTTGGCTATGGCCATTCTAATTTATACATGTTGAAAGGATCTGTCACTTATACGGGGTAGGGAGATGGAACAATCTAATGTTCTGGAGAGATTGGACCCTCCAGGTTTCAGGATTTATCTGGTCCAGGGACCCATCTGGACGTTGTAGGTTTCTGGAAAGTTACTCTAGTGAACAGAACCCTGGTGGAATCTTATATACTGCCCTAGGTGTTCTTTGGCTGAAATGGTCCTAATTGGGGGTTGACAGGTTATGACAGGTAGCAACATCTAATTGAAGCTTGTGTAAGAGCCACCTCCAGAGTAGCCTCTCGACTCTATTTGAACTCTCCCACTGATACTTTATTAGTTACACTTCTTTTCCCCTTTTTGGTAAGGATGGAATTGTCAATCCCATGGTGCCAGGGCTGGAATCATCCCTGGGAGTCATCTCCCATGTTGCCAAGGAGATGTTCACCCCTGGATGTCATGTTCCATGTAGGGGCGAGGGCAAAGATTTCACTTGTAGAATTGGGCATAGAGAGAGTGAGACCCCATTTGAGCAACAAAAGAGGTCCTCCAGAAATAACACTAAGGCATACCTATAGGTAGGCTATACTTCTCTGCTACCTACATATGCTTCACAAGAGTAAGCCTCAAAATCAAGGGCATGGCTGATTGATTTGGGTGTCCCTAAAGGTTGACATAGTATCAGGGGATTTCTTGATGGTAAAGTTTAATAGTTCCGTATTTTTTCTCTCATCCCTCAAGGGACTTTTCCAATGCTTATTATTATTATTATTATTATTTGTTTTTATATGTTGTATGGCAGGGCCACATTTCATTATTTTTTCATGTGGGTATCCCAGCACCATTTTGTTGAATTTTTGTGTGTTTGTTTGTTTTTTGGGAAATGCATGGACTGGGAATCGAACACAGCATAGCAGGCGAGAATTCTACCACTGAGCTACCTTTGCCAATATTTTTTAATTATCTGTTTATTAAACTCAAGGATGTTTCCAGGCATTACATTAGGGTATATAGGATTAAAGGACCTCTTTCTTATTCTGGGCTCCCAGTGTTTCAATTGTTCAAATGAGCTATACAGGTAAGTTGAGTTAGGTTATGTCCTACAGAAAATTTCAGTTACAGACCAATACATTTTTCTTCCTTTTGTCACAAAGAGCATGTGTGGTTCTAAAATATAGACACTGTCTTCCTTACCCCTAAGTTCTGAATTACTTTAACCACAACCTGATCTGCTTCATTATTATCTCTAAATATCGGGTTATTGATATATATATATATCTCATATATCATATATAAAACTATATATATATCATATATCATATAGAAAACTATATATATATATTTTTTTTTCTGTCTTATTTTACCTCACCAAATGTCCCACACATTCATTCACATCATTGTTTGCCTCATGACTTCAGTCCTTTTTTTGTAGTGGCACAACTTTAATTCATAAGTTGTCCATCGTTGTGCAGTCTACTTCTCAGTCAGTGCATCCTTCAGCCACGTGAATTCATCAGGGATCATGTATAGTGCCCAAATCCCACAGTCCATCAACACTCTCAATTTTAGATAATTTTGTTGTTCCCAAGAGAAAGAAAAACCAATAAACACACCCTTGCCAAATAGGAAATCTAAACCTCCTCTTAACTCTTGTCCCTCCCCGCATTATTTACCCCTGCTGTTGCTGAGGTAGTGCTGATGGTTTCCTTTGAAACATAGCCTGTAGCATGCAAAAACAGTTTCTCCCTTAGACTTAACCCTCTTTGTACTCAAATCATACCTTTGAAGTAGTTCTTGCAAGAACTAATTTAAATTGCTAGTGTTAATCAGTGGGGCATGTAGGTCTATACAACCCCTTTCAATCTTGTTCATCTTCAACATGGCAATATTACTTATAGACCCACTAGAGAACCACCTTCATTCTATCTATTCCCTTATATTGGAGTTCAACCTCAATAATTAACCGTTCACCCATCTCTAGCTTCTATGTATATCTACGTTCCCTGTATTCTGTATTATATGCCTCTGATTTTACCTTTTTTCATGCTCATAATATTGAAATCATACAGTAACTATCCTTTTGTGTCTGGTTTAGTTCACTCAGCATTACTTCTTCAAGGCTCATCCATCTTGTCATGTGTTTCAGGAAGTCATTTCTTTTTACTGCTGCATAATATTCTATTGTATGTATATACCACATTTTGTTAATCCACTAGTCTGTTGATGGGCATTTGGCTTGTTTCCATCTTTTGGTGATTGTGAATAATACTGCTATGAACATCAGTGTGCAAATGTCTGTTTGTGTCATTGCTTTCAGCTCTTCTGTGTTTATAACAAGTAGTGCTATTGCTGGGTCATAGGGCAACTCAATACTTAGTTTTCTAATGAACCACTAAACAGTGTTCCACAGTGGCTGAACCATTATACATTCCCACCAGCAGTGCTTAAGTGTCCCAATTTCTCCACATCCTCTCCAACATTTAGTTTCCTGTTTGTTTAATAGCAGCCATTCTTATAGGTATCTCATTGTAGTCTTGATCTGCATTTCCCTTATAGCCAATGAAAATGAATATCTCTTATGTGCTTTTGAGCCATCTGCATTTGCTCTTCAGAAAAATGCTTTTTCATATCTTTAGCCCATTTTATAATTGGGTTTTTTGTTCTTTTGTTGTTTTGAGTTGTATGATTTCTTCGTGTATACAGGATATCAAACCATTGTCCAATATGTGATTTCCAAATATTTGTCCAATATGTGATTTCCAAATATTTCCTATTACTAGGTCTTGATGATGTTTCCCTATATATTCTTCTAGAAGCTTTATGTTACTAGTTCTTATATTTAGTTGTTTGATCCACTTTGAGGTAATTTTTGTATAGGGTGTAAGATAGCAGTTTTCTTTCATTCTTTTGTCTATTGATATCCAGTTCTTCCATGCCCATTTATTGAAAAGACGTTTTTGTCCCAGTTTGGAGATTTGGGGACCCCGTCAGAAACCGGTTGACCATAGATTTGGTGGTCTATTTCTTCAGCCTCAATTCGAATCCATTGTTCAATCCCTCTATCTTTGTGCAGTACCCTGCTGTTTTGACCACTGTGGCTTTATAATAATTTTTAAAGTCAAGGATTGTTAATCCCCACACTTCGTTCTCCTTCTTTATGGTGCTTTTAGCTATTCAGGGTCTCTTTCCCTTCCAGATGAATTTGGTAACTAGCTTTTCCAAGTCTTAAAGTAAGTTGTTGGAATTTTTGATTGATACTGTGTGGAATTGTAGATCAATTTGGGTAGAGTTGACATTGTAACTACATTTAACCTTCTTGTCCATGAGCAGGGAATCTATTTCCACCTATTTAAATCATCTTTGATTTCTTTTAACAAAATTATGTAGTTTTCTGTGTACAAGTCCTTTAAGTCCCTAGTTAAGTTCACTCCTAAGTTTAATTCTTTTAATTGCTATTTTGAATGGAATTTTTTTCCTTAACTGACACCTCAGTTAGGTCATTGCTTGTGTATAGAAACATTAAAGATTTTTGCACATTAATTTTATATCCTGCCACCTTGCTGAATTTGTTTATTTACTTAAGTAACTTTTCTATAGATTTCTCAGGATCTTTCAAGTATAGTGTCATGTCATCTGCAATTAATGAAAGTTTTACTTCTTCCTTTCCAGTTTGGATGCCTTTTATTTCTTTGTCTTGTTTGATTGCTGTATCTAGAACTTCCAGCACAGTGTTAAATAATAAGGGTGACAGTGGACATCCTTGTCTCATTCCTGATCTTAGGGGGATGTTTTCATTCTCTCTCCATTGAGTATGATGCTGGCTATCTGTTTTTCATATACTCTCTTTATCATATTGAGGTAGTTATGTTTGATTCCTATTTTTTGAGTGCTTTATCAGAAAAGGATGTTGAATTTTGTTGAAAGCTTTTTCAGCATCAATCGAGATGATCATGTGATTTTTCCCTTTTGATTTGTTAATGTGCTTTATTACATTAATTGATTTTCTTGTGTTGAACCATCCTTGCCTTCCTGATATAAACCCCACTTGATCATGGTATATAATTCTTTTAATGTGTTGTTGGATTCGATTTGCTAATATTTTGTGAGAATTTTTGCATCTGCATTCATTAGGGAGATTAGCCTGTAGTTTTCCTTTCTTATTGCATCTTTACCCAGTTTTGGTATTAAAATGATATTTGCTTCATAAAAAAATTAGTTAGGTAGAGTTCCTTCTCCCTCTATTTTTTTTTGAAAAGTTTAAACAGGATTGGTATATAGTTTTTTTTGTAATATTTGATAAAATTGCCCTGTGAAGCCATCTGGCCCTAGGCTTTTCTTTGTAGGAAGATTTTTGATGACTGATTGAAACTCTTTACTAGGCATTGGTTTGTTGAGATCTTCTATTTCTTCCTGAGTCAGTGCAGCTTGTTTGGGTTTTTCCAAGAATTTGTGCATTTCATCTAAGTTTTCTAGTTTGTTGACATATACTTGTTCATAGTATTTTCTTATGATTTCTTTTCTTCTTCAGGGTCTGTGATAATGCACCCTTCTCATTTCTGGTTTTGTGTATTTGCATCCTCTCTCTTTTTTTCTCTGTCAACTTTGCTAGTGGCCCATCAATTTTATTGATTTTGTCAGAGAACAAACTTTTGGTTTTATTGATTCTTTCTTTTGTTCTTTTGTTCTCCCATTCATTAAGCTCTGCTTCAATCTTTGTTATTTCTCTTCTTCCATTTGCTTTGGGGTTAATTTGCTGTTCTTTCTCAAATTCCTCCTGGTGAATGGTTAAAGCCTCATTTTTTGCTCTTTCTTATTTTTAATGTAGCCATTTAGGGCAATAAATTTCTCTCTCAACACAGCCTTTGGCCCATCAAGTAAGTTCATAAAAATTAAGCCTTCCCTAAGACACATGCTAAGATTTTTTTTTTTTTCATTTGTCTCCAGATAACTACTGATTTCTCTGGCATATGTTTCTTCTTTAACCCACTGATTGTTTAAGATAATGCTACATAACCTCCATATATTTGTGAGTGATCTCATACTTTGGTGGTTATTGATATCCAGCTTCATTCCATTGTGATGCTTTGAATTATTTCAGTGTTTTTAAATTAATAAAGATCTGTTTTGTGCCCCAGCATATGATCTATCCTGGAAAATGTTCCATGAGTACTAGAGAATAATGTGTATCCTTGTGTTTTGGGGTGCAATGACATACATGTCTGTTAGGCCTAATTCATTTATCAAGTTGTTTAGCTTGTCTGTTTCCTTGTTGATCTTCTGTCAGGTTGTTCTGTCTATAGAAGAGAGTGATATATTGAAGTCCCCTACTATTATTGTTGAAAGAGCTGTTGCTCCTTTCTGTTTTGCCAATGTCTGCCTCTGTACTTTGAGCTCCTTGATTGGGAATTTATACATTTATGACTGTTGTATTTTCTTGGTGAATTTTTCCTTTAATTAATATATAATGTCCTTCTTTTTCTCTTATGATGTCTTTACATTTAAAGTCTATTTTGTCCAATATTAGTATAGCTACTCCTGCTTTCTTTTGGTTACAACTTACATGGAAAATCTTTTTCCATCCTTTCACTTTCAGTTCCATTTGTATACTTGTGTCTGAGATGAGTGTCTGATAAGCAACATATAGCTGGGTTTTATTTCTTAATCCATTTTGCCAATCAGTATCTTTTAATTGGTAAGTTTAGTCTGTTAACATTCAAAATTATTTCTGAAAAGGTGTTTCTTGAATCCACCATCTTATCTTTTTTAATTTATTTTTTCAGAAATATGTATTATTTTTATTTCTCTTTTTTTATCCTCTAAGTTACCGTTACTGATACTCTTCAATTCTGTGCCCTCCTCCAGACCTCCCTCTCCCTTTCTTTTGTTTTTCAACTGGCAAAACTCCCTTTAATATTTCTTGTACGGCTGTTCTCTTGTTGACAAATTCTTTCAGAATGTGTTTGTTTGTGACAATTTCAAGCTCTCCCTCAGTTTTGATGGACGGTTTGGCTGGGTACAGAATTCTTGGCTGAAAGTCTTTCTCTTTCAGGATCTTAAATATATCATACCCTTGCCTTCTCACCTCCATGGTGTGAGTTGAGTAGTCTGAACCCAATCTTTTGTGGTTTTCCTTGTATGTAGTAGATTGCTTTCTTCCTGCCACTTTCAGAACTTTCTGTGTCTCTTCAACATTTGAGAGACTGATTAATATGTGTCTTGGGAAGGACCTATTTGGATTTATCTGTTTGGAATTTGTTAGGCTTCTTTGACTTGGATATTTATCTCCTTTATAAAAGTTGGGAAGTTTCCCCCCATTATACCACCAACCATTCTTCTTAGCCCTTTACTCTTCTCTCCTCCTGCTGGGACACCATTGATTCTTTTATTTGTGCTCTTTTTGTTGTCTATCATTTCCCTGAGATCCAATTCAAAATTTTCCATCTTTTTTTGCCATTTGCGGTTTTGAGTGTTCAAAATCATTTATCTTGTTGTCCATATCACTTATCCATTCTTCAGTCTCTTCAAATCATCTGTGTGTGTCTCTAGAATGTTTTTTATTTGTTTAACAGAGTCTTTAATCTCTGTGATATCTGCTATTTTTCTATTTATTCTTTTAAATTCTTCTTTATACTCTTCTACTCTCTTCTTGATCTCCTTTATGTCATTAGCCAACCCACTTATTTTATAAAGTAGAGTTATATAGACATTTTTATTAGTTGTTTCAATATCTGTGTCTCCTCTGGTGTTTTAGTTTGGTCATTAGGTAGGCTATATCTGTCTGCATTGTGATATGCTTAGGGATCTTCTGTTGCTTTCATTGCATGTAAATATCTTGATTGACTTACTTTGGGAATTGATTTCCTTCAATGGTCTAAAGCCTTGTATTTGCTCGGTGGATGTGTAGCAGGATAGAGGGTACAGGGCAGGGCACAACAGTATGGTAATGCTTTGCAGCACAGGTGTGGGTGCAGGTTGGAGATGTTATGCTGGTGCCTGTGAGCATGGGCACCCAGTGGCCAGGGAAGATAGAGCTGAGCAGTGTACAGGTCAAGGGAGCATGACCCTGGTTTGCACTGGTCTAGAGCGCGAGGCCCGTTGTGTACATTCACAGGCCTATGGCCGTGGGTTGTTATACCTTCACGGGCTGGGGGCAGATGTGACCTGTCTATGCAGGTCAGAGCTTTCTCTGAGCTAGGAAGCATGACTGAGGACCGTGAGCATATGTGAGTTTAGGAGTGCTCTAAACTAATGTTTCCATAGCTAAGGGATGGGACCGGGGCTGAGTGCAAGCAGGAGTCTAGGAGTGCCATAAACTGATGCACAGAGCTCAGGGTGTTGGGGTGAGGCTGTGTTATGGGTATAGTTTGGAGGTATGTGCCTGCTGCCTTTATGTGCTGGCAGCAGCCTACAGGAAGCAGGGAGGGGGAGGCAGTGCTCGGGAGGGGTGCAGGAAAGGTGATTTGGGCTGCACTTGGGGTGGGGGTTGTGGGAGCTGGGACGCCACGAGCATGGGGAATGGGGGCGGGCGACGGGGTTCAGGTGATGGGGTGTGTGGTGAGTCACGTGTCACAGGCTGCCTGTGCATTCAAGGGTAGTGCATTCAAGGAACGTGGCTTGGCTTACTGCCTAAACCCTGTCTCCCCTAGTGTGCACTCCTGTGGGCTCCACGCCCCCACAGCAGGCCCCAGTCCTCTGCCTCTCAGTTCTCCAGTCTCTGCAAGGATGCCTTCCTTCCCTATGTGATGCAGAAGGTTCTCACAGGTCAACTGCGCTCCTGAATTGCCATCTCCCAATAAAATGTTTTAAAAAAATATATTTTAAGTCTTCTTAAAAAAAGAATTAACTGGTGTCCTTATCAATTTCTTATGCATGGATCTCAGACACAAATTTTGATTACTTATCAGTGTTAGATATTTGCATAGAGTAGAGTGAAAATTTGCCACAAAAGTAAGTCTGCCTTCTAAGTACTTATCAACGTTTCTAGAACTGGGGAGTGAAGATTCAGAGGTGAGGGACTAAAAATTTGAATATTTTTTTATACCCGATGGCCTCACTCAGGACCAGGTAATCACCTGTGCTTTTCAAAGCTGTCTCTGTGCTCTTACACACTATGTTCATGAAATTAAAGTGTTAAATGCCTTCTGTCTTATTAATTTAAGAGCTGTTATGTCTTAAACAGAAGCAATCACTAATAACTTTGGCTTGCCAGTTTTATGTGGCTACTTTGACAGCACACTGACAATTGATGATTGGATTATTACATTTTTCTGATAGCTCGTTTTATATTTTTCTCAAATTATATTTTTGAAGGTGGGGTGAAATCATATTTACCTCAGACAGACTGAATTTTAGATCCAGTTTCCCCTTTTCTTTTCCTTACGGACTTCGTGCTTTAAGAAACTGTTTTTTTTTTTTTTTTTTTAACATGAAAATGCTATTCAGAAATTCCAGTCAATTCTAAAATGACATCTTCCCAACATGCTATTGGTGTTAACTATAATTAAAGCCAACAGCTGTTGCCTTCTTTTATGTGTGACATTTGTCAAAAGCCATCCTTTTATTTTCAGTTTATTACTGTGTATCTGGACTGTTTTATTCAAAGTAGGAAATGTCTTAGCTTAGAAATAAATATCTCTGGTTATTTATACATGTCATTTTCAGGAGGAATATGTAATTGTTTTGCAGTTAATTTTGCACATGCAGATGTAGAACATTACAAATTGACTCCATTTAAACTTGAGTGCTAGACGTATCTACAGGAAGCTGTGGAGTGTCTACCATAGAGGAAGTATCACCTATTGTTTCATTTATTTAATGATGTGCAGCAAAACAGCCAAAATGTCTTTGCTTGGAATGAAAACAATTTATTTTTACAGTTCTGTTGGTTGGTTGGGAGTTGCCCTTTGTTGCAAACTCAGACACCATGGATGCCTGGAAGTCTTAGAATGTCCTCGTTAGCATGTGTGGCTATTGGTGCCACTGACATCTGAGAGATCTATTGGAACTTTTGGGCAAGGACTTTGTCCTCCACCCTGTTTTTTACTCATGACTACTTGGGCTTCCTCATAGAATGGCAGCAGATTCCAATATGGGATGTTCCAATGAGTGACAGCAAAAGCTGTCGAACTCAGACCTGGACCCAGAAATTATATAGTGTGATTTCTGTAATATTTAATTTGTTGATAGAGGTTGTGTGACAAGCTCATAGTCAAAGAAAGATAAAATAACACTGTTTATTTATTGAAGAAATGTTAATTGCCTGTCATGCTGAAAATCTTCTAGTAGATATTTGAGTGGTTAATAGATGAGTTCTTTTCAATCATTGATTCATTCATTAATTCTTTGCCTTTTTCCAAAATATTTGTATTTTTATTGTGTGTAACAAAGAATCTATAACACTATCATAAACACAGCTATGCAAGATAGGATGGCATCATCCCAGGAAACAGGAAGAAGGTCATGTAAGAAATTCATACAAGCTGTTTTCAACCCTAAAACGATAGTGAAGCAGTAAGAAACTCAGGAACAAATATATCTTCATCACATAGTTTTCAATGTGAGATTTCTTAGGAATAGTATGCCTTTTGAGGGAAGGGGCATGAATGTTAAGAGAATCTTCTGAAATTCTGCAATAATGTCAAGTGTGTGAAAATGACAATTTTCATTTTCATGTCCTCCTGTGTTGATGGGTACTACAACTTCAGTTTTGCTGAAAGTTAGCTATATTCTCAAACCCAACTGCCTCATACAGTTCCACCTTAGAAAATCACTTGCTTGAATTTTGTAAAGATGCAAATTCCATTTTACATAATTTTCCCTAGATATTTTTCCTTAGTGTTGAGTTTTATTGAAATAAGGGACTACGCTAATGGAAGTAAAAAAAATGATCGATTTGAGTTCTAATTTCATGTTGTTTTTTTAATTGTCTTTTATGCGATATAAATATACAGTTTATTCTGTACATAGTAGTAGTTGAATGTGTCTCTTCACAGAATAGCCACTTTGTAGTACATAACCTCAACATTTTACGCATGTACAGACCTAATCCGCTCTCATCTTACAAGGTTTATTTAGTATGAGTAGGGGGAGTAAGTAATATTGACACATAGGTATGTAACTTACTACAATATTGTTAACACACTCATCTAAACCATTTTGAGTGCTTTTTTGTGTGTTGCAATGAATATAATATGTATTTCTTCTTTAAAATCTCCATTTATGAGTCTGCTGATTTAGCCGATGGCCATGTGTTAATTAGAATTAATCTTAAATCACTTTATTGATTCTTTATAAGTTAAATTTATATAGAGAAATGTAGCATTTAATGATTTATAAGAAACTTTTTGGGAGTTCAGTCGTAACAAAATCATAAGAGGAAATGAACATCTGGTGCTCTCTTTTCTAAACAGTCTTGTTAGGCATGTGGAAAATGAACCCTGGCACTCCTTCCTTGCAGCCTTTAATGATGGCCAGTGAGTATACTAAGGAAATAAACCCACTGAACTTCAGTGATCTCTCTGCTGATTGGTCTGTTAATCTCATATTTCAGTGATGTGAGGATAAACAAACAAAAACATTTATTCCTTTCCCTCATTTGTGTCAGATAAGTAAAAAGTTCTTATTTTAAGCCATGTAATATTGTTAGTAATATGTACAAAGACACCACTCTAAAGTTATTCATGGGATATTATGATTCAAAGTGTATTTATTGCCTGTTATTTCTTTTTGAGTTTATATTAGAATAGTGGCATAATATTTAGTAGCTACATTTAAATGATTTATTCGGAAGATAATTTATGGAACTCCTAGACTGTAGAAGGTATTGGGAAATATATAAAGGAGCAAAGTTTATTGCCATGATGATCAAGAAGACTTCTGGTAGAAAATAGCATGTGTTTAATATTTTAGAACATACACATTTGCATTTACTACAGGACATATGTAATTATGTAAGGAATACATAATTATATCCATTAAAGAATATGTATAAATACAGATAAAACTCTGACGAGTTAAATCAGGAATTATTTCTGTGAACATTGAGGGTGCCTGTTAAGTTAACCCTGAGTGCAAATGACAAACAGCTCCACGTTTGAAATTATATCTATACATAAACATGTATAGATATGAATTTTATTTAAGTAATATTAATCGAAGTTGATTTAGACTGATAGCATATTGAAAGTATCATGATTAATTCATTGTATGTATTTCTTAATTAATCAGTAACTTTTTAGTTGAAGAAAAGTGGGATTGTAATAAATGGATTAAATTAAGACCAAGATCACCGTTGTAAGTGATGATGAAAATAAGATGCATTAAATCAATACAGAATATGATCTCTACTTTTTCATGAACTCGTATTTACTCACATTCATGTAATCTTTATTAAAATTGCTAAGAAATATAACTGTATCTCTAATTCCATTTAGTTTTCCAACCTTAGTTTCCTTGGCTTCTGAAACACATTTTGGTTTTCCTGCCAATTATCCTATTTGTTATAAACTTTATGCCATTTCTCTCTCTGTTTGCAAATATTTCCAAAACGGTGAGAGCTGGAATCCACTCATTTAGCTCAGACCACAAACTTATTTGATTTTGAAAATTGCCATGAAATAAAACTTAGAATGAAATAGAAACTGTTCTTGCTTTAGTTTATTACTGAATCAAGAATGATCAAGGCTAAGGAGAGAGAAGATATAAACACAAATGAGCAGAACCCATGACCTTCCATACCATTATTCTGGAGAAGAAGGGTGACAGTACACAGATGTCTGCATTCTATTACATGAAAATTTCTTTCTAGACACAATTGCATAATCCTGTGCTCTATTTCTATATGTCTCTTCAGGCTGACACATAACTGATACTTCATCTGATTTTCTACTTTGGTTAAAAATGAAAATCCATAAGAATCACAATGTACGTGGTAATAAGTCTGGTGCTCACACCTGCAGAGCATTTAAAATGCTCTGCTACTTTTTATTTCTTTAAAAAGATTGCAATCTCTATAATAGTAACCAAAATGAACATCCGTGTCTTTTAAATTATTGAACTTTTTTCCAGCTTCATATTCTTATTAGGTCATGTGAATTTATTGATTGAATTCATTCAATACTCGCATTTATTAAATGACATAGAATGAGTGCCTATTGTATGACAGGCACTGTGCTAAGAGGATACTGTAAGATGTCTTAAAAAGAACAATGGTTTCTGCTTTATTGAGAATGTAGTATATTGAGTGACAAAAGATTATTTAAATAATGAACCAATGAAACCAAAATGCAGCAGTAATGCATTTTGGAGAAAAGAGTTACATGGCATGATAGCAGGGTATAGACAAATAAATTTTGGAGAAATTATAGGACAATATTCCCCAGTGAAGGGATTGTTCAAATTCAGAGTTATCTGCACTTTTACCTAGAAAACTGACCAAAGCTGTGTGACTGGAAGAAAGAGAACAAAAGGAAAAATTAGACATGATGAGGCTGGAGAAAGAATTGATATCAACAATGATGGGTGAAAATAAAGCACAAATTCTGCTCTCCTAATTCTCTTCTATTCCTTCTATTGTGCAAAATTGTATGCAATGAAATAATGCCAGGAAAGGAAATAAATAGCATGAGAAATTGAAACAAAGTAAAATAGTCCTTATATGCTGATTTAAAACTGTTACGTACCTCAGAAAAGCCATATTCTTTTGATCCAATCTTTTGGAGGCAGGCCAATTGCAGTTGGGTCCTTTGCTTAGTTTGTTTCTCCTGGAAATGTAACCCCTACCTATTCAAGCTTGTCTTGATCCACCTACTGGAGTCCTTTAAGATGGAGACATTTTGGAGGAAGCACAGATGCTTGGCATGCTGACACAGAACAGAAGCTTGGAGCCAGAATGTCCCAGGAGATGCTGAGAGAGTCATTTTGAAGTAAACCCAGAAGAGAAAGGCCTGCAAACATCCCCATGTGCCTTCCCATGTAATAGAGAAACCCCAGGCTTTGGCTTTCTTGAGTCATCATTCTCTTGTTGATGCTTCAATTTGTACGTTTTCATGGCCTTAGAGCTGTAAATTTGTAGCCTAATAAATCCCCCTTCTAAAAGCCAATCCATTTCTGGTATATTGCATTCCAGCAGCTTTAACAAACTGAAACACTTTACTTATGGTATGATCTTGTAGGTAGAAAGGTTTTATAAAAATTCACAAACTACATGAACTTATGATGAAATTAGTAGTACTTATGAATGAACTCATCATAGTCACAAACTATATAATTTCAAGACATCTGCAACAAACAATTGGGAAAAATGAAATAGCTTTTAAAAACACAAATTTTGACAAATGATGTCTATGATGTCTACATTTAGGTTAAAAACATTATGAAAAATTTTAAAGAATAGCTAAATAAATAAAGATATATTAATGGTTTGGAACACTCAATAGCTTCATGTTGCCTATTTGATCTACGGATACAATATCAACCCAACTCAAATCCCAGGATGACATTTTGTAAAAATTGAAAATCTGTTTCTAAAATGTATGTAGAAATGCAGAGGACATGTAATAATTAAACAATCTCAAAATAGAAAAAAGAAAAAGTTTTTAAACTTAATATTACTGCATTAAAGACATGCTACACAGTACATATAATAGCATAATATGGTATTGTAATAAGTATGGACAGGTAAATCAATGAAACAAAAGAGAATATCCAAAAATAAACTCACTCTTAGACGTTCAATTGACTTTTGATAAACAGGGCAAACCATTTCAATGTCAGAAGAAAGATTTAAATACAAGATGCTGGAACAACTGGATATCCCTATGGAAAAGCTAATTGAAGTTGACCCTTACTCCATATTGAACAGAAAACTAAGTTCAGATGAATAAAATATTTTAATGGGAGAGCTAAAATTGCAAAGCTTATAGAAGGAAATAAAAAATTAAATAGAAAGTATCCTCATGCACTTAAGTTTGACAATGCTTTACTAAGCAAGACAAAAATACTAAATATGAGAGAAAATTTAAAAATACAGAGAAGTGATGAATTGGAAATAATAAAATGTTATGAAATTCTGCTCACTAAAATCACCATTAGAAAGTAAAATGGCAAGCTGCAGACTGAGAAACCATTCTTAATAGCTATATCTCACATAGGACTTGAACTCTGAATGTATCAAAATACAAATAAATAAAGCCTTTTTCTTTTAAATGGGTAAAATATTTGAACAAATGTTTCACAAAGAAAGATACATGAATGGTCAATAAGCAAAGGAAAGATAATGAACATCATTAGTCATCAGGGAAATTTAAATTAGAACTACAATGAAATTATATACTTTATTTATAAGGGTAGCAATACCAAATGTTAGTAAGGATGCCATAAATTGGAACTCTGATACCTTGCTTGCTAGTCAAAAATGGCACAACAGCTTAGGAAAAATGTTTGACAGTTTCTCTCAAAGTTAAATGTACACATGCTGCATGGTCTTGCAGTTCCATCCCTAGGCATTTACCCCGGAGAACTGAACACATTTGTATACAGAAAGACTTGTACAAAAACATTTATAGCAGGGCAGGCCACAGTGGCTTTGCAGGAAGAGTTCTCGCCTGCCATGTCGAAGACCCAGGTTCGATTCCTGGTGCCTGCACATGCAAAAAAAAAAAAAACATTTATAGGAACATCATTCAGCATAAGCATCTGGAAACAACCTGTTTAGTATTCCTTGGCTGCTCAAACAAATACCAAGCAATGGGTTGACTTGAACACTGGGAATTTATTAGCTCACAACCTTGAAGCTAGAAGAAAAGTCCAAATTAAGCCATCCTCAAGGCAACATTTTCTCCTGTGGCATTCTGGTGGCATTCTGGTGCTGGCTGCCAGTGATCTTTGGTCTTTAGCTTCTCTGTCACATGGCAGTGCACACGGTGGGCTCTCCTGGCTTCTCCCTGCTTGTCCAGGTATCGTTGATCTCAACTTCTGCCTGTTCCCTTTGTGACTTTCTCTCTCCTGGTCTGAATTATCTTCCACTTATAAATGTCTCAAATAATAGGATTTAGATTCATCCTGATTGGTTAGGGCCACACCTTAACTGAAGTAACCTGATCAAGAGGTCCTACTAGTATGTTCATACCCACAGAAATGGATTAAGTTTTTCTGGGGCACCTACAGCTCCAACCACCACACAATCCAAGAGAGAATGGATAAACAAAGTGATTTCAGAATATATTGTGGAATATACAAACAGCAGGGCAGAAACAGAAAATGCATGTTATCGCATGAAAACAGCCAAAAGCAAGAGAGTATATATGGAAGATCCATTTATATCAACTTCAATAATCAGTGAAATTAATCTAATATAGAAATCAGAATTGTCGCTGTCCTCGGATAGGAAAATTGACCTGACCAAGAAATAGCTATTTCATATTTTGATTGGTGTGTGCTGTTGGCAGTGTGTACACATTTGATAAAATTCATCAAGCTATATAATTATTCATTTTACAATTATATGTTTTATGACATGCAAATTATACTGTTAGCATATGTGTGTATCTGAGTGTGGGTTTGTGTGTGTTCCTAGAGGTAGTCAGAGAATTCCATTTTGCATAATGGAGTTAGGCAAAAATTTAGTGAATATTAATGAATACAAAATAGCATGATGCTTTTTCTGACTATATGCTGCCTATGCTTAATGGCTCACATCTTAAGAAGACATTAAAATAATCCTTTATCTTTTGCATTACTTAGCATGACGTTCTTAATTAATGGCCTCTGCATATAACTTTGCCAGGGCCTCAGTTGCTCATTCTCCTAGTGAAAAAGGAATTTCAGTGTGTAAGTTAAGCAGAATTCTTCATGTGACATCTCTACTTAGACCTTGCATCATAATTTACTTTCAATGATCTCTAAATGAGCAAACATATCAAATACTAAGTAAATTTCATTCCGCCTATGGCAGGATTGCTTTAGTTACAATAAATCAACACCTGGCTATATTTTCAACATAATTATGCTAAGGTTCCCATAGATTATCATTGTATCTGCTTTGTACTAAAGATCTTCCATTTGTGCAATCAGCCCCAGAAATATGGGACGCTTTCTTAGAGATGGTATACGAACAATTCAGTTGACGTGCTCGGGGGATTTATAAGAACACGAACCTGCAGGTAAACCAACAGGCTGTCCAGAGGAATTGTCAATTGAATTGTTCATTGAAAGTTCAATGTCTCATGGTCTGGAAGTAGGATGAGCATAGCCTAGTGTTATATGATACAGCAGAGCCTCATATATAGGCAGCGTGATTTCTGTGAGAAGGCCAAAACTAGAAAGATGGGTTGAGATCAGAGTAGGAAAACTCTTAAATTCCAAGTGTGATAGGTAAGTACCTGTCTTAACTTGGGTACGTTTTGGTGTTCAGGTTTTTGGTTACACAATCACTGGATGGTGTTTCATAGGTGAATTTAAATTATTAGTCACTTGATAGCATCTGTGATGGATTGCATCTATATTCAACAAGTGAGACTACCTTAAGCAACTGGGGGAGCATCCTCATCCAATCAGTTGGAGACTTTAAAGCAAGAACTAAGGATTTCAGCAGTCAGAAAGAATTATTGCTCCGCTTCAGCCAGCTGGCATCTCTTGGGGAATTCACTGTCACCTTCATCACATTTCCAACTTGCAGCCTACCTTAAGGAATTCAGACTTGCCAGTCTTCAAGGTAGCATGAGTGAATTCCTATAATAAATTTCTTAATATTTACATATATATCCTGTCAGTTCTGCTTCTCTGGAGAGCCATGACAAACATGACATGTTAAGGGGATTCAGAGCTTATTCTATAGAACACTTCCCAGAGAGGAGTTCTCTTGACCTAGAGGGGAGAAAAAATGATTTGAGCTTATGCAGAAAGTATTAAAATTTCAGTTTAAAAAAATAGCTAAAGGGGAACATTAAATTTTACTAATATTTAGTTTTTTGATTGACACTTACTGTCCCATCATACCTGTATGGCTGATAGAATAGAAGTCTTTCTGAGGACAGAGTAATAGTCCAAATTAATGAGAGTTTGATAGTGACAATCTCATTCATAAGCCTGGCTTCAGCATACTATGACTTACCAAAGTTTGTATGGCTGTGTTAATAGGCTTATGATAATTAGTTTTGTGATCTAGTTTTAAGTAACTTATTCTCAAAACAAAATAAAATAAAACACACATGACTTTAAAATTTCTGTAAGAAACCACTAACAGAAGACAAAACTAAAATGCAGATATAAGCTAACGCTGCTTATCAACCTCAAACTTCTCTTGGTGAGAGCACTTTGCTGCATTTTCAATGAGAACAAAGGTAATATTCTAATAGAGATAAAAAAAGTCTTTTCTTACAAAGTCTTTTGACTGTCTTAGCCAAAAATTTTGAACAATTTTCTGTGGCATATGAATACCAGACCGTTAGTCTTGTCTTAAGTGTATCTGTGCCATTCGTATACCTAGCACTAATGAGGATGTGAGACATTATAGTCTCACATAGTGAAACATTTAAAAACAAGCATCCAAAACATAAAGGCAAAGCTCTATTCTTTTCATTGGTGTTTATTATTATGTAGTATACTATACATTTCGCTTCACTTGAAGATTAAGGTTTAAAATCCTCTTGATACCTCTTCTTCTTTGCAAAAAATACCAAGCCATACAATAGAAGACTGTTTTCTATTCCTATCACAGTAAAGGTCACTTCCCACACAGACGATGTATCGTGTATCAAACCACAATCCATCTCTTATCGTCGAGTACTACTGGAATAAACATAGATAATATTGCTGAGAATTTGAAGAAATAAAAACTAGAGTGAATTATGCAGTGTTCAGTGGTTCCCCAGTGCATTAATGAAAGAACATATGCTGAGACCGTATCTTGGCTTTTAGCATTTATAGGATTTTACCTCAGTGATGAAATATACCACAAACTGTCATTTAACCTTTATTTGAAAAGGAAGAAATACTTAAAAAGCTATATTATGGGCAATGGCTAATTTAATAAAACCTACATCTTTCAGAAACCAATATCTGTTTATTCTACCCCATTCTTGTTCTCCTTGGGGACAGAGCAAGATTATCTTTCTCAGTCCCCTCTGCAGCTGGGTGCAGCTGGCCATATGGCTGAGGTCCAGATAGTAGAGTGTGAATAGAAGTGAGGTGCATTACTTCTGGGTTTAAACTATTAAAACATCCCTTCACAGTCCTCTGTATTTGTTTTCCTTCCAATGGATTCTCTCTGGAAGCCATTTGTTGAAGGCTGCAGCCACCTGTGGAAGGTACCACCGTCCCATCCCTGAATCACCCTTTATAGGAGAACCACTTGCCAGTAGGTCCATTGCTAGATTAGGGCTTTTACAATTCCTGTAATATCAATCAAAGTGCTTTCGTCTAAATACCTGCATGACATTTCTTCTTCACCCCTCCCTTAGGTCTTTAAGGGCATGTCACCCTCTCTGTGATGACCTCTCAAGCCCTCAATATTTCTTACTGCTGTTCTAATTTAGTCTGTTTTTTGTCTTTCCCTATTAGATATAAGCTCTTTGACTACAAAATTTATTTTAATATTGTTCGTCGCTGTATCCCTACCACCTAGATTACTGACTAATGCATAGTGACCACTTAATATGATGAAATTATGAGAGGGTCATGATTGATGAAATAACTCAGCATTAACACTAAGAAAATATTTTTAAAATGTACTATAACTGGCGTTGAGAAATATCTCTCTAAATAGTTTAGCTGTAGAGGACTATTAGCAACCTTGTAAAAAAGGTGAAGCTGACCAGCTGCATTAAGTAATAAATAACGTTTTGCATTTGACATATCTCACTAAATGTAAGAAGTAAATATATTTAACATGAAATCTCAGAGAAATGTATAAAAATGTTGTAATACTTTATTAAGATAGGGTATGATAGCTCTTTCCAAAGTAAGCCCAGAGTATCTATTTTCTGATGACATAAATTCCTCTAGTTATACTATGGTCTTGGATTGTAAGAGATCATTTTTAATTCATCACCATTGTGCCAGTTATTAATGTGCTCCATGGCTCTGAATAACATCTATAAATTTTGTCATGTGTCTTTTTTTATCATATTCATTATTGTTCTGTTCTAGTTAAATTGACTTTGATAACATTTGTATTAGCCATCTTCACCAATCCAATTTTATTTCAGAAGTGCAATTTAGAATGTTACGTCACATGGAATTGCTATCATATACCTAAATGTCTTGTGAAGCCAATATCTTTATAAAAATATACTTTAGTTATGATTTTGATGAAGGGTACCATTTAACATTTTGAAATGCTGGAAAATATTATTCCTTTTAAGATGCATGCATGCTTTGTCCAAATGCTTTTGGGCACTTGCTCAGAATGTCCTATGGAACATTTGCTGTTTTGGGGGATACAAGAGACTATCTAGGAAAAGTAAGATAATTAATATCAAATTACTATAAACTAATTTTATGATGTTTGTATTAAGTAATTTAACACAGTTGATAATTAATTCAGCCCCCACTAACTGTACATATTTTCCATGACACATTTGGTGGTAGAAAAAGGAATATAATAATTGAGAGCAGTTCTGAGGAGTTACTATATTTTAGGTAAGGCGCTAAGTACTTTATATAAATTATCTTCTGCAGCCCATAATACAACCTTATGAGGCAGGCATTAATTTATTAGTTCCATTTTACATAAGAGGGAACTCAAGAGGAGCAAAGTTAAATAACTTTCCTGGGCCATACAGCTGATAAATTATGAAGCCAGGATTGAAATGCTTGTGCTTTGACTTCAGAATCCTACCTCTTAATCCTAGTGGTATGCTGACTTCCAAATAACTATGAGTAACAGAGTAAATAACCATCTTTACTGTGTAGTGAATTCTATGGAAGCGGTAGTTAAGGGATGACTTGGAACACATTGGCAGAACCATCCAATCCAGCTTTGGGTGATGAGGAAATGAGTTGAAACAGTAAAAGAGAGACCTTGTTTGTCATTTCACTGTTGTATTCTCTAACCTGGCATGGCAGTGCTTAGCACGAGAAGGTATTAAACAGATACTGATCACTGCATAAATTAATTGGGTATGACACGTAAGAGAAATCTTAGAAATCTCAAAGTGTGAGAGCATAGGGGTTTATTTTTTAAAAAATTCAGCATGGTTGGAATGTAGATGAGCCTGATAGTGTCTGTTTCAAAATGAATTATATCGTCAATTTGCTTTATTTAAAAGAATTTAGTAACTTTTAATAACCAAGAATACTTAGGTGTAAATGTCCAGTTTACTCTGATGAGAGTAAGTTGGAAGCAACAACAAAGAAAATTTCACCCATTTCATACACCAATATTTTCATTTTAATGATGTAGTAGTTGGTGGACATAGAGATGCAGAACTGAGGGTTGATAACTAAATTTCATTGCCATAACCGAACTTAACCTGAAGGTTTATCAGCTAGATTGTAAAATATGAGAGAGGAAATATTCACTATCCATTATATATGTTCCCATAAATATTACAGTTGGAATATGCTTGGGCATTTTTACATCTTCTGGAGGTTTATAATATTACACAGCCTTTATTTTCTTTAATATGATTTTAGGAGAGGTAGCTTAGTTTGTTGAGATCATATTGCTGCCTAAACTGACAGTTAAGATTAGAGAATTTTTGGAGAAAAGAATTAAAATCATGGATCAGTTACTGCTAGAACATGGAAATGCTAATGACTTCATAGGTCAAGGGAACACTTTAAAGTTGGGATTTGTTAAAAATGAAATAAAATAAAGTGATTCTTATTATCCTAACTTCAAAAAGCACTTGAACAATGTCTGCTTTAACTGTGGGACATATTTTAATACATTAAAAGCCTCATGCAGTGGTTCTGAAAATGGACTGCTTCTTCGAATCACCCCAAAAGGATTTTAAAATACTGAAGCATGAACTCCCTATACAGATGAAGATTTATTTGGTCCTGAATGTGGCCTGGGCATGGGCCTTGTTGTTAAGGCTGCCCAGATGATTCTAATACACAACCATTCTTGAGAACTAACCAGTGCTCAATAGCAAATCAAACTTGGGAAATTGCTGCATATTGGGGGTGGAGAGGAAGAGTTAATATTGAAATGACACAGTGTGCCTGTGACCTGATTTATTATCAAATTTTCATTCTAGTAAATAACTGGAGTATTATTCCTTAAAGAAAGTGTCCCTGTTTCCAAGAAACTTCTAATAAAATGAATCAATGTTGAAAAGCTTAAGCATTTACTAGGAAGAGAAAATGAAATGTATTATTGTAGAAAACATTCCCCAAATATTGTCATTTTAACATTTCTGTAGCCTGTTTTTACAACAGAAGTTTATGATTTGAAGTGGAAGGATAACTGTAAATGGAAAACCCTTGCAGATACATTTTTCAAAGATGATAAGGGAGTCAACACTGATTTAGTCTACAAGGACAAATGACAAAATACTCTTAGTAAAAAGAAAGTAAGGTACATATTCAAACTAGCAGTGCACTTTCCAGAAATCTGATATTACCACAAAGAAAGTTAAAATGACTGCTTCATCCTGAATAGCAATGAAATAAATGCCAAAATCTCATGTACACATAAACATACAGAGATTCATCAATGGAATTTTTTCCTTGGGGTTTTATATATAAATCTATAAGAAACTAAAAGACATTTCCCTCTAATATGCTCGAAATGTGCTTTGGTTCTATGCTTTGTTACTTTTGATTACCTAACGCTTATGTTGTAGCCTTCAAACTTGTGTGCCACTTGGTCATGACTCATTTGCTATTCGGGTACTCAACCACTTAATCCTTAATGTCAATGACCCTTGACATTGCTATCTTCCTTGTAGAACTGTTTCTACTTTGCATGTCAAAAACTACCTTTATCCTTTATATTGAATAAACCTTTCAGACAATAATTGTCGGTGTGTATTTTTTAGTTTTAAAATTTTGCCAGCACAAGTGCTTTGGAAAATTATTTAGCCATATCTACCAAAGCCAAATGGGTGAGTTTTATGAACATCATGTATATAATGTGGAGGAAAAGAAATTGGACCAGAAAAGCACATAATATACAATTCTATCATTATATAGCAAAAATGCAGCCAAAGTAGTATATTATTTTAGAAGACAAGATAGTGGTGATCAAGGACTGAGGTTGGGTGGGGAAACAGGGTGCTGTGATAGTGACTGTAAGAGAGACAAGAGAGTGAACCTACAGGTCTGCGCCACCGAGATCGAGGCCACCAATGGAAAGGGGCCCCCCAGTTGGCATGGGCCCCATATATGTGCCTGTGGGGTACACCGTGGTCAAGAGAAAGGTGCAGGTTGCAGCTGGGGGCAGAAGATACAAGGGGAATTTAAGCTCGTTTTTGAGGATGACTTGACACCAGTAGATTTTAATTTATCTAACAGATCCTACATTACTTATGTCACAGATGCTGATTTAGTAGTGGCAGGAAATGGCTACAGAAAAAGGCTTATCCCAATTAGAAATGGGAATGTACTAGTTTAACGCAGTTGAGCGAACAATATTTCCCAGGAGTACAGTTTACTATCCTGAACCTTGGGATGGTGTTGTTTCCTGTGGTCAGCCAGATGGAAGCATCCTGCCTGGTTATCCCATCGGTCCAGGAACAAACCAAGGAGCACAGTAAGAACCCTTTCTCTGGAAGAAACAGACCCTGCTGTCTGAGCCTTCGCTCCTTCAAATAGTGCAATGGATACCAGGAGTTGGAAATCTTCCCCTTCTGCTTCACAAATTCCCAAGTCTCCAACAACTAAGTAATGCTTCCATGCAAGAACTAGAACAGGTAATTGGACAAACAACAGCACAGCAAATTCATGTGTTCTTTACACAGTCCAGGTAACAGCTATTCCTATGACATTTACAGGCTTTTCTCCTTTAGACCACATATTAAAGGATCAGAAACCTGATTTCAAAGTCTTTTCTGGCATTTCAGCTGTTTCTACTATTTCACATACACAGTGGATTCTGTGCTAACTTTATCCATATCTAGTAGCATAACAGTCTTAGGAAAGTCTGTGTGTGTGTGTGTGTGTGTGTGTGTGTTTGTATGTATGTGTGCATGCATAAATTACTTACTAATTTAAATGACATTTTAAAATTTAAAATGTGCATTCAAAATGCACCTATTCATTTGAAATATGCATGAAAGTTTTGGTGATAGTGTTACAAGTCATTATGATGCAGGGACACATGAGTTCAACCAATACTTCTCTTACTGTCTTTAATTCATCCTATTTGTCATCCACCCCTTTGCTGTTTAGATGTTTTACAAGATGATCTTAGATTTTGTATTCAATACATATATTGTTAAATAATGGAGTATCTTTTAGCTCTTACTCCTGAAAATTTTCTCTACATGTGTACTTTAGGAAGAACTCATTTACTATAAGAACTTTGTTTCTAATAGTCACAGTTATTAATTTTGTTAATTAAAAAAATTAACAAAAAAACATTTAGAAATCATTCCATTCTACATATATAATCAGTAATTCTTAATATCATCACGTAGTTGCATTTTCATCATTTCTTAGTAAATTTGCATCAATTTAGAAAAAGAAATAAAAAGACAACAGAAAAAGAAATAAAATGATAATAGAGAAAAAAAAAAAAACTATAGGTACCATACCCCTTACCCCTTGCTTTCATTTACCACTATTTCAAACTGAATTTATTTTAACATTTGTTCCCCCTATTATTTATTTTTATTCCATATGTTCTGCTCTTCTGTTGATATAGTAGCTAAAAGGAGCATCAGACATAAGGGTTTTCACATTCACAGAGTCTCATTGTGAGAGCTATATCATTGTTCAATCATCATGAAGAAACATGGCTACTGGAGCACAGCACTACATTTTCAGGCAATTCCCTCCAGCCTCTCCACTACATCTTGAACAACAAGGTGATATCTACTTAATGCGTAAGAATAACCTCCAGGATAACCTCTCGACTCTGTTTGGAATCTCTCAGCCATTGACACTTTGCCTCACTTTACTCTTCCCTCTTTTGGTCGAGAAGGTTCTCTCAGTCTCTTGATGTTAATTCTCAGCTCATTCTAGGGTTTTTCTCAGTCCTTTGATGCTGAGTCTCAGCTCATTCCAGGATCTTTGTCCCACGTTGCCAGGAAGGTCCACACCCCTGGGAGTCATGTCCCACGCAGAGAGGGGGAGGGTGATGAGACTTCTCATCATATTGGCTGGAGAGAGAGGCCACATCTGAGCAACAAAAGAGGCTCTCTTGGGGGTGACTCTTAGGCCTAAATTTTAAGTAGGCTTGACCTAACCTTTGTGGGGTTAAGCTTCATGTGAACAAACCCCAAGACTGGGGGCTCAGCCTATAGCTTTGGTTGTCCACACTGCTTGTGAGAATATCAAGAATTCAACTTGGGGAAGTTGAATTTCTCCCCACTCTCACCATTCCCTGAAGGGGGCTTGCAAATGCTTTTTCAGTCATAGATCAAATCATTCTGGGAATCATCGGGGGATCACTCTGGACAAACCAACAAATTCTCATGTGCTACCTGAGATTCCAAGTACTTATGACATTCAATCAAACTATCTACATGAGTTATATTAGGAAATGCTCTAGTCAAAATCTAAATTTTGCAACAAATAAACATTTTTTGCTTTAGTCTTACACGTAATATGAAATTTTAAAGTATTAGTTATCATCTATTTTCAGCACCCTGCAATACTGACAATCCTTTGTTCTTCCTCATGCAAAAACATTTTTAAAATTTGTACATTGTACATTTCACTATTATTATACACTCTAGGCATTTCTAGATTATACCATCTCGATCTTTAACATCTTTCTTTCTGATTTCATTTATGTCCCCACCCCTCCTACCTCTATCATTCTCACATGCGGTTTCATTCAGTGTTTTAACATAATTACATTACAATTAGGTAGTATTGTGCTGTCCTTTTCTGAGTTTTGTATCCAGTCCTGTTGCACAGTCCATATCCCTTCAGCTCCAATTACCCACTGTCTTACCCTATTTCTATCTCCTGATGGTCTCTGTTACCAAGGACACATTCCAAGTTTATTCACTAGTTGGTTCATATCATTGAGGTCATACAGTATTTGTCCTTTAGTTTTTGGCTAGTCTCACTCAGCATAATGTTCTCTAGGTCCATCCATGTTGTTACATACTTCATAAGTTTATTCTGTCTTAGAGCTGCATAATATTTCATCGTATGTATATACCACAGTTTGTTTAGCCACTCATCTGTTGATGGACATTTTGGCTGTTTCCATCTCCTTGCAATTGTAAATAATGCTGCTATAAACATTGGTGTGCAAATGTCCATTTGTGTCTTTGCCCTTAAGTCCCCTGAGTAGATACCTAGCAATGGTATTGCTGGGTCATATGGCAATTCTATATTCAGATTTTTGAGGAACTGCCAAACTGCCTTCCACAGTGGTTGCACCATTTGACACTCCCACCAACAGTGAATAAGTGTGCCTCTTTCTCCACATCCTCTCCAGCACTTGTCATTTTCTGTTTTGTTGATAATGGCCATTCTGGTGGGTGTGAGATGATATCTCATTGTGGTTTTGATTTGCATTTCTCTAATGGCCAGGGACATTGAGCATCTCTTCATGTGCCTTTTGGCCATTTGTATTTCCTCTTCTGAGAAGTGTCTGTTCAAGTCTTTTTCCCATTTTGTAATTGGATGGCTGTCTTTTTGTTGTTGAGTTGAACAATCTCTTTATAAATTCTGGATACTAGACCTTTATCTGATATGTCATATCCAAATATTGTCTCCCATTGTGTAGGCTGTCTTTCTAATTTCTTGATGAAGTTCTTTGATGCACAAAAGTGTTTAATTTTGAGGAGCTCCCATTTATTTATTTATTTCTTCTGTGCTCTTGCTTTAGGTGTAAGGTCCATAAACCCACCTCCAATGATAAGATTAATAAGATATCTCCCTACATTTTCCTCTAACTGTTTTGTGGTCTTAGACCTAATGTTTTAATCTTTGATCCATTTTGAGTTAACTTTTGTATAGGGTGTGAGATACGGATCCTCTTTCATTCTTTTGCATATGGATATCCAGTTCTCTAGGCACCATTTATTGAAGAGACTGTTCTGTCCCAGGTGAGTTGGCTTGACTGCCTTATCAAAGATCAAATGTCAATAGATGAGAGGGTCTATATCTGAGCACTCTATTCGATTCCATTGGTCAATATATCTATCTTTATGCCAGTAGCATGCTGTTTTGACCACTGTGGCTTCATAATATACCTTAACATCTGGCAGCGTGAGACCTCCAGCTTCATTTTTTTTCCTCAAGATACTTTTAGCCATTCGGGGCACACTGCCCTTCCAGATAAATTTGCTTATTGGTTTTTCTATTTCTGAAAAGTGAGTTATTGGGATTTTGATTGGTATTGCATTGAATCTGTAAATCAGTTGAGGTAGAATTTACATCTTAACTATATTTAGTCTTCCGGTCCATGAACACGGTATGCCCTTCCATCTATTTAGGTCTTCTGTGATTTCTTTTAACAGTTTTTTGTAGTTTTCTTTGTATAGGTCTTTTGTCTCTTTAGTTAAATCTATTCCTAAGTATTTTATTCTTTTAGTTGCAATTGTAAATGGGATTCGTTTCTTGATTTCCCCCTCAGCTTGTTCATTGCTAGTGTATAGAAACACTACAGATTTTTGAATGTAGATCTTGTAACCTGCTACTTTGCTGTACTCGTTTATTAGCTCTAGTAGTTTTACTGTGGATTTTGCAGGTTTTCGATGTATAGTATCATATCATCTGCAAACAGTGATAGTTTTACTTCTTCCTTTCCAATTTTGATGCGTTGTATTTCTTTTTCTTGTCTAATTGCTCTGGCTAGAACTTCCAACACGATGTTGAATAACAGTGGTGATAGTGGACATCCTTGTCTCGTTCCTGATCTTAGGGGGAAAGTTTTCAATTTTTCCCCATTGAGGATGATATTAGCTGTGGGTTTTTCATATATTCCCTTTATCATTTGAAGGAAGTTCCCTTGTATTCCTATGCTTTGAAGCATTTTCAATGGGAAAGGATGTTGAATCTTGTCAAATGCCTTCTCTGCATCAATTGAGATGATCATGTGATTTTCTGCTTTGATTTGTTGCTATGGTGTATTACATTAATTGATTTTCTTATGTTGAACCATCCTTGCATACCTGGGATGAATCCTACTTGGTCATGATGCATAAATCTTTTAATGTGTTGCTGGATTCGATTTGCTAGAAGTTTGTTGAGGATTTTTGCATCTATATTCATTAGAGAGATTGGTCTGTAGTTTTCTTTTTTTGTAATATCTTTGCCTGGTTTTGGTATGAGGGTGATGTTGGCTTCATAGAATGAGTTAGGTAGCTTTTCCTCCACTTCAATTTTTTTGAAGAGTTTGAGCAGAGTTGGTACTAATTCTTTCTGGAATGTTTGGTAGAATTCACATGTGAAGCTGTCTGATCCTGGACTTTTCTTTTTGGGAAGCTTTTGAATGACTGATTCAATTTCTTTACTTGTGATTGGTTTGTTGAGGTCATCTATTTCTTCTTGAGTCAAGGTTGGTTGTTCATGTCTTTCTAGGAACTTGTCCATTTCATCTACATTATTGTATTTATTAGCATAAAGTTGTTCATAGTATCCTGTTATTACCTCCTTTATTTCTGTGAGGTCAGTGATTATGTCTCCTCTTCCATTTCTGATCTTATTTATTAGTGTCCTCTCTCTTCTTCTTTTTGTCAGTCTTGCTAAGGGCCCATCAATCTTATTGATTTTTTCGTAGAACCAACTTCTGGTCTTATTGATTTTTCTCTATTGTTTTCATGTTCTCAATTTCATTTATTTCTGCTCTAATCTTTGTTATTTCTTTCCTTTTGCTTTCTTTGGGATTAGTTTGCTATTCTTTCTCCAGTTCTTCCAAGTGGACAGTTAAGGGCCAAATTTTTGCCCTTTCTTCTTTTTTGATATAGGCATTTAGAGCAATAAATTTCCCTCTTAGCACTGCCTTTGCTGCATCCCATAGGTTTTGATATGTTGTGTTTTCATTTTCATTCGCCTCGAGATATTTACTAATTTCTCTTGTAATTTCTTCCTTGCCCCACTGGTTGTTTAAGAGTGTGTTGTTGAGCCTCCACGTATTTGTGAATTTTCTGGCACTCTGCCTATTATTGATTTCCAACTTCATTCCTTTATGATCTGAGAAAGTGTTGTGTATGATTTCAATCTTTTTAAATTTGTTGAGACTTGCTTTGTGACCCAGCATATGGCCTATCTTTGAGAATGATCCATGAGCACTTGAGAAAAAGGTGTATCCTGCTGTTGTGGGGTGCAATGTCCTATAAATGTCTGTTAAGTCTAGCTCATTTATTGTAATATTCAAATTCTCTGTTTCTTTATTGATCCTCTGTCTAGATGTTCTGTCCATTGATGAGAGTGGGGAATTGAAGTCTCCAACTATTACGGTAAATGTGTCTATTTCCCTTTTCAGTATTTGCAGTGTATGCCTCACGTATTTTGGGGCATTCTGGTTCAGTGCATAAATATTTATGATTGCTATGTCTTCTTGTTGAATTGTTCCTTTTATTAGTAGATAGTATCCTTCTTTGTCTCTTTTAACTGTTTTACATTTGAAGTCTAATTTGTTGGATATTAGTATAGCTACTTCTGCTCTTTTCTGGTTGTTATTTGCATGAAATATCTTTTCCCAA
The DNA here is from genome assembly GCF_023851605.1 of Tamandua tetradactyla. Taxonomy (NCBI): domain Eukaryota; kingdom Metazoa; phylum Chordata; class Mammalia; order Pilosa; family Myrmecophagidae; genus Tamandua; species Tamandua tetradactyla. Next base: position 79,351,748 of record NC_135336.1, read on the forward strand.
CCTTTCACTTTCAACCTATATTTATCTTTGTGTCTAAGATGTGTTTCCTGTAGACAGCATATGGAAGGATCCTGTTCTTTAATCCATTCTGCCAGTCTATGTCTTTTGATTGGGGAGTTCAGTCCTTTAACATTTAGTGTTATTACTTTTTGGGTAGTACTTTCCTCTACCATTTTGCCTTTTGTATTTTATATATCATATCTAATTTTCCTACTTTCTTCACTCTTCTCCACACCTCTCTCTTCCGTCTTTTCATATCTGTCTCTAGTGCTCCCTTTAGTATTTCTTGCAGAGCTGGTCTCTTGGTCACAAATTCTCTCAGTGACTTTTTGTCTGAAAATGTTTTAATTTCTCCCTCATTTTTGAAGGACAATTTTTCTGGATATAGAATTCTTGGTTGGCAGTTTTTCTCTTTTAGTAATTTAAATACATCATCCCACTGTCTTCTTGCCTCCATGGTTTCTGCTGAGAATTCTACACATAGTCTTATTGGGTTTCCCTTGTATGTGATGGATTGCTTTTCTCTTGCTGCTTTCAAGATCCTCTCTTTCTTTTTGACCTCTGACATTCTGACTAGTAAGTGTCTTGGAGAACGTCTATTTGAATCTATTCTCTTTGGGGTGTGCTGCACTTCTTGGATCTGTAATTTTAGGTCTTTCATAAGAGTTGGGAAATTTTCAGTGATAATTTCTTCCATTAGTTTTTCTCCTCCTTTTCCCTTCTCTTCTACTTCTGGGACACCCACAACACATATATTTGTGCACTTCATATTATCATTCAATTCCCTGAACCCCTGCTCATATTTTTCCATTCTTTTCCCTATAGTTTCTGTTTCTTTTTGGATTTCAGATGTTCCATCCTCCAGTTCACTAATTCTAACCTCTGTCTCTTGAAATCTACCATTGTAGGTTTCCGTTGTTTTTTCATCTCTTCTACTGTATCTTTCATTCCCATAAGTTCTGTGCTTTGTTTTCTCAGACTTTCCATTTCTTCTTTTTGTTCATTCCTTGCCTTCTTCATGTCCTCCCTCAATTGATTGATTTGGTTTTTGAAGAGGTTTTCCATTTCTGTTCGTATATTCAGAATTAGTTGTCTCAGCTCCTGTATCTCATTTGAACTATTGGTTTGTTCCTTTGACTGGGCCATATCTTCAATTTTCCTGGTGTGATTTGTTATTTTTTGCAGGTGTCTGGACATTTAATTACCTTAATTAGTTTATTCTGGAGATTGCTTTCACTTATCTTACCTAGGGTTTTCTTGCAAGATGAGTTTGTTGTCTATCTGTTCTTTGACCTTCAGTTCAGCTTTTTCTGGGCCTCTAGCTTAAGTTTTGTTTAACAGTGGGTATTTTTAAGTTCTTGTTTTCTTGTTTCTTGTCCTGCTTGTTAGGTGCCTTTTCCCTCCCCACCCTTAGGAGGGTCTACATAGGTATTACAGACTCTAGCAGGGTTTTCCCAGACTAAGCTGGCCTCCTTTGGGGGTGGGGGGTGAAGGAATCACCTGCATCAGTTTTCCCTGAGTGTGAGACCCAGCTGGTTGAAATACTTTCCTGTGAAGTCTCTGGGTTCTGTTTTTCTTATCTTGTCCAGTATGTGGCGCTTGTCTGTCTGCAGGTCCCACCAGCAAAAGATATTGTGCCTCCTTTAACTTTGGAAGGCTCTCCCTGCTGGAGGCATGGTGGAGACAGAGCAAAGGTTGTAGTCTGGTTTTATTGGCTTCAAATTGCCAAGCCCTGGGGTCTGAATTCCTTGAGAGAGGGATTCCACCTGAGTTGCATTTCACCCCTCCAGTGGGGAAGGGTCAGGTGGGAGACAGCCCTGAAAGCAGCCTGTTTCTGCATTTGGGGCAGTTGCAGTCTGTGTAATCCCACCGCTGAATCCAGAGGCAACCAAGCCTTCGTAGAAACAGCCTCAGAAGGCACCGTTTCTTCCCCTTTCCTCTTTTTTGGTTAGCCTAATAGGCGACGTCTGCCTTGACCAGTTTCGCCTGAGCTGGGGGCCTATTTTTATTAGTCAGAATTTGTTTATTCATGCCACAATTGGTGTTTGGTTGGACTCAGTCCCTGCTACTGTTAGAGTCTCTTTCCTTTCCCTCCAGGAAGCTGCCTGTGGGGGAAGGGCACCGGGCGCCAGCCGCCATGGCTTGGGGAACTGCATGCGGCTTGGGGAACTCACTGTTCCAGACTCGCAGCCGATCCAGCTGGTCCAGACTGGGGTACACTGTGTGTCCAGTCACTGTCATGGCTCCAGGAGCTGTTCTGTACTGTTTCTGGTTATTTAATAGTTGCTCTGGAGGACAAACTAAAAACGCGTGCACATTACTAAGCCGCCATCTTGGCCCCCCCATCACAGTTTTTAATGTACTGATATCTTATTTTTGGTTTATTAGCAAATGTTTATGAACAGCATTTCAATAAGTGTTCCTTAACATTATCCCATGGAGCACATCAGGTTGATGAACTAAGTAAAATAGGGGAAGAAGGGGTATGAAAATGAGGGCAATTTTTATCAGATGTAGTTAATATTTTATCATGCAGTGTGTTCTTGTGTGTTTGGGGGTGTTAGAGTAAATATTTATAAAAATCCGCAATAATATACTCCTTAAAGACAATTATGCGAAGAGTAAATTTGCTTTCCATGAGCTTACTAATTACAGTTTACAGTTTTTGGTTTGTTCACCTTTTTTTTTTTTTTTCTTTTCTAAATGAACTGTTTTGGAGAGGCTTTAAGGATTAGGCAAAAGAAAATATTATCAGTCCCATTAAAAGGCAACATAAATGACTCAGATGATTTGAATGATTTCCCAAAGGTCACTAAGGTTTTACTGTTTAAGGCCAGAATCTGTGTCTTTATATATATATATATATATATATTTGCCTACGCTCTAATCTAATTATAAACGGTTCTAAGACTTGACCAGGAATTTACAGAATGTGTTAGTTTTTAAAAAGTGGTCTCCAATTTATATTTGAAATTAGCCCAATTAAATCACATCAGAAGAAAAATATTTAAAAAAATCTCTATTTTGTGGCATGTAATTAAATTTATAACTTCTGGAATAACTACAACTTCATAAAATGTAGGATGACCTAAGACCATGCTGTTCTTACTGTTTAATATTGCTGTGTATCAACAATTATTTTAATAATGGATATAATTCATTTTTTTCCTATTTCCCATCCATAAAAAACAACAACACATGTAAACTTCAATGAAGTTTATTGTAAGATTTTTGAATATCCGTTTATCAGTATATGGTTATAATGTGGATAGATTTATTACTTGGGCATTAATCTTGCTTCATCAGCATAGCAGCTCTATTTTAAATTTGGCTATTTTACCCCTTTATATATTTAAAAAAATAATTTTATATGATTAGGAAAAAGGCTCATGATTTAGTGTAACCCCTAAAAAAAGTTGAAAGCAAAAGGAAGAAAGAAATATGATTTTCTGGAAAATGCCTGCCCAGAAACAAAAAATGCAGATGAGATGACTGTTTACAGTCCTAATCTTAAAAGTGGGCTTCTCTTTAATTAAAAGAAAGAATGATTTTGAGCCTAATATAAACCTTGGAATAGAAGGTCATGACACAAGTGGTTCTAGTTATTAAAACTGTATTCCCTTCTTGGGATTACAACATACGACTTTACATAATTGTTGTGCCATGGGTATTCATTAAAACCAATTCACTGGTGGATTAGCATATTAGTAAGATAACACATTAAGTTGTCTTGAGATTTGAAATCTATAGGGAAAATTACATCAGCAAAGTCAAGAAGATAATATTTCTGAACCTCCAGACTGCATATTTTATTGAAATATATTTTAGAGAACTTCATCAGAACTTTAAGTATGTGATAATTTTTATTGTTTTATTAACAATTTGCAAAAAAATGGAGGATATCTCTGTATATTCAGAGAACTTTACAGGGTTAAAATGAAGTGATGTCAACATTACACAACCTTCTTACAAGTGATTTAAGTAACCCCTCCCCCTCCTTTCTTTAATGAGATATCCACATCCTAATTTTGAAGTAGTATGAGCAGATTTCTTATAAAGAAAAAAGCAATAAAGAACTGGGAAATTGAGCACTAAACTGAAAATGAAATAAAAACAAAATTTTGAAGGAAATAACTCTTCAAATATTGGCTGGTACATCTGTTTTTAGAAAATAAATACTTGTGGGTTTTAGAGAATAAGCAATGAGAACGAAGTTTGGAGATAATTCTATGTGTTCAATGATAGTATACTTTAAATATAATTGCTATCAATAGAATTTCCTTAATAAATACATTTTAAAATATATTAATAACTTATTTCATTTAGAATAATGAAAATTTCTATAGCTTTCTAAGGTTTAAAATTCAGGTATGACATTAAATATAATTTCAGGAATAATATCAACTTCATAAAATTAAAAAAAACCCTAAGAACATGATATTTAATACTACTAATATATCAAACATTATTTTAATAATGAGTATAATTCATTTTTCCTATTTCCATCCAAACAAAACAGTATACATGTAAACTTCAACAAGTGTATCATGAGAATTTTGCAAATGCCTTTATCTGAGAAGATGCTAGACTTTTTTCTACTCTTTTACCCTATCACATATAAAAAATTACCTTTGTACCTATTAGAAAAAAGCTCATGATTTAGCCTAGCCTCTAAAATAAATTAAAATAAAGAACAGTATTCTCATTTCATTGTGATTATAAGGAAACTCTTGTCAAAAAAAAAGTATATAATTCTGACTAAAATTAACAATCAGTCACACTCTGGATTAAAATGAGTGCTTGATAAATTATTTCGCAAGGGCCCTTGAATTTTCAAGTCATGAAGCAAATGTTCACAATTGTGTGTATTGCCAATGACAAAATAAATAATGCCAGTGAATTGCAGGAAAGGGCCAAGCTGGGTTCTGTGAATCACAAAAAAAGTGGCAAGAGGTGTAAATGGATCTGTATATGAAAAAAGCAAAAGCATATAAAGAGCTAGATGTATTTGATATTTTCTGAGTCAAGGCCTTAACAATTAAAAACAGCTTTAAACTATAGAACCTTCTTTGAAGTGCAATTTTATGTGGGACGGCATCATACACAAAGCATAAAAGCAGAGCTGATTAAAATAGGGCAAGTTTGTTGGAAATTAGCCCAGAATCTTAGGAGACATCTCTGGGGATCCTTAGCATTCAGGAAAATACATGTGCATTTTACATTATACATTGTTAGAAACAATAACACTATAGCAATTATCTAGTCTTGCTCTTCCATTTTACACATGAGATATTAAAATTCATCAAGTTTCTAGGGCTTGCCTTTAATCCTACAGAGAGTGGACAGAAATCATGTTTTCTGAAGCCCAACAAGAGCTTTTAATGCCACTCAGCTCTCACAGATTTCAACTGGTCATTATTTTAGCAGCAAATAATATTTTTAAAGCATATTTAAATATATGATAAAATATGGGAATAAAATAAGAAATGGGCCATTTCTTAAAGAGAGATCTTGAAGTCAATAATGGCTGAAAACATAAGATTCCTTTATTTGTAGAAAAGAATTAGACTTTTGTGAGCTAGAGTGCCGAGGATGGGTAGCTGGATATTAAAATTGTAAGATATGATTGAGTCCCCAAGATTTTAAGGGTATTACGATCCAAAGTTAAATAAGATTTACACTTTCAAAACAGTTATCATAAACTTAAATACTCTTGGAATACTCCTGGAATCCTTACCCACTACAAGGATATACAGGCAACGGAGTTTGGAGTTTGGGGGCTGAGATTTGAGGTAAATTTCAATGGAAAAGCCTTTGCTGGGAATTTGTTCCATTCTGATGCAAAGGCAAGGATTTGGGTCAGTACTTCTGTCTTCTCCGTTCATCTTTTAATGAGGGCACGTAAAAATATTGATATCTGTCCCCTGCAGTTCGAGGACATAGTAAAATGGCATCTACCTAGACCCTGAATGTGCTATGAGAAAAGATGTGGGTGAGCTGGTTACATTGGTGAAGGAAGAGAGGAGAGGAGCAGCTAAATTATGGTCATTCTTTGATTTGATCAAAGAGGTGGATACATTTGTGTTTACATTGACCAGTTAGGCTTCATACAAGAGAAAGGCATTGGGAAGGAGTGATGTTGATTTAGATGCTTTCCAGTTGTGTGAGGACAGCTGACTAGTCAGAAGTGGAAGACAGACCATTCGATTTCTAAGTGCCAGTGCAGTGAAAGGTTGAATGATTTATCCCCACATGAGGAAAGATCTCCAAATACTTTCAAAAGTGCACTGTTAACGAATAAGTTAGCTTTAACTATTATCCCAATTCCAGAAATCCCCAGGGATATTTTGGGACATTGCCAATCAAATGAGAAGATTTTAATTGCTTTCTTTCTCTACTCTACCCAGCGAACCCTAACCCCCAAGGTTTAATCTAGAAATAAGAAAGAACTTTACTCAATTAAAAAAAAAAAAAGGAATGAGACAATGGGAGAAAAAATAAATTTGCATTTATAATTAAACTTTAAGTGCTGCTTCTTCATTGTCCGATTTTATGTAAGAATTTACCATCTATGTGAACAATGTATTTGGGAGCAGGATTGAGTCTATAATCTAAACTGCTGTTTTATATTATATATCTTTATGGCCTGCTTCTTACTGAGTTCAGTTTCATTCATCAGTTTCCTCACTTTAGTTCTTCATGTATTGAATCTTATAATCTGGCCAATATCCACATATTATAACAAAAATATCCAACAGAATAATTTTGGCAATGGTTAAATATAAAATATTTTCTATAATGTGTAAATTTAGGAAACAGTTGAAATGTACTTTCTGAAAATAATTCATAATAAATGATGTTCAGATGTTTTCTGAACTTTCAAGTTACATAGGAAAAATGCACTTTACAGAGTATATTATAAGACTGATCATCAAGTAAGGTGAAGAATTACTACTCTAAATCTACAAGTCTAAATTGTTATCCCTCTGAATAGTGCCCATTAACTGATGTGTACCTTTACAATTCCATATATCTTTACGAAACATATATGTTTGCACATAAATATATTTGTATACAGTTAAAATTTTTATAAAATCAAATTAACCACTATTTTTCCTCATTGTGATACTATTTTCTAATAATTTGTCTGGGAAAGAGTTTCATCTCAGTCTTTTTTAAAGCCACTGCATTAAAAAACATTGACATTTCAGTACTCCACATTATAGTTTTAAAATATTCTATCCATTCCACTCTCTCCAACCCCCCCTTGTCCCTCTTTACTGGACAATACAGACTGAGCTTCACTGCAAATCCTTGTATATAACTTATGTTTGTGTGTTTTGGGAACAGTGTCAAGCAGAAAATAGTACAGATTCTAGAAAAAGCTTGCCTGGGATGGAGTTTCAACTCTACCATTTACCATTTGTATAACCTCGGAAAACTGATGTAATCTTTTGGTGCCTCAGTTTTATCACCTGTACAATGGGTATGAGAGTAGTATCTACCTGCTGGGGCATTTGCAATGAAAGAATGAGTTAAATAATTTGCAGCATATATGAAGTCTGAAAGTTATTAATTATTGCCTTTATAATTATCATAAATGAGAATTCTGGCAAGCTCAAAGGTCACACATATTTACATATTTTCATATTAATGAGATACTGTCAAACTGCCGTCTAAAAAGCCTTTGCCGAGTAATTCTCACTGTAAATTAAAAAAAAGAAAGAGAGAAAGAAAGAAAGAAAAGAGAGAAAGAAAAGGAAAAACTACTTATAAACGGAGGCCGTGTGAGGGGGAAACATCAAGAAGTCCCTTTAGCAATGAGTGATGGTTTATAGAGAGTCAGCTGCTTTGAATGTTATTTGGGAAAAATAAACAGAACAGGTGGACTGCATGACCTATTTGCCCTGTGGAAATTGGTATTTGAAATGACCTGATTCTCAACCTGAGTATTTTCAAAATGACAAATTATGCTCATTTGCCTTGTAATGATGTTCTGATTACAGGCTATAAGCTCAATGATGGATTTCTTTGACTTCTTTTCTTAATGTTCTCAAATTCTTGTCGTGACCTTTCCATATTCAAGTGTGTGGGCATATTTTCAGAAACAACTAAAATGTTCATAATTATACATTTAAATAGATCAGTTGTTTTCCTTAAGAAAAATCTGTATGCTTCATTTTGAATCAATCCTTCTATTTGTACTTAAATCCTTACTATAATGCTCTTACTTTACTTATTAAACTGTGTAAGGATATGGGTTTTAAGAGTTACCTAATTTCTTTGGCTTTGGTAGGGTTTTTGAAGCTCTGAGCATCAGAGGTACTTTAGGTACACCTGTATAAGAGACTGTGATTTATTTGTTTTCAGTCACTTTTCAATTTTATGTAATTAATTCATTCTATATTATAAATTTTGTAAGCGGGCAAAAACCAAATGCAAATATCATGTACAAAGATGCTGTCTTCATGGTGTTTACAACTAATGTGGGAAACAGAAAATAACTTATGTTTGTGACTTTTCAACATGTGGAGGTCACGGAATAGATCAGCTGGATGAAATTGAGAGGAGGGTTGATCTTTAAAGACTGAGGAGGAGAAAAGAATATAAGGAGAATGAGAAATGGAATCAAGTAATATGGATTGACAATCATGCTAGTGTTCTAAAACAAAGAATAATGGAGACTGTTTGGAGAAGGTGGTGGCAAAGTCCATAAAATGCCACTAAAGGGTCATGCATGATATAGAAACATGGCGATTCTTGGGAACATTGACAAGAGTCTGTTTATTCCAAGAATGGGTTAGAAAGCATATGGAAGAGGATTTAGGAGCGCATGGGAAAAAGAAAGTAGAGAGAGTATGTATAGTCATTCCTTATAGAAAGTTTGGTTGAAAAAAGATGTAGTGAATTCAGATGATTACTGGAGCATGATGAAGACAGAAGATGTTCAAGTGTGTAAGCATGCTACAGAGAAAGACCCATGGAAGGCTGTCTTTCTGCAGGTGAGAATCACTTGAGAGGGTAGGAGATAGTTCCAGAGCATGAGATTGAGATTAGCAATACTGATACAAATATGATTACTGAAGAGAAAAGACTTGAAAGGGAAAAAAATTTCATGGACTGGATCACTAGCCTTAAGGTTTGTGTATGTATGTATGTATATGTATTAGTTGTGAAACTAATAATATAGAGTGACAGATTTAGACAAAGTACATAGCCTAAGAAAGATGCCATAATTGTTGTATATATTTATGAACAATATATTAATTCTATTTCTTCTTCAAAACCGTTTTTCTATTTAAAATGTTTAACTTTGAATTATACAGATTTTGACTTTAAAAGACAGCTGTTTCTTTTTTTACTATGCAAGTTAACTAAAATGTTAATTCTCTCTCCAGCTCTCTCTTTTATTCAGTCTCTGCTAACAAGAATATTTCTGTGTCTTTTATGTCAGGGTTGCCTGGGCTCATAAAGAACACTGAAATTTCAGTTGAATGAATGAATGGAGTTTAGATTTAAAATATGGATATTAGATTAGCTTATTTTTTCCTTAAGATTTAATAAAAGTTCCTGTAAAGTTTGTCCTGCTTGAGCCTTGCTTAGGGGTAGAATGTCTAAAAATTTTTACTCATTTCTGGCAGAAAGAGTAAGTGGAGAACAATCTATCCTGGGGAAAAAATGTGGTCATGACAATTAAAACAGAGAAACTTCAAAGAACAGCTGAAAATAAGTGGAGAAGATAAATAGGTGTCTTTCCATTTTCACAGAAGTTAATATCAAAAGTCTATGTAGTAGTTCTCAATATCCTATAATTCATGAATTTTATTACACATTCAGAGTGAAATGCAGATACTATAATTAAATCTTGGTATTGAATCTAAAACATCTTTATCTTAACGATCATTTTGTACTGAATTATAGGTTGTGTGTGTTGCATATTTCACTTTCATATGAAAAGACTGCAGTTTTCTAAACACAATCAAACAAATAAGACAAAGAGAAAGAAAATGTAAGTAAAACATCACTCATTTAATTTTATAGCCTGAGATATTTTTCTATTGCATAATTTCCTTAGTGAATAGCTCTAATTTCTTTTTTATTAAAACCATCTTGTAATTGGCATACATTTTATACATATTTTACTCTATCATGTTGCAGATAATTTCTCTAATTTTTATCAGATGAACTTTGCAGAATACAATGCTCTATAAGAAATTTTAGGTATGGGTGTGTGTGTGTGTGTGTGTGTGTGTGTGTGTGTGTGTGTGAATGTATATGGCATCTTTTATAATCAGAGTTGCAGAGTTCTGATTATATGCCAGGATTTTTAGTTTTTATACTATTAGTTCATTTAATCTTCATAATAGTTAGTTATAGCTCTCATCTTAATGATGAGAAAGCTGAGATGAAAAAGTGACCCAGAGTTCAACTTGTTCAAAGTAATTTAACTAGTGAATAGAAAAACTAGTATTCTCCTATATACACCCTCACATGCTGGTGTTTCTACAGAGTCCTCTAATGGTAGTTTATCTTACAGGTAACTACATATGGAGTATTTATGAACTAGAATAAGAAATGCAAGTTTATATAAAACAGATCTCAATATTTTAGAATTTAAACAATTAACTAGAGTTGAGTCCATTTTGAAAATAGGAAAACTGAGGCTCAAAGCATATATGATGATAACGAAATGGGTAGAAGTAATATTACATGTTTAGGGTGAGGGAATAAGTTTTATAGCAACTTTGAGGCAATAAAGGAATGGAAAAATTCAGCAGACATCAGTTAGCTTTTATTGTTATATTTCAGCAAGAAAGCTAATAGTAACAGAAGGAAATAAATGTGGGTGAATGTGGAAAACTGTTAAGTTATAGGAAGCATAGCACTCAACTTTGTACCTTACATTATAGAATAAAGGAAAGAAAATAAGTCTGTATTAAAAAGTCTGCCATGTTTATGCCTTTGCATATAATTTTTGTACAGAAAAAACTTTTGTTATTTGCCTTGTTCTAAAAGATCTATACAGAAGCACATGCATTAGAACATAAAATATTCAGTAAAAAAACAGAGACAAAGGAAAAGCAGAAGAATTAGGTGACTACATTTCTTTTCAAAATCACTAAATCTTTGCTTCAATTTTGACATAGTATTCTGTCTGTAGGAAATCATCCTAAGGGCATGAGATTGACATTAATACACCACCATTAGCAAGCACTAGATTTTTATAGAAGTAAAGAAAAAAATCTGGGAAACATTTTCTGTTTCATATGAATTGATAAAAAAGATATGGACTAAAAATTATTTTGTTATGTGTTGATCAAATAACTGTTCAACATGTGTTTGACAGTGTGTACATTGTTGTAGATATTATTGCTGTAGCTGTAATATGAATTCAAAGTGTGAGGATGAAATGTTAGTTTGACTCCAGTAAAATTTACCCAATTTTATCCCTTCAGAAATGACAAACCTAGGAAGGAATTGACTGAATGTGAAATAAAATTGTATGATCCAAACTTGACCTTATGTACTTATCGTGGGAATAGAGTGACTGTTATAAATTTAGATAGGGTTGATTAATAGTCAAGTTTAAATTATTGAAATAGAATGGTTTCTAAAAATATATATCACACTCCCAGTCAACTGAATCTGACTCCGAGTGTGGTTTTTTTGTGTGTGTGAACTGAGTTGATCTAAATTCCAACCAAAACCTTCTTTGGCATTAGTAAGGTCAAATGGTGCGGTGGATTTGGACAGATTCCCCTGTCCCCCAACTTCTCCTCCCACAAGGATGGATTTGCTGTTCCTGCTTCTAGGAATTTTGTCTGGAGAGAGTTTTCAGCAGTACAACCTTTAAGTATTGCCTCAGCTGGGGACATTCACTTAACCCAACGTCATGCCTTCCCAGGGCAACTTATCTCCAAAGACTGATTCATATGAGATCTGGGGAGGTGGGATAAGTATAAAAGACCTGACTGACTCCATCCAAATGCACATAACTCCAATGGGCCATTTTTTTTTTTTTTCCAGAGCTCCTCAAGAAATTTGCTGAATGTGTTGGGCCTTCATTCTGCAACACAGCTGAATTTTTCCCACTGACCAATCCTGCCTTCTCAGTCCTGCTTCCCCCCTTCAAGGGGTTCACTCCTGATCACCAGATGTGGTCTTAGATTCTTCATGCTAGAGAGTCCAAACTAACATAAGATGAATGGAGCTCATACAGATTTTACATTTAGGCTGAGAGATCACTAGATCAAATGCTACAGGATCCTAGAGGGTAGCTGGATGAATGAATCAGTCTAAATATGAAGTAATAAGGTGGTGGTAGTATGCTGGAGGCAAAGAACTGAGAGAACAAGCCCTCTCTAAAACAGCCAAATTAATTTTTAAAAAATTGCTGATAGCAGAAAAAAATGTTATATTTTCTATCTAAAAATATGTGATTATACAAGGTCTGATGTAAATGATTTTCTGCATTGTTTTGCATAGGAGATAAGTTTTGCTGACTTCCTTCTAACTTCATGGCTAAAGATTTGGCAGTATGGAAATGACTGGGTTATAAGAAACTCACAATAGATGAAGTGGAGGAATTTGCTAGAAAGACAATAAGAGAAAAATATATATCTTGTAGTCAGTGTGGTGAGCTGAATTATGTACCCCAGTTTGGACAGTTTCTTCATCTTGGTTCCCATTCTAGTGGGTTCTCGTCAAGGTTTTACTTCCGTTAAGATGCAGCTCAACTTAGTCAGGTTGGACTTGACTCTGAATTACTGGAGTCGTTTACAAACTGAATGAAATTCAGACAGAGAGAAAGAGAGAAAGCCATGGCAATCAACCAGAAGCTGAAAGTCAACAGAACCAGAAAGAGAAAGGAGAAAATGCTGTCCTATATTTTGCCATGTGATGGAAGAGTGGAAGACTAAGTATTGCCTCAGCCAACCCCAGAAAACTCCATAGTCTTCAGGTTGAAAGCATATCCTTGTTATTGCCTTGATTTTGGACTTCTCCTAGTTTCAAAACTTTAAGCCAGTGAATTCCCCTTGTTTAAGCCAATCCAATCTATGGTTTCTGTTTTAGCTGGGGAACTAAAACAATAAGTTAACATGGAACTAAAATACCAGGCACAGCTACATGGAAAGCATGGCACATCTGTTATAAAAGATTAGTTTTGAAGGTTGCCTCCAGTAACTAAACATGATTAGGCACATAACTGATACTCCTAATTTCTTAGTCTTCTCCTTTTAAAATTATGGTAATATTAATTCTGCCCATTTTATCTGGTTATAGTCATCCTTGTGAGGATCATGTGAGTTAATGTATTTGAAAATACTTTGTTAGTTATAAAGCTCCTGAAAGTTTTCATCTAAATTTGAGTGTTTTAAAACAAGAAGTCTTTTACTTTCATTTTCAAAAACATATTTCTTAGAATGTGTACTTAGATTAAAATAGAAAACTGAAGACATGGCTCTTGCTAAGAATTAATTCTCTATTATTTCAAAGAACATTTCCAAATACTATGTATGTTTCTTACTCTTTTCTGAAACATCCCAGTCTGTTAAAAGAGAAGTTAAGATTTTGACAGCATTGATAGAAGTGGGAAACTAAAATTTGCCTTTATATATAGCTTTGTCTCTGATTGCTTTATTCTTGAATATGTTTATGTTTTCAAGGTATTTTTCCATTGCTTCACATCTAACCCAAAATAATCTGCTTAGATTTTTTCCTTTTGTTTTGTAAATATATATTTCCCTTTGCAAGTCTGTACCCTTGCAATATTTAATATAATTGCCTTTATTCTATCCATTTGAATTTTAAAACAAAGTTAGTATAAATTTCTCTTTTCATTTTACTTTGATCTGAAATTACCATGCAGGATACAATGAATAAGAATGTTTTCTTTCAAGTTGGCCAGAATGTATTTTACTGAAATGAAAACTATATCATAAAGAAGCATTGAATTGACACTCTCTTGCTTTAAATAGGAATGATCTTATAGGAAGATGAATTAAAATGCTTTGGAAGTTGTGAAATAATCTGCTGGATCACTTAATAAAATCAAATGTTGGTCCTCAAAGGCAACTGATGGAGAAAAAAGAAATCCTACCACTCTGACTTTTGTCTTCAAGATTCACTTTCCTTTCAAGTTCTTTTAATGATAAGTACTGGTTTAAGGATAGGGGAGCTGAATAGTGGAATTGTGTTCTTTAAGGCTCCAAAACGGTGAAACTATAAACTTGGTTGGGTTCTTTTTTATGTTATATACAATATACCCCAGTGCACATGACAGGGCTTGACACATTACAGATACTTGATACAAATTTTCTGATATCTTATACTTCATTATACCATGCTGAAAATAATCTTCATGTATTGATATGCATATTCCTCTATCTACCACCAAGGAAAATTAAAATATATTTAGAATTTTTATCCAAACAAAAAAGAGAGATATGAAGAGAAGCAGCATCTCTTACACCTATTGTCTAAGCCTTGCCTCCATTTCCAAGTATATATCCACTTCCTCTGAATAAGACTAACCCTGAGAACAGTGGCCTCGTTGAGGGTATTGACCTACCCAACTGTGGGTGGCCTTACTCAATTGGATACAAAAAAACTAATAAAATAAGACCAATGTTCATACAAGAAATATGCATACCACTACATAGACATTATTTTCAGTGTATTAGGATGAAGTATAAGATTTCAGGTAAATAGATTATGAAAGCTTTATAAAACAAGCTTTTATTTCTTGTTTTATAATTGTCTAACACTCTCATAAAAGTTCTATATATATGAGCTATTTATATCCTATCTTATGTCTCCTTTTAGATTAAATAGTTCACAGTTAGAGTCTGGACCTTTGAATACTACATAGCATTTACACAGTGGCTTATGCATGGCAGTAAATGCCACTGAACAAAAGACTATATCTTTAGGATGATTTAATTGTTTATTATTGTGGGGTGTACATATTAACACAATATATTACTTTACCATTACATTAAAACAACCCTCAAAATTTGAGAGGTTCCAAGCTTGAATAGGTCTCAATTATTTGTATCCACAAAGAGATAGACCTAAAGAGAGAGAAGAAAGAATAACAAACCAATGCAAAATAGAGACTGGGCTAATTCATCTGAAAGATCCAATAATTATCCCATTGAAATTCTGGCTTAATGGTGAGTAAATGGTGGTCTGGAAAGAAATATAGATAACGCACTTTGAAAAGGGGTGCTTTATTTGGATAACAGTGAAATGGATTTGCATTTCTGTCAACACCTAGTTCATACCAGGAAACACTCAATTCTCAGAATTCGCAGGACTCATGTAGTAGATAAATACTCAGGAGTGAGTTCTGAGAATTCCGAATAAGTACCATACCAGTAAGAAAATTGAAATCTTCATTGCCTTTCTTTAGTAGTTTTTGTAGCTATTCCTCCACCACCACCTCCACCAGTTTAAAGAGGTACAGAAAAGTTATATTAAAATGTCAGGTACGGTTCATAAAACTGTAGAACTTTCTGGTCACTCTGCATCAGACACATAGAAAATGCATATTACATTTTTAAAACAATATATTTGTTGTTTAACTTTCCATCATTCTGTGCTCTCTTTATCAGGGGACAATCACACAATTAGTGATCAGACTCAAAATGTATTATTCTTAAAAAAGTCTTCTAATGAATTTGAATTTTGGTTGTATCTTTGGGGTAATATAATCAATCTTATAAAATGGGTATGTGTATGGTTTTTTTCTTATCTGGTGATTTAATGTAAAGAAAAACATTATCTAGAAGAAATGAAAAGGAGAGAAGCTAAGACACTCAGGCATTTTAAATATCCACTAAATGTATATGTGATCCTTACCCTGGGTTTACAGTGTAGTTTACCCCAATTGCTTAAAACATTATTTTAATCTTTCCCTCCATGTGCAGTTGTAAACGAGAAATCAGGTTTTAAAGGATGATTTTGATTACAGAATCATATTACTTTGTGCTTTCTGGGATATTGGAGTAGACAGAGTGGAATACCTGAAATTCCTAAACTATAATTCAGCTGCCCTGATACCTGAAATTATTGTAAAAGCCCTTATCTTGTGCCTTTGTGATTCTACGAGCTGTTACTCCCTTTATCAGGTCATTTGCTTGTAGGGAAAATGCTCTAATGCTAATGAAGAATTTGAAGTCTGCCGTTAACTAGCTTCAGCTCCAGATATTTGTAAATTGTATCATCTAGATTCTTCTATTGAAAGATAACTTGTCTCCCTTCCTTTTGGCTCCCACCTTTAGAACTGAAGTGCTAACTTGCCTCCCCTCCTTTCAACTTATGTTCTGTATTGAAATGATAATGATAACACTGTCTCCTTTTCTGTTTTAATTTGCTATTCAAAATTACCTCATCTCCTCTTATTAAAATTCTTAAAAACCTTGAACCCCCTAAACTTGGGGAGACAGATTTTGCACTGCTAGGCCACCTGCTCTACTATTACGTGCCTAGTAATAAATTCTTTCTCTCTTTGGAATCCCCTGTCTCAGGAATTGGTTATTGAGTGCTCTGGGCAAAATGATCCACGGCCTTTGTCCTGTAACACAATTAAATAGAAAGTGTCATCAGTGTTTCAGAACACTAGATGCATGTTTAAATCCCTTGTTTAAGGATATCTGACTGTAGTGACTTCAGTTCTGAACCCCAAATTTAGACATGTTCTTAATATTAATTTGCATTCCTGTGGGTGTGAACCCATTGTAAATAGGGTCTCCTCAAGCTGTTTTTGTTAGGATGTGTACTGACTGCATGAGGTTGTGTCCGTCCAGATTTTGGGGGTCTTTTATAGACAGAAGAAATTCATAAATAATGAGAAAGCCTCATGGGGTAGCAGGAAGCTGCAGATCAATTGAACCCAGAAGACAAAAAAGAAGATATGGCCATGGGACAGGAAAGTCAAGAAACCCTGGGTTTGCTCTGGAGGAAGTAAGCCTTTCAGCCCCCAGAACCATGAGACAGTAAGTTTCCATAGCTCAAGTCAATGCATTGTGTGATATTTGTCTTAGCAAATTTAGAAACAAAGAAATCAACCTCAGGTTTTCTGATCCCATTGGTCTAGGAGAGTAATACTCAGGTATGAACTCTGGGTCAGCAGCTTCAGCATCATCACTGGGAACTTGTTAGAAATCCAAATAATCCAATCCCACCTTGGACTTACTGAATCAGAAAATTTGTGTGAGTCACAGAAATCTGTGCTTTAAAAAAATTTGGCAGGTGATCCTAATGCATGCTTAAGTTTACGAATGGGAATCTCAACTGGAGCCAACACATCAATACTGTTTAAAAGTTTCCTTTGAGTCTAATGTACATCAGGATTGCGAGCCACATGTCTTATGGAATCTTCTTTGAAAGGGAAAATAGTACAACATAGTAGTTTTAATGAGGGAGAAGTAGCCAAGAGCTCAGCTATGGAGCCAGATTGTCTGGGTTGAAATTCATGCAGGGCCACTTGCCAATTTTGTGATTTTGAGTTACAAAACTCTGCCTCAATTTATTAATATGTAAATCAGGTGAAATGATTTTATGATCCTTATAGTGTGGTTATGATTATTATATGGATTAAGCAATGCAAAGCACTTAGAAAAGTACATAATGCTCAAAAAATGGAAACTACTATGGATAAGTTAAAATATTTAAAATCACTTGCTTTGAATGTAAAGAGAACATCTATGAATCATTTATATACTTTCAAAAGCAATTACATTGTTTTAAGTACTTTGAAAAATAACTAAATTCTCAAACTTTTATCTGCATGAGTGAAATCTCCCAAATTAATGGCTTTTCCATTTACGCAGTATCTTGAAATAAAAAAAAAAGTGTCCATTTTGAAGAGATGACTCTCTAAAGTATGTATTTCCTCACCTTCTTTATCATTGTATATTGAATATTGTTTAAGTTTGTTTCTATGATCAACATTTAATTATGTCCACCAGTTGTTTGCCGCCATATAAAGAAGCTACTGAAGTGTAGAACCTTTAACGTGGAGTCAAAGACTGCCAAATTATTCATTGATATAACTAAATATAATTGATTTTCTTTAGATTTCTATCTATTTAATTTTTATAGATTTCAAATAAAAATTCCAAACAGTCACTAGACTGCTGAGTCCTTTGCAAATTATTTTTTTAAAGTTTACGGTCTCTTGTATGAGCGAAATTTGCCTTTTAAATCAGTTGGTTCTTTTAGCTATAATTTTTATTGTTTCTGTTTCTCTGTTATTACTAACCAACTCTAAGCCTGCATATTAGTCACTTGGTCATATATATTTTGCCTAGGAAATCTGAACAGCCTCTATTCTCGAGAAAAGGACATATAGCTTCTGAGGGCTCATAGTTAACTGAACAAACTTTTCGAACGTGGATTCTGTGTTATTTATTTTTCCTGTTCAAAGATCTTTTGAGGTATCACTTCATATGTACAGTAATGACTTTAGGATAAGTAAGCTTAGAATTGCTCTAAACACTAGTCTGATAACCTTGGGGATAAAAATTCTACATTATTCATTCCTGAATCTTCAGAGTCTAACCCGTTTCATAGCATAATGTAGAGGCTCAATTAATATTTGATGGATGAAATAATAAAAATCTGTAAGAAATACTGTTTTGCTGCAAAAGGCCTGAGATGGGCACAGAGTTGTATGGTTGATACAGAGCTTATTATTTGCAATAATAGACTGTTGCTTGGACTCATTATTTTGAATTGTTTCTCAGTATTTGAAACAGGATTTAAGGGTCTTTCTGATTGCTTTTGAAAATGTGTAGATTTATGGAATTAGTTTCATTTTTTCTTATTATTGTTCAAAGTCAGTTGGTTTATTACTGTGTGAGTTTATTTAGCAATTAAGTTCACTAGGCATTTATTTTATATGTGATTTCCATATGAATTCTTCCTTTGGCCTATGCTAATTTGAAATTAATTTACCTATACGAATTAGTTTTGTGTGTGTTTTTAGTTTTGGAATTGATTTCGTAGCAGAATATTTGACATTCTATTCAACACCAGGGATTCCTTCAGCAAGTGTCTATTGAGTATCAAGCCTCTTTTCACATACTTATTTCCTTTGACCTCTGGCTACTGCAGATCCCTCATCATCAGTTTTGACAGTTGTATTCTCATTGAGTCAGAATGGTCCTCCCAAAGCCATCCTACCATTTTCTCTTTAGTTCTTAAAAATTTCTAAATTATAGCTCTGATATAATGCAATTTCATTGAGATATATTATATATTCACAGTCCATGTAATCATCCAAATTGTAATTTGGCGATTCATAGTATCATCGTATAGCTGTGCATTTGTCATCGCAATTAATTTTTGAACATTTTCATTACTCAAAAAGAGTAAAAATTAAAGGGAAAAAGAATATTCAACATATCCCATACCTCCCCATCCCCCCATTATTTCTTCATTTTCTGTCTTATTTTTCTCATACATCTGTCCATACACTGAATAAAGAGAATGTTGGTCACAAGGTTTCACAATCACACCGTTACAACTTTAAAGCTCTATAGTTATCCAATCATCTTTTTCAAGAATCAAGGCTATTGAATTACAGTTCAATGGCTCTGATTTTGACATCTACTGCTACCAATTCCTAGGCATGACAGTCATTCATAGAGAGCCATGCCAGGCAATAAAAAACATATAGTGAATATTTATGGTGTCTAAGAAATTTATTGCTGAAATTATGCCTAGTGACCATATTTTAGTTTTGAAATTTCTAGTAGCTTTGTCATACTTGATAGTAAACACTTACAATACAGATTTGTGCTGTCTAATTTATATAAGTAAACCAGGACAAATGGATTCCTTTGGAAGCCCGTGTTTATTATATTTCTCAAAATTAACATTTCCAAAACCATAAATATTTTTAAATATGAAAATAAGGCCAAATTGGAATTCAGATCTGACTCCTATTCAACAATTCTGACAGGAGCATTAAATATTTCTACTCAGGCTAATACAGAGCCCTTAGATTCTGCCATGATATTTGCATATGCTAAAATAAAACTGTCCCATTTCATTTAAAATAACCTTTATTGGATTGGTGATACTCCTGCTGTCTAATATATACTAAAAATCTTAGAAAATTGAACTGTTGCCAGTTTATAAATATCATTGCATACAGCCATCTGATAATAAAATGTCCTATATGCTTTTCAGAGTATTATACACGGCAAAAATTACAATTTCTCATGACTATGGTTTTCTACAGTAACATGAAACTTACCCTCTGATAATAGTTATTTCCACATTCCATCCTTCCATTACGCCTTTGCTTAAAGTTCCTATTTTTCTTCTTCTTGGTGCCAACATCATTCTCTATAATGGTATATATGCAAGTATTTGATGGACGTTTCTGCAAAAATTGTATATATGTATTTTTTATATTTTGGGTATGTTTATCTAATGCACACATACCAAAGACTGATGAAATTTATCCATTTCCTGTTCACGTAATCTTCCAATAATAATCTGAATATTAAAATATTTTACCTGCCAATACAAACATTTAACATTTCAATATCAATAAACAAGAACAGTTCATTTTTTGTATATACCTTGCAGATTGTTTATCACAATTTTCCCATAAAATTCTATTAAGTGTTTCACAACTGAGTGTATGTGAGAACTGTGAATCCTTCAAATTATATTTTAATTCACATTAGTGTCTGGGCAGACTGACTGAATCAGGATCCGCTGGAATATGGCCTGGACCTATAAATTCTTATAAGTTCTCAAGTCATTCAGATGTGCATTAAGCTTGTCAAGATTTATTACTTTCTATATAAGTTACCTCATTTTAATCTTCTTCGTAGTTTAAGAAATTTTCAATAACTAAATTTTTGGCTAATAATCAGTTATAAAAATCGATATTTTTTTCATTTAAAATAGAAAATGTGAAGTCTAATCATCCTTATAATTTGTCTATATTTATGTCCACAAAAGGAATTTCTAAAAACTTCATTTTCTTATAGTACTTTTAGCAACTTATCCAATGCTATAAGTCCTAAAATAGTTAACATGCTTTATAGAACATAGCAGAAGTTTAACAACTATTGTTTAAATGAATGAGATGTGTTTAGAGGAATATATGGATACAATGATGCTTCATTTTTAAAATGTTTTAATTAGTATATGCATTCAATTCCATATCAAATCCATACATACTCATGGAATATTAACCTCATCACTAAACCTTGATAGGATACATTTTCACAACAGAAAGTTAAAGTTATGATCTGCAACATAAAACAGCATGCTTAATAACATTGTAAATTTTGTCACAATTGGAATCCCGGTTATCTTACAATTGTGACTTAGTTTTTCAGTACATGCATTGGACACATTGTAATTATTTTTGAAATGATTATTAAATTATTATGAAAGTACTAATTCATTCAGTAGAATCCAATAGAATAATATAGCTTACAGCTTGGTTTGGTAATTATAATATTTACAATGTATTCAGATCACTAGAGATATTAAATGAGGGGATAAATTGCATGTGGATGAGATAACCATAATCTCTTTCTTTAAAATAGGCAAGGTATTTATCAATATCTAATTTAACCAAAATCATATTTATGGACATTGCTCAAAATTTTAACATCACTGTAGAAAACTGAAAGAAAGCATAGACAATAACACTATTGAATATTAATATAAAATAGGGGGAATTTAGCAAGCCCCCGTATAGATCATAGTCACATTTGTTTGACTACATGTAGCATGTAGCATGTGTGAATCACAACACTGTTATTAGTTCAGTGGTAGAATTCTCACCTGCCATACAGGAAACTAGGGTTTGATTCCCAGTCCACGCACTTCCCGGAAAATAAACAAACAAACAAAACCAAACAAAACAAATTCAACAAATGGTGCTACAATAATGGGACACTCACATGGAAAAATGATGAAATATGATCTTGCCATAGAGCATAAAAAAATCAAAACAAAGCCCAAATTGCCTTATTAGTTGACTAAAGCTTCAACAAATATGTGCTTTAATTCCAAAAGTGGGAGGAATGTATTTAAGAGTGAGTTCGGGCAGCCAAGAAGCTGAGAGTTGTCTATTCCAGATACTATTTATTTGTTTCTATCGTTGCCAAGTTTCCCAATGACCAGACACCAGGACAAGGGTTGATATTGTAAGTGTAGTCATTGAAGAGAATTGAAGCTGTTCTGTTGCCTTAGTCATGCCAGTCAATGCTGGGACTCTAGCACAGGGAAGCAAAACAGAGCCGGGTTATTTGAACTAGAGTGTCATTGGGTTTGCCCACAGGGAACTGAATAAAAATCTGGTTATAAAGAGCAGGAAATAAATAAAGTCAAAGTGGGTTTGTAAACAACTTCGATGTTCAAGTGTACACCTGAGCTGCGGATTCCATAAGTTTATCCAGGTACCTATTCCAAAGAGAAGATTGTGTGTAGAAAATGGTTCTGGATAGAATTAACTACTAACTTGCTACAATGGAAAGTAGACTGCATTTAATCAAAGACATACAAATGTTTTAGTTTCTTCTTTTGCATATGCCTTGTCAAGAAGAATTACAGCAAACGCTATAGTAAATTATGTTAGTTGTGCTATATAATATGTTCTTTAAGAAAGGTAGGATTATCAATTTTTCCAAGTTAAACACTTTTAGCAAAACTAAGCATATGAATTATGAAATAATTCTGTTTAATACAGTCTTAAGTTTTGTGACTATGAACTTGAGTAACCAAATTAATGGAAATGGCTGAGTTAGGTCATAATCCTTTTGAAGGAAATTACAATTAGTTGCAATATAGAATTTTCCAAGTTATACTGAAAATATACCATGCCATAAATATTTCCATGGTATAAATTGGAGTAGAACAATGTTTAATGTGTTGAATGAAATCCTGGACAATTGCATGTGACCTTGAATAAATTGAAAATGAATAAAATAGCACATATTAAATGAACATTTTAATTATCACTTTAAAATATTTAAATGTCTTCAGACTAATAAAATGCAATCTGTAGTAGACTGCAGGGGAGGATGAACTTGACGTCTCTGTTGTAATATTAATACGAATTTGACTTTGTACTATTAAGATCCTGGATGGGAAGATATACACTAAATACTATAATTTTATTTCTAGTCCATATTTTAAATATTAGGATGACCTTGTGTAAAATACTAATCTCTTTTTAGTAATGTTAATACCAATTAGACGACTTCGTACTATTAAGATCCTGGGTGGGAAGACATATACTAAATACGATAATCTTATTTCTAATCCATCTTTTAAAATGCTAGGATGACCTTGAGTAAAATGCTTAGCATCATTTTATTTTGGCTTCTTTATTGTAAAATTTATATGTGTGCCAGCTCTCTGTTCAATGCATAGATTTGATGATGCATCAGACTCTGATTATAAAATAATTAACACTTTAAAAAGTGGCACTACCTATGTGGGATTATTATAAAAGAGATTTTACGGTGCGATAGTCTTGATTATTCTCTCCCTTGTACCTGCTTTGTCAATGATAAATGCAAAAAGATAAGTGAGTATCCAGTTCTTAAAATTTCCAGGCAAGTTTTCTCATGTCATTTCATCTCAAGTTCAGTAAGTTTTTATACTCCATGTTAAATTATCTACTGAAATTTTAAACATGTTCTTTTTTCTATATTTTGTCTTTAATAAAGAAAACCTGGTTGTGATTATATTTTAAGATCTTTATCCTTAATAAGATGTGATTGAACAAGGTCTTTTCTCGTTTTTCTTTAAATATAGCTTTACCCAACCTGGTTTGGCACTCGAAATTCTCACCTATATTGTGGTTTAGTGTAAAAATAATCCTAACTTTAGGAAGTATACTGCTGTTGAACTTCCATACAATTTCTTTTTTGTCACCATTTCCATGATGACATCTCCACTGTCATCATCCTGTTAAGAAATGAATTTGAAAATGTGAAATGAGGAGGAATAGTCCATGGACCCTATGCTGAGGAATTGACTCCCATTTCTGGAGTTGAGAATGGGTTCAGCTTAAGTTTTGAAGGATGGTGATAGAGTCTGACCACATGAGGCAGGCTGGGGGAACAGCAGGTCTTGCAACCAGTCATGGAAATGAATCCATCTACAGGAGTCTGGGTCATTGCAGAGGTTCCTGTATTGACATTCCATTTTGCACTAGACTTATGACATAGAAACTCTGATTCCTTGCCTTGGACTATGGTAAAAAAGGGCATGCTCCATATCTGAGATGAAATAGACAAAGGCTTAATGGTTTCCGTTCACCACAGGATGAAGGCACAACCTGCTGTTGTGAAGAATGGCACAACTTGCTATGCTCTAAAAAACAGTGCTCGTCATGTTGTTTTGTTTTTACTTCCAAGGGACAATCGGAGAAGATGATCCTGAGGAATCTATTCAAAGCACAGAATTCTGGGGAATTTCTCAACAATATTTGAGGAGTAGTCTGGGGTTCAGAGTGCTGGCTAATATTCAGTTACAATTTCAAGAGCTCATGTCACTATCATGCATCTTATTTCTGGACATACAAAATAATTCTGTGGTGAAAGAGTGGAAATGCTTTGGAAGATCATACTTCAACATGTAATTCATGTTTTTCCTTTATCTCACCCAAACACATTTTATACTGAGAAATTTTACTAGTCCAATGGGCTATTTTGATAAGAATTTTTATCAATTGCTGAACCTTGCCATTTTTGTATTTATTGCAGTTAAATTAGGCAGTAATTTGGAAGCATGTAAAAAGGAAAAATGCAGTGTTTATTTACAAATAATGATAATTCTCAGTTCTGCTATCATTTTATTGTCGTCACTTGAAAAAGTTCTAATCAACTAAATGCCGCAAGCTGAGAAATTAATTTATTTAGCACTTTTGAAAATAGTGAATTATTTAAGAGCATCAGGGCACTCAATGATTGATTTATTGCAAGAACCATTCAAGAAGTGTAAATATTTTAAAACTGAAGGAGAATAAATGAGCTAGACAAGAGATTCATTTCCTTCTAAAGTTATTTAAAGAGTTCTATAAATAGTCAACTTGGATTCATGATGACATGTTTGCCTCTATTAATGCACCATACGGGGTGTCTTTGCTGGCTGGAACAGAATGAAGTGTTCTATATTCAAAAAGTGTAACTAGAAACGGATTATGGAATAGGTCAATTGGATAGTTGCCGAGGGCCACAATCTATAATGAGTGTCAAAATGTCACTGAAAAGCAATGAGGTGGAGAACATCTTATTTACCACAATTCTCCTCAGGGAGAATAAGCTTTATAGTTGAAAGGGATCTTTTGATTAGTTATTAGCGGTGTTGGGGTAGAGGAGAGAAAGGGAAGAACTGGGGGGGGGGGGGGGGGGGGGGGGAGGGGAGGGGAATAGGTAGAAACCACCACCGGGATTGAGCTACTGAAAATATGTGGATGCTAAGGAGCTTTCTATAGGTCAATTTTTCCCCATGCTAAGGAACTTTCTATAGGTCAATTTTTCCCCAATACAGGGATTTTTAAATACCTTTTCCCCTCCCGACACACACATACAATGAATTACTAATATCAGTAACTGAAACCAGCAGTTCTTTCCCTTCCTCCTTCCAGGTGTCACTAAAAAATCTTAATATTAAAATTTGTACTAAATATATCTTAACTATGTATAATAAATTATTCCTTCAATTTGGATCAGCTTCAATAGCCACACCATCTTCTCCTAAATATAGAATTATAGTTAGTGGGGAGTTTTATCCAAAATGCATGAAAACTCCTTGTGTAATAATGACAGGTCTGATTTTTTGGAAACTATTTTTTTGGGGGTGTGGGACATGGGCAGGCTCTGGGAATTGAACCTGGATCTCTGGCATGGCAGGTGAGAATTCTGCCACTGAGCCACTGTTGCACCACCTGCAAACTATTTTTGTTAGTAGAAAAAAGGCACTATCATGTTCACTGGGCATTGTAGTAAATTCCTTGGTAGCAAACTTCATTTCATACTTAAAATTGCCACAGCTAGTTTAAGTGCATTAAGAGTCAGGACTTAAGTTCAATTCAATTTATTCTGACTCCAGAGTCTTTGGGATCCTTAATGTATTTTGGAAAATGGCTTTAATTTAGGTCCCATATACCACAGTTACACCATTTACCACCGTGTATGTTAGTAAGGGTGATTTGCATGTTTTACTTTAGTAACAGAACTGGGTAGACTAAGGGAGAAAAATTTAGCAAAATGTCTTATGGAATCCATATTGCAAGAAGAGCAGGGGTAAATGTTGTTTTTAAGAATGGCTGGGTCCAATAATGGAGACTGCTTTGTTTCCTGTATGCTGAAGTCTATGCTTCTCATGGCATGTTTTAGTTTCCCAGCTGCTAAAATAAATACTACAAGTTTGCTTAACAACATTCACAGTTTCAAGGCTGGATGGTTTGTTTCTCTGGGTTTGGTATTTTCTGTCTTGCCAGCAATCTTTGGGTATCCTTGGCTTTCCTGTCACAAGGCAACACATATCATGTTGGTATTTTTCCCTTTCTTTTCCAGTTCTGTTGAATCCCAGCTTCTTTCTGCCTCCTGTGGCTTCCCTTTCTGTGTCACATTTCCTTTGGGTATGAGAACTTCAGCTTTATAGGACTAAGACCCACCTTCATTCAATTTGAGGACACCTTAACTAATAACATCCTCAACGGATCTATTTACAAATTGGTTCACACCATCAGGACCAGGCATTGGAAACTCAACACAGCTTTTATGGAGGCCATGATTTAATCTCCAGTATGCAATGCTTCTTTCATGGTCCTCTTCTCTCAATGCAGACGGACTTCTTTTGCTCCATAACTTGCATAGAACAAACATGCTGCCAACTACTGTCTGAAAGATGCTGGCCAGACTAGATTATAAGCCCCTGAGAACAGAGCCTCATCAATTCTTTTTCAGCCCTGAGTACCAATGCTTTTCACCAAATACGAAGATGTAGAGAAACTGAATCAACTGTACATTTTACATGGAGACATAGATGGTACCACTCTGGAAACATGTTTAGTAATTTCTTTTAAAAACTTCATTTCATGATATCTAACTTTTGTGAAGTACTTGTTAAATTATTCAAAGCTTAGTGAAATGTCAATATGAGTAATGTCACAGATTTAATATGTAAGCCATAACATTGGCTATCTAAGTACAATGCTTTAAGAATTGAGTTTCTTCTCCCCAATGGAAATAATAGCCTTCAAGTCCTTAAAAACTCCTAGGAGGTATTACTTCATGATAAGATACAGGATATGCTCTTTAGCACAAGGCATTATATGGAAGGAAGAAATACTTGCAATCAACTTTTACACAGTGAAATATATTTGGAAATGAACATTAAACAAGATCAACAAATGCATACCTGATTCAAACAAAGTAAATATATTTGAGAAAAAGGAAATGTACAATTAGATTTGGCTTACTAGGAATGCTGATATAATTAATGATTATATACATATAATAATGATATCAACTCTGGTATAATTAATTTTAACTTTAAGCAGCCCTAAAATAAACTCTTGAAAAAAGGAATGGCATAATAATTTTGGAAATATGGTATTTTAAGAAGTCTTCTGAAATATTTTGAAATTTAGGAATAGAATCTTTGACAGCAAGAAGACAGTACTGTGCTTTTACTGATTATTATATTTATAATGTGTAAAGCCTTATTAAAGCCAAATAAAAGGAAGAACAAAAGCTGTGAGAATCAAAAGATGTATAGTTTTGGAAACTTATGTGGAATTCATCTCAGATATTAAGGATATACATTAAAAGAAGTTGCATGAATCTTGTGAAGTTATATGCATAATATTGTCTATATGTGTATGTGTTAATTTATCTTGAAAGAGTAATACGTTCTTTTTTCAAAAATTTTCAGTACAAAATTATTTTGATATTGTTATACAAAACAGAGCTCTTGAGATTTGCTAACATTAGAGCAGCAACACTGCTGGGAAGTGTTTGAAGATACACCTTAGAATCATTTTTAACAGGGACAAGTCATTTAAAAAGACAGTTTTCTTAAATGTTGCTTTAGTAAATGCATGAGAAAAATTTCCTGCATTTGTTGAAGCTCTTCAAAAGAGAAACAAATTGTATATTAATTGTTTTTATTTTTTAGTTAAATATTATTTACATGAGAAAAAAAGAAAGTCACTATGATATAATGTTTTATCTATTTTCCCTGTATCTTCCTGTTTGGATGGGAAGACATTTAAGCAATTTGGCAAAGACAGAGCTGAATTTAATGATGAGATGAGATAAAATCATTCTTTCAAAAATGAAACAGGCTCTGTACACTTTGGGTCTTAGGCCTACTAGAACAAGATAATCTTTAACTTGAAATTTTAGCAGAGATAGCTGAAAAATATTTGGTGGGTGTTGACTATTTGCCAGGAATTTTCTAGAACAAAAAAGCTATCAGGTAATCAAAAAGCCAGACACTTTATTAGGCACCAGGTGTCTGTAACTTCTAGGACATAAAAATAACAAAGTAAAAGCACAAACTAAAGAAATGGAGTATGTGTGTGTGGGACAGTAGGGTATAGATAAAAAAAATAAGAACAGATAAAATAAGCTGCTGGGTTTTGTGGGATCAAAATTAATCATGTTATTTTTCTTCCTTCCATTGTGAGTCACAAACCAACTGAGAAATAGACATAGGGTTGGACAGATGGAACCCATATTTGACTTTATTACCACCAAAGCTGAGTTTGAAGACATGACCAAGGTATATAGCCAAGGTCTGATTTCCTAACACTTGTTTTTTGCATTGAATTTGTCTATTTCAAATTATAGGCTTGCTTTGATTGGGGAAAACAACACAGTGCCTTTGCTGCTTATTCTGGGGCTGAGTACACATGCCCAATTCCTTCTCTATAGTTTATCTGTCTGATCACAGCACTTGTCTATGGATTAGAGTTTAACGAGGCTGTTATCAAAACTGACACTACTCAGGAATGCAAAAGTCCAAGTAAAGGCAATACTTACTCAACAATCTGAACCTCACAAGATTGTTTTTAAAAATACTTTACTTGGAAAGACTGTAATTCTCAAAAATTAGAAAGCTACACAAAAACAAATAGAAAGCACAATAAACACCTATGTAGCACTATGAGCTTCACTTCCTACATTTCTTAATGTAAGTGCAATTCATTCACAGAAGCATGGAAAATAAAACCAACACTTAGAATTTAGTTTGGGACTGCAGTAGCAAATGGACCTTATGGTAGAAAGTGATTTTCAGATATTGTCCTCTAAAGTGAATCATAAAGATCTCAAGTGCATATGGGTATTTAGTGATAGCTGTCAGTAAGAGCTTGGGTAGCATAATTATAGCACTACATATACCATACTAGATTAAAGAGAAATTCCACGATCTTTGGCAAGGGTCTGGTGATGGGAGCAGGAATGTAAGGACCCTTGGCTAAAGTGTGCTATCTGAAAACAAAACAAAAAATGGTCTTTGCCAGGCAGAAATCCCCATAGAAATTAAGCTGTTAACTTAAACTTAGAAGTTTAAGTTAAACCAGTGTGACAATTGAGGCTGTAGAGTGTCATTTGTACACAGCAAAGGGGAAAATGATGAGGGTGCTCAGAGATTTCTTCCAAGTAAAAACCCAACTTCTGTTGTTAGAGGATGCCAATACAGATAGATAAGAGTTAAAGGTGTGGAGAAAACTGGATTTTCCATCCAGTCACAATCATAAGATAACATGCCAGTAATTGAGAGAGCTCATTTGGAGAAAATAAGCACTATGGTAAATTTTGTGTTGTTCAATTCTGAAAACAGAAATGCAGCAAGAAACTATTTGGCCTTTGCCAAAGAAGTAAGAATTCCTTATTGAGTTGTATGCTACTGATAATTAATCAACATTTGTATATATAGTTTGATTTCTTACTGATTTAATCTTTATTCCAAAATTGGAAGTTTCTAAGGAAAGAAAATCTGAAATGTAGTTTCTAGATGTGATAAGAAGACTTTTTGAAATGATCCCCAAAGATTCTTGCCCTTTGATTATTTAATCCAACACTAATCTAGGTACTGCTGTGAACATGCCTTGCAGATGGATTTAAATTATTCATTAGCTGACCCAAAATGGGAAAATTATGCTAAATTAACCTGGTAAAAATAAAATTTAAAAAAATTTTATTTTTAAAATAAAATCTTATTTTAAAGATTCACATGAATCTTTAAAATAAGAAGAGGAAAATGGAAGTGACAGAGGGATACTTCTCAGAAGGAGGCAGAGGAGAGATGAGTCAGAAGGAAAGGTCAGAGATACTAAAGCTGTAGAAGTATTCAACTGCCTTTGATGACAATGAGATGGAAGAAGAAGGCTTCAAGTCAGGGAATTCAGGTGGTCCCTAGAAGATGACGATAATCCCAAGCCAAAAGCCAGAGAGAAAATGGAGCCTCAGTCCTACAATGCAAAGAACTGAATTCTGCCAACACCTTGAATGAGCCTGACAACAGATTTAGAATCTTCCAAAGGAAAACAGCCCTCCGGCAGCTTGATTTTGGTTGTGTGTAGAGAACAAGCTATTTTATGTTGTGTCTGGACTTCAGACCCACCGAAACTATGAGATAATAAACGGGTGTCATGTAAATCACTAAGCTTTTTGTAATTTATTATGCATTTTGTAATTTATTATGCATGAATAGAAAACAAATACATTACACACATTCATTTAAAATATTCTCTTGGCTAGGTTCTACTTGAGCATGAAATCATGACCAATATGCTCAGCCAAGAGCTGCCCACACAGTCCAGTGCACAGAAATCTCAGTCCCCAGATTCTATCAAACATATATTGAAATAAAAATAATAGAATTATTTTTCATATTACCATTTTGCAACCAACACGCTTTTCAGAAACCCCTCTTGGAATTCAAGTTCATTTCTGCTTAGAAATTTATATTGCAGATCTACATTTAGAAAGTATATTCAGAGGTTAGAAATAGGACAGAAATCAACCAAATGTGTGGCTTAATCTGTGTCTGGAGGTTAGGCTGGCTCAGATGTGATATTTCATTCACGAGCCTATTTAATTTCCCTGTAAGAGGATGTCAAGTAATTATCCCAATACTACCTTCAATGTTTAGTATAGTTTTGAAAATAAATTTATTCCAGAGGTTCATTAAGGAAATTTTCATAAAACAGTGGACTAAACTGTGAATTATTGTGTGTTGCTTCTGTTAGCTCTCTGTCTTTTGCTTTCCTCACCCAGACATACCCCAACATGATGTTAGCAGCCAAGAGTAATGAAAACATTTGGAAGCAATAGACACATGACATATAAGGCAAATGAGACTATAGCGTTATGAGAAAAAGTTGTTTTGGGTACTTTATGCTGTAAACATCTAGAGCTTGGGACAGGGGAACCCTTGGAGATCCTGGTATTAAGATACAAGTTACAGTTACAATATTCACAAAGACCCCCGAATTTTAAGTGATTTGCCAATGTCAACATGGTAAGAATTTCCTTTCTTATGATACTACCATAATCCTTACTAATTACACACAAAATTTGCATGAATAGCTCATAAGAAAAAATTGCCTATTTGCAATTAGTAACTGCAGCAAGAGAATTTTTTTCACAATAGCTTCTGAATTAAGAGCTTTTAGATGATCTCTAGATTTTGTTTGTGAAACTTTCTTCTGGTAGTTCCTGGGATCAAGATAAACCATGACCTTAGAGATCACACAATCTTCCACTTCTGCTTTTCTAAGAGAAAGCAGGTGTCAACTGTTTCATCATGCAACAGGAAGGTTGTGGTAGGCAAAACAATACTAATCCCTAGAACCTGTGAATATGTTATATTACATGACACAGGGGGATTAAGGTTGCAGAGACCAAAGAAAGTTCCTAATCAACTGGTCTAAACATATCAAGATGTAATAAAAATGGTCTTTAAAAGACTCAGAGAAGGATGTGATAATGGAAGAAAGGTACATGGAGATGAAATGTTGCTTCTTTGAAGATGAAGAAAAAAATCTTCTAGAAGATGGGAATGACAAAAATAAGGACTTGAGAGAGGAATATGGTTCTACACCACCTTGATTGCACCTCAATGACACCTGTGTCAGACTTCTGGCCCACAGAACTATAAGAGAGTATATTTGTGTTGAAGTAATTTGTAGCTGCATCAAACAGAAAACTAATGCAAAAGTGGATAGTTCATGTTATTCAATTAGTTCTACTCAATTTAAAACATTTATTCATCTCAGTTCCTTCAAAGAGCTGCTTCCTACTATCATTGTAACACTTTCTTAACATGCAACTTTTACCTCTACCTCCCATAGCTATTTCTCTAAAGTGAAAATGAAGTGCAAGGTTTTAAAAATGTAACAGCTTCACAATTTTTTAAAGGAAACTTCATATCATACACATTCAGTCATAATTGCATGCATTTGTGTATCAATATGAAAAACAGAAGTATTCAGCTTTTAGATTTATAGACACTTTAAATATCTCTTTTCTCTCCCTTTGAGTGCAACCTGTCAGCATTTAGCAATAAGCTCTTTTCCATTGATTGAGCTATATTCTCATTGCCGCAGTGTTGAGAAAGCAAAAAGAAAAGAAGAGACTGGCAAACGTGGATTTAAATCCTGACAGTCACTAATTGTGAGGTCTCAGTCAGTTTGAGAGAGATTTAAGAAGGCTAATCTATAAAATAGAGGAAATAGCATATTTTTCATAAGGTTGCCATGAGGATTAAAGGTCGCTACTGTATAATTCTTAGCATATGATAAATATTCAATCAGGGCTCGCTACACTAATAGATATATAAATAACATATTTGTATTGGATTGTTAATGAAGCATAAATAAATACAGGCACACATACATTTTTTTAAACATCTTTCTTTTCTCAGAAGGCCACTGTTTGAAAGAATAGGCCTTATTTCCTGGAATATAAAAGTATCCATTGCGTAATCACCTGTACTGATTAATTTACTTACACTAGCTCACTTAACGTTCTTAAAAACTTTGATGAAGTTGACATCATTCTCTCCATTATTTATAAAGTAACTGATGTTCTCAGATGCTAATGAAAGGATTGTGGGAAGATGATGGAGTAAAAACTCTCGAAAATCATGCCCTCCACCAAAACAACTATTAAACAGGTAGGAACTGTCTGAATCAACTATTTCAAAACTCCAGTGTCTAGCAGAACACTATAGAGAATTCAATGAAGAGTGGGAGGAGGAGGCTGATAAATTACAGGAAAGACCATAAGTTGCTCTCTCCTGGATGGCTACCTGAGCCCATGGGTGCTAAATCCCCAGTCTCGTGGTAGGCAATAGGGGGTTTTACCTCTGGTAAAAGGATGCTGATGTCAGAAGAGGACATAAATATTTACTTCTTCAAGATCTGGGTGGACACAGCAAATCAGTGATTAGCAACTTCCGATCTCAGTTGGCCAAGCCTTGAGGATGGCTGTAGTTTCAACCACCCTGGACAAGAGCCACACAGGAGACTTAAAAACACTGCACTTCCTCAGCGCTGCAGAGGACAGTGGAAGGGCAGCATTTGCTGAGCACGTTAAGAAAATGCAGCATTGGGGAACCATGGAGCAAGTTCCTGGAGCTCTTCCTTGCCTCTCCTTCATCCCCTCTCCAGGACATGTTGGAGTCAGTTTGTGCTCTATTTGTGAGTCTCTGGCTTTGTTCCACTGGAAAAGACTGATTTGGGAAACTCCTCTTCAGCATTCCCCCTGTGTCCCCATAAATTGCCATGTAGACTAAAGCAGCTTGGGGCTATGAAAACAGTGTAGGAAGCCATTTAGGCAGGCGGTCTGGGGCAAGGCTTAACTGCTTTATGTCTGACAGTAGAGTACCCAGGAACTGGAAGGTCTTTCTCCTGGGAAATAGACTTGGCATTCAAAGTCCTGTAAACAAGGGCCTACTAAGCCAGTAGCAAGCAAAAGTCCAGCAAGCAAAGCTGGGGGGAACCTGTGCTTTGCATTTGCTTGAGCAGATGTTCCTGATAGGAGGGCTGGCTCTCAAGAAAATTTCTGTCTTATCACCAACTGGTTTCAAGTTCAAGAAACAGAAATCTCAGGAAATGACTCCTAGAGTTAACTTTGTAAAATATTAAAATGTACAGTGTGAAACAAATGATTAAAAGACAAACAATAAGGATGTGATGGTTCATCCAAGGGAAGACGTTAAAAACCCAGATAACACCAAAGATCATACTTTAGATGTGCTAGATAAAGACTTAGAAAGTAAAGTTTCTCAATTTGCTCAAAAAGATGAAGAAATATAAGAGAAAGAACTAAAGGATCTCAGGGAAATAATGAATGAACAATAGGAAAATCTCAATATACAGATAGGAATGTATAAAAAGAAATGAACAAAAAGAACTTTAGGAGATGGAGACCACAATAACTGAACTGAAAAGTTACAGGAGAATTCAACAGATTAGAAGTGACAGAAGAATCAACAAATTAAAGACAAAATAATTTA